>NC_138575.1:39836213-40480960 GCF_964289735.1 Phaethon aethereus
CCATTTGCATCTAGATATTTCTTCTTTTCCAGCTAAGTGATTCATATCGTTGTTTCCTTCCTTAAATTCTTACTGCTGCAAGGATCAGTTCAATTTTATAACTGGTGCTCGTTTGTTATTTGTGAATTATACCAATAGCTTGCAGTACGTTTAGAAACACAAATCACCATAGGCATTTTATACGCAGACATATAAACAGACAGAAAGAGTGAGCGAATATATTAGAAAGACAATAATGTGTCGTAACATTTTCCAGTCGCTTGCCAGAATCAATTCCTGATGTGACGAGTGGACTAATTTCCCCAGAGACAGATCATACTGTATCCTGCGTGGCTGCAGTCTTAATGCCCTGCCAATGAAGCACAGCTCCTCTACCAAGCATAGGTATGTAAAACACCACCTCAAGCTCTAAGCTGGCCTGTAACAAGTGTTCGTGTTTGGTAAACATGTTTACGACTGCTGCGGCTAATTCTGCACAAAATATTTCTTAAATGAGATGCATGAAATTTAGTATTTAATTGCCTTTTACATTCCAGTAACATCTTCAACGTTCATTTAAAGGGTATTCTAATTATTTGTATCTTTTTTTCCCAAAAACGAAGTCATATGTAAGTCCGGGCTTGCAATTAAGCACATGCTACCATGCTGAATCCTTGGGCTTAATCCTCTCCCCTCCCACAGGCTCCCAGTCTAAAGTTACACAGCGTTAAGTCACCCTTAGCTTCAACCATCTAACTTTAAAAAGGGAAGAGTAGGGCATCTTCTTGCCGACTCTTGACCTGTTGCATATAACCAGCTTGTAACCACGGGCTCTTTTTGCACGGATGGCACACTGTTTAGCACACTGAGAATTCGGTCTTGCCCAAAGCTTCCACGCAGTAACTGCCATCCTAGCAGGTGCTTTTCACTACACACATAAGGAGACAGAAGAACAGGACCCTTCACCCCTGCGTCCACAGGCTCCGCGCTACCTACAAAACCAGCTGCAAGGTGGCAAAAGCTGCCCAGGCCCATGAAGCCACCCATGAGGAGAGCCTGTAGGAGATCTACTTCCAGTTTTGTAGGAGCCCATCCAAAAGCAATCCACTTCTGCAAAACTTCCTGACCTATACAATCCCATTTGATTCAGAAACCCTCCTTTATCGCTACTCACAACAACAAACTTCTGTGTTTTAGAACGAAGCTCCAAAGGAACTGCAGACGAGAGCTTTGTATTCAAAAGGTGCAAAGCTGAGGCGGACAAGTCCAAGTCAGAAGAAAACCCAAAGCTCCGTAATGGCAGAAAGAAATGTTCTTGCTTATGAAACCAAAAAAAATAGCAATTCTGAGGGACGGGGCACAGGCGTGAAGACTGGTGACCAGAGAGGTAGACGCCTTTGCGTCTGAGCACATCCACTTGCCGTACACAGCACAGCACATACAGCGAGCGGCCATACTGTTCCTTTTAGCTTGACACCTACTCCAACTTCAGTAACCGAACTCGGAGGCCTACAAAGTTTATGTTGGCAAAACACAGTGGCAGATACTCAGCCACCCTCACAGAACCACTACACTAAATTTAATCAGCAATTATTTCCAGAACCCTGGGCAAAATTTTATAGGTTCCCTATACCAGAACATGTTCATTTCCCAGCTCGATTCTGGCAGAGAGCAAGTGTTTCCCACCCCATCTCCAATGACAAAACCTCCAGAGAGGGACCAATCACTAGTAGCCTGAGGTTAGGAAAAAAATTTCCTATATGAATTTTTTTTTGTCCAGAGGACTTTAACCCAGCGAAGCCTTTGGTGCCAGCCAGTGTGGCAGCGCATCAGCCCATGAGGCCATTTTCATTGCCCTGCTGCAGCTCCCACAGCGGCGGCTGCAGGACTGCAGAAAGGACCGGCCAGACGCTGCAGGTACACTACGGAAATACAAAAATGTTGACAAAGGATATTCTTAGAACCTGAAGAAAACCAAGTGGAATGACTGGAGATACGGATCTGATATGGTATGATCAACAAAGAGGCATATTTTATGACACCTTCAATTGAAAACAGCAGTTCTGCAAAAATGTTCAGGACAAAGATCAGTACTGGCTATGCTCATAAAGGAGAAAATGATAATGCAAAACACTCACAAAATATTTTTTTATTTACTTTTCTCAGGACAGACACTTGTAGAAAATGTTAGAAAGGAAAAATTTTGTAAAAATTATTATGGTTAAGGTAAATAAGGAAGAATACATAAATTATTTGTTTATATGGCTATGGAGTCTAGTATAAGAATTTTCTAAAAAAGAAAGCAATGCCTTTTCACAATTAGCATACATTACGCCTGTGGGGTTTGTCCCCAAGTAAAACAAGGGCCGTAATTATATATATTATTTATATATATTTTATATATATAAAATGAACACTCAAAACAAAGTTTACCAAATGGGGAGCCTCAGACTTGCCAAAAAAAAACAGGGCAGGGTATTGTGTAATACTGACACAAGATGCATTTCTTTCAAATGGAAAAGAATAGAGATGGAATAAGATACTCAGTTCTGCTTCTTAAGACAGGGGAAATGAGGGAAGCACTGAATTTATAAGAAACGTCAGAAAACCTGAATAGATTTCATCTGCTTAACAGAGGTGCATAGGAACCTCCTTACATGAAATATGACAAGGTTACTCCAGAAAATTACAAGGGTTGGGGAAATTATTATGAATGATAGAATAAAACTGTCAAGTACATAAATTCTGACAAAAAAAGAAAATGACAGAAGCATCGTCAATGACAAGCCTAATACTACACCAGACAAATATCCTGAAAATAAACACAGACAACTTCTGCGTTTGCTAAATAGAAACATTACCTAATTTACTCTTGCATAGATAAATAATTTTTAAAAATAAGATGTGTGATGATCAGCTGGCAGCGGGAATTCATCAGTAGTTTTGCAGATCTGTGTTAAGACCTATGCTACTCAATATATTCTTAATAAAACTAGGAAACAAACTTAATTGTGAGGTGCAAGGTTTGTTGATGATACTTAAATTAGACAGGAAAGTAAAAATATGGGCTGACTGCAAAAAAACCAAAAGTTAAAAAGTCACATTTAGGAAAGGCCATGGACATGGAAAACAATAAATCTTGGTGTCACAGGTGAAATAATGGGCTCTGATCTGATCGCTACCACTTGGGAGTATAATCATATTTCATCTGTGCAAATAATATACCGCCAGGCTACTCCCAGGCGCATCCCAGGGGCCATCAGCCTATCAAAAGCCCATCTCCACAAACCCAGAGGGGCAGAGGCACAGCAGCAGGCAGGACCCCAAACCAAGGACTTTTGCTGAGGAACATCCCATCTGTCCTAGAAGAACCTCAGCCCCAGCATCCAGGCGTGGAGCCCAGAAAGATGAGTCACGGGGAGCCGCTCTCCTCGTCGCCTTTTGGATGGAGGAGTGTTGCTGCCTCAGGGTGTGGGACACACAACAGGATGAAGAGGAAGGGCTTTTTGGGATTGCATCGGGCTTGCGAGCATGCGAGCACTAGCAAAGACTGAGCTGGAGAGCAGAAGTGGCCTGGGAGCGAGGGGTTTAGGGTGGGTTTCCGAGGGCCAGCTCTGGGCGTGAGAGCACCTGCGTGTCTCTACGGATGACAACACAGGGGGTATTGGCTGCATGACCCGGGAGCTCATGTGTCCAAGTGCCAGCAACTGGGGAGACTGGGATCGAGGAGCAGCTACTGGGCAGATAAGAGTGTCCAAGCCCAGCTGCTAGAATGATCCTCCCTGTACGTCTGTGTGCACACATTCACAGACCTCCCTCCTGCTCAGGCAGACCTGTCCAAATGCCCCGTCTCGCTCTGTTGTCTGTGATACACCCATGGTGCGTACCCACCTCTGCTGGGACACATTTCAGCCCCACCACCTTCCATAGCCCTTTAGTAGCAATCACACATATAATAGCTTAGAGTTCTCCAGTGAGGGATTTGCAACCTCAGTGTTACCTTTAGTCCTTGCAGTATAACTTCTACTGGACAGCAAGATAAAAATTAACTCTTTATAAAAGGCTGTATTAATACCAGCTGACTCTGACATGATTAATTCCACCAAAACATCTGCCTCACCTGACTCCCACCTCCCGTATGAGAGAGGAAACCCAGTCTGTCCCTCCTCGCACCCACTCTTATGGGAGATACACCTCCTTTTTTCCACGCAACATATCCACTTTAGTCAAGCAGGATGACACAAACTGTATCTGTCCCAAGATGTACTTAAAACCCCAATCATGAACCACAATGGTCAGGGAAGGGAGAGGTGGAATTTCATTCAGCTAATTTATAAACAGTTCTCAGTTTAGGGAAAAAGCACAGTATGAACTTCAAAGAATTATCTAAAATGTTACAACTACACTGAGCCATCTCAGGGAAAGCTTTCAGAAACAGCAGAGACTATTCGCCCATATTGCAGACAGCGACCCAGCCACCACAACAGCACTTTTTTACCGTTATTTGAAAGGACAGAGTCTAGATCCAAGACACAGAATCAGCAACTCCAAACTCAAGTTCAATGAAGTCAGACAATTCAAATGACTGCAAGTAAATAAGCAATACAGAAGGGGGTGTGCGTGTAAACATGCATTCACAAAACTCACTGCCAACAATGACAGTATTTCAAAGAACAAAACTACAAGCCAATGGCTGCTCACTGGCAACAGCTTTCAATGAACAGATGTCAAGTCCAGTCAAGTAAGAGCTCTAGTGCATGAGAAAACAATAAGCATACATAATACGAGTCCTCAATAAATGTAATCTATGCCCACTTCCAAATATTAAAGGCAAAACAGAATTAAGATATATTTAAAATACGGAAGGTAAACAAGGACACTCTCCATAAAACTTTTAATGAATCCCATTTATTTATTTATTTTTAAAGAAAAGCAGAACAAAATGCTCTGTCTAAATCTCAACTGAAGAAAAGCTCTCCAAAGCTCACCATGCTTAGGATCTGGTGGAAAACTAGGAGAAATTAACTTCCAGAACAGGCCCAGATCTTCCAGATCTTCACAGAAGTGGGATTCTTGATGCGTACAAACCTTGAGTCTAGCCCTGGGACAAACCATCTTCCAAAGTTCTCCAACGCAAACAGATAACAGGGAAACAGAATTACTACTTACTATTGCAGACACACAAAACCCAAAGATCAGGTAATTTGTAACTCTCCTGCCGTGACCAATAGGACTTTCAGCATGATAAAGAAGCACATATGGATCTCAACAACGTTGCACCTGGTCTGGGTACTCTTTACCTTGTCTAGACTTTCTTCTCAGATGGTTAAAAACAGTGGGTCATCTGTAAAAGCTCAAATAAAAGATGCAAGAGGAGTGGAAATTTTTTTGCAGGTGGTCATAGGCAATAAAGTATTTACTTCACCCAAACTAGCAGTGAAGATACTCATTGTTTACAACATACATGGGAGGAGGGGTGTAGGAAATGTAAGACCATGTAGTATCCCAAAGCAGTGCACAGGCAGCCCTGGAAATACAGTTAGTTAGCACTGAGACTCAGCTAATAAACCTGACTGAAAGCCTTGGCACACCACCTTTCCTTTAAAACGCAGCATGTTCACATCATCCTAAAATGCAGGTAAAGTTTGCTGACAGTGAATTTCCAACTGAATTTTGTTTCCAGCCAAAAATCAAAAAAATGCAACTGGGAAGCTGCTTTTTTTTGCCAATAATTTTTATATGCATATACACGTGTGCGCATGCACACGTACACGTGTGTGTACATAGTCAAAATCCCATTTTATTTTGCAGTTCTGGCATAAAAACTTCAGCCAGCTCTATTCTTGATAATTAACCAACGGAATCGTGACTTAAATAAATAAACAATAAAACACACACACACAAAATGACTAAGTATCATTCAGAAATGGGAAATCTACCCATGGTGTTAAAACATTAAAACATTTAATTTGCAGTCTCTAGTATTAAGTGCGATGATAGAAATAGCTAGGAATTAATGAACCATTCTATCCTTGAGATTACGGTAGTCTCCAAAAATGGTAAGACTTCAGAATATGTAAGAATAAATCTTACCAATATGCAGCACTAGCTAGTGTTTTAATAAAATCTTACTCTCGGATGGGGCTCCTGATGAATCCTATGTGTGAAGCATAGAAGGGCATCACTCCTTGCAGATACCAACCAAACCTCTTCTTTCCAAGTCACCTGAAGATACATATTGCACTCTCACACTGAAAGAATGCTAGAGCAACAATGTGATTTACACGGCCACAGTTAAAGCCAATTCAGCATACCCAACCAGTACACAGATTAAAATATAAAGGTACCGTCTATTAATTAGATATGTTTCTGCCTCTTGTTTCCACAGAATATTCCGTATGAACTTTTGCCACGTGCTAGCAGTTGAAACCAGTCAAAAAGAAGCATGACTGGAAAGAAACCCACCCTAGCACAATTATGTTTAAAAGCTTGAGATCTGTATTTTCATTTGTAAGTGACATACAGATTATCTTTAATTGCTTGAAATGAAAGGCACCAGAAGAGCAACTTTAAAAGTCTCTCCCTTACTGAAAGGAAAAAACTACAAAAGACAGAGAAGAATTAGTAAGGTGTTATTGTTGAGTGTTGTCTTCAATAGTATGAAAGAAATTGCAAAAACTAAAGTTGGTTAAAAACATTAATTTCATTCAAGCTATTCTTCCTGAAGGAAAAGGGAAGAATCAAAATTTGAATTTCTGAGGCAGATCCTAGCAGAAGCCGAGACTAACAGGTGAAAGCAAGCCTAGCAGAAGCAGGAATACGACGATTTGGAAGAGGACGATAGAAGAAAGACTGCCCAAAGGAGAGAGATAAATGTTAGAAATAGAATCTGTCATTTAGCCACTACAAAAATAAAACCTAACAGAGCCAAGTAACTTGTTCTGTGAACTCCACACAAGCTAAACAGTTGGCTGCCAGCCCAAGATGACAGCAATCCAGTTGCAGTCTATAAATGCAAACCCAAGTCCAGCTGAGTTTGCAGCTTGTCTAGTCTCAAGCTACCAGCAGTAAGCAAGGATGACAGCCAAAGCTAAAGCCAGCAGCCAGCTCTCACATAAAAATACCCGTGTATGGTCTAAATTAGCTGCATTCCAGCACAGTGCCCTCCCCCAGGACTGTAACAGTGCACAGTACCAGCAGGTGGAAGAAAGCTATTAAAACACTCAAGAGAAAATTTAAGACAAAGCTTATGACGTTTGTTATTTAAGCAAATAGTACATGCTAAAATTGCTTAAAAATCATTAGAAAATTACAACAGTCTGTGCTGAGCTCTTAACCCACTATACCTGTTAAAGTGCTATTAAATGCAGTGCACATCTGATGTCAGCCTGTGTTTTTCAAAGTGCTTGACTTTCTAAGTATTTGTAACTATACTTTTCAGAAATTCTAAACCAGGTTTTTTACAGAATGGTCTTTTTATATCTTTATTTTTGCTCATCTAATAATTTCATAAAATTATAGTTTTCAAAACATCAGGTAGCAGTTGTACAAGAAGTTTTTTATTTTTGCACCTCCTCTAATACCTGAACACTAGTTTTGAAAGAAATCTATTCATGTGTTGCACAAAAAAAGCAATAACCAAGAAAAATAAATGTGCCACCTCATACAGCATTTAGAATCAAAAACATAATTTCAACAAACAAGCTTTTCTGAAGAATCTTATACACTGTATTTTTTCCTCCATGCAGTCAGACTGACTAACCATCCTACAGAGTAGTGCATGTAAAGAGCACCCTGGAAAGTTCTGCTTTGCAATATTATGAAACACTTTCACTTGCTCAAATAGTAGGTAGGATGAAAAAGACTACAGAAAAAAAAAAGAATGTTTTCATTACCCCAAGTTTCATTCATTACCAAGCTCTTTTTATTTCAACATCCCAGCAGACCATTAAGTTTCTAGAGAACCTGAAAGATGATTTTCTGAAAAAGCACTATTTGAAATAAATGCATCAGAGCAAGGTATGCTAGCTTTGAACTTAACTCATACTAAATACTGTCAAGCGCACTGCAAAGACCTATGCAGCCAGCATTCTGCAAGTTCCATTAATGCTGCTGTAAAAAGAAATACTCTCTATGCTCTTTTATTTTCTAAGAAATGACCACCAACTCTTATGTGAGCTTTTAGCTTCACCAAGGGCAAGTCCTGCCTGACCAACCTAGTAGCCTTCTGTGATGGAGAGACCACATCAGTGGACAAGGGAAGAGCTACAGATGTCATCTATCTGGACTTCTGGAAGGCCTTTGACATGGTCCCCCACAACATCCTTCTCTCTGCATTGGAGAGAGATGGATTTGATGGGTGGACTGTTCAGTGGTGAGGAGCTGGTTCGTTGGCTACACCCAGAGGGTAGTGGTCAATGGCTTGACGTCCAGATGGAGACTGGTAACAAGTGGTATCCCTCAGGGGTCCATATTGGGACCAGTACTCTTTAATATCTTCATCAATGACATAGACAATGGGATCGAGTGCACCCTCAGCAAGTTTGCAGATGACACCAAGATGAGTGGTGCAGTTGACTCGCCTGAGGGATGGGATGCCACCCAGAGGGACCTGCACGAGCTCGAGGAACAGCCCCTGTGTGAACCTCATGAGGTTCAGGAAGGCCAAGTGCAGGGTCCTGGCACCTGGGTCGGGGCAACCTCCGGTATCAATACAGGCTGGGGGATAAAGGGATTGAGAGCAGCCCTGCCAAGAAGGACTTGGGGGTACTGGTGGATGAAAAGCTGGACATGAGCTGCCAATGTGCGCTCACAGATCAGAAGGCCAACCGTATCCTGGGCTGCCTCCAAAGAAGCGTGGCCAGCAGGTGGAGGGAGGCGATTCTGCCCCTCTCTTCCACTCTGGTGAGACTCTACCTGGAGTCCTGCATCCAGCTCTGGAGCCCTCAGCACAGGAAAGACATGGACTTGTTGGAGCGGGTCCACACGAGGGCCACAAAAATGATCAGAGGGATGGAACACCTCTCCTGTGAAGAAAGGCTGAGAGAGTTGGGGTGGTTCAGCATGGAAAAGAGAAGGCTCCGGGGAGACCTTCTTGCAGCCTTCCTACTCCAAGGGGGCTTATAAGATGGGGACAAACTTTCTAGCAGGGCCTGCTGCAATAGGACAAGGGGTAATGGTTTCAAACTAAAAGGGAGTAGATTTAGACTAGATCTAAGGAACTAATTCTTCCCAATGAGGGTGGTGAAACACTGGAAGATGTTGCCCAGAGAAGCGGTAGATGCCCCATCCCTGGAAACATTCTAGGTCAGGTTGGATGGGCTCTGAGCAACTTGATCTAGTTGAAGATGTCCCTGCTCACTGCAGGGGGGCTGGACTAGATGGCCTTTAAAGGTCCCTTCCAACTCAAACTAGTCTATGATTTTACGATCTTATCTCTTCCTCTGGGAACCTGGACTAATGTCACATGTACCAGCTAGCTCCTCAGGTGGCAGGGGGAGCCAATCCACTCTTAGCTAGAGACTAAAACCTTTTTAGTTGTAACATTTAGTATTTATTCTAGTTGCTATCAGTGCCAATGATTAAAACTGACACCGTCTTTATGTGTCTCTTGCTTTGCTGGATTTTAACTGGTGAGCTGAAATTTCTCATGTCCAGAATTAAATGACAAATTCCTTCTATTCTTATTTTTCAGTAGACACTCTGAGGGAAATTGAATGCTTCATGTGACATTAAATTTCTTTTGGGGCAATCTTTCCTTTTGAAAATTTTAGATTTTCCCTTTTCACCTTGGGGACTTGAAGCCCAGCAGAGGGCTCTGTACTGAAGATTGGATATACTTTCCAGAGAGCTCAGAAACCCTACACAGCAATGACTGACAGGTCAGACAAACCCCTCACAGATGTTAATTTGCACACAACAATTAAACCTCTAATGGGGTTTAAAAAATAGTATTTTTGCAGGGTCCATCCATTTTGTTGATGCTTTTCGGAAGCCTGTCCATGGATCCACCATCCACAGACAAATCTGGCGAGGGAACCCAAGCCTGGAATGGGCCACCCATTCCCATCAGCCTGGGACTATAGGGACAAAGATAGAAAATGTCTTCTTCAGCAGTGGATAACAGATCAGGAGCTAAAAAGGACATGGGGGATCCTGTTCTGTCCATGAGACAAACGGTGCTGTAACAAAACCCAAACACACAGACTGGAGCAAGGCACCCAAAAGCGTTGCAGGAGAAGCAGCTCAGAAAACTGGGAACCAACGGGCAAACAAATTAGGTAAGAAAAGAACTAGAGAGCTAGTTAGAAGCTACAGTGAGAAGGTAGAAAATTAAGAGCATGCACTTGTTCACACAGAATGGGAACCACTGGAAGGGGAGCCAGCATAAACCACGAACATCTGTAGGGAGAGGACTGAAGGCTACAGGACACAAGACTCCAGAGTGAGTATCCACAGGCTGGTCCTCCTGCCATCCTGCACCACAACCTTCAGGGTAACCCATCATTTCCCCCCCAGCCCCAAGAAATCCCCGCACCCCAGTTTCAAGCAAGACTGACTCTGTCCTATCAAATATCCATCTCTCTTTCCCGAAGCCTGAAACCAGGTCGTGTCTATACATACAGTAATATATACCCCACACATACACAGTAATTAATGAATGTTTTTAACACATGCACTCAGTGCTCTCTGACTACTGCCTTCTGAGGCAAATTTGACTTCATTCTCGTTGTGACATTGTGCATGCACAATAAAGACAACACATTGGTCTGAATTCACTCCTTGTTTCTAAATAGCAGCTAAATTGTTTTCTAATTTAGAGAAGAAAAGAGACCAAAATTGAAAAAGGAAAGACATTTTCCTCCAGAGACCTGTGACAAAGGCAGATTCTGCCTTTGTAACAGTGGTAAGGGCAGCCAGTACAACAGAAGCAGCAGGACAGCAGCTACAGAATCACAGAATCACAGAATCACAGAATCACTAGGTTGGAAAGGACCTTTAAGATCATCAAGTCCAACCATTAATCCAGAACCACCATGTCCCCTAAACCATGTCCTGAAGCGCCACATCCACACGTTTTTTGAACACTTCCAGGGATGGCGACTCCACCACCTCCCTGGGCAGCCTGTTCCAATGCCTGACCACCCTCTCAGTGAAGAAATTTTTCCTAATATCCAATCTAAACCTCCCAGAACATAACAGTCAGTTGTACCAGGAGCAGCAGAACCAGAGGCGTTTGCTTCCCCACTGATGAAGTCGTCCCCACCTCAAATCCCACACATTCCCCTCCGCCCCTTTCCCCACTACTGACACTTTTCCACCCTACCACACTTGAAGTTCATCTCCACGTCCCTTTTAACATCCCCACAGGGCAAGCTAGCGCGTGCTGTGGCCAGGTCAGACCTATATACATGCTGACTGCTAGCCACACATGCCAGGTGTCAGCCCATCAAATAAAACATGTTATTTTAATGACTACCTTAAAGATGTATTAATTTGTACCTGTCTGCTCTACTCAGCTTCCAATACATATGAAATTTGTTGGAACTTCTCTATGAGTTTTCCACCTCTCTTCCAAAGCATGGTTGAATATTAGGCCAAAGGTTTTAAAAATTTTACTCCCAGTTAAGCTAATACCAATATTCAACCCGCTGTGGTGATGCAAGTTCACTGCCAGCAGACACTGCTACTTGTTGGGACCAAGCCATAAAATCCTGTCCTGCTCTGTGGCACACCACCTTGACATGCCCAAGAGCACTCGTGAAAATGCACCTCCAAGAGCACATACATTTACAAAGCATCGATTTGTGAAGTCTGCTTAACGATACCAGTACTGCCGAGCCACATTCGTTCTGGTACATTGTGGCTGTGATCTTCAGGCTTAGAGCCCTGAAAAAACTGCACAGAATGTAACGATGCCTGGAGTGTAGCTGATACCACATCATCTCTCCTGAGAACTTCTACATATTTAGCTATGTATTTCCTAGAACAAACTTCCCTGTTCATGCAGTTGGTATTACAGTTTCTTTTGTGAGCAAAGCCTCTGCTCCATATACTTTGGGGAAATGAATATGAAACGGATTTTTCTTCCTCAAACCTGTAAGGTTTCACGCATTGCCTGTTTTATTCAGAAGCTCCCATTCTACTTTAATTACGTCTTCCTGAAGCAGAGTGAAGAGTAAGGCCAGGTTCCTTTGTGGGTCCTAAGGGGAAATATTTACTAAAAGGGCTCTTTATCAGCTCCTGCTCATTTTGGATGTCAAGAATTTTAATTACTTTTTTGGCCTCTATCAGAAAGTATTTTTTTGCATTAGATAACTCTTTTGCCTTGAAAGGATAAAAGCAAGAATACCTGATTTTTTTCATGGCAGTTTTCTTTCTTAATACTGTTTAATTCCTCCTCTACTTGGAAGAGGGGGTATTGACTTCTATTCCTTACCACAGGGCAGGGAGGGAGGATAGACAGTAGAGTTTGTACCAGTTGACCTCATTCTCTGTGATATCCCTTCAATACAGTGAAAATCAGCTTCTAGACACTCTGCAGGAACTACTTTCTCCTGCAATTCTTTCATTAGTACTACCTATTATTACCATTGCTACCTACTCACAGCATAGGACTTCCGTAGGTATCCGTTTCTTTGCCAGAACTTAACTGGACTGAAATCTGTGCTAATTATTTGCCTCTGGGTGATTGTTGCTCTTACTGTTCTTGTTTCAACCAAATGGGTCAGACAGTTGGAAGGATTTTATCATACTTGAAATACAACTGAATATACCTGAAGTCATATTTTCCAAAATATCCAACACCTTTTCTTTAAAATGTCCTCCCATTTGCATGCTTTAGGATAAGAACTTCAAATTTGCATCACAAATGTGTCATGGAAAATTACCCAAATTTAACTTAAGTACAAAACCAATCACAAAACAAGATATTTGGACGTGCTTATTAGAAAGAACTTAGTACGCTAATTTCCCAGATTTCTAACGCATGCCCCTAAGAAAGTGTTAGCCCTGATGTCATTAAGCATGCCATATTCCAAGGCTACAAGGTCAAAACTGGACATTTCCTGCAAGGATTAACTGCCAAAAGCTTTACACGCAGACACGGAATGGAGGTGTTAGAACACACACACAATACTGCGTGTGACCATTATTGACCACCAACAGCAGCCTGACAGTAAACACGAAGAATAAGAGAACAATTGTCAGACTAAGGTAAGGAAAAAATTACGAGCCTGGCATGGATTGAGATGAAGCATAAAGTTAAAAGGAAACTTGTAAGACTTGAGATTATGGGACTAGGGGCTCTAAAACTATTCTACAAGCAGACAGGGTGTTAGGCATGGAAAGCAGCCTATAACTCGCTGCAGGAGGAGTTACAGGACTGCATACCAGAGATAGTGACTTCCTCAAGCAAGAAAGCTTGAGGTTTATCTAATGTACTGGCATCACAGGAAGTTGAGAACAAGGATACCTAATATTTTGGGTAAAACAACAGAACTTTCACAGAATCACAAAATCATTAAGGTTGGAAAAGACCTTTAAGATCATCAAGTCCAACTTTGATAAATTCAGAACTGGACAGTAATAAACGTTTTAATGAGGCTTGGACAGCAGCTTTGAGCCAACTGCTGACTATGCCTGCCCACCAACTCTGACACAATCCTGCCGAGCATGTGGGAGCGTGTGTATGCCTGGGGCATTTTATAATTGTTTCAAAGACTGTTCCGTAGCAACTTATGGACCAGCAGTGATTCATGAACCACAGGCTAAACAACACTTACCAAAATGACCTTTTCAGTCCCTTTTTGGCATTTTGCCTCTTGATTCTATGTAGATGCAGCAGTTTGCCCATACACTTAGTTATTGTTGTACTGGTGGGGAAAAGAAGTCATAAATTATGCCCAGATAACAACAAGCATACATCTTATTTAGTCTGTCTTCACCACCATTACAGTACAACTTATTTACAATGCATGTATAAAGAGGTAACTCAGTAATAAGGAAGAAACAAGGATAAAAGATGGCAGAAAATGGAAGAAAAAGAAAGACAGTAGGGACAGAGAAAGAAAAAAGAATAGGTTAGATGGGAGAGCAGTTCAGAGAGCCTTTGCTATTAAGAAGCAGGAAGGAGAAGCAGGGAAAAGCCCTGGGATGACAAATCACATGCACAGAATCTCCAGTGGAAAAAGCTTCCTGACATCTCAAGTAAATCAACAGTTTAAAATGTTCAGGAAGCTTTGTAGCTATTACTGGAAATTCCTCCTGTTGCTGGGTGCAAACTACAACTATCAGTGCCCATTAAGTTGCTGACAAAGAGAGCTCACTGCCCAGGCTGCCAGTCATGCTCCTCCATCCTACAAACCAGGCCAGAGAGAAAGCCAGCTGTGGAGTAAAATCAAAATACATGCAAGCTACTATATTGATTTATTATTCATTGTCATAAATAATTACTCACAAAAAAATTTAAACTTTTAATGCTGTGGTTGCCACAGTAGTCCTACCCTGCTGCTCCAAAGCAACACATGGACCAGGAACACTGCCGGAGCAGCTGAGTTCGGTCCACTACTGAACACACGTGTTCTTCGTAGCAGTCAACCTCCAATTAAAGACAAGGCAAAAAGTGGCTTTGCAAAAGCTGCGCACACTTTTGCTGCCACCGCTCACAACGCATGCGGATGGCTTACAGCGTGACGACCAGATCAGTTTACAGTCTTCCTCTAGAATTCACTCCAAGGCACATCAAATCATCTCACCCACCTCCAGCAAGACAACCACAGACAGCATCAAGCAGGCAATTCCAAGTATTCCAATTTCTATAATAGTTACGGTCTTTTATACTTGTGTCTTCTTCCTAAAAGTTACCTCTCTCATCATTAATGATGAATACATTTTCAGATATGATCAGATGGTATTTTTCTTCATTACATTCTCTCTACAGTGCCACTGAACTCACACTTCTGGGCTTAAATAGTAAGTCCACATCTTGCCAGTGATATTAACTTTATTTATTATTGATCCTTGTAGTTAGAGTTAAAAGTTTTTCAACAAATTACTGATTTGTCCAAAATGAAATATTTCAAGGAAAAAGCATAACCTCAACATACAGAAAGTATTAAAAAAAAAAAACACAAAACAAACCATATATGGATTCTGGTCATTTCCATGTTGAGCTGCTGGATCCATGGCTTTAGGATATTCCACCATGCAGAGTAGCTACCGACAGTGGGCTCCAGAGCTCCTGCTTTAGATTTTGAAATTGTGCTTTTGGGGATTTCCTATTTCCGGACACAGAGTTTAGAAACCCGCAGCTAGAATTGTAGCTCTAGCTGGAATAACTGCCAATTCAACAGCAAGGAATCTGGAAGCAGAGAGCCCTTAGTCTCATAGTTGCTCAGCTTTTCCAAGCTCTCTAACGCATGGGCAGAAATACTTTCCTCTCACCTCCTTCTCTTACCCATCTTCCCAGTCAAGTTAACTGACTGTAATAAATAATTATTTTATATACATATACATATATTCATCCTACAGAAAGTAAAATCAAACATTAAGCCCAAACAATAAGAAAATTCTTAAGTGACCAAAATAGAGTCTTCATCTTGAAGACAAGAAGTTATAAGGTTCACACATATGCAGCTCAGTAGGGAGAAAAAAAGGAGAGTGATGATCAACTGAAATCAAAGAAAAGCTCATGGACAAGATCTGACTTTTCTTAACTCCATGAACAGTTTTCATCAGCTGATATGAACCAGGAATGTGCTTAAACTAGGAAAAAGTTATCTTCTAAAAAAAAAAGAAAAATACAGAAAAACATTGAAGACGAATATGAAAGACGGATGACTGACAAGATTAAAATTTTTGATTATGTTTATTAAAATACTCCACCAAAAAAATTTAAAACACTTGCAGAATGACCCAAGACATAAAGCAGTTTCAAACAATTTAATTCCATGGATTTTTGCTTATTCCTAAGCTTAATATCCTAATTTGACTTTCAGTGAATAAAAATTAGAACCACTTTTTCAAAACAAATCATTATTCTCAAATTATGCTTACACAGTCTATACTGTATGTAAAGAAGCAGATGAAGGAACCACTAGACCTTCAAGTTGTTCTTTTCTCTAATCAAAGTGACATTTTGTTAGTGCTTTCTTGAATGGGCAAACAGTGGCTCACATCTTTGAACACCATAGCACAATCCCTATTTATTGCATAAGTTCGCAATTTTTTTTTTCATTTTTTGTTTAATAAAACACCTTATGAACAAACATTAATCAATCTGGAGTTCTCACCATAGCTCATTTAATAAGGCTTCCATGGCAATATATTCTACTTGTTTTCCCACCTGTGTTTTTCACTGAGCCTGTACTTCGCCTTGAAGATCCAAATTCTTCCCATAACTTCCCTAATTCATTGCAACCTTGGAATACCACAAAAAGGATCAATTATATAAAACCGCATGCCAAACTCAATTTTAGAAAGAAGAACAACATGATGCTGATAGCTGAATACAGAACCTGATGTAAAAACTATTTACTTCTCTTTACCAGATGATGCCCATAGCTTAAAGCTGAAGGGTGGTCATGTGGAAAGTGAGCAGTACCTGCTCAGGTCAGACAGACAAAGAATGGCAAATGCTCTGCATCACACAGTATTGGGGAAGCAGCCAAGGTATTAAAGTCCATTGAAAAGACAACCCTAGAAGCTCAATAAAGCATGAATCTCAGTAAAGTTTCAGCAGTAAAGCCTACAGGATTCTAAGACCAATCCCAGACAGTATCTCCAGTGTAGTCCAAACTACTGGGACATCAGGAGGACGGGTGAAGATTACCAGCTAAATTGGTCTCTTACAGATGACTTTAGAATCACCAAATCATTTAGGTTGGAAAAGACCCTCCAGATCATCAAGTCCAGCCATAAACCTAACACTGCCAAGTCCAGCTTGGTATTATTCTTCTGTACATGCTTATGTATGTTGGAGTTCACATCTCCGTATCAGCTGAGTAGACTTCTTGCAAGACTAAATGGAAACGTTTCGTTTTACATGCAAAGGAAAAAAATTCTCTCGTCTCTTCTGTGCAACTGGGCTCATATTTCAGCCCCCAAACTGCAGTGGCAGATCATAAACTTGCTCCTGGAAGATCAAATAAGCAAAAGTGCTTTTATTCTTGTCTACCTTTTATGCAGCACCTCAGTTCAAGGGGAAAGATGACATTTTCATTATGAAAATAATGCCTCCCTCCCCCTTCATTGGACATTTATGTTCAAAAGACTTTCCTCGGGGATTTTTTTTCAGGGAAACCTTCAATAAACACATTGAGATGCACCAACAGAACAGGAAACTAGCATACACAAATAAATATTCATATGGTTTAATGACTTATACACCAATGATCCTTACTATTACAATACCGAAGTCTGTTTAGAGACAAATGCATAGGAGTATTTTCTGTTAACAGAGAACAGGGTTTTTTTTAACTGAATGGAAACCCATAGATGACTAGAAGAGATTTATAGCAGTGTATATACTGCAGAATACTATTGGTTTTGTTCAGTTTTTTTATTATTATTATTCAGCTTACTCCATGTATGACAACACAGAAATGGAGCTCCCATTTGACATTGGCTTCCTGCTTCTAAGGATGAGCAATAGGACTTGCAATCCTTCCTATGTGTTTTAATTACACCAGTGCAGCCCTTTCCCCAGAAGAAAGTGCCTCTTTCTCTTAGTCATATTTTCTAACCAACTATTAAAGAGAAATCTTGTACAGTTCCTACACACAGGAAAGTCGACAGACCACAGTGTTCCACTGGCTGAAGAACAAGACATGAGAGAATTCAAACTGCAAAGCAGACGTCTACTGTAATCTTGCACCAACCACACCTCTGTCCCAATTTTTTTCCACAAAATAATACCTACCTCAGTGTAAAGAAGGAAGGCTGAGGTTTATAAACCACTGCTGAAGATGAAACACACTAATGAATTCAAAGTTCTCTCTTCTGATGGAAAAGCAGAAAACACTAAGTTTTGTCTGGCAGCATTATATGACACTCTTTGGAAATTTTAGTATTTCTCTTATTACTTAAGATTTCAGTAACATCTCCCAGGTAGCAAAGCATTTTCAAAGCACAGACAATACATCAGAAGTTCACACAAATAGAGAGACTGGAACACAAAGTCAACGTGGTAAGGATTATCCAGGAGTATATGTATTTTTAACTGCCTGGGAATTAAGGTACAAAGCACAAAAATAGCATTGTTGCTATCTTTCCTCCAAATACCTTTCAATGCTAATTCACAGTTAACAGCCCCACAGCGTTTAAATCCCTCTTTCTCAACAGGTTATCCTCTCATTGCATCCAACACAGTACACCAGCTTCCAAGAAGATGAAGCCAAAATTGTAGCTGTCCCAGATGACAACGGCACAGGTAACAGATCAAAATACTGCTTTCAACAAATTCAACAAAAGATTCTCATTTATTTCAACCAAGATGCTACCCTATTTTGTACAGTGATAACGTCTGCTTCCAGGGCTGTTAAACTCAAATATGCAGTGGGAAAAAGCTTGTAGTTTTTAGGATCCACGCAAAAAACAAATTTGGAAAAAAAAAAAACAAACCTCTCAATGTCTTCACTCTGACAAACATTCTTCCTCCTGCTATGGTATGTAACACCCTTTTTATGATAATGAATCAGGCAACTCTGAAAACACAGTGGGATCTCAGACCTGTTCGGGTAAATGGTATGTGTCACTTTTGGTGATAAAACTGCCAGCTCCAAGTATACATTTTTTTCACATTACTTTCATTCATGACGTGACATTTTTCAATGAGCGGAAACGAAAAGACGTTTTTCCACCAGAAAAAAAAAAGAAAAAAGAATATAAAGCATCTTGCAGTTAAACACATTTAACTTCTCTTCCAACAAAGAACATGAGGAATAAGCAAAGGAATACCACCACAGAAAAATATATTTTACATGTTCTCTGGGGAAAAAAAAAATGCTTTTAATAAAAGCAGAGGGAGAAAGTTTGATATTTTAAATCCCTTTTACTGGCCTTCTCTTTCCCCCACAAAACAGATATTAGCATATATCACAAGAATGATCTTTAATTAAATAAACAGTTTCTTTTTAGAATTATCCTTTGATCCACTTAAGCGTGTAAGTTATAAGCCTAAATTTAAGCATATTGACTTCAAAAGGATTATTCATCCTCAAGTATCCGTATGCATAAGCGGCAGAGGTTTCAGTGGCCTTGACTCAGACATCTTTTTAAGATTAGCATCAAATGAACTGGGACCACATGCATTATCCATTCATACAGTTAGAGCCTAACAGCTTACTGAGTGATCTGATCCAGAAAAACAGGTGTATATTTTTAAATACTTTGCTGGATTAGGGATTCCATGCAGGATAGTTTGCTAGTTCAGGCCTTTCACATGCATATCCTGCTGATAAGCACATCTCTTTGACATATTATCAATTCATGACAAGTTTTTGTTTTTCTTTTAATCCTTAGCATGCCATCGATTGAGGCAAAATGACCAACATTTTATTATTAACCGGAATCCACATGCAAATAAGATAATTTATGCGTTTGAACTTGGAACACCCAGATTCATTACAATAGGCTAAAAATTGTTCCGTTTAAAGAACACTGCCACAAACCACGACTTCAGAACGATCCCAGGAAAGAGCCTTCACTTGTGCTCCCCGTGTATTGTACTTTATTAGTATGGCATGCCACAAAAGGTGTATTTCTAAATGTCATGAAAATGCTTACCTTTAACCTTGCAAACCCTTAAATGTGTGTAACTACAATCCTGAGTATCCTAATTGTGTAGGAGTAATCTACAATTCAGTCTAAACTCCCCAGAAAATTACAGTGCATTCACATCACTGCACAAAATCCAGAATTTGCCAATTAGGACATTTAGAAGTTTCACATAAACATCCTGAATTTTCATTTGAATAACTGAAAGCAAAACTGTACAAATTACAAGAAGACACTTTACGTAATTATTACAGGCAGTTAACACTAAGGAAATAATAAGCAACACTTGAAACAAGTCAATTAAAGGCTACTTTTCAATACTTTTCTTCTGAGTATCAGCCTAAACACCAAGGAGTTGTTTAGTTTCAATGAACAGGCCCATCATGCTATTTTTTCTTTTTATGCTGACTTCTTTCTTTGCCATTAAATAAAAATTCAATATGCCTCGTCACAAAAAAGAGGTCAGAAAAAAAATACCACCAATGCTGTTAAGATCAGAAAAAAGCAAGGATTGATGGAAAAGGAAAGAAATGTCAAAACTAGTTTGATGTATATTATCAACTGGGAAAGAAAAAATATTAAGGACAAGTTTTTCAGATGACCTGGGACTCCCACAAGGATGTTTCCTATATTTAAGCCACCTACCTGAGGAGGTGGTCATAAAATTCTCAGAAGTTGTGTTTTTTAAAATTACTTCAACCACTTTACAAAAAAAACCCCAGATGTATAGGAATACGGCTTCAGGCACTACTTACCTACTACCCTGATCTGCGATGAAAGCAGAAAATAGAATATAGAGCCAGCAGCTGAACCTTCCTCTTTTTCTTCGGTTTGAAAAATTTATATTTAATGACAGAAGGAAAGTCATCTGAAAATTAAGGCTCCTTTCATGTGAAAGTGTTCTGAAAAAATCAAGAACCAGTTCACACTGAATATTTAAACAAATAGCAGTGAGCACATCTAAAATGTGTCTAGGCAGAATAATGAACTAATATAACACATTGTATTCTGTTTACTTGTTTTTTAAACAAACACATAAATATAGGTACCAGTGCATGCCTGAATCTGTGGACACATGAAAGCAACACCTTAGGCAGATAGGAAATGTCACAAACTTCAGGGTTAGTACATTCGAGACGGACACAAGAAATAAGAGAGACCATAAGAAAAGCCTGAGTTAGTGCATCATTTTTGTCAGCAGTTGCAACGACAGGAAGGCTTGGGAATACTGAAGCTTTACAATATTCAAATCAAGACAGCAGGAAACTTAAGTTACAAGATGTGTGTGTTCAATAAGCAAATGTGAACACACAAAAAATACCAGTCATGTTTTAACACTTTGTGCTTGAGGTGTGAGGGGGTGTTTGGGGTGTTTTTGCTACTAATAATGTTCCTGAATTAAGTTATTGACTCACAAGAGCTACAAGTATAAAGCTACTGAATTATCCTTACACATTATCCATTTCATTCTTTCTCTTCCCTCTCTGCACAGACACCCACACCTCTGCTGAAAGCGTTTTATCAACTGCTTCACTTTTGACATGCAAATCCTGCAAGTTTATCTGGCTCCTGCACATTTTGCAAACAGTCCTAGTAAGTGGTGAAGTTAAAAGCAGCACAAATTATCATTTCAAAATACATTTCTGTAAGAGAAGAGATGCACTTCCTTGGTCCTGACAAATCATGATGTACGTAGAACATTTTACACCACAGTTTACTTAAGGCCTAGACCGTATACACTGTTTGGGAAAGATTAGTATTAAAAACAAAAAAAGTCAAGTAATTTACAGGTATATTCCTCATAAAACTGGAAGTTTTATCAAATAAATCAGGTATTTTGAAAAGGCTCAGGCTCAAATCTTCTCACTTCAAAAACATTGCAGTATTTACAAAACCACCAGAAAATGTAAAAACATGGAAGAATAAAACTGGCAGATACATGTAAAGGTGGCAACATATTTCTGGGCAATAGTTTTCTCTGACTTTTTAGAGCAGACCTTGGACTAAGAAACGGCCTCCACTAACAGCTACAAGGGCTCAGTAAATTTGCTGGCACAAGTGAATTAACCTCCAGAATTAACCTCCAAAATCCAGTTGCATCCATTTACCAGGCAGTGAATTTCACTCCCCAGAGTATTTCCCGTGTGACTATGGCTCTCCCTTCCGCCCAGCTGTTGTGTAAACAATCCATTCCTAACACAGAAACAACCCAAATACTTCACTGAAAATGCCACTGCAATTTATTTTTTGTTAGAGTAGTAAAAAAGTGTGTTTATTTCACAACAGGTTGATCGCAGACTCAGGTCCTAACCCTGTCATGAGGAGCATGGGTACCAGTGAGGACAAAACCCTACCAGTTACCAATGCTTCACAGAGATTTTGAGAATGTATTGCAGGGAGCTTGATGCAACTCCCTTGCTGGAACCATCCTGGCTTTGCTCAGATGCCAAAAAAACTTCTCAGGTGAGAGGCGGCACCTGTGAGCACCAGCTCATTACTGACCTTTAGCGAAGAGGAGCTGATAATCACGGCGAAAGACAGAAGCAGCAGGGGAAGCTCCTCTTTGCCATAGCAGTACAATGGTCACAGAATCTGATCCGCAGAGATGATAATCCAAAAAGAATAATATAATCCAAACGGCCCACAGGTGTCTTACTCCTATTTTAATAGCAACTTTCAATAAGGCCTCCCATCAGCAAAGAGCGTTGCTCTGAACTATCCCAAGGACCCAACGCACCTTCTTGCTTCCTGCCCATGCGGAACACATTTATCCCACAGACATTTTTGACCACTGTAAAAGGATTCGGCCTGACGTTAGCTGTTACTGTACCCCCAAAAAGTGCCTGTTATAGGTCTTCATTTGTTTGCCTGCAAAAAATCATTCTCATGAATATTGTCCCACTGTAGAAGTGGCTAAACTGATTGTCACGGTTTAGCCCTAGCCGGCAACTGAGCACCACGCAGCCGCTCGCTCGCTCCCCCCTCCCCAAGTGGGACAGGGGAGAGAACTGGGAAAAACTCATGGGTTGAGATAAAAACAGCTTAATAGGAGAGCAAGAGAGAAGGAAACAACAACGATAACAACAATGATAATACCGACAAAGGAACGTACAAGAACAAGTGATGCCCAATACAGCGATTGCTCACCACCCGGCAATCGACAGCCCGTCCCCAAGCAGCGATTCCTGCGCTCCGGCTTACTCCAGTTTATGAACTGGGCATGACGTTATAAGGTATGGAATATCTCTTTGGCCAGCCTGGGTCAGCTGTCCTGGCTGTGCCCACTCCCAGCCCTCTTGTTAGCAGGCCAGCACGAGAAGCTGGACTGTCCTTGACTACTTAGCAACAGCTCAAAACATCAGCACCTTATCAACAGTTTCTCATCCCAAATCCAAAACATAGCCTCACACTAGCTTCTGTGAAGAAAACCAGCTTTGTCCTGGCTGAAACCAGGACACTGATGAGTAATCGTCGGACTGTGGAATACCTGCTCTCCATCGCATCGTGGAAAAGCTGGCATTACTTCTGTCTCACTAATTGATATCCATAGAAACACAAAGCTTCTAACAGGAGGAATCATCTCAGATCTGGCTGACTTAAATACATGCTCCATGCGATACGTTCTTCATTTAGACGGTTAAATGAAAATGTGTTGGTTGTAATTCACATGTTACAGGGTGGGACAGAGAGATCACTTCTCACTGCACATTCGCCTACCATGAAGCTGCTTCAGGAAGAAAGTGCTACGCTACATAGTGTGGCTGAGTAAACAAAAATAAGTGTTTTACATACTGCCTGCCTTCCTAGGAAAGGCAGTTCCTGGGATGACACATTCTGGCAATACTTCACAGCGTTCAAGATACTGTTTGCTAGTAAGGAAACATCTGTATTCAGTTACACAATATTCAACCAGCACCCCACAAAATGGTGGCATTACAATTGCAGTCTCGTCCCACTGGTTTAAAAAAAAAAATCATGAGGCAGTTATTTTTAACATTGCATTTCTATCTTCATATCTCAGGGAATAAAGAAATTATGTTATTTTGAGAGAAGATTTAAACTTTAGTGAGACAACTGTAGAACTCCCTAAATTTCTTCTTTACCTACTGGGATCCCACAGATGGCAATACTATTAAAATATTCTCTGCAGCTTTATCTTCTTGGTGGCAATTTTCCGTTGATAACAAGAAATTAAATAAGGCACAAAAAAAAGCTGAGATTGTGTCTGTGTCAAGTCATGCCTGACTTTCTCGATTCCTGTGGTAATTTCCAAATTCCATGTGAAATATGTATCGGTATCAAAGTTGTCAGCCCCTGCTTACCTGTTTTCTCCTCCATGGGTTCCCTTTAAGATATTTCAGTATTAAGCAAAGAACATTGCTTCTAACTCGTGATGCAGAGACAGCAAAAAGCAGAATTAGCACTGCTAATGACTTTTTAAAAAAACGTTAGATCATCGGCATCATTCAGAACAACAAAACCTGGCCACCCCGTACCACAGGACACGCCAGAACGGCTTGCGTTGCCCAGCCACACCGCAAGCCTGGGCCAACGCGAAGAGGAAGGAAAGAAGAATCAGTAGGGTGACACAGTAATCAAGATTACTTATATCTGACATAAATGTTACTATTTTACCCTGAATTTTACAGGGTGTCATGCTGATCTTTCCAGACTGAAACGCTGAGCAGGTGATGACCCTGTCCCCGACTACATAGGATGCTGACACATCTCATTAGTCTGTTTTTGCGTAAGTCAGGACGGATGGTACTCTTGACATTTCAACGTACATAAATTCACATGGCTTACAGAAAACATTCAAACACAGAATTTCACAGCCACACTCATGAGACCTTGCAGACAATTGCCAACTGACTGCATCCTTTTTCATAAGCAGCAGCATGATTAAACAGGGCTCAGATATGAGCAATGTGGAGAAGGCGTACCATCAAGGCTTGGCTACTGCAGCCACTTGAACACAACATAGTCTTGACAGCTGTTCATGGAGAGTCTTAAGCAGTGGCAGCTCAGGTAATTTCAAATCATACAAAAAACCAACCCACAGTAGGGATATAGGTATGTGTTGTAAAAAACAAAAAGTTTTTTACATCTTAATTACTGAAGGATCTTGTAATACTGCAGGTCATAAAATGCTGTTAACTTGGCTGTGCAGATCACAAGTGACGTAGATGCTTTTTGCTTATTCTCAATTCCTTTCATGCTAAAAGGGCACTAGGGAGCAATTGTTGCCTCCTTTCCCTCCCTGTGTTAAGAGTCCTCCCAGTCCCAGCTGGTTTTAAGAGAAAGAATGAAAAAAATGACACAGTGCCTGCATCCTTTGCATGGTGATGAAAACCAGCTCTAGAGCGTCATCTTATTCCACCTGGCAAATGGTCTTCATCCACGTTCAGTTTAGCAAACAGAAAAAGACCAACTGTCCAAGAAACAGTTCAGTCAGACTGAAAAGAGGCAGAAGCCCTGACAAGGAGAAAATACATACCATTTGTAATTAGTATTTTGTTATTAATGTATCTTTCATTATTTGTGTTTTCCAATTTGAGTTTTAGTTACAGTTTCAGGTGCTGTTGGAGGACCAGAAGGCAGATAGTTAAGCCAGCTTCTTGTGTTATGTCAGCGGCCAAGATACAGTGAAGTTTTCTTCCCGTTTTGTCCTTACCACTGTTGTTCATGACTTCTTCACCTTAAACGTAAGCAACTACAGCATGCTTTGCATAACATAACTGACCAAATGTCCCAATTGTTCACTCACTAGATACCTGTCTCCACACTAAGTCCAGGCAATGCCTTCACTGGGGTAGAGATGATCTTCCAAGCACCTCTCCAAAAATTCACCCCCAATACCCAGTCCTGATTCTCAGGGCTGCCACTGCAAGGCTGCCACTGCCATCCTCTCTTCACAAAAGGTTTTCTGTCCTTTTCAGGAGGCATGTGACACAAGTGAGAAAACAGATGGAAGACAGACAGAAAGCCTTTGCACAAGGTTTCCAATCCCAAACTCTCTTGACATCCCTAAGTTTACAAATCAGTAAGCTAAATGCAAGCACTAGGTCTCCAGCTTTTCCTTTCTTCAGTTTCCGAGGACCCACTTAAGCTCAGGAAGGAAGAGATTCCTCTTGCCTTATTAGGCCAGAGCTTAACATACAACGAACAGTCACTCTCAGCCTTCTGTGTTGAAAATATAAGCTAATTTTAAATACACACCTGGAAAGAGTATGAAGCATGTCCGCTGTTAAAGTGGCCTCATTTGATCAGATGTAAATTGCTAATCCACAATAACACAATTACGTTCAATAATGGGCCCATACCTCTCCCTCACCCAAGAAACTGATTCTCTTCCAGCTTTAGATGAGCAGACAAGCTCACACAGCAGTAACCTCAGGGACAGATCCTTGTTATCAGAACATCCTCTATGACAACACGCTAGTTTTGCATTTGAGGCAGGATTCACAAAATACTTGCATATTTTATTTATCCTTGAGTCCTGGATTGTAAAACATTTCCTAATGTTACCTTTAAAATGCTTCCTAAAGTGCACCTGATATCCCTGACTGTCAAGAATTGTGAAGACAGATAGAAAAGCAGAAAATAAAAACACAAGTCTTTCCTTCCTCCTCGATGTAACTGGGCTACCGTGTTAAGCACAGAGGCAGAACAACTGTGGAAGGCATAACACTTTTTTAGGGAAAAAAAAAAAAAAAATCAAGAGCAAAGTATACTTAGATGCATTCTTAAAATTAATAACCACTTACATTAAAGGATTACAAGCAGTCCCACAGTGAAGATACAAGATATACAAACACTATTTTCTGTACTCCTGTCAAACCTGATCAGCTACGAAGTTGAAACAGGAGTTCTATAAAACCCCTTCATTTAACTTGATTGGAAGGCATATTGAACAAAATGGATTCCAGGACCATTTTTCTTCTCAAAGTATTTGCTCAGATGTCACCTCAAAAAGTGTTTTATGTGGTTTATAACAAGATTTGTTTTAGCATCTTAGACAGAAAATTGGGGAGGGGGGAAGCGTGCCCTGAATTTTAATGACACTGTCTTAGACCATTAAGTCTTCACATGTCATTTTTGACACGACAGGGTTTACTGCATCAGGCATACGTTACAGTTCTTTTACTCAGAGAACAATTCCTGCCCTCTAAAGGAGAGGACTCCTTGTGATTATCATGGTGGTGGAAGCCAGAAGCAGCACAGCCACTGCAGAGTACTGCTCGATCACAGAGCAGGCAGTAAAAACGCAGCAACTGTGCTGCAATATGCACAAAAAAGCAGCTATCCACTTCATATTTTAAATATGGTTTTAGCCTCTAAAAAAAAAGGCACAATATGATTGTTTAGTCAATGTAAATATTCCACAGTAATTAATAATTCCATAGTAATTAATAACATAATTTCCACAGTGAAGACATGTAAAAATACTTGTTGAAATACCACTGATTGCCACCCCTTGGAAGACAGTCTTCTCCACAACAAAGCACTCTCACAAATGCTGAACCCTACCTGCACATGTGCGCTGTGATGCTTGAAACATTAACTCGGGTTATTCTCCTTCACACAGGGTATCAATTATTGCCAAGGTGAGCCAACAGCACTGACCACGTCTCTGCTACTTCATTTCAGTAAGACCAGCCAATTTCCATTAGCAAAATTCTGGGTTTGTCAAGTTTTTGGATAACCTCCCTTTCAGCACATGACTTGTAGGAACAACAAAGCCTGAGCTAAGGACTTTTTGAGGTAGGCGTTCAACATGGGGCTCTGAGGCAAGGAAGAGGCAAACAAGGATACTGGTATACTAAAATAACCCTCCTTGGAGCAAACACAGTGAATCTGCACAAGGATATGACTGCAATATCCCAACAGCTCCTCACATCAAAACAACAAAGCTCCACGGATAGTTTTGGGTTTTTTTTCGTTGAGCTCTCGCAACAGAAACATGCTGCTGCAGAAGCACCACCATCCAGTTCCTGCCATACTAGATGAACTGAGCACCAGGGGAGATCCAACAACGTTTGAAGTGCTCCCCGAAGCAACGCTGCATTGGTTTGGATGGAGACAAGAGTACCGGTACCCAGTGAACCTTTTACGCTGCCTCAGGGATACAGTGAAATTTCCACACAGCCCGCGCATCCTCTCTAACAAACCCACCCACCTCTCAAGCCTCACGTCTTAGCGCCCACAACTTCTCTCCTTTCCACAGCTGAGGACTTCACAGCCTGATCAGCTCTATGAAGGTGCACACGTAGGGCGCAGAGCTCCTGCGGAGAGGCTAAAAAGAAGCCTGTGAGGTTTCAGAGAAAAAGCCTGGGGAAAAATGGTCTGTACAAACGACTTGTGGCTCACCGTAAAGAAATCTTTGCCTTCCCAGTTTCCCGAGCACCTCCAGCGACCTCTTCATTTCCAGTTCTAATTATCTGCTACAACCAGACTTGAAATTAAAGCTGCACAGTAACCATTTATTCTGACAGAGAAAGAGTGTACAGACTGTGGATACAGTAAACTGAGATTGAAGGGGAAGGCCGGCTGGAAGCCACAGACAAACCGGGATTATTTAGCTACTTGTTTTCTGAGGTTTCGTTTAGTTTGTGATTGGGTTTTAGTTTGTTGTTTTGTTTTGTTTTTTTTTTTTAATTTTTATAATCTGCTTTGGGACTATCCACCATCAAGAAACTTCACCACCAAATTAACTGAGCAGTTTGGTGTTGTCATACAGCAAAATCACTACTAGTCAGTCCTGCTGATGTTCCTGGAGTTGAATAAAGAGTAACTCCTCTCACTGGAAGAAAACACTGATTTAAGCAATCAGATTTGAGGTACATAAAATCCAAGAAAATACACATTCATTAAATGTTTCTTATTCTTAGATACTATGTATTATTATGCAATATACACATACATTTGGGATGGATAAATGGATATTTTATA
The DNA here is from genome assembly GCF_964289735.1 of Phaethon aethereus. Taxonomy (NCBI): domain Eukaryota; kingdom Metazoa; phylum Chordata; class Aves; order Phaethontiformes; family Phaethontidae; genus Phaethon; species Phaethon aethereus. Next base: position 39,864,921 of record NC_138575.1, read on the forward strand.
TCCTATATATGAGTGTACTTGTATATGTGACAAATACAATTAATATTACTAAATATTTCACATCCAATATTACTCCATATCTAAATCATAGAAAACTACTGTCTACAATATTAGTTTAAAATAACAGCATTTACGTTCACCGAAGTCTTTTGATAACACAACGTATATAAAATGTTCTGCAGAGTAACTGAATGGAAATATTTTCTAGAAACAGCAGAGGGGGATGTTAGCACAACTGGCTTTGAACCAGAATTTGACTGTATCTGTAATTGCCTTTTAACTCAATGCCATACTAAACTCCTACATTAGCTAAAGATGCGCCTTCATTTCATTACAACACTGGCCATTTTTCTGGCTAGTTTGAAAGCTTTATTTCATCTATTCTTCATACTCAAGGACTACTAAATTCAACACTGATTAACTATTTTGATCATTTAATATTTTTCCAAGTCTAAAGCAGAAAAGTTCCAGTAACTGGAATCCTGCTAAATTGCTCCAGTTTAGCTAGTAATATACAAGGTAACATACTTTGGAAGGTAAGCATTTACTTTAGGCACGGAAAGCTTTTTTTATTTATGCAGGAAATACAATAAAGAAAAGCATCAGTGATAAGACTATTAACATATACATCTATCCAGCTTCATAATGAAGATGAAAGAGATTAAATGGAAAATAGGAATAAACAAGAACTGTTAACAAATCAGTATTCTATCATTAAACCCACCAGAGCAAAACCATTACCGTTGTTTACTTCAAATAAAGACAAGCCCGCATGCTAAAGCTCGTGACAGAACCTTTATGTAGAATGAAATGAGAAAAACCTCTCCACAGTTTCTGACATAGCCAGATTAGACCCTTTCTAAAGTCTCCTCATCTGTAAAAGCATCTGATATATTTTAACAACTGTTGTCCATCCTACTTCTGCGATTCCTCAGCCACACAGATTCCCGACATAAAGAAATACGACCACATATTTTAGTAATGATGGTATTTACCACGAAGAAAGATGAAAGATCTAGCTTTTTCACAGCCGAAATACCTGCTCCCATCTCAGCGACTACTTTTATGATGTCATATGTTTGCGATGAACTTCCCGTTAGGGACAGGACTGACTAGTCAGAAGCACGGCAGCAGTTCTGCAACAGACCTCCATCTCAACGCAGGGGTACAACACTTCTTCCACTGAGCAAACCATCTTCCTCCCTAGCAGTACAGCTCCCTACCCAGTACGGCGGCCCCCAAACCAAGCGTCCTACTTCAGGCCTCCACACACTACCACGGAATTAACGACCTGTAAACCACAGACGTAAGACGACGGGCATACCTGAAAGTTCCCCGGAGTAAATGGCGTACTGGCCTTTCTCCCTCTGCCTCACAGGCTGTGGATGGAGCACGGACGTGCCAGCCCCCCGTGACGGGAGCCCTCTTTGAGCAAATGGCAAAGTTACCTTTTCAGCAGAATAAAGAGACTGTTTATTCTGAAAAGTGACCAGAAACCATCCGCTCTCCGCCAGCACCGACGCCCAGGCCGGGGTTTAGGGACCCGGCGCCACTCCTCGGCCGGTGGCGGGGCCGCTCCCCCAGGCGCTGCTCGCCGCCGAGGCGCGATAGCTGCCGGCGCGGCCGCCCGCTGCTTCGCCGTGCCGGCACCCCCCGGGGCGAGTCGGGACGGGTCCAGCCGCGACCCCCGCCGCCAAGAGCGGCGGGCCGGGGGCAGAGCCCCACGCAAGGAAGTTTCGCGAAGTCCCTTCGGAGCGCCCCCCTCTCCACCCCCGCAGCTCACGCCCCCCTGCTCTTAAGGAGCCCGGCCCGGGGGAGCGCGGGCGACGGCACCGCGGAGGAAAGTTAGTTGCCGCCGTCGCGGCCCGGTGTGCCCCCCAGCGCGGCCCGGCCCGGCCCGGCCCCCGGCCTCCCGCCGCCGCCGCCCCCGCGCCCCCCGCGGCGACGGAGCAAGATGGAAGGCGTGGGGCCGCCCGCCCGTGCCCCCGCGGGGCGGCTGCCGCCATGCCCCTGGGACGGGGAAGGGGGGACGGGACCGTCGGCGAGGCAGCCCCCCCCCCCCCCCCCCCCTCCCGCCCTGGCGGTGGCTGCCGCCCCCGGTGCTCCGCGCTCACCTCGCTCCGGCTCGGCTTGCAGGCAGATGGGGATGTTCTTCTTCCAGCCCGGCATGGCTCCGCACTCCCCGCTCAGAGCGGCTGCGGCGGCGGCGGGGGGCGGCTCATGGCAGGGCGAGGCGGCGGCGACCCGCGCTCGGGGAGGGGGGAGCCGGCGGGCAGCGGCGGAGGGGCGGTGGCCGCGCGGGGGGAGGGCGGACGGTGGGAGGGGAGGCGGCGGAGCTCCGCCAGCTTGGGGGACGGGAGGGAGGACGGGGGGCGGGCTCGCCCCGGTTCAGCCGGGGACAGGAGGGGGGTGGGCCCGGCCCCGGCCCTGCCCGCCGCCGGCAGGTGGGACCGCCCGAGCCGCACAATGGAGAGCCCGGGCACGGCAGGGCGGGGCGCGGTGCCGCCGCTTGGCCGCCAGGTGCGGGCCGGGCCGGGGGCGCGGTGCCGCCGCACCGGACGCAGGCCGCGGGGAGCCTGCTCCGCGCCCCGCCGCGGGCGGAGAGGGGTCTGTGGGTGCGGCTGTGACACGCGTGTTCACGGCTGCGGGGACGGCGGCGGGGGGCGTTGAAACGCGCGCCCCGGGGTCACTTGTGGAAGGATCTGAGCGTTGGGCCCCTCCAGGCGCTCGCAGTGCCGGGGACGACGCCCGCGGCCGTGCGCGGCCATGCCGCCCTGCCCGCCGCTGCGGCCGGCGGCCCCCGCTGCCCGGGCGCAGCGCTGGCGAGGGCCGGTGCCCTTCCCTTCGCTCTGGGCAGCTGGGCAAGTTTGCCGGCGCCCACGTGTGCCAAAGCTCGGCAGCGAAGAGTTAAAACACAGGCGAGGTCCCCAGGCTCACTGAGAGCCCCTTGATCGAATAAACCCGAATTTGCACCATAAAGAGCCCAGGACCCGGTTGTGACAGCTCGGATTTCTGCTGTTATTACGGGAATTCCTTACGACGTTTTGACCAAAAGACCTCGAATCTCACCACTAAAATTGTTTCTGACACCACCACGTCCTAACAGGTGACTACTGATGTGGCGATTAAATATTCCTTTTATTTTTTACAGAAAAAAAACCGCTATAAAAATTCAAAGTGGCAGGTTTGAATGTTATTTTAAAATAGTGATAGCAATATAAGTGAAGCTTTTTTTTTCCCCCCAAGGCACTCCTGGAGGTGGACTGCTACATGAGCTTCATCCTACCTAACACTTACGTTGTAATTATTTTTGTATTGTCTCTCGTTTCCTCATATTTATAGAAATTATGTAATTTTAGATGGTCAAACAACCACGCGTGAACCCTTCATTCAGATGAAGATTTGAAGGGCTTCCGGGATTTAATGTCTGCTGTAAACATAAAGACACCTTCCTGATACAGCATTTTTCTGCGTTGACTTTGTGCCAGCGCGTAAAGCAGAACGTGTGTCTCGATACTCGTGAAAACCCCTTGATTAAAATCCCACCAATGAGAGCTGCAGCTACAGGCTTTTCCTTGATTGCACTTGGGCCGTGGTCTCGTCGTCAGTAATGCTGCAGTCGCGCGTGGCGGGATCACCGAGCAGTACCGGTGTGACCCAAACGAGGAGTAAGTATATTCTGGATTTCTGCGGAATTAAGAGTATACAATAAGGAGTTGCTTTTGCAGGCAATTCTCTTGCTGCCTGCAAGAGGACAGGCGATAACTGATGTAGAACAAAATCCAACAGCATGATGATAACAAACCAAAAATATTTTACCAAGTTAGATGTTGTCAGACTGGGTTTATGTCAGGTTTGACTCATGTGACCACTGATATTTTTGTTTCATTATCAGGGGAACTAAATTTGGATTTCCTGCGTCTTTGAACCAGAGTCTTGTGTCCGTTCTTCAAGAAGAGACATGTTTTTGCTAATATTCCCCTTCCTTTCATAGTGCCTTTACTTAAATAATGGTGGGGGTCTTTAAATCGGTATTTCTAAAGAAAAATGTGAGTGTGCATGTGAATTTCTAAGCATTATAAAATAAAGATCTCCAGACAGATTTTTTGCTCGCAGGGCAAAGCTTCCAGAAGATGCCTTTGGGGCTTGCACCACCCGAGGCGGGTTCAGAGGAGAGGGAGCGAGGCAAGACTCCGCGGCTGCTCAGCCCAGCAGGCCCCCACACAAGGAGCAGGTGCTGAAAACTGTCCCAAGGGTTTCGGGAGAATACACAGCCAGGAAACAGGTTTCAAGGCAACGAAGTGGTTTAGAAGCCATATAGCTACTTTTAAAAAATTACTTTGGCATTTACTCTCCTAACCTTTGCCGTTTCTTAAAAGAAACTTGGGCTTTAAAGTGCTGTGGAATGAAATAAAACTTCAGATGATTGTGTGTCATCCATGTCCTAAATCTTACCTGCTACCTCCGATGTCCAGCTTTTACTCCTAACCTTTCCACTACTAATGAAAAAAAAGACAAACATTGAGCCTTAACTTTGTAGTTCTGATCCTCCAGCTGACTTTTTTGCCAGCCCTGGAGTTCTGCAAAATTGCAGGTCAGAGCAATGTAGTAGTAGATTGTCCTACTCTTCGGTCCACAATAAGCCATTTTCTAGCTATTCTTTGTTATAGTGCCATCACTTTCAATGTGAGTAAATATTCCTTATGACTGAACATGGGATTTCTCAGGGTACTGCAAGAGTCATAAAAATCCCAGCTGCTGTTTCAAATTTGCTCCAGAAATGTGGAGCAAATATCCCTCATTTCAAAATTAGGGGTAAGTCCTATTTTTTCTAAATATTGCTGGCTTCTCAGCAGTAAGTGTACTACATACTAAATAGCTGACAATATTTGCATCACTGAGTGGAATATGTATGCTTGTCTCTGTCTTATGCAAGACTTTACAAATAAATCCTTTTAGGCAATGACACTCTGTAATTCCCCATTTCTGTGCTACAAGAAAAGCTTGCATGGGTGCCTGGCTCAAGTTAATTTAATTGCATTATCTTACTCACATGAGCTGTTTTACACTGAACAACAGCTTCTGTGTATCCTAATGCTAGCAATGGAAGAAAGCAGTCACCTGATTTAGATGTGCATTTTATGATGAATATATCACACCGGCAGCACATAAATGTCCTGCCAGTTCTCTTCTGTCTACAGCTTTTTTTCCCCAGAGAATTTTAAATTAATCAAATCTTGATTTTTCAAGGAGGCACCCTTTCTTCTTACTTGATGCTGCAGCATGGAGGTCATCTGAAGCATGTATAATACAACCTAGAATTAATCAAAAGCAAAGGAAGTATAATATTCCCGAGGTAAGGTTTTATTCTGTGAGTGTTCTAAAGAAGAGATTATTTTTTTTATTTCCTGTTCTTACTTATGCCCTAAAAGCTAGGTAGGAGAACTACACAGATGCTAGAGCTGAAGGTTCAGTTCTGGAGGACTGGGATGTTTCTCAGTAACTGCAGATTTGCAACAACAATTATCTCTAAGTTACAAGAGATGCCTCAGCTTTTAGGTCTTTAAACTTTGCTTTTTTGCTCAGTGACTGACACTCACTATCCATGCTTGCATACACGTTTGTGATTAAAAAGAGCTTTAGAAAGTGGCAAGGAGAGTATCTCCTACAAACGAGAATCCAAAATGACCTATTAAAATAACTGTGATAATACTAAGATTAGCCTCTACAGGTTTCTGGTCATTCAGACCCTGGAAACTTCCCTATCATTCTGAATAGATGGGAAATGCTTGAGCCTACCACACTGTTCTTGGTGGCTCTGGAAGATTTGCCTGTGCCATCTGAGAGGAGGGAAGGCTAGGTTCTGACCCTTTAAGGTGGACCGGTCACCGGTGTGTGCCTGAGACTGAGGTATTCCTCCTGAGGGTTACATAAATGTGTACAAGTCCCATTAAAATGTGAAGTGATTTCATTAAAAAAGTGATACCAATCGTGCCAGAACTGAGCATTAGGCAAACCAGAGATTCACTCTACGCAGCATTATCTTCCCTGCACACCGCTCCTGTATTTTCTCTTCCTTTATTTTCCTTTTATTAAAAAGGTGCCTTATCTTGAAAACTGTTTGTCACGTTGCTAAAGATCAGATCAGAAGCTCACAGATGAGACACAAGGAGTATACCGAGAATTGATTATTTTTTTTAGGTGCATTTTAGCACTTTTATTAACAAATGTTAACAAAAAATCGTAGGCCATCCTGCTGCAGAGGAGGAGCTGTTTGGTGTCAGCCTCACTGGGGAGCGTCCTCCTAAGGACAGTGCAGAAGACATGGTCCCTGTTGCTCGCTCTGTCCGTGGCCCCATGAATCCCTCACGCTGGCACAGTGGTGGACTTCAGCAGGAGAGGAGGACGTCTGAGCCTGCCTGTGAAATGGGCCCTTCAGGAAGTTAAGACTCAGGTTACCTGCTCTGTCAATCCCAAACAGATTTAGGAATCAGATAAAGCACGAACACAGTTTGTTTAGGCAAGTTGGCAGCAATTTTGTGTATGCCCAGTATCAGAAACGTAGGTACCTGAGTAACTACAGATAAACATTTTGGTAGATGCAGCCTTCCAAATAAGTGAAAGGGAAGGTGCGAGCTTTATGGGTTGTGTTTGTGAGTTTAGGAACCTGCATTCTACCTGTTGTCCAAGTTAATGTGCCTTTGGATTTAGCCGTCTGATGTTTTGAGGTGAGGAGGCAAGAAGATTTTCTCCATTTCCCTTAGAAGACAGTATTTTTAAGGTTCTATCTCAGATCCTTGAACTACAACAAACAAGCTTACAGTTAGCAGAAGATTACCTGTAAAGTCTTGGCCATGCCAGCATCCTTGTGCCAAACAGCCATCCGAACCCCAGCGGACAGCAGACTTCCTGGGGCTACTTCACTTGCCTTCTCCTTTTTCTCTAACCTACCCCCAAAACAAAGTGACACCATTTCCCAGTATGATGATGCTTTAAGCTCTGGACTGATATAGGTACTCAAGTTCAAAATGTTTTTCATGTGCTGCTAAAACACAATACTCTAATTAGTGCTTATAACTGTTTTGTATGCACAAAGGTGAGTTTTGTAAATAAGTTGCAAAGGGCTACACAATTACCATCGTAATGAAAAAGCAAATTATGCAAATATTAAATAGCCTGACTTATTGCTGCCTTTTTGTGCCGATATTGAAGTATAAATAAAATTAGAGCATTAACTAGAAAGAGACTTTAAAAATTGGAAATACTTAAAACTTTCATCTTTGCAAAAGGTGTCTATAAGTAAGCAGCTAAAACAGATACAAGGAAAAACATTCAAAAGTATCTGAAAGTACTTAATGATTTTTGATGTAACTTAAGGCTCTAACCAATAAATCTACATGCCAGTGTGCCTGAATTACTGACAATACTCAATATCCACGAATGACCTCACATACTGACATCTGCTGGCATTCCCACCTGGCAACAAGGATGTAGTGTATGTTGTGTTGTAAAACCTGGCCTTGCCAATCTGCTTTGCATTTAACTTTTTCCGTATGTCCTGTTCCAGGAAAAACAATCAATCACAAAACAGTTGAGGTTGTAAGGTACCTCTGGAGATGACCTAGTCCAACCCTCCCGCTCAAAGCAGGGTCAACCAGAGCAGGTTACTCAGGACCATGCCTAGTTGGACTTCGAGTATCTTCAAGGATGGAGACTCCACAGCCTGTCCAGGCAACCTGTGCCAGTTTTTTGCTATCCTCACAGTGAAAAAGATGCTTTTTATGCTTAACTGAATTTCCTGTATTTCATTTTGTGCCCGTTGTCTCTTGGCCTTTGACTGGATACCAGTGAGAAGAGTTTGGCTCTGTCCTCTTTACTCCCACCTGTCAGGTATTTATACACGTGGGTGGGATTATCCCTTAGCCTTCTTTTCTCCAGGCTGAACAGTCTCAGCTCTGTGACCCTCCGTACGCCAGGTGCTCCAAGCCCATAATCATCTTTGTAGCCTTTTGTTGGACCTGCTTTAGTATGTCCATGTTTCTTTTGCACTGGGGAGCCCAGGACTGGACCCAGCACTCCAGGTGTGTCCCACCAGTGCTGAGCAGAGGGGAAGGATCACCTCTTTCAACCTGCTGGCAATGCTCTGCCTGATGTAGCCCAGGAGGCTGTTGGCTGCCTTTGCCGCAAGGGCACATTGCTGCCTCGTGGTCAACTTGGTGTCCATGAGGGCTCCCAGCTCCTTTGCTACCAAGCCACTTTCCAGCTGGTCATCTCCCAGCATATACTGGTATGTGGGGTTACTCCTCCCCACATGGTGGGCTTTACATTTCCCTTTGTTGAACTTCAGGACATTCCTGTTTGCCCATTTCTCCAGCCTGTTGAGATCCCTCTGAATGGAGTGCAACCATCTGGTGTACCTGCCACTCCTCCCAGTTTTGTGTCATAGCAAATGTGCTGAGGGTGCACTTTGTTCCAGAATCCAGGTCATTAAAGATGTTAAACAAGATTGGTCCCAGTATCAAACCCTGAAGTACACTGCTAGTCACTAGCCTCTGGCTGGACTTGGTGCCGGTGGTCGCAACCCTCTTGCACAGGCCAGCTCAGGTGCACCAAACGGTGTGATACACATCACTCAGTGCTCTGCCACCTGCCTGGAGGAAGGCACCAGCGTTCTACTTAACTTCTGTGGTCAGCATAGAAAAGGCTTTCATTTTAAGGCATGGCTCTCAACACAGTCAAGCTGAGTTTTACAGGGAGGAGTTAAAGCCTGCAGCAGAAATGGAATGCAGTTTTGGGAACAATCCAGGGATTTAAAAACTCAGGATCAGCCTGCATAAAAGAATGGGCTGTGAGGCACCCCAGGATGATGACGACCTAGGGGATGAGGATGACTGAAGAAGACCTGGAGGAATCAAACCCAGACTCTAGCAACTGCCATTCATTGTGTTTATTGATGCAGGCATTACAAGGAATGATTTCTGATTTCACTGTGACCAATGAGATTGTTATTGTCAATGATACTGCATATACTGACATGGGATTTTGCATCATTTTTGGGGACAAGTCTCATACTTCCTTCTTCTCCCTTGGTCTTCCATGATCCAAGGCAGATTCCATGGAGGGACAGGGAAAATGAGAGAGAAAGACCAGACATTAAGCGTCAATCTTCCCCCCAAAAGATAGGAATTACAGGTAACCTGAGTGGTAAATACCACAAAGCTGATTTTTCCTGCTCTCGGCACGCTGCCTGGGTGGGGGCACAGGGCTTTCAAGGGTGCCAGTTGTGCTTTCAGGTCTCCTGTGCTCCTTGTTCAGCAGCCTGTCAGGGTTTGCTCTGGTGTCTCCAGAAGACACAGTACTAGAGAACAGCCCATGCAAAATGAATTTGGTCCCTGAAATTCCCAAGGTGGATATGCTTTCTTCATATGCCTTTCCTGCATATTTCATTTTGATGCTTGTCTGAGTTGAATTCTGATAAATGTATTTAGTTATTTTTTCTGGCAAGCAACCTGCAGACATGAATACTATTAATGACACTCAGCACACTTTGGGAAGCCCATTATCGGAAAGCCAGTTGCTATTTCAGGCACATTAGTTATACCCATTATCCACACACAAGCCACACGATTGATTGTCTCACACATCCTTGCTAGCCCAGAAATAATGACTCGCCAGTACTGAATCAGTCATGGACTTACAGCAATTCAGGATAACCAGCTCTATGGGGCAATTCTTTCTTCTTCAGGGCATAAAGTGTCCCATTCCTGGAGGCTTAGGGCAAGCTCGTGAAATGTATCTGCCTCCAGGGATGGAAGATCTGGAGCCACCACTTGTCACCTCAGGTCTCCACACTGATGTGATCCTACCCCTCCTGAATACATCTTACACTCAAAGAGCTAATCTGTACAGGATCCAGCATCTCTCAGAACATCTGCCTGTTGTATGAGCTCTTGGCCAGCATAGAGGGCAGCTGGAATGAACAGCAGTGAGATGGAGGGAAGGGAAACAACCAGCGTGCAGTCCCAGGAGTGAGTGCCTCAAGTAATGATTGAGCTGACTTTGAACCATTGACACTTTAGAGGGACAGAAAAGACGGACTCAGTTTTACACAACAATCCAAGAAATATTTCCTAAAATGGATGCAAGTTTTGAGACACCACACGCCCCGGCAACCCTAACACCAAATCTTTGTAACTGTAGCATGAGGGAGGAGCAGCCCTCAAAAGCTACAAGCAGGTTCTGCACTAGGGATGTGAAAGACTTGCTGTTGTGCCAGCAGAAGCAGGTGAGTTGGACCATGGAAGCACACGGCGATGTAGACGTGCTCCAAGTGCCTTTTCAGAATGGGACCTCAGCTGCCTAGGTGCATTTACAATTTTCAAGTTTTACCCCAAATCTTAAAAGAAAAGGTTTTTATTTTCTACCTACTTTAACAACCAGCCATAAAGCTGATGCTCAGCTAGGGTGCCTATCAGAAAAATGTTGGCCATACATTTTCATTTTTTGAAATGTAGATTAAGTTTAGTCTTTTAAGGGAATTCAGTATCATTAATGCAAATTTATGTGGATTAGACTATTCTCTGAATCTCCTACAATATACAGAACATTGAGCTGATCAGAGAGAAGCTTTTGTTAAGGTATTTCAGATAATGTAATGATCTTACAGAATGTGTTTGTAACCCTTGCACCAGACAAGGAAGAAAACCTGCAATTATACATTACAGCAGCAAAGACTGTTACATAAATTGTTTAAAACATTCAAAGAACATTAAGATTAGAGAGGTATAGTAAGTATTTTATCATGAGTTTTCTACAAAGACGACATACTGTTTAGTATTAATTATTACTATTATCTAATGCTAACAGCCCTGATCCAGAAGAGGATGTACGACAAACTTTAACTTTAATGATATGGTTAGTTCCATCAATGGAGTGAAAAGAGCTTTCCTGGATCAGGCAACCCAGCAGGTTCTATGTAAAGCAATACTCACAGTGACATTTAGAGATTCGTACTCTCACTTTAAAACAAAAAAGGCAAGGCATGGTATAGAACAAACCAACATGAAATATCCATATCTTTGTCTATTATGTATGTCTCTCATAAGATAAGGTGTAGTTTCTTGATAATAAGCACAATCCATTTATAAATCTTTTTGTTCTCAAACTAAATACTAGTACATAGCTTGCCTTAACCATCCGGCATAAAGCAGTACCACTTCAGAGCTAAAACTTGCAGCATGTTTCAGCTTTGTTGTAAAGTCTCAATATTACTAGGTAGTACTGCTGGGTATTTTCAGACTTAGAAAGTGCAAAAAAAGGTCACAAAAATATTGATTTCCTTTATAAAATCAATTAATTGCGGCATTTCATATATGTACATTGTCCTGTTCCCTTATGAATATATGCAAGTTGAATAAAGATTTATAAGAATCAGCTGGTAATCAGAATTGAGTAGAGTGTATTTTTTAATAAAAACCATGAAGATCCTGTGTTTTGCTTATACAGGCAAAAGACTTGAATGTGCTGTTTTCCTTAAATTTGATTGACTCTAATTTACTTGCTGATCAGACCACTCCAGGTGAAGTCCCTCGTGACTGGCAAAAGGGAAACATTGCACCCATTTATAAAAAGGGTAGCAAGGAGGACCCTGGGAATTACTGACCTGTCAGCCCCTCTGTGCCTGGGAAGATCATGGAACAGATCCTTCTAGAAGCTATGCTAAGGCATATGGAGGACAGGAAGGTGATTTGAGACAGCCAGTATGGCTTTACCAAGGGGAAGTCCTGCCTGACCAAGCTAGTGGTCTTCTCTGATGGAGTGACAACATCAGTGGACAAGGGAAGAGCTATTGATGTCATCTGTCTGTCTGGACTTCTGTAAGGCCTTTGACACGGTCCCCCACAACATCCTTCTCTCTGCATTGGAGAGAGATGGATTTGATAGGTGGACTGTTGGGTGGATGAGGAGCTGGTTGGATGGTTGCATCCAGAGGGTAATGGTCAACAGTTCAATGTCCAGATGGAGACTGTTGACGAGTGGTGACCCTCAGGGATCCGTATTGGGACCAGTACTCTTTAATATCTTCATCAGTGACATAGGCAGTGGGATCAAGTGCACCCTCAGCAAGTTTGCAAACAACACCAAGCTGAGTGGTGCTATTGACATGCCTGAAGGATGGGATGCCATCCAGAGAGACCTGGACAAGCTCCACAGGTTGGCGTATATGAACCTCATGAGGTTCAACAAGGCCAAGTGCAGGGTCCTGCAGCTCGGTTGGGGCAGCCCCAGTATCAATACAGGCTGAGGGATGAAGGGATTGAGAGCAGCCCTGCCGAGAAGTACTTGGGGGTACTGGTGGATGAAAAGCTGGGCATGAGCTGCCAATGTGCGCTTGCAGCCCAGAAGGCCAACCGTATCCTGAGCTGCCTCCAAAGAAGTGTGGCCAGCAGGTCGAGGGAGGTGATTCCGCCCCTCTACTCCGCTCTGGTGAGACCCCACCTGGAGTCCTCCGTCCAGCTCTGGAGCGGGTCCAGAGGAGGGCCACAGAAATGATCAGAGGGATGGAACACCTCTCCTGTGAGGAAAGGCTGAGAGAGTTGGGGTTGTTCAGCCTGGAGAAGAGACGGCTCCGGGGAGACTTTACTGCAGCCTTCCTGTACTTCAAGGGGGCTTATAAGAAAGATGGGGACAGACTTTTTAGCAGGGCCTGTAGCAATAGGACAAGGGGGCATGTTTTTAAACTAAAAGAGGGTAGATTTTGACTAGATAGAAGGAAGAAATTTTTCACAGTGAAACACTGGCACAGGTTGCCCAGAGAGGTGGTAGATGCCCCATCCCTGGAAACGTTCAAGGTCAGGTTGGATGGGGCTCTGAGCAACCTGATCTACTTGAAGACGTCCCTGCTCATTTCAGGGGGGTTGGACTAGATGGCCTTTAAAGGTCCCTTCCAACCTAAACTATTTATGATTTTATGATTCTATGAAAAGGAATGTTGGGTTTCTACAGCTGAATTAAGTCTCTTCTTAGTTTGACCTAAGTTAGTAATCATTCAACTGCACTTGGGAAGTACCTATTTTTGAATCCACTGCATTTTACTTCCAGCACTGATCAAAATTAGTAGTAATAATAATAGTAGTAATAATTAATTGTGGTACATTTGTTAAGGGTTACATTTAAGGATCTTAGATATCCTTTCCTTTAGCCCTGGCTTGAATAATAAAATGATCAACTGTTCATATAAAGAATTTGCACATTTGATTATTCCAATAATCAGTTTGCACCCATGCAAACCTATTAAAGTTAACTGGTCAAAAAAAAAAAGGCCATTGATTACCCCATTACCCATTTATGATACGATTTTTTTTAGGTTACCTCTTGGTTTTTAAATATGTACTAGGAATGCTAATTTTTCTGCTTCCCCTCTTGTTGTCATCCCCTTGCTAAATAGCTTACAACACATGTTTGTACTTACTGTACATTTGCTTTCGTCTTGAACATTTAGGTGCCTTTATCAATTGTTATCGCAGACGTTGTTTTTAGTAATCAGTATAGTCATTTACATTTGCGTAGGAAATCCATAGCAGTTCACAAACTACTGGTATAACTGTTTAGAGTTACTGAAAGTTAAAAATAGTGATTTTTACATTTAAAGGATAAATTGAAATGCTGTCATTTTTTTTAATGAAGAATGGGAAAACAAATTTAAAAATACAAGTAGCTGTTACCATGACACAGTCTAAATGTTTAGAGGAAAAAATACCACCAACATTAAAATAGCAGTGTGTTTTTGAGAAACTTGAACTGTTGGGGAAATACTTGATCGTTTCTTAATGGAGATCGAGTCCTGGAAGGAGCCAGATGATTTCAGTTCCCTTGGAGAAAGAGCAGGAGGAGGCTACTCAGCCTGCTGCTGAGTGGAGCCTTTGACGCTGGAAACCTTATTAAGGGTTGGTCTAGAAAATGAAGAAATGCAGGATAATGATAATCGAGTGACATAAGCCTGTCAGAGAAAATGGCACCTCCATGGCAGCCAATGCAAGCACCTGGCTTTGAACCTTCTTTCATATAACGTAATAAGCAGATTGATGTAAAATAATATTTTAATAAAAGTTCTTTGCTAGTAATTTTCACTGTGATACAACTTGAGACTAGCACGATATTATGCTACTTGGGAAAGTGCTTTTTATCTTCTAGCCTATTCATTGCTTTCTCTCCTACAAGGCTCCTGGACAAAAAACCCAGAACCTCTCTCAAAGCCTTTGTAACAACAAAGACTGACTCAAAAAAAAAAAAAAAAAAAAGAAAGAAAGAAAGAAATCCTTTGATGCCCATTTGTGACCCATAGAACAGATTACAGACACCAAAACAGTGTAATGGCAATGTCTCAACAACAAAGTAAAGAAGTTGAAACTGCACAAACAAGGGGGTCTGCAGTTTTATAATGCAATAAAGTGCCTCATTAAATAAAGTCTAATAGAACCAGCTCAGAAATTGCAGCTAACCCTTTGTGTAGATCAACAAAGTAGCTATTATAAGCAATTCAAACGCAACGTTTCAGTCTACTCCAGCGGCTTGTAATGAGTATTTCCATTGGATGTTTTCTGGGGGAAAATACCCCAGTCCAGATTTACCAAAACAAAGCCTCTGAGGCCTCTGAGAGAAATCCAGCGTTACACTTCACCGTGCAAGGCTTCTGAGGGAGGGAATCATCTAGGGGAGCATTTCTGACAGCCCTTCACCCACCGCTGGCTTCCTTCTTACCCCCTCCCCCAGGGGCCATGCCTCCAGTGGGCAGGTCCCGGCAGGCTGGGCTCCAGGCTGGGGCACAGCCCTGCCACTCCTGGCCCGGCTCCCGGGGCTGCCGCGGCCCGTAGCTGGTAGGGTCAGTGCTTTCACACCCAGCTCTGAGCTAAAACTGGCCTGACAAGATCTGTAATATCTTCCAGGACACCTCCCAACTCACTTAGGTAGTGATGCCGCTTACTGGAGTCTTTTAACTCAAGCTACGTTGAGTAGCGTTGCAGATCGTACTGTCAGGGTTCTTGCGACGGCACAAATAGAGGTAACTCAGACCTGTCCTTGTGCTCACGTGAGCACTCACGTAAGCCATGCCACTGCCACGCTCTTCACTTTAGAAAGGGACGCTCACAGGGGCAGCGAGAAGCAGCCGCCAAGCAGAGGATCCTGCCCTGCTTACGTGCCACCTGCTTGTTCCTCCCAGCCCAGCGAGACTCTGAGATGCTTCCTCGGGGTCTGAAAAGAGACGATCTGGAGCTCCCTCACGCTCCGGAGAGAAAAAAAAAAAAGAGGGAATCGGTGGAAGCTATCGTTAACAGAGTGAGGTAACGGTAACGCTGCTACTGTAGGCCACGCACTTCCCGGCGGTTGCTGGCTGCGCAGCCCCCCGGCCTGGGCGAGCGCGGAGGACACCAAGCCTCGCCCGGCCCTGCGATGGAAGCGCCTGCGCCTCGCAGCAGCAGCCAGCACCAGCACCGTACGACGGCGATTTGTAGCACAGATTTGATTCACACAGGGTCAAAACCTAGAGAAAAGCATGCACTGCGCCTAAGGGAATTGCTCCGTTTCCACTGCCGCTCCCCAGCGGACCTCTGCCAACGATATCTGGACATCAATTTTCAAATACGAGCATCTCAGTCCAACTCCTGCACACCAGCCACTGTGCCTAGACATTCATGGAGATTTTGTGGTCAGTGAGTAAATAATCACTGTCTGCATTTAAATATAGAAGGTTTCCAAAGGATATCGCTGCCCATGTTTAAACACAGAGCACACAAGCTCACTATAAATTTTCAGAGGCTTTGCCAAGCTGAAGTTCTTGGATTTGCTTTACTCTGACTGAAACAATTAATCTTTAAGGTGCTGCTGTAAAAGCACTGGTTGCAATTGCTAGTTCACACAGCAACTGTAACCGCATGAAAGGCAAAAAGTAAACAGCCTTCTGTGATAAGGGAAGGTCAGTATGGTGCTTACTCCATCTTTTTCTTTGCTACGTGCATCTTTTTTTTTTTTTGTGGTAGCCTATACCAGTTGTAAATTCCCATTTTGAGCAAAAGGCAGCTGGCAAAAGGGAATTGCTTGTTTAGTATAGATGTAATTCTGATTGCACTCATGTCATGAACATACTATTGGGCTTGTTTCAAGCCGTGACGGATGGCACTTGATTTACTTTGCTCACAGCAGTGGCGGCTCCTTTTAACATGCTGCGGCCGGGCGCCAAGGAAGGCTTCTTTCTGCTCACCGTATCCTGCCAGTGCACTGGTTTCGGTGTGTGCTGCTCCCTTTGCAGGGAGATGAGTTTCCCCTTTCCGAAAGGCAAGATGTACTCACAGGAGGGGAGGCTTCAGGGATGCTTGGGTACGGGGAACACAGGGGAGCCAGCACAGACTGAGCTTGCAGTCCCACCAAAACTTTCCGGGCTCAGGAAGCAGGTCCCTGGGGGTTCCAGGCATTAGAGGTTACCAAAGGAAAGACTTCTTCTAGGGTCCAGAGGAGGTTTTATGGGATTTCTCAGAGTGCAGGAGGTCTCTGCTGGACTGAGAGCAGGCCCGAAGGGAAAATCTCACACTGCAAAAACGCACTTGGCAGGCAAAACAGGGAAGCTGTTTACAAACCCCTGCACCAACATTTTGTCTTAGCCAACAGCTTGCTATTTGAAAAAAGGTTTACAGCTGCAGTTCCTGTTCAAAAAAAATGCTACATTGAAAAGCTGAAAGCCGTTTTGGTGCATTTGGATGTTCTCTTTCAAGAGGAGATGAAGATGGATTCACCTTGGGCTTCTGGCCACTTCGGAGTCCTATTACAAATACCAAAGGAAACACAGATGCCCAGAAATTCTGTAGAAAGTGCTCTAACTATTGAAATACATAACAAAATAAAATAAATTAGAAAATAATATCTATATGTAAAACATCTTGGAAAACTGTTGTTGCTGGAATTTTAGTTCTGGAGGTTTGATTTCTGTACTTTCTGTACTTCTTTCAGGCTATTTTGTTCCTATTTGCCAAACTTGCAAGTCTTGTCTGGTCTCTGAGAAAGAAAAACAAGAAGGTTATATTAAAGTTCTAATGAATGATGAGTTATAAGCCCAAAGTGGTTACAGTTTGTTTGTGGATAGGTATATAATGTCATTGAACAGCTGGAAGCCAATAAGAATGATAATTTTCCTAAGTCAGTGCATGAATATATAGCATGTTTCTCCATAGACTGCTGAAATACCAAGAGTACATAATCATACTGGGGAAAATAAATTTTACTCTCATGCTCTACATGAACTGTTGACATGCTTTTCTCCATGCCCAAAAATTTAAGAAAAACAGAGCTAATAAAGAACATTCACTGGGAAGTTATTTGTAAAATGGCAACAAATGTGTTCCTCCTGCATTGCTTGAACAATAGGAAATATCTACTAGAAAATCTTTAAAATGAATACTGATGGTGCATTTCACATATTTCAAAACAAGTACGTTCTACATATTAGGCCTATTCTACAAATATAATCTAAATATATGAAAGATATATAAATGAATACATCCCCTGTAACTGTATGCACACATGGATTTTCCATGTTCTTTAAAATATATTGAGCTTTTCCTTAATGAATAATAGGCTGCATGTCAGGAATGCAGACTTTAGATGTTTCAGAGCCTGCTATATTCATGTGTGAGCTTGTCCTGCAATACTTGAATATATAAAGTACTTTTATAGAGAAAATTGAGGCAATTCCACATGCAAAACAAATTTAATGTCTTTTACCAGGAAAGACAAAGGCATGTGGTTGAATAAGAATCACCTCTCAGTAGTTACGGAAAAGAACATTGAAAAGTAATTGAAAAGGGGCTACTGCAGAGTGCTAAAGAGTTAAAAGAGTATGCAGGAGTATAATGTTCTGCTTCTGCCCTTCCCCTTCTTCTCCTCTTCCCTTCTTCCTCCTCTCCAAGGATGTGCTTCCCCACCCTTGTCTACCTCTGTCCCCTTCAGCCTCGCCTGCCCCAGGGACCAGTGTCCTTCTCCTTGTTGCTAACAACCTTGGCTGCCTGGGTGCTGGCAAAAGGCACCTCGTGAGCTGAGAAGGGAGGAGGAGGAGGCAGAGAAAGCAGAGGAGGCTACTGTAATTTTCCCAGTTCTATTACACAAATCCGTCCCTTCTTCATATCCTTGGCTCTGATGCTAAGACCAATGCTGGTGGACTGGAGGCACTGGTGTTGGGTCTCCACATAGCGCAGGACTCGGCTAAGGTTTTATTCAACATGACTGGGCAAAGCGGGCAGCAAGTGCACAGGTAGTCACCGTGCCTGGGAGGTGTGTTTTGCTTTCTGTATAATCCACTAGAAAAAAGTAAAGGCCCCCAAAAGGCTTCCCTGTAGCCCTCTGTGGCCGTAGCACATGAGCAACATGATCTTTCATAAATTCCTATACATCAAGGCAATACTAGCACTGGGGCTCTGCATATTTTTTCCTTTGGACAGTATTTGACTAGGTTTAGTACAGCCTGGATTTTTCAAAGCGCAACCTCTCTTCCTTGCTCTTGTGCAGGTGTTTATACTGATGTAAATTAAACACAGTGTAAATTAAACACAATGTAAATTAAATACAATGCTGCTGAATTAGGGTAAAATTTGCAGGTAGGGAATTATGCAATAGAGATTTTAAAGAAAAATTAGTTTGTAAAGGAAAAAAGTGTGGAATCTTTCTTTTCTTTTGAAACAGGAAAGTTAACTGCTGTTTAATTCTTCTTAAAACATATATTGTTCTATGACAGGTTCACTTCCAGGCAGCTTGATTGGCAGTTCTTTACTTATCCATACTGAGACTATGGGAATGCTTCTGGATTAAGAACTCCATCAAGGCATCTGACTATTGTCTCCATTACTGATTTTAGTACTCAGAACAGAAGAAAATGTGGCTGAAAATGTTTAAGATATGACAAACAGTGCTTAATGAATAACTCCCAAAAATTGTACATTAATACGTATAACACATAATATTTTGAAAATGGAACCTGGCTTGTTTTAAAGCTGTTGATGGTTTCTTTTTGTTTCCCAGTTACAATTTATGATTCCCGATATAATGATAACTTTGTAAGTAAGGCATGCCCTTAATTCATGTATGCAGTCAGCGGCTAGTTCTCTGAATAGCAAAATGTGAATTTGCCTCTGAGGTTGCTTCTTTCAGAAGCCATATCACATCTGATACAGGCAACATGATTTGCGACTCCTAAGGCAGAAAATGAATGCTCAGAATATACCGATCTCTCTTGGCTAAGAGCCATACTTTCAATTTATCAGGCATCCTTTTCACTAATGGGTTAACCCTTATAGACAGTTAATGTTCACTCTGCTTCTGCTAGAATACATTTAAGATAAAATATTTATACCACTCCATTGGAACGAGCATTAAAAAGGCAAGATTGTTCAAAATAATGGTCTAAAAGAGGAGTAAAAATAGAACCCAAAATAGACTAATAAATTCCTTCTCAAAAATGCAGATATCCAAGGGAAAAAATGAGGATTTTTTTTGTATCTGACAGTGGTACGGAGGAAGATTTGGTATCACTGGTCAGCAATAAGCGAGAACATGTTGACAAGTACAAAGTGACTCATGAGAGTCTGCATGGATTTAAAAGGGTAGTTCATGGTTAGCAAAATGGATTTTGTAAGGAGACACAGAAGATACTAATGACTGAATGCAGACGGTTTGGGTCTCGCTGTCTTCCTCCTGATCTCATAGATATACATATATATGTATACAGTTCAAAAGATGAAGTCACTTTTAGCCTGAGTAATTTTGCTGGTACAAGTATTACGCTAAAAGAAGAATGCTTGACATTTTCACGTGTAATCACTGAGAGGAACAGGACAGACTCTCAGGGTACAGGCCTGCACTCTCCTGCAAACAGGGAACGCTGAATGGTGAGTGATACAAAAGTCTGAAGATAGAGCCCAAATAATCAGAATGACCACCTTGCCATGATCCCCCACCTTTAAAAGATAATAAAATCAAAATGTCTGTGCAGTCTCCATTACCTACCAGGCGGGAAGTCAGCTGACAAGGGTTGCACACGTGCCCAGAGCTGTTTCTTCAATGAACTTTGAGTAAGAACAGGAGTTTCTCTTGTAATGTAAACTTGGCAAAAGTCTTCAACAGGAGTAAAATGATCCTCCAGTGTCTATACTCCTACCCTGGCCATTAGCTGCCTCCGCTTGCCATGCAGCCCCAAGCCTGTAGGGTAAGTGCAACTGGAAAAGGGGATGAGCAAAGCTGGACCCTCCTTCATAACTCTGCGCCTGTAGAAAAGAGAAAGCCTGCTCCCACACATGGCTCATCATTACATATCACGGCTCCTGCAGTGTAGGGACACATGCCACTGCCCAGGCAGCTCTTCTCTTCGGGAAGTCCTAAGCCCCATGATCAGGATATCCCTCTATGGTGCAAGTAAATAGCAGGGACAGGTGATTGCTATCAGGTTCTAGCATTTTCAACTTCTGGTATGAATTTACAAATGTGCATATGAAACTGAAGGAAATAAAGTATTTTTTTCAGCAAGTACTGTCAGTGTAAAACTCAGTGCTGTGCTGCTCCACAAATCATAGAATCACAGAATTGTTTGGGTTGGAAAAGACCTTCAAAGGCCACCTAGTCCAACCCCCCAGCAATGAGCAGGGACATCTTCAACTAGAACAGGTTGCTCAGAGCCCCGTCCAACCTGACCTGGAATGTTTCCAGGGATGGGCCATCTACCACCTCTCTGGGCAACCTCTTCCAGTGTCCCACCACCACAAATGAGGGTCTCAACATACAATTTATGTTTAATGTGCCTTGCATTGCTAATGGTTTCCAATTTACCATGTGTCTCCAAAAACAGAATACTGTTCTTTTTCTCCCTTGAGTTTTTGTTAGTTCAAAAGCAAGAAGCCAGTAAAAGACCTCCCACTTGGGATGACATTATGGGAGGAAAAAAGGAAAAAGGAGTATGGGAGAAGATGACAAAACAAGGACTACCTAGCAGAGGGGTAGGCAGACAAAACAGATAGATGGTACATGGCTCAGGCAAGGTCCAGTCTTTCCAAACTCTTAGGGACTTCTGCAAAACACTGGTGTAGGTCTTCTAACTGCATAGGTGCGCTAATGTGATTAATATAAAATAGATACACTTATTTACAAATAAACCTATGCAATAGCTAGGGCGATAGCTGCAGTAACTGGAAGCACTGGAAAAAATTCTTCTAAGCCGCTTTAGCAACATCACCAAAACAAAAGCATTAACCTAAATGGTAGCCATATGTTAACCAACATTCCTCTGCCTCCTTCAAAAATGGAAACCTGAAAGAATAAGCAAGAGTGGAGGTTTCATGGCATTCTTTTCAGTGCTGGATAGCTTTTGGATGATTTTGTCATCTACCTGGAAAGATAAAAACTGGACAGTGGGAAAGAGAATACTGGAAAAGCAGTAGTGCATTTAATATAAGGTAAAATAATTAAGTTGATAGCAATTATTGTGTAAGCCTCAAGCTGTGATCTAATCAGCTATCACAACCTAAGCAGGATTGGGCTTCACTGGTACTTAAGGGGAAATCCCATGTGCTATTGGAAACACAGTTGATGGTTCAATTGGCCTAAGTGTCTCTTCTGACTGACCTAGGGAACCAGATCACAGCATGTGTTTAGGAGAGACTTGTATATATTTACTACAAATCAGCATAATAGAGTCTTAATTTCAGAGAGCATACTTACATGCTTCTTGTCTACTACACCGCTGCGGTTTCATAGGAATATGGTATTTTTCACATCTCATCTTTAACTTTCTATAGCATTTTTGAGATATTAAATAGCAGCTGCATTTTATCTCAGAAGTGGTTCCAACTTCAGGGATGGGCAAAGTGATTCTCACATAAATGCCATGAGCTTTACACACTTAACATACTTAAATAGTGCTCTTTAAATTTGACAGGACTCCTGTGAGACAGCAGTGAGGTTTTACCCAGAGTTTATGCAATCAGGATGAAAATCTCCTAAGCAGACACTGAACAGCTGGGCCATGCATCAATAAATCACACATAAAATCTGTATTCTCTTGGCTGGCAAATGTGCCGCATGGGAATGAGTTTCACCCTCAGATTGTAATGTCCCTTGGGAATGAATTCAATAAAGTTTTTATGTTAATACATAATTTTAATACTGTTAGAACAATACGAATGACCAGTTACTGAAGTAACTATAATTAGAGACACCCAGACATCATGTAAGAACATTTTGTGGGAACATAGACTAAAAGTCTTGGGTCTTCTGTTAAGCATAATGCGTTGTTACACTGGAGAATAGGTAATAATTCATTTTACATACTGGAGATAATGTGCTGGAGGGGGAATAAATGGACCACATCACTGAAGTCTGCTACACAATGTAAGGAATTTTAAAACCACATGTCTTTGCTGAGAGAGAAAACCCTCCTGGAAATAGCGCTACATCAGTTAACAACAGAAGAAGAAATCTGGATGTAGCAAAGAATTTTATTTAAAAAACTAATGAAATATCTTGCATAGCTAAGACTGAATGTGATTTCATTGGTCTTTTGTGTATCTAGACATTAGAGTGTCAGCAAACATCTGTGTCTAAAAATGACTCAAACAACGAGAGAATATGTTAAAGTTTGTACGGTTTGGCACTAGAGCAATGAAGTCTGTCATGAATATATGTATTATTAAATAGTCTGACTCGGATGAGTTGAAGAAAAGAGGAATGGCTCACATCTGAAATGCCTCTATCTGTTTATGCTTAGACATGAAGGCCAAATTTCTCAGGGCAGTTCAGATGTGTTTGCAGAGCATATTAGCTCAGGGCTGTGCCGTGCCAATGCAGCTACACACTTCCAGATCTGAACGGCTTCTGTGTGTTTCCGTACAACAGACTCTTGTATTTCCTCATCAGGTTAACTCCAGCAAAGCCATCCTGGATGTCTATGAGCGATGGTGTAAATATGGCCAGCAGTCTTAGTCTTGTCACAAGAGAAGCCTTGCTGCTATTTCTTACCAACTTCTCTGACAGCGAGTCATGTGAAAGGCAAATGTAAGTATGTTGTCAAATGTTATTCAAGGTATTCAACATATGCTTTCCAATGCTTTTCAATTTAGTTTACCCACTTTTGGGTGACAGAGTTTATTTTTATACGTATGGTTTTCCTAACCATCAGACAAGTTAGGTAGCGGTGTGTGCACTCTCTAGGTAGCATTCACTGAAGAGCAATGGTCCAGTCTTTGGATCCTGTAATCTACACTTGGTGCAGGGTCTGAGGAGTGACATGGAAAAAAAAAAACCAACAGTCAAAAGTGTCTAATCAGTCCCACCAAGTATTCAGGACCCACTTGCCTTAGGGAGGCTCTAACTTGCATCAGCCACTGCCCTGTCTGTGTACATTTGCCTATGTCCTAAGTATACTCAGATGCCTTAAGGCCTGATCGTATTTCAACGCATGCGCTCAGGGTGCTCTAAATCTGCATGCTTCACAACCAAACTCCTTGACTGCATATTTCTAGTTTTCCTATTGAATGTAGTGTCCTATTATGACAGCTGTCTTGGAAGTTCTCCAGAACCTGGTCGTTCAGTCCTGGTGTAGTACATGGAGAAATTCAGCTCCAGATTATGAAACCTAAAGACAGATGCCTACATGTAACTGTTCACAGGTGAGCCTTGTGTCTAAGCTCATGATAGTCATGGAGTCAGAGCCCTGTGAAAGGGAAATTCAGCTCCTTTCAGAGCAGAGGGCTTAGGAAGCTGCTACATACAGGTGGCTGGTGCTATCTGAGGCGCACTAGCTCATCCCTCCTGGCCTTCCACTGCTGCTCTGGGAGGACATGGGTCTCCTGTAAGACCTGCCTCATATCCACCATCATGGTGTGGATGCCTCAGTTACACCTCAGAGAGCACCATGTAATTCTCTGTGGGCAACTCATGGTCCAACTGAAATGCTATCCAGGCTCCTGCACCACCTGCCTGCATTGACTAGATCTTCATTGCCTGTAAGAAGTACTTCAAACTCACATGTTGACATCCATGTATAGGTACATACATTTAGGTTTCTTCATTCTGAAGTGGGTAATAGCCTCAGTGGTTTCCACACAAAAAGGATCAAGTGCACAAATTCTGAATCGCTTATTTATGAAACATTTAAAGCCCCCAGTACTGGAAAGGTGCTTGGTGTTTCAAACTAAACAAATGTGGCAACTATTTCCCCAACAGGTAACTGCAGGGTTTAGCTGCTAAGTTGGCTTAGGTTCAGAAGACACTTAGTTTTGTTTCTTTCTCTTCACCTAGAAGATGTGATACAACCAGAACCTTAAAATAGAGTTGGAGCCGGGACGGATTTGGGGCAGTTGGAGAAACTGTCGGTGATGTGACGGCTGTACAAGCAAATGCCTCTGTGCTGAAATTCGTATGAACTAAAGGCTACAAAAAGTGAAAGATTCATAGAAAGTACAGGCACTGTCAGCACGCTTCTTCCTCTTCCCTGTCCTTTGAAGCCAGCCAGTATTGTGGAAAGCAGCCAGAACAGAAACGGAAGCAGTCTGTATTTATAAGCCTAACAAGAGGCATAAGACTTTGGGACTCATTTAAGAGATCAATGGGAAAAAATGTGCCAAGCCCAGTTCTCAAACACTTCACAGCATCATTTTTTTAGAAACTGGAAGATTCATCTTCCTGCTTGGTGTGTAAATAAAGATATCAGCAAAATGCAGAGCTTTACAGGCATGTGACTATCATGGCCACTACCATCTTTTTCTCACATTATTGGAAAGCAGGTATTTTATCCAGATAATATATTCACAAGCAATAGTGCTTTTTCTCACACCAGTCCCTGAGCAGATAAGAAAGTTCCCTTCCATTCAGTACGGAGAATTCCACAAACGTATAAAAATGGTAAGAGTGGATTTTTTTTTTTCTGGTAGTAAAGTTCATAATACAAACTACCAGTCTTGTGTAGATTTGCATGTGGTTTTGGCGGAACATAATCACAGCAGAAGACTGCATGTAAAAAAGGGAATTTCTTCATTTGTCCTGAAGGCAGAATAATAACTATCGCATTCAAGCAGTTGTACACCTCCTTTAATTAAATATTGCCATTTCATGGCTTCCTTTAAACTAATAGGAATTTCTTGATAAAGATGCATATTAGAGAACTGTCCATCTAGGTAAACAAAAACAAATATGCATGGGATAGGCAGGAGTATTAATTCTGGTAGCTTAGAGATGTGATGAAGAAAAGCTATGGGCAACAATTCCAACTTTGATAGATGTGATAGCACATAACAGTCATTCAGGTTAGACATCACAGAGAATAAGGATGCAGTATTTACTAAGGAAAAAGCTTGGGGGTTTTTAGAGTTGTCAGGAGTTTAAGCACCTTTATTTATCCAGAAATTCAGACTGTATAAATACATCTCTCCTGAAATTGATTCCTGTATGGAAAGGCAAGCTGTTTTTTTAATAATGCTACACTTTTAGAAGGCAGGAGAAGTGGAAATGGCAGAAGGTGATTACATCAAGTTAAATTTTATTAGGATCCACATAGCCAATGGACTGAATACTATATTTGTTTGTGTTCTTTCATTTTCAGTGAGAACATTTAAAACTAATTGTTAGATCTTTTACCATTAAACAATTCTCTTTATCTTTACAACAGCAAAAGAACAAACTCATTTTTCAAATATTACAATTAATTCAAATGCTCCAGAAAGTTGTATTTTTATTTTTTCAAAAAAGGACGATATTTTTGTTTTCAAAAGTGACTTGGATCCACAGCTATCCACAGGATTCCTGATATTTTGTAATGAAATGTGAAAAGTTAAGCAAAGAGTGGGTGTTGTCTGGACTTAGTCATTTGTACACTTTTTGAAGAAGGGAAAGAATAATCTGTAGGCTAGGCAAGTGTGATAAAAAATATCCTCCAAAATTCATGTGATGTAGTATATTTAATGATTTTAATGCACAGTTTCAATAGCATTTCCAGTAATTGATGGTACATTCTATATTAAGGGAGAATAACAGCATATTACGGCACAGGAGCAGGCCATCCCCATGTGCCGAAAGACGAGCCAGTGGGACAGAAGACCGCCCTGGCTGAATAAAGAGCTTTGGCTGGAACTCAAGAAAAAAAGGAGAGTTTATGACCTTTGGAAGAAGGAGCAGGCAACTCAGGAGGACCACAAGGATGTTATGAGGTTATGCAGGGAGAAAATTAGAAGGGCTAAAGCCCAGCTAGAACTTAATCTGGCTACTGCCATAAAAGACAATTAAAAATGTTTCTATAAATACATTAGCAACAAAAGGAGGGCTAAGGACAATCTCCATCCTTTACTGGATGCGAGGGGAAATGTAGTGACAAAGGATGAGGAAAAGTCTGACGTACTTAATGCCGCCTTTGCCTCAGTCTTTAATAGTAAGACCAGTTGTTCTCCGGGTACCCAGCCCATGAGCTGGAAGAGAGGGACGGGGAGCAGGGTGAAGCCTCCATAGTCCAAGGCGAAATGGTTAGTGACCTGCTACACCACTGAGACACACACAAGTCTATGGGGCTGGATGGGATCCACCCGAGGGTGCAGAGGGAGCTGGTGGAAGTGCTCACCAAGCCACTTTCCATCATTTATCAGCAGTCTTGGCTTCATTTATCAGCATTCTCAACTAACCAGGCCGGTCCCAGTTGACTGGAAGTTAGCAAATGTGATGCCCATCTACAAGAAGGGCTGGAAGGAGGATCCGGGGAACTACAGGCCTGTCAGTCTGACCTCGGTGCTGGCAAAGGTTATGGAGTAGACCATCTTGAGTGCCACCATGTGGCACGTACAAGGACAATGAGGTGATCAGGCCCAGACAGCATGGGTTTATGAAAGGCACGTCCTGCTTGACTAATCCGGTCTCCTTCTGTGACCAGGTGACCTGCTTAAAGGATGAGGGGAAGGCTGTGGATGCTGTCTACCTGGACTTTAGGTATGTTTCCCACATTCCAGCATTCTCCTGGAAAAATTGGCTGCTCATGGCTTGGACAGGTGTACGCTTTGCTGGGTAAAAAACTGTCTGGATGGTCAAGCCCAAAGGGTTGTGGTGAATGGAGTTAAATGCAGTTACTGGCCGGTCACAAGCGGTGTTCCCCAGGGCTCAGTATTGGGGCCAGTTCTGTTTAATATATTTATCAATGATCTGGATGAGGGGATCGAGTGCTCCCTCAGTAAGTTTGCAGATGACACCAAGTTGGGTGGGAGTGTTGATCCGCTGGAGGGTAGGAGGGCTCTGCAGAGGGATCTGGACAGGCTGGATCAATCAGCCAAAGCCAGCTGTACGAGGTTCAACAAGGCCAAGTGCCAGGTCCTGCACTTTGGCCACAACAACCCCATGCAACACTACAGGCTTGGGGAGGAGTGGCTGGAGAGCTGCCTGGTGGAAAAGGACCTGGGGGTGCTGGTTGACATCCGGCTGAACATGAGCCAGCAGTGTGCCCAGGTGGCCAAGAAGGCCAACAGTGTCCTGACCTGTATCAGAAATCGTGTGGCCAGCAGGAGTAGGGAAGTGATTGTGCCCCTGTACACGGCACTGGTGAGGCTGCACCTCGAATGCTGTGTTCAGTTTTGGGCCCCTCTACAAGAAGGACGTTGAGTTGCTGGAGCCTGTCCAGAGAAGGGCAACAAAGCTGGTGAAGGGTCTAGAGGACAAGTCTTATGAGGAGCGGCTGGGGGAACTGGGGTTGTTTAGCCTAGAGAAAAGAAGGCTGAGTGGAGACCTTATCACTCTCTACCACTACCTGAAAGGGGGTTGTGGTGAGGTGGGTGTTGGTCTCTTCTCCCAAGTAAGTGGCGATAAGACAAGAGGAAACAGCCTCAAGTTGCACCAGGGGAGGTTTAGATCGGATATTAGGAAAAATTCCTTCACTGAAAGGAATTGGAAGCATTGGAACAGGCTGCCCAGGGAGGTGGTGGAGTCACCATCTCTGGAGGTATTTGACAGATGTGTAGATGCAGTGTTTAGGGACATGGTTTAGTGGTGAACTTGGCAATGCTAGGTTAACAGTTCAACTTGATGATCTTAAAGGTCTTTTCCAACCTAAACAATTCTATGATTCTATTAAGATTGAAGACATTTTTCATTTGATTATCATTCAGTTCTGATGAGTTGAAGGGAATTTTGAAATTGTCTCACATCCTTTCTATTAAGAGACCAGCTATATCTTATCCAAGGATATATTTTATATTTAGCTCCCTTTTGCTTTTTTTTTGGCTTTGCTTTTATGTTCCTCCAAAAGTAATTTTCCTATTGTCTTCTTCGTAATGAGGAATGAATTGGTCCAGAGGAAATCAAATTCATTTTAAAAGGAAAAATGTCTAAATGTGATTCTCAGGGTAGATCAATTCTACTGCACATTTCTATTATTAGTTCAGAGTGTTTCACTTGTTAGTCATTTGTAGGCAATCTCATGCAAAATCATTTACCAGTAAAACACACTGACTTAGTAGGTCACTGGTATGAAGCACACTGGGGTCAACTCATAGTTCCTGTGCACTTCACATAGCTATTTACACAATGTCAGAATGAGTAGAAATTTTGTCATTCTGATATGCAGTTATTTTTAATGGATATTAATAGCTGATAAAAATCAAGCTTCAGAACTTAAACTACCTACTGAAATAGATGCCTAGTAATGCTGATCCTTACCCTGGTTATCTTGGGGTGAGAAAATACAGTATTCAGCTTCCATCACTTTTCCACCATGGAAAATCTGACTGTGTCAAGATTCACCTTATTAACTAAATGATCAGATAGCAAATTGAGCCAACAGCTTGATCAGTCACTCTGCAAGCTTAAGAGATTGCATTTGAGAATAGGCTTTATGTATTGCATCTGTAAGTAATATATAAACAAAGACCCTGGAGGAAAAGAGTTCTTCAAGATCCCTGGGAGAGCTACCTTCAGAGATAAAGGCATTCAGATGTCATCAAATGACCAACAGGAACTGAGAGTAAAAACAAGTATGAAATCTGTTCAAGGAGAAGCAAAATATAGTACTGCTGTAATCACCTTTTGTCACAAAAGGCAATAGGAACCCTTTGTTGTTTCTCTAAGATCATAATCTCTCAGAGGAAAAAAAAAGAAGGGGGCTCCTGCAAACAAATCATAACTTATCAAGGAAAAAATATGTATTGTTAGCAGGAATTAATGAAACATCCATTGTCAATCTGCGGTCCTTATTTTTCTGTACCTTTGTATTCTGACAAAAGATGGACAGCCTAGAGCACAGGTAGTGGCATATGGAGACCCTTCACCTTGAGCTCTCCTTGCTTCCAACAACAGACACTAGTCGCTAGTGGCCAAGGACTGCTAGCCCTGAAAGACCACCTTGTCACCCGTATGGGATCAGTTGGGTTGTCTCAGCCCAGAGTCCATACAAAAAATGCTAGTACCGCATAGTTGATGCTCTCTACAAACCCCACCAACATTTTAACATCTTTGGCTGTGAAGCCAAGGATTTGCCAGGTTATGACAAAGTATTTTCTGCCCTCTTCCAGTTTAGTTTTGAGACAAGGCAGCATATGGAAGCTTACTTGGTTGCAGCAGCCTCTGCCTACTCTGTGAAACCCTGCCAATTGACTGGGATTGCACGTCTATCACCAGCTCTAAAACTCACATAACACCAAATGTATATTGTGCATTTCACCTACTCCAGAGCTGGAGCCTCCAACTTTCAGAAGAACAAATATCAGACTTCCTTTTCCATGTAGAGTAAACAGCTGGTTTTTTTCTTACGTAGCCTTCAAATGCCGTGACTCACTCTCACTGTTGCATTTCATTAAGACATCACCTTTGATGCATTGCTAACACACTGATTCAATGAAATATTAAGATGAAATGATCTCATGTTGGCTAGCAGAAGCCAGGCACAGAGCAGAAATAGGAATTGAAAGTGCTCAGACTGTTCGTAGTGGCTCCTTCTGGAGACGTGAGGCACTAGTTACTTATTGCAAAATAAAAGACTCTCCGTTCAACCTCAGTTATCATGATATCGCCCCTGAAGATACAGTTTAAAGCAAGGAGAAGTATCAAAAAAGTGACAAAATGAGCATCTCTGAAAAGAAAGATGTAGCCTCAGTCTTTTACGTTACCTTAAATGAAATAATTTGAGCTCTCTAGCCTGTATGTCTTTTATTAATTCATGTGTCAATCATCAATTCAGTTCTGAATTTCCCCTCATTGCTTTTCAGAAATACCTTAACGATGAGCAACAGGAGTCCTCCGTACTTGTTACCAGTTATTATTACCTGTCCTATAAGAGTGCCTAGAGACCCTGCATGAGATCAAGAACTACTGTGGCAAAAGATGCTGTATACAAGAGCAGCAAAATAGAATTCCCACAGCAAATATCTGCAATCAGGGATAGACAGGGGTGGCACAAAAGAAATAACCTTGTTAGCTCCAGTCAACAGTACTAGTATTTCCCAGTGAAATACACACATATTGCCTTTCTCTTTTTCTGTATTAATTTCTGTGTAATAAAGAAAAATTACAATATAGTATTGCGTTCCTTCACTGCTCCTTGTGTATTGCTTTTTCACTCCAGGTATTTACACCTCTCTGACTCAGGAGGAAATACTTCTTCAGGGCAGGTTTAGGGACAATGATTGTATGCTAAGTGCCATCATGAGAAAAAGAGATACACCATGACGTGCATAAAGGCCTTCCTGAACTGGGACCTTACGAGTTAATGGTCTGACTGGCAGGAGCGCTGATACAGGAATAGCGCTTAAGATCTGTTGTGTCAGGGGAAGATTTACAGAGCGCAGGGAGCTGCCAGACATTGCAATTCCTGGTGGCACACCGCAGAGGGATGAGTGTCCTCACACGTAAAGGCTTCTGACAGCATGGACATTTTCCTGGCTTTGGAGAGAGAAAAAGCCATGCAATTAATAGAGAAGAACACAGCAATGCCTAATCAGCCAGCACTACCGCAATGCTTCAGATTTCGGGGCTGACACGCGAGTTCCCTCCCCTGCATCCTCAGGCGCGAGTGCCCGCTGGTGCATGCTGACCTGGGAGGAGCGGCTGTTCCGACGTGGTGCTGAACTACCGCTGTCCTCATTTCTTATAAAAATAGAAGAAAAAAGGAAAATACACTATAATATAATATGTACAGAAAAAATCTTTCAGGGGAAGGGAGGGGAAGTGGGGCTGCAGCAGTTGGCAGGCGCACCCCAGCACCCGACTGCTTCTCTCGTCTCACTCGTCTGCACCAGACACTGCCATGATCCCAGTTTGAGAGGATAAATCAGCACTGGTCTCTGCCTTCTCTGAACATGACAGGAAACTTCTGTACAGCTAAAACCGTATGTGCTTTAGGAAGATATTTAGTGTAGGGTCTGAGCTTTACAGCAGTTGGAAAATCTATGTTAAATCTCAGCACAGGATTTTTTTTCTTTTTGGCCTGCAGGCATTTCTAATAGCGGAACATCACTTTCCTGCCAAGACAAATTCTACCTCTTGCTTTTATTTTCCCATGCCGCTTCCTGTGCCAATCAGCCTTTCAATTCTCCTGCAAATCCTGCTAGAAATGCACTTCTTCAGCTTTCCTTTTCATCGCTGATTTCTTCTCTAGCACCGTATCCTACCGTACGTAGATTGTAACCTTCACCTGAAATGCTAACCTTGGTCTCCTGTGATGAAGATGGTACACACTGCTAAATAACGGGTGCTGCTAAATAATGAGAGAGAAACAGTTCCCCAAAGTATTTCTGTTTCTGTGCACTGATATCGTGTGGCTTATCATGTGGACGAGCTAACAGATTATTCCTCTGCACATCATGCTATATTATATTGTACTTTCCTTTTTCTCCTGATTTTATAAGGGGTTCAAATACGTGTTTGAACAGAGTAATTCACAAAAGGAGAGAGGCAACTGTATCCATAAAGGATTCCAAAATAAGGATCTGTTTCTGGCCCCTTTAATTTTGTGACCATAAATGCTTCTTGCAATCAACCAAGGAGACTTCAGTGAAAAGCAGCTCACATATTTTTCCACCAGGACCGAGTACACCACCAGTATCATGTTTCAATAGAACAGCTGGTGCTTAAAAGGCTGGCAATTACAATTTTATTCAAAAAATCAGAACTGGTGGAGCTAAGAAGACCATTGATTCAGATGGATGACCTTGAAAGGCAGATTGCAATGAACTTGTTGAACTTTTGAAAAAAGTGAAAAAAAAAGAAATAAAAATAGATCTCTTTACAACATTTCTGGTACTTTCTGGTAACAAGCTGCAATCTTCAATTTCCCCCCAAATACTGTCATTATGAAAATTGACTGAAAAAAATATTCTGAAAAGCCTCATTATTTTACTATTCCTTCCAAGGGTATGGATGACGTTCGAAAAACTGCACTTCCCTGTAATTAAAAGCTCTGCAAAATTTTAGGTTTGAAACAGTAGATCACGCTGATGGCATATTTTATAGAAATAAGAACACAAAAAGAGCTGTAATGGTTTGGAAGATGGACAGCCAGTCCATCTAGCCCAGCAACCCACCTCTGACAGTGGCCATAAGCTGCTGCCCAAGGAAGACTATGAGATTACAGCAAACCCAGTAATATTTCTTGTTAACATTTCCCAGCCTCCAAGTGCTTGGAGTTCAGACAGATTCCATGTATCAGGTAAACATCGGTGCATTTCCCTTTGGTGATCCTGTCCAGCTTCGGAAAGCGACATTAACCTACAGTGTCTGCAGCATCCTGCAGCGGAGTTGTACAGTTTAGCTATGTGTTGTGTGCAACACAGGATCACTAGATAATTCAGGCTGGAAGGGACCTCAGGGAGGTCTCTAGTCCAACCTCCTGCTCAAAGCAGAGTCAGCTACGAGATCAGACCAGGTTGCTGACGGCTTTATCCAGTTGCGTTTTGAAAACCTCCATGGGCAGAGACTGCACAACCTCCTTGTTCCAACATTTCACTAGTCTCATCAGGAAAATGTTTGCCTTTATACCCAGCCAGATCTGCCACTGTATCACTTCATGGCCATTGTCCTTTCTTCTCCTGCCATGGAGTGCCAGGAAGACCCTGTCTCCAGCTTCTCAGTGATCTAACCAGTAGGCATCAGTACTGGTTGGTAGCTACTGATCAGTAGGTTAGTTAGGTACTGCTGTTAGGTTCCCCAGAGCCATCCCTTTCCCAGGCTGAAGAAACCTTGGTCCCTCAGTCTCTCCTTTCAGGGCAAATGCTCCAACCCTGACCATCACGGTGGCCCTCTGCCAACCTCACTCCAGTTTATCAATGTCTTTCTATCAACTGTCTAGGGCCCAAAGCTGTATGCAATATTCCAGCTGTGGTCTTAGACCACAGGGCTCAGTGAAGGGGGATAATCTCTTGGCCACGGTGCTCCTACTGCCACGTCTGAGGATGCTCTTTGGCCTTCCCCACTGGCATGGTGCGTAGCTGGCTCATGTTTTAGCCTGCTGTCAGCCAGGAGCCCCAGTCCCCTCCCACAGAGCGGCTCCCCAGCCGCTCACTCCCCCCGTACCCATCCAGCTGTTAACCCAGGGCCCTCCACATCCATAATTTGATCAGCAGCATTAGGCTACTCTGTTTCCTTCTCTATTCCAGAAAATTCCTTGTATTCGGTTGGCTTGTTTTGAGTACTCGGCTAACAGCTGCTTAAAAACACGTATTATGGCTCCTAGATCCAACTCCTGTGTTAGAAAATCCCCCTGTTTCATTTGTGAAATTAAGATTGTTTTTCCCCATGTACCTGGACTAACATTTATCCACACTGAATTTTATCTGCTATTTTAATATCCAGTTACTGAATTTTGCAAAAACAGTCACACAAGAAATAAATCCAAAAACATTTGCGAAGTGTTTATTGGATTCATGCTGTTTATATTTCTAGAGATAAAGCAGATAAACCTCTTTGTTAGGCTTTTTGATATTCTGTAGTAACCATAGCCCCCAGTTCAGAGTACATTTACAGAGATTATACACTGCTTTTTATCATAGTGATCAGCTTCATGATGCTGCTGAATTCATCTGTAATGTACCTACTCATCTCTTATTTTCTCCTTGGATTGCAGATACATATACTGCTAATATAGACGGCACGAAGCTTCTCCATCTTCTGGCATTGAAGTATTTGCAGACAACCAAGATGTCACTTGTCATACATTTGCTTAGCATGCAGCATCCTGAAGGGCTGCCAAAACATGTACAAACATTATAAAAAAGAAATCCAGAGGAAACATTTCAGTTAAGGCAATTTTTCATGTTTGCTCTCAAAATGATTAATAAAGGGGAAACGGAAAGTGGAAACTAAAAAAGAACTGAAACCAGAGGAGTCAGTCATGTATCATGAAGTCTAACTACTGTGAAATAGCCAATGGACTACTGCTCATCCCATCACCTTGTGTGATTATAACCTCTTAAAACCATGACCCATGTCAGCAAACTACAGTCCAGAAATAAACTTTTATCTTAGATTTATTTTTCAGAAGGAAGGAATAAATATTACAAGGGAGAAAGGGGCATGCTCTCAGCATAAACTCAGGCATCTCTGTTGATTTTGATGGAGATGCAACTCTGCTGCAGCTAAAGGTCTCATCCTAAATGATCTGATTTGGAAGACTATATTAATGGTGCCCTGACATTTCATTTCAGCCCTCGGTGTGCACGCTGACACCGTTACACGGGTCTCGACACACTGGGTTTTCTGCAGTCTTCCTGCTGTACGCCATTTCCAGATGTCCCATCTCCAGCGATGCCCAGTGGCTTGACTAGCAGCATGTGATGATGCTCTACATGATGAGCAATTACTGAGCTCTGCTGCAATCCCACCTCCTGTCCCCTATTTAAATGCATATGCACTACCCAGGCAAATTGTGGCAAATCGGTGCAATTAGCCTGTGCATCCGGAAAACACTGTTCTAACAGGGAATATCAATGCATGGACCTTCCCACGTTTTACTGATACCCGAGTTATACCTGTATGTATTACGTGAATGCAAACACATACGCATACGTACATATATACATACAGGTATTTTTAACAGGTGGTATAACTTCTCGTCGAATCTGTTGGTGCCGGAAGGCTAGCTAATCATTCCATGCTGGCCATCAAGCCACTACACGGTTATCATGCTAATCAAAGCCCGCTTTGAAACGCTGTTTAGTGTCATTACCATCACAAAAGAGCAGCTAAAGGACATCTAAGGCAGGCTGGGGAGGGGGGGAAGTGAATGCCCTGAGACACTATAATCTGTTTGAACAGCCATGTTTACTGGAAACAGGAGGGGACATTGTTTAGCATAAGCTGGTATCAATCACTGAATGGTTTCTGTTCCTTGTTAGTAATGCGCAGGCAGCCGGGCAGGGAAGAATGAGCTCTGCGGACAGACAGACACCTCCCCACGAAAGGGGGAAGGATCGTTGGGCCTCCCCCACCACCAGACGGACTCCTGCAATCTACCACAAACACTAATTTTTTTCCCAGATTAGGACAGATCTCAATGCCCAAACGATCCTTTGTTATTTTGAGGAGGTTTGTGCTTTTTTTTTGTATATGCAGACTGAATTGGGTTTTTGGGGGTAGGGATCTCCTCCAGAAAGGACCCTCTGTCCAGTAAAACAGGAGGCTCTATTATAATATAAACAAGTAATACATTGCCTGTCTAACTATGCTTTGCTAGCCTCTGTGTAGGTGTGAATGTTTTAACTGTCTTAGAAGTGATCATTGATTTCAGAGGAATTACATCCAGTGTCCACAGTTACCACTCTGCAATAGATTGTAAGTGCGGAGGCTACAACCTCTTCTGGTGCTGTGAAACTGCTGGTAGGAACAACGTGTGGGCAATCATCTACAGGACTTCCATGCAACAAGTACAGCCATACAAAAGATTTCCCAGGCTCCCTGATTTTGGCTTGAAAGCTCGTTATGGAGCCACAGTTGTGCATATTCATGATAAATGCTGGAGGATGTTTTTCATTACACTTAAACTGTAAAGCAAACAAGAGTTTCCTGTTATGTCAGATCGAAAAAGTACTTACACATGCAAATAAATATAAAAAATACCACAGGCTCAAAACGGATCCTCTCTGCTTTCCTATTAAAAACATCAGCGTACTTGTTCATAACGAATCAAAACACCTGCTCAGGCTTGGATGTTTAAAATAAAAAGTGGACATGTTTTCTTGGCTAAATTATGAAATATTCCAAACCATACCTGCCAGGCTGTAGTCACATCAGATCTCCTAAGCTAAATGAGTTTTGATTAGGTCAATACGTGGTTGGAAAGACATAGCAGGTGCATCAGAAAGGAAACATTCATCAGCAGATAGCAGATTCCCTTCTGTATTGAACCAGTATTTGAAAGGGCACTATGCCACTGCAAGTCTTCAGGTTGACAAAGACAGCAAAGATCTACATGGCCTTTTAGAGGAGCAAGGGCATTAAAACTGTCATGACTATATTCTGCTACCTGCCCATCTTAAAGGGATCTATGAACTTGGGTCCTTATCTCAGTCTTTTCTTTCCTAGTATTATTATGCAAACTGGTACCAAATTTCTTTGAGATTTCAATCATAAATATACTGAGTTTTCTATGCAGTTTTTGGTGAGATGATTGACCGTAAAAAGTGGTAATTGATAGCCAGGTTTACGCAGAAGTGATCTTGCATAACTGCAACATAAACAAGGCAAAAAAGCAACAGACTAAAGTATCCAAATAGTAGAAATAAATCAATTCTCGAGGCCTGGGGGGGGTGTCTTCTCTTTTCCAGGCATTCTCCTTATTTTGGTTATCCAGCACCCTTTTCAAATCTTTTCTCTGATGCATATCAGAAGAGGCAAAGGAAGTTGATAATTATTCTTATAAAACTGGTAGTGTCTGTGTGTATTCTTGCCCATACATAAATGGACTGAAACATTTCAAGCCCAAAGGGCTGTCAGAAAAGTGAGACATTCTGGTTTCAGCTGAGTCCATGATCAGAGCGGTGTTCAAATACCTGCCCTGAACTTCTCACTCAGGATGAGCTCTTTGTATTAATGATCGAATCTTTTCCTTCTTTCAGATATGAACTGATTGATAAGGGTTCTGCATTTGCTGGCCTAATGACTGTGCTTGAAATAGCAGTATCATTTTTGGGACACAGAAACTATGTTCCTGCAGATAGATAATCAAAGTTTCCGCTAAAATGAGTATAGAAAACAAGCACAGGAAACCTCCATAGATCTCAGTCACCACTGGGTTTCTCTGGCTTAGAAATATCACTTATGCTAACTCATGACACTTGGGCTGTTTTCTAGTAAGAAGAGGAGGCAGCATGTGGACAGGTCACTCAACACACAGTGATGAGCAGTGAAATTAGGTTTTGATTTTCGGAAACACCTGATATACTGCATGCCATTTACGTAACTGTCTACTGTACAGGTACGATTTTATGTTTAATACAAGGATACACTGGAGAAACAGAGACTTAAAACAGCCACCTCAGCTGGAAGGTCCACTGGAACCATATCACTGACACGAAGTTTCATTTGGTGCAGCTTTGAATCTATTTATAGGGTCCCATCACTCTCACAACTGAGAAGTCCAATGCGCTGGAAATAAGTTGCCATCACTTTCAGTCATCTCTGAATGGTAAACAGTTCAAATCATAAATACTTTGCCACTAAAATGTCTGCTGCTAATTGCTCTTTTGCATGTAATTATCAGTAAGGATCTAATAAGTATGGAAATACTATTACATGCCAAAAAGTAAAAACAAAATGAGAAAAAGCAGACTTAAAGAATGTCTGGCAGACAAAATCTTTAATTAATCCTGGAACACCATCTTGGCTGACATCTCCCTCAGTGAACATATCTGGCAGAGAGATGGGTTTTTATAATATTTCAAGCAAAACAAGTCATACATTTGCTTCTACAGCTGTAGAGGTTTTGGCCTTTGCCTCCAGGTTACGAATTTGAAAAGAACACCAATATAGGTGAGAACAAGACTGAACATGTCAGGGGAAACACAGAAAATCTTAACATATCTTAAGAATAGTAACTTCTAATAAATCACCAATTCAAATGAGATAGGCAAAACCTAGGAGGGGTTTTGAACTGTCACTAGGTTTCCAGGCGCAGCTCTAGCTTTTGCTTTCTTCATATGATCTGTCTCTTAAACAACCACATGGTTTATGCTGCAGGTAAAACAACAGAGACCAGATGAAGCAACTGAATTATCTTCTCAAGGTTTTTCCTCTTGTTCTCGATTAGGGAAAAAAGATCAAGATGGACAAATAAGTTTGCAGCAAGACTTTCTGTCTACTACTGTCAAATGGCAACAGAAGTTGAAGTATCCTTGAAACATCCGACCTGTGGTCACAGTCATTAGATAATATTGATCAGAATATAATCAGACTCAGCAGATAATAAGACTGTACACAGACATAGTAAGGGTCCTGAGTCTGGATCCCATGTAGTTAATAGCTAAACTACTGTTTGACACTGTGAGAAAAAAATCCCAGTTCATGTATTCCCCTAAGCTAGCAAAGAAAATGAAGTGGAAGGAAGATTTGGTATTTCACCGACTTGATTTTCACTACATTTCTCTAACGGGAAAACTTCTAGATTTAGGGTTGTTAAGCTGGTTAATGACTTGTTGCACAAGACTAAAGAATAACTTATTACTGACAGAGAATGAGTAGAATGCAAATCTGAAATGTGTTTTCTTGAGTGGAAAAAAAAAAAATTTCTTGCTTTGATTTCCTTAGTTGCTGGTTTTTTAGCTGTCATTTAGTGGTTGTATGTAGACCTGAAAATGCCTTTCTAATGTTCATGAAGAACACTGAAACAAAATTGACCAAGTTTGGCTAAGAAAAAGCTGGTACTGAAAGCTGTAGATGGGAAGTGTTAAAAGCTTTCTTTTGCTCTTCCTGGCCCAATTCCTCCATGTAAATCTGTTGCTCAAAGGGGAACAACCTACAGAAGTAATGGAATTTTGTTCTTCATGCCCGCTCCACTCTCCAGGGTAACAATTATCATACAATCATAGAATCTTTGGGTTGGAAGGAACCTTTAAAGGTCATCTAGTCCAACCCCCACTGCAATGAGCAGGGACATCTTCAACTAGATCAGGTTGCTCAGAGCCCCGTCCAACCTGACGTTGAATGTTTCCAGGGATGGGGCATCTCCCACTTCTCTGGGCAACCTCTTCCAGTGTTTCACCACCCTCATTGGGAAGAATTTGTTCCTTAGATCTAGTCTAAATCTAGTCCCTTTTAGTTTGAAACCATTACCCCTTGTCCTATCGCAGCAGGCCCTGCTAGAAAGTCCGTCCCCATCTTTCTTATAAGCCGCTTTCAGTACTGGCAGGCTGCAAGAAGGTCTCCCTGGAGCCTTCTCTTCTCCACGCTGAACAACCCCAACTCTCTCAGCCTTTCCTCACAGGAGAGGTGTTCCATCCCTCTGATCATTTTTGTGGCCCTCCTGTGGACCTGCTCCAACAGGTCTTTCCTGTGCTGAGGGCTCCAGAGCTGGATGCAGGACTCCAGGTAGGGTCACACCAGAGCGGAGCAGAGGGGCAGAATCACCTCCCTTGACCTGCTGGCCATGCTTCCTTGGATGCAGCCCAGGATATGGTTGGCCTTCTGGGCTGCGAGTGCATGTTGCTGGCTCATGTCCAGCTTTTCATCCACCAGTACCCACAAGTCCTTCTCAGCAGGGCTGCTCTCAATCCCTTCATCCCCCAGCCTGTATTGATACTGGGGGTTGCCCTGACCCAGGTGCGGGACCCTGCACTTGGCCTTCCTGAACCTCATGAGGTTCACACATGGGCCAACCTGTTGAGCTTGTCCAGGTCTCTCTGGATGGCATCCCATCCTTCAGGCATGTCAACCGCACCACTCAGCTTGGTGTCGTCTGCAAACATGCTGAGGGTGCACTCAATCCCACTATGTCATTGATGAAGATATTAAAGAGACCTGGTCCCAATATGGACCTCTGAGGGATACCACTTGTCACTGATCTCCATCCGGACATTGAGCCATTGACCACTACCCTCTGGATGCGACCATCCAACCAATTCCTCATCCACCCATCAAATTAATCTCTCTCCAATTTAGAGAGAAGGATATTGTGGGGGACCATGACAAAGGCCTTGCACAAGTCCAGATAGACATCATCTGTAGCGCTTCCCTTGTCCATATTATGGTGAAACATTTTGTATGTGATATAATACCTGTTTGCCGTGAACTCTGAGACCAATTCACTGAGAGCAGATGTGGCAACAAAATTCAATCACTGTTGTATTCACTTATTTTGGATTTGAATAGCTACCCTAGATGCAAAAGATGCCATGTCCAATAGTGAGCACACTGAGCCTTCCAGATGTTCATACTTGGTTGTATTATTAGTAGCAGAAAGGGACATCACATTTCAGTACCTTTGCATTTGGCCAAATGAACTCTGAAGACATTCTGGTACACTCTATTTATGTCAGCAAGATTTTTTTGACATAGTTCTTTAGGCATAGGTTTGCTTACTACCACTAGAGAGGATGGTTTTAGTCTGGGAGCTGTTGTTGTAATTCATGTATGAAATTAAAGTGAAACTTCCAGACTTCTCCCTTTTTATGGGCTCGTTATGAATTCCTCTGAAATATCATTACTGAAGCGCTAAAATGAAGATAACACCACCAGGATGGATTCGATGTCTATTTTCCCTGAAAGATTTCTGCATTCCATTTGTGACTGATTTTGCGATAAGGCAGTACTCTGGAGGGCATAGCTTTAGTCTTCAGATCATTTTTTTGCTTTCTAAACTAGAACAGGAAAAGAATAAACCCTGGCTGATTGGATCGCCTTAGCAGCATATTTCTTCAGGACTTCTGCATCAGAGCAAATTAGATCATTCTGCACTGATCTGATATATAATTCCCGTATCTGCTGTGCCATCAGCTCCTTGGGTTTGGTTTGAAGGGATAAGAATTAAGCTGCAGCATCTGAGTGAAATTGTTTTTATTATTGGAATCACAAGATTTTTTTACAGGTAAGAGAAAAACTACCACAACTGGCATACAGTGTGACTCAACCTTACATATTTGGAACCTTAATTCTGTCAGCATCAACTAGACATGAAGCACATCCATTGCTTTGAGTCTTTATTTTTGTGTAGCCCTACTAGCAAAAAGAAACTATTTGCTCTTTGCAAGTCAGTGCACACTGGGTTTATTATTTCCTTTAACTCTTCCTCATGTTTAAATCACTGCTTATTAAATAATCTTCCAGCATTTGCTTCCTAAGTGTGTCTTAGTGAATCAGTTGAGCACAGCTAAGTTAAAGACTGGATCTGCTGCTTGAAATTATTAATTGATGGCAAGTAATGAAAAAGTAATGACAGCTGAAACAATAACTGTCTATAAAAATCTGATTTCAGCTGTTGTTGAACTTGCTGACCTTTAGTGAAAAATGAAATATGAACTTTAATGGAATATCACTCTGCATCTTCCACCATTGGAATGGTTATGATTGCTACATTTTGTCTCCTTCTACTGTAAAAGATGACTCTTTGCAACAAAAAGGGCTGATTACTCCATTAGTTCTTGATATCATTCAGCACTTAGGGCGACATTCATTTCTTTTGCACTTTGTTTGCATTCCCTAATCACTGGAAATTCTCTGGAAAAATCTTATACCATTTGATGATCCAACCAGAGAATAATTTTTTGCTGAAGCCCTGTTTTACTCCCATTCCTAGAAGTGTAGTCTTATTCTTCAGGCATTTATATTGAGCATAATTTAAGACGGCTCTTAAGATGAGACATAAATTATGGTAAATACATTTTAAACCTCTTGCATTAGATTTTCATGAGAACTATTGGTAAACAAAACGAATACACACGAGATAGCAAGTTTGGTGGATTTCAGCTGGAAGTAACTCTGAACGTATCCCAAGACTGCAAGGTCTAACAACATATAAAATCAAATTACTAGCTTCCATTTTGAATCATCACCTGATTCTGTTTACATAGAAATTTTACTCCCTGATGGGAAGGAGGATGAAAAACTGGGGCTTACTTGACTCTAGATGCCACCAACCGTATGTGCCAAAAGTGAGACAGCTTGAGTAAATGATCCTGTCAAAACAGAAAGTATCACTAAGCAGGCAACACTGAAGGACCGAGCGATTCATACCAATTTGTTAAAAGCAGAGGTGTACATTCAGCCATTACTCCTTTGCCTTTTTGTCAAGGGCTCAGACTAGTCAGCTTTTTCATATTAAAAAACTGTGAATGTAGATAATTCTGTAGTTTACTAATGTTGAATGTTACTGAGCTTATGTCCATAAAGGAATTATTCTAGATTAAGACCTGTACAAAGCTGAAGAACTATAGGTGTCATCAAATAACTTTCTTAGGGGAATATTATTTTACATTAAGAGTACCCACATTATAAGCTTTCTGCAAATATTCTAAAAGACCTATGTTGGGGAACATCTCCATGTACAAACCTTATTTTTCAGAAGTAGCCGCTGTTCTCACATTCTTATTGCTCTTATGCTATATTCTACAGACATCAAGAAGGATGCTGAATTGATGCTTGACACAAAGATTACTTTAACAACAATGCCATTAAAATGGGTGAGAGTGGCAGGGAGTAAAGTATTTAACAGAGATGACAGTGAAAGAATAAAGTATTTTAACAATGAGAATCTATAACTTCTTGGGGTACCTAAGTGGATTTTGGATGAATATAGAATTACTTATGTGACTGAAGTATTAATAATATGGATATATTATTGTAGAGAAATCTAGGGAAAAATTATGCCCTCTATTTTCTTTTATCCTGCTATAAAACTTAAAGCCCCAGCATTTTCACTGGCTCAAAAAATTATTTTATTACGAAGATTCACAGTAAAGCTCAAAATGAAGAAAAAGAACTTCTAATTTGGTAGCCCTAGCTGCACAAATAAACAAAAAATGTCATTTGATAACATACGTGACCCCAAGTGGCAGTTTCTTTTCAACAGATGTAGTTTAATCTTTGAGCAGCAGGTGCAAAAGTTATCTCCAGGCAGAAGCTACAAACAGAGCAATTTTACAGGAGACGTTTTACTTGGTGGGAAATGTAGGAATAATTGTGACATGAAGCTCTTTTTCCTTCTGTCTTCCAACAGCCGATCATACACGACCCAACGCTTTATCTTGAAAGATTTTTTTTTTTTCCTATCCCCTTCCCCCAGATTAGAACATGGTTCAGCATAATATTTGCTCCTTTGGTCAGTGTTTAGCAATTGATGTGAAAATGGATTTTCATTCCGTTCAGTTTCTAATCACTCAAAGGAACACATTTTTTCTGAATTACCTATCTGGACATCCAGGTGGTTGCTAATAAAAGAGAATCAAATGGATTTAATGTCTCATTCCATCACTTCCCATGGTTCTGGAAATGTATTTACCTTCCCAGGCTTCGCCTGGTTTTGCAGATATGTCAGTCAGGGTTTTATCCTGCTGGATATGGAAAATGGCATTTAAGTTGTACAGGGCCCTCATTAAGGAAACTGAAAACTATAATTTTTTTCCTGACCTCTGAAGCATGTAAAATAAATACACTAATTAAAGAAATATCTGAGCCTCAGACCTTACACAGCAAACAGCGATACAGATTTTCTTCTTCCTGCTTGATACACCTGCAATACACAGTAACGTCCTTCTCCAGCAAAGCACGTAA
Source organism: Phaethon aethereus (assembly GCF_964289735.1). Lineage (NCBI taxonomy): Eukaryota > Metazoa > Chordata > Aves > Phaethontiformes > Phaethontidae > Phaethon > Phaethon aethereus. The sequence goes on from NC_138575.1 coordinate 39,908,661, forward strand.
GCACACGCTTAACGTGAAACCTTAAGAATACTCTCATTGGTTTAAGCAATGTGCTTAAGTGCTTTGTTGAATTTAAGCCAGACTTGAATTAACCAAGACGGCTCACACAACCCAACCATGTTCCACAATTCACTGTTCTCCCAGAAGTCTGAAATAGCATGGACCACTGCCAACCCCCTTTGCCTGCCTGCAGGTACTGCACTACTACATGAGTCACCTCAAGGAAATGTAATTTTGGAGTTGGCATCTTGAAACAAAAACTCTTTGCATCAGTTTGCGGACAAAAAGTTTTTAATAGAAAAAAAATGACTCCCGTAGGTACTCCTGCCCTTCTAGTAATGTCCTGGTCCTGAACATTGACTAAAATGGGGTATTTCCATTGCAGTAAAATAGCTAGATTAATAAGTTGACCTTTAAGCATGTACAAACTGTTCCTCCAAGATGGTATCACAGCTTCTCAGCTAGATGCCTTGGACTGTGCCCTGCTAAGGGATAATGAAAATTCTCTTTCAGCCTCAGCTGCTGATGCTGTGTAAACTTAACATAATACAACTCTCACACTGTTCTTGGCCTTTGCTGGGTCAAGAATGACCTAGAATGACCCTCTTACCACCATGAAGAAAAGCAGAGCGGATGAGAGAGCAACGAATGGAAGCATCACAAGAAAAGGACCCGAGAGTAATGAGCTTCTGTGGTTTATTCACAATGGCAAACGTGGAAGGGAAAACACCCTGTATACCAAAAGGACAACAAACTCGGCCATGCACAAGGCTGGCAGATTACAGTAGGTGCTTCTCCATCTGTTTCTCTGCTTCCTGGCAGCACAGGTTTCGAGGCAGAGTTGAGGGACACCAGTTCCTGCTTTCACAGTCGTTCTGTCTGGGCAGCACACTGTGATGGAGGATAAGGCTGCAGAACTGCATCTTCCTTCCACCCATGCCCATCGCAGCTGCAGACAGCGCCACGACACACGTCAGGGCAAAGTGACCGCAAAATGCCACCAGATCAGCTTTTTCACACAGGGTACACGCTGGCGTAAATGATGTCAGGTACAAGAAAACAAAGAAGCTTATTTCTTTCTACTGCTAGGGAAAGCACTGCCTCCAGAAACATCGTAGGAAGGGGCTTTGAGGATATTCTTACAAATCTTTGAGAGACAAAATCACATTTATCTTATGATATGTGAGGAGACAGTTGTCTTTCTGTATCTCATCCTTCCAAACAACATTGCTTCTACAATATATTTGTTCCAGACTCTCTGAAGCACTGGCTCGTAATGCAAAAATTTTGGCCTCTACAAGATGATAAAAGAGCAAAGCCCTGATCTGGTATCATTATAGCTGAATACAGAGATAAAATTACGCCCTTAAACTGGCAGTACCACAACAGTGGTAAAAAAATTAGCAGTCATACAGGTCACCTTGACTGTGACAGGCAGGAGATGTTGTTTCTAATGTAACTAATAGGACTCAACATTTCAATGCATGAAAAGACCAAGAAGTTTTGGAGAACTATTTTTGTTTTGGAAATGACATTCCTCTGTATCAGACTGTAGCAGCGTGCGTTGACTTTTGTGGCAGAAGTTATTAAAAAATGCCAGTTCTCTCAGTGAGAACTACTGGCATCATTAACCCCCCGAGCGATAATGAAACAACAGGAGGCATTTCTTAAGATTGTTTTGAAATCTAAACATATTATTTTCAACGTATGTTTTTCTGACTGGCATGTAATGATTTCAAAAGTATTATAACTAATTGCAGATGTTTTCTTTTAAGAACCTCTTCCCGCTTGAATAATGCACATGAGATATATGAGATTCTTGGCAGGTATTCTTGCTTCTTTTGATACTTTGTTTTGTATTTGCCGTTCATATACATAAATTCTCAAATAAGCCACAATATTTGGCAGTCCTACTCAATTTTATACATATTCATTATGAAGACAAGAGAAATTGTACATACCCAGAGGGTTTAAAAATTCTAATGGTGGCTCTGACAAGTTCAAACATATGCTGTCTCGTGTATCTCCTAAACATAGACTATACCCTGCTATTATATAATACATGGCTACTAATCCTAGAATGATATGAATAGCTTCATAACATTTATTTAAACAACTTTCACACCTATGACTCTGTGTTAACTAGTTTTAGCACACAAACATGTATTTAATGAATTACATCAAAGAGCAAAATCATGTTGGAAGGCACTAGGCCCCAAGGTTCAATAGGTTACTGTCAAGAGTATTTGCAATTAAAATTTGTTCTTGTTTCTGTTCAAGTGGTTGTTGACACCCACAGACCCCGTAAGTGTGGAGCTGAAGTGACCAGTCATTGCCTCTTCTTTGGTATCACCACCCATGTGCAGGAGACCCAGAAAATGGAAAGACCTCAGAGACTCCAGCCCCTTCAGCAGCCCCACCTCCAGGGCAAAATGGAAATGGTCATGACACAAATGAGCTAGGCTGCGTTAATGAAGTTTGGGTAAAACCCTAATGACGACAAGGAGTTATGTAGCTTTCTCGCACATTAGAAGATTCGTATGTTCTGGGGGTTGTGTCTCGACTTTTGTCCTTTTAAAGGTTTCAATTCAAAGCACTCAAAGATTTTGAAGGCAGAAGTGGCAGTTCTGTCGGCGCAAACGGCAAAAGCAATCTCAGAGCAGTTTTCCAGTCTGTTACCGTGCTTTGCCCTCGTTCTCTTTGCAAAAATAAGTAACAAGAGGAAACTACACAGACAGGCTCTAATCAGTACTTGAACTTAGTACTCTTCTGACAAGATTTTGTGGATAATAACCACTTACTATGTGTTAAATATACTTCAGTTCACTAAAAAAAATCAAAGAACTTTTGAGTTGATCAAATGTAGAGCTTCTCAGTCTCAGAAGAGCCTCTAACAAAGACCAGCAAGTGTGTGTTCCTGCTCAGGAGGACCTGAGCGGTACAGGTATTACATGTCAGGTCTAAGAACTGCAGTCAACTACGTAAGGATGTCTGGAGAAGTCTCTTCTGCAGCATGTATGAAAGTCAGGGGATGTTTTTAGATTCTTCTGCTGTGAGAATGTGGATGACAATGTGTATTAAGTCATTACTATTAATTTGTTTCTCAAACAGCAAATTTAAAAGAAAAGCATACATCATATATTAAGGGCTGTTCAGCTCAGCATGTGAGTTAACGACTAATACAGCCCTTCAGTAAAACATCCACAGTTTTACTGTGTGTAAACTGAAGAGTTTTGAGTAGAGTATGAAACAGAGAAAACATGAAGTCAGTTCGTGGCAGCCAAGAGAGACACATCTTGACAGGCAGTGGACTATGTTTGTTGTTCAAGTGATGGTAAGCTGGCAACGGGCACCATCTGCTCCGAGAGGAGAGTCACTGAGTCACTTTGGACGATCCCGTGGATGAGTCAGTTTTGCTCCAAGAAACCAGCCTCTGCAACGTTACACTCTATTCCATGGATTCATTCATTCCAATTTAGTTTTAGCCCTCTCTTTTCACTTTGATTCACGGAAGAATAATTATATTTGTATTTTTTCATCTTTTCTGTTACTGACAGTCTAATAAATGAGGGAGGGAGACAGCACATTCTATTCGCCTCAAATGAAGCACTCTTAAGCAAGAATCAACAAAACAACAGCAGTGGTTTAAAATGTTATGAAATGAAACAGATTAGCCCTTATGTCCGCTTTGGCAAACATTGACTCATATTGTAATTAGCCAATGTACTAACACTGACATTTCTAAATTATCGGTATGGTCAAGGCTTTCCTGAAATGTGGGACTCAGAATAAACAAAACCCATAGCACAGCTACCTCTGGTTCTAATAAGCCTAAATAGTCCAAACACTATTTTTATGATTTCTGAAACACAAAGAGCATTGTTCATTATCAGGAGTTCCAATTAAACAAACGCCTCTAGCGCAAGCGCTGCTGAGATCGTTACATGAAGCAAGCTGGGTGTGCTGACGTAAAGGGAAACACAATTGGCTCTGAAGGAATTAGAAATTTAGAGTTGTGATAAGGAATGAGAATGCAAATGGTCAAGTATAAATAAAAAACAACCTGTGCTGATTTTCAGAAGAGGTATTAAAGAAGAAAAAAATCTTTTGTTCTGTAAACTGAGTTCATTTGGCATGAAAGTAATACAACGATAAAAATATTTGAATCTAAATTTCTGGCTCATATTTCAAATCAGATTTAATTTGAAAGATTAATTTTATTTTTTTAGTTCTGGGTAGTTGTGGTATGTATTTGAAAAGTTTTGACAGGCGCTGCAAAAAGCTGTGCAGTGTTTAGCAATGAGAAGGGAGATTTCTTCTAGCATTTTTGTGTTTGGTTTTGTTGGTTTTTTTCTTTTAATTAAAAGACTGTTATATTTTTTTCTTCAAGATATTATGTTTCCTCAAACTGAATCTTGTGATGAGGGTGCTGTTGGAGCTCTGTTCTTTCAGAAAGGCAATTTCAGCCCATGTGAGAGTTGCTTCAGTCCATTACTTAACCAGATGCATTATTATTTTCAGCACTGCTTTCCTGATCTTTCTCTTTTTAAAGCTGATGGAATCAGACACCCAAACAGTTTGCTTTGCTTTACTTTGCTTTACAAAAGTGGATTATCTGGATTAGGAAGGAAGGGCCAGGCTGTTCACAGTGGTATATGTTATTTATTCTTCTTGGTAAGTGTGTAGAAATCTCTCCTAAATGAGACCAACAGTATCTTCTATTGTCCAGAAATGAAACAGTCTTAAGTGAGAATCAGCACAGTAGCACCAACTGCTTTTGGAAAGATACTTTGGGATTCTTACTTAACTTGCATGTGGAACAAATTTTCAGCTTTAGGAAGAAAGAAAAACTTAACTAAACCTTTGGCTTATGGGGTGAAAGGCAAGTTGATGATTTATTTAGTTCCAAGTGTGTCCTACTTTAGAAATTGCTATCATTTTCTATGGACTGTCGTCTAAGCTTAAAAATAAGCAGAACAGAAAATATGGCGGGGCGGGGGGGACAGACACACCCACCCCTAAAAGAGCATTTTTATGATTAAGATTCCAAAGCCAAGTTTTTAGTTCTACAGTAAACTCATCTTCATCTCTTGGAACATAATATTTTGTACAATGCAATACAGTGATAACCTTTATGTCTTGAAACACACATTTACCCATGTGACTGTTGTACTGTAGGTTATGCTGCTTTTTCAGCTTGGTTGCTTTAAGTTAAAGATTGCCATACCATTCCTTTTTGTTTCTTTCATATTTAAATCTAGATTACTTCTTCCACACTATCTGCGGTTTGTTAATATAATCAGCCAATACATTTGTAAAGACTTTCTTTCCAGGCATCTTTTTAAAAATTCAAAGTTCAGATGTACAAAGTCAGTCACATATCTAAGTGATAAACCACAACTGTAATGTTCTCTGGCTCAAATACCTGCTTGCAGAGATGAGGAGCTTTTGACTTAGAGCAGCAGTTTTCCTTTTATTTCCCCAAAACCAGCTGTAAAAAATGATAACCAGCTTTAAACTTGTCATCCTAAAGGATTCCCTTTAAGCTGAGTAAAGCTGTGTGGTATAGCTCTTTGCACGCTGATAGATGAAGATGCAGCACATTCCCGATGTCCTCAGACAATCAGTGGGCTCACAACTCCCCTGTGAAGCGAAAGGGCAAATTGGTGGAGGGTTCGAATTCTAGTGCTGTGAATGCATCTCTAAACTCTGCTCTTCTCTCATCTTCAGCATTTGGGGAATGTATTTGCAAGTGTAAAGCAAGATAAATCCTTTCAGGTTCCAGCATTTAATTAAGCTTTCAGCTATCTTTGTGAATGAACCAAGAGCATCTAATATGCGTGTCTACAGGGAACAGATCAGGAGTACCACTCCATCTGTGTTGTTTGCTATCAGCTGGAAAAAAACCTCTTCTCAATTAGTCTCTCTCTGTGTCTAACTTCCTCTGGAACATTGCATCTACTATAACTGAATCCCAATTGTAATAAATGTACTTGAACAAAAAATTACTTTGACTTCCTCCATGATGGCTTCTGTTTCTGGTAGTAATAGGAAATCAGGTTTAAGCAGTGTCAGCGTAAGCTGGCTGAGGTATAGAAACCAGCATGAGAAGGATGATGTTAAATGATTTTAATATAATTTAAAAAGTGTTCAAGGATGTGTAGCAGACCAGAGCAGAATTGTTCTGATGTTTTTTTTTCTCTCACACACTGCCTTATTATAAGTAAAAGTGTGTAGTATTCCCAAAGTGGGAAATAGCTTTGTTTAGTGTCTAACTGGAAATGGCAGGGATTAAAAAAGTTAAATCCCAACTGGAGTGGATCTTCTTACAGGGACCACTGGCAATGTTTAACTCCACAACAGCAATCAACATAAAAGACCTTACCTACCACAGAGAATTTTCTATCGTCTGGTTGGTCTAACATGCTTATCCAATAGAATGCATCATGGTAACCATGTGGGCAGAACATTTTTGGAACACATGATCTTTCACCACCCCATAACCACTCGATCCCCATTTAGTACCAAAGTCGTGAATGGAAATAAAGACCAGGTTAGGACAGTCTTTCCCTGCAGTATGTGAGAACTGATAATATGACACTGACATCTCAGAAATAAATTGTTCCTGGGCACTGTAAGGTGCTCAAAAGTCACGGTCACCAAAATGGTTTAGAATAGCACTAGTGTTCTCATGGCAAAATATGAATCAATGTGCCAAATGTCAAACATTTGTACTTCAACTTTTTAAGTCTCAGTACTTCAAAGAGGAGCTACACATTTTTTCTGTGTGTGGTATAATATCATCACAATCCAGATGTCATAAACTATTTTCAGCTGTCACACCCAAGTCAAGACTGAGTCCATCTTCATCTGTATTGTTCCAGCTGGCTTCCTTGAATATTCAGCACAAGCATTCAAGCAAAATGAAGAATTTCCCTCTCTAAAGGTAACCTCTAAATTAAGTATTCCCAAATCAAAGGAGTGAATGGCCTATTTGAAAATCAGTCAGCATCGGGCCAGCTCTCCTGAGTGCTTCCCCTCACTGCATTTCCCCCATTTCTCCTCGGGACACCTGCCCCCCTCCTGACCACTCCCATCTTCCTTACTCCATCTCTACATCACACCCCACCACGATGCCACTAATCCAACACTGCTCTGCCCACCTCCTTCTTACCCCATCCATCATCTTGCTGCACAGCCCTAGCCTACCACCAAACTGCTCTGTGGAACGAGACCAGTACATGATAAGCTCTTTCTCCAACACAGCTGCCAGACAATTAACAGCATGAACATCTTCCAAAGTAGCTGCTTGTACACTGTGGCTGGGTGACAGGCCATGGCGGTGACACACGATTTCTCTCTACCAACTGAGCAAAGAGCACATGCTTTCCATCAGCTGCTGTGCAAGGCTGCCTGCAAGCTGCATCTAATAAATGTCTGTTTTAAAGAATTTTTCTTTCTAGTCCAAGTCTTTTTCTGTTTTAAGATACATAAACGGATCAAAAAGCATTTCTTTAGGAGTTTTGCCGTATACACATGTGACTGAGAAGGATTAAGACTCTTTTAATGTTCTTGTATTTTAACCTGAACCTTAAGGCGGTTGTAAGATGCAGAAATATTTCCCCAGTTCTACTGCTCTGTATCATCTACCCATGCACAGACAGATCACGGGTTAGGCCCAGAAAAGTAATGAGATGGACATGAATAGTTATGAGGTATGCAAACAAACAAACAAAATTCTCGAAGAGGTTCCCTTGGGCTTCCGAGACCTCTGAAAGCACTCACATCACATTTTCAAACTGCTTTCTGCAAACCACAACTGATGGAAGAATGCTTTTATTTACCAATAAAATAAATTTTCACATCACCACTTCTGGCTTCCATCTGACATTTTCAAAGCGTGCTCAGTTATGACAGGCGCCACTGCACACGCATGAAAGGGCCTGGAACAGAAGCCGCGGCCTCTGTAACACCAGGACAGGTCCTAGGTTAGTAACAGCCACAAGTACAAAAAGCACCGCATCTGGTGCACCACGCAGGGCACTGACAGGCACTCAGTGCGTCGGCCAACCCTTTTGATGTAGACAGCATGTAGGCTGGAGGAGAAGTTTATTTACGTCTCCCTTTCAGCCAGCTCTCCCTCAAGGCGAGCCCCGCCCTCAGGGACGCCAACCACCACCGCGTCCCACTACGCAGCTCGCCAGCCTGCCACCAAAACGAGGCTCCACATCCCAGAGGGCAACGCGCCGCGGAGGCCCTGCCGTCCCCCTAAACTACAAATCCCGACGTGCAGCGCAATAGCCCCTGGGTGCGACGCGGGCGCGATGCACGCTGGGAAGCGTAGTCCTTGTCAGCCTTAACGCCGTCTCCCGACGTCGCTAGCCCCCTCCCGCCAACTCTCCAACGGCGGCCTAAACTTCCCGCGCACGCTCTGCGCCACGTACGCTGTGGCGTCACACGGCTGCGAACACCTCCCGCCCGCTCGCACAGCCAATCAGGGGCGCCGACGGCGCAAGAGGGGCCCCTCTCGACCTTTGACCCGGCGCTGAGCGCGAGCGGCTACCCGGCCGCCTCTCCGCCCCTCCCGCCGTGTCAGCCGCAGCCGCAGGAGGCGGCGGAGCGCCCGCCTCCCCCTCCGCCGCCCTCGCTCCCGCCGCCGGCCCCGGCTTCGGCTCGCCCTGCCGAGCGCCGTCCTCAGCAGCGGGCGAAGTGGAGCCGGCGAGGCCGGGAAGACGCCGCCTTCTCCTTCTCTCCTCCTCCTCTCCTTCCCTCCCTCCCTGGACGGGTCCGTCAACATGGCGAGCGCCTCGTACCACATCTCCAACCTGCTGGAGAAAATGACATCCAGCGACAAGGACTTCAGGTGGGACCCGCCTCCGCCGCCACCCACCTCCCCCCCGCGCCCTCCGCCTCCCGCCCAGCCCCCACCCCGCCGCGCCCGCGGCCCCGCGCCCGCAGGCCCCGCTCCGCCCTGCCCCCACTGCCGCCTCCGCGCCGGCCCCGGGCCTGGCGCCGCGTCTGTCGGGGCGGCGGCGGGTGTCGGGCGGCCGGGAGGCCCGCGGGGCCCGCTGCAGCGAGACGGGGCCGTGGCCACCTCGGTGCCTCTCGGGGTGGGAGAGGGCCGCTCTCCTCGGCCGCCCCTGCGGGGCTGGGTTCGAATCTGCTGCTACCCCTGGAGGAGAGTTCCCGGGATGGGAGCGCCTCTTCTTGCTCGTGAAGGACGGGGCACGGCGGCGCCCCAAAAGCCGCGGCCTCCACGCGCCTCGGCAGCCGGAAGGAGCGAAGCGGCCATCAGGTTCGCTGACCTGCGTGGGGCTAGGCGAAGGAGGAGGTCCGCGGTTCAGTTTCCATCCTCGCAGATGCTCAAAAGCCGAATGAACGAAGCCTTGAGCAACCTGCTGTCGCTGACCCCGCTTTGAGCAGCGGAGATTGGGTGAGGTGACCTCCCCGGGTCCTTTCCCAACCTCAAAAAATACGGATCCCGCGAACAGGAGTAGGGAGGGTCACCCAGCACGAGAGGCTTGAACATCCTAAGCTCACATGCTTCCTGGATGCTGCATCTTGTAGACAGATGGGTTTTGTGCTCCTCGAATAATTTGGTACTGCCTCTACAAGTCTGTGCATCCAGAGAGAGAAGCCCAGTTAACCCTTAGGGGAGCAGAACTGGTATGTGTAATTTTGAGCGGAGGATCTGTCACAAGAGTGCTGCTTTTTATTGGATCATCTGCTTGCTTTGTAATAAATTGATAGCAGGTAGAATGCAAACATTTGAGTATCAGAAAATGAAATGGTAAAAGTAAGCTTTAAAAACCAGCACATATTACATTTACACAGTACTTCTAGCAAAGCATTATGCAAAAAATAACTATTTGTATTGCATGCAACTAGAAAATTCACATTTGAAGCCTTTATTTGTCAAAGAGGGTACATGAATACAGACAGGGAAAAAGCATAAAATACGCTTGGGTTTTGTTGTTTTGCTGCAGCATTACAGTGATAAGTTTATAGTTAAAGAACACGTTGACATCCAAACAAGTCTCTTGTTTTCCTTTAGATTTTAATATATTAACAGGGGTGATGATTATTCAAAATCCAACTCTATGGTTATTTAATCTTGTTTGCTTTTGACAAACTGTTGTAACACTGGGCACAGATGATAAATTTGTCTTTTTTTCATGTCAATTTTTTCCAGTTTTTAGTAGCACTGGAGAAGTTTAGGCTAGAAATTGTGGAATTAGGAAAAAAATACTGATTAGTTTAAAAGACACTGTCCAGAATTGCCTGATTTATTTGGTACAAAAAATAGGCTCAAACATTTTTCCCTCTAGATGTTACTGAAGATTGCTTTACTTTTATCATGCTATTTTGTTGCTGTGGTTAAGTATTTTGTTTCTATGATTAAGTGCGCTTTCCGTTTTGTGCTTATGGGGAGGATGACTTACCAAAAATTCTAATGGATTTGCACCTAAATGCTGATTCTGATGAGTTTAAAACTTTCTGCATAAAAGGGGTAGGTCACACCTGTCAAATGCAGTTGTAGCAAGCACTTTTTTTCCCAGCTACACATAGTTAAAACTTGTTTTGCAGTCACTTTAGGAGAGCACACTTTAGGAATTGCCTGTTCTAGGAGCTCTGGGCAACTTTGGAATTTTCGAATATTAAAAACTTTTTTCTTAGCTTGGATTAAAATCTGGCTTTACAAACCATAAAAATGAGTGGTGATAGACCTTTACAACCTGTCTGTTATGCAATAACATTTTATGAAACTTTGTGTACCATGTATTTGCATAATGGATAAAATAGTATTTAGTGCTAGTAATTGTAAGTGCATCTAGTCTTAGGTCATGTGTATTTGAAGAGGTACAGTGTGGTTAACATGTTGATATAGGGGAGGCTGAGTATAAACCACAGTTCCAAGTAAGCACTTTACTGTAAAATTTAATCCTCTGTCTTCTGCATAAACTGACTTGACTAATCCAAATGTTTGTGGCATTTATTGTCCAGAAACTTGGACTTAAATTCTAAAATGGTCAGTAATGTAAGGTGGCAGTTTACTCTGTGGCTGTGGGAGAAGTGGTGTCCCCACTGGAGGAGGAGAATCACTACTCTTGAATGCAAGGTATGAGGAGCTGCTGACATGCTGCTGCTTTGCACCAGGTAGTTTGATGTGCCAGAGGAGGAAGCAGTTGCGACTAAAGGCCACACTAAACTACTCAAAACCCTGTTTCTAAATACCAGCTACTAAAGTTGCCAGGCCTCCCCACACCATTATGGGGTTTGGGTTGGGTGGTTTGTTTTTTTTTTAATGGAGGGCTCTGCCAGGAGGACTCCTTAGTTGTAGTTGAGTGCAGAAGCTGGTGATGCACTGAGGATGCACAAGCTCTGCTTAGCGTAGGAACTTGTCACAAGTAGGTGATGAGTGTATGTGAACTCGTAAGGCTAGGAAATGGGAGCTATTAACCAAAGAAGTGAGGGGAGGCTATTAAGAAGGTTTAAGAAAAGGAGGTAAAAATAGCAGTAACATGGAGACAGTTTTAAATGTTCGAGTACTGTGTGACTTTGTGTATATCCTTATTCCCATCCTATCTGTCCATTACCTTTACTTACCAAATAGATTTTTTTCTTTGCGCTGCTTAAAAGCTGATGATGTTTTCATTCATCACCTGTTTATGTGCACATCTGGTTCCTGTCAGATTACAGGTTTACTTTGGTGGGACCATTGGAGTGAATGAAAAATAAGTGAGGTCTTATCTTAGAAACACCTTGAGACTATTAGACTGGAATTACTGTATTAAAAGACAGGACAAGTTGGGGTCCATTATGTGAGGTCAGGCATCTGGCATTTGTGATGCGTATTAAGATTATGCAGGGTCTTGGCTCTCATTTTCAGTAAAAAAAGTACCTAGCATGTCAGGCTGTAGAGATAACCTTCCAAGTATGACCTGAGCTTAAGTGATGTCTGCTTGAGGCTGATGAGCCTGAAGTCCAAATGTCAACCTTAACTGTTTAATTACAAACAATTTTTGTCTGGGGCTTTGAATGGGTTTTGGGATTGGTACTGAAGCCCATGGGATTCGTAGTTGAGTAATACATCTGTATTACTTCTCCTGAGAAGAGAGGATGCTTACAAAAGAACAGATTGGAAAATGGACTTTGCAAGGAAGGGAAACAAAAAGCATAAAAGCAGTATTTTTGGAAAATAATTTCTCAGCATGTTCTTGTATTTGTGGATGTGACAGTGTTATTGAGTAGTAAACTAGTGATACGAAAGATTGTTATCTGCTTGATCTCTCAAGAATTAATCTTGGTCTTTAATGTGGCACACCAGATTGAGGGCTGGATAAATTTAATCGGCCATTGTCTGGACTACAAACAAACTAAAAGTCTGTAAAGGGGAATTAAATGAAAAACACATAAAACATAGCTTCACTTTTATTTCTCCTTTCATTGATGTTTGGCTTTTATGAATTTTGTGGGAGAGTGTTTGAAAAATTCTATATTCTTCTTGCTTAAAAGTTGTTTTAAAGTAAACTCTGAGCAGAGATTTTTTTTTTTTTAACAAACGTGTTAAAAAAAAAAAATCAACATAGCTAATGAAAAGACCACTTAAAATCCATGAAAGTGCCAGTTTTACTTTGTGGAGATAATTTGGAATATAATGCAAACAGTGGAAGTAAAATATGTAGCTCTCCTCCTCATCAGGGAAGGGTGATGACCTAACTAAAAGTTACTGTTGTTTTTAAATACAAATTTTCTCCTTTTTATTCTGCAACTAAAATAAGTGCTGCCTGCATCACAAAACAGGTAACAGTAATCCAATGTTAAATGTGATTTACTTGATAACAAATGGTGGAAACCAAGGATCTTGAATCTTGAGCACTATGAGTAACCCGTAACCTTTTAGAAATAATTATCTGACTCTCTTTTGTCAGGTTTATGGCTACTAATGACTTGATGACAGAACTACAGAAAGATTCTATCAAGCTGGATGATGACAGTGAAAGAAAGGTGGTGAAGATGATTTTGAAATTACTGGAAGATAAAAATGGTGAGGTGCAAAACTTAGCTGTCAAATGGTAGGTATTCTTTTTCTGTGATGTAAAGAACTATTTAATGGCTGAACAACATAAAGCACTTTTGAAAAACTTAAAGGACCACTGCTATGCAAAATAATTGTGAAATTGATGTCCACAAAGGAACCCTTGTACTTGTAGTACCTGCCTTATTTGTAGTTTCTTACAGAACTACCTTTTGTTGACATTGCTGATTAACATTTGGGGTATCACATGACAAATACTGCATGCAGTCCTTGCTGAAAGTATGTGAATGATGTGCTTGTTCTTCGGTGACAATTCTTGAATGCTAAAAAGATTTAAAAAGATGATAATTTATTGGTAGTTGCCACATTGGTATTTGACTGTGAGAAGGTAGATGACGTGTAGGGGAAGAATTGTAGTATTGGAGTAGTTTTCAGGCAGAAATAAAAAAATAGAAAGGTAAATATATGGTCTTGGTTGTCAAATATGGAAGAGTTCTTCCCTAACATTCAAAATACTGCGTTAATGATTTTACATGCTTTACAGGAACTGCAAATGTTTTATGGGGTCAGGGTGCAGTTACTTGCATTTCAGAGACTTCTGTTGCTTTAGTACCTTCTCTTGCTCTATTTAACTTTACATGTGCTGTGGCTTTTCCGGAACACCCTTTGAAGAGGTGCTACGTTTATTTTGACTTTTTGTTCTTGGACTTTCTGACTCTTTTTGTGCCCTCTAAGGAAGGCCTCTCTGTTAAGAAGCTTCTAGTGTTCCTGAGAATGCTTCGTGTTCATCAGCTCAGGGTTTTTTCCAATATTCCATCTATGCTACTTATATTCCGTCTATGCTACTTATATTCAGTGAGGCATGTATTGAAGTAAATGTCCTACAGAGAGCTTAGGACAGCTTTAAAGAGAAGTTTCACATTGTGACTAGCTGAGTTAGTTTCAGCTTGTTATTATTTACAGTTTGCCCTATCAGACTGGCAAAGCAGAAAATTAAAGCCTGTGTGTATATCTGCTTATGTACTTAGAAGCAGTGCTTGCTTCAGCTTCTGAAATACTTTTGGTTCCCATCACTTAAACTTTGCGCATAGAAACTAGTGTAGGAATAGCAAGTTTCAAGCCAAAGTTTAATATTAGCAGTATAGTAATATAATTGTCGCTACTTTTTCAGTACTCTCACCAGGGTTGCAGTGGTGTTAAAATGTGTCTTCCCCTGCCCCTTCTTTCCCTTTTTTAACAAACAACACAAAATGCCATGTTTCTTTTTAACTCAGACTTCTGAAACGTCAAAGTTTCTTGTGGTACAAATTAAGTTGTATGGCTTTGAAACAGATTGCTTGTACTCAATCAGAAGAGTAGATTATTATGAAACTTGGCCCAAGCTTACCATTGTCTTTGTGTGAAACCGCATTTTGTGGAAAAGTTACGTTGCAGCATACATGCAGTACTCACCTTTCATGTACATTCTAAAGTTATCCTGAAGTTTAGATTAATGCACATAGACAAAGCTTATATATCACAATCTTTAATGACAGTGCTAGAATTTTGGACCTAAAGTACAAGTAATGTTTATTAAAACATTAAAGAAAGATTGTAAAGGGAGGAAAATGAGAAGATAGATGGCTGCCTGAGTATGTGCACATATGCACATGTCACTTTCTTATTAACCATTCTTCTATTTTTAAAGTTTATTTTGACATACTGATGAAATTCTTGGATTTAATTAAAATGGCAGGATCGATTTAAAGTTTGGAGTCTTTCTGAGATGCAAATAATGTTAAAGAACAGTGTTAAATTGTCTGTAATGGGACAAGAAACGTGATGGAAAAGTTTTCAGGTATATTGCGAACATTCATCTAGAACGTGTGCATTCTTCAATGTATCAAGTGTTGTTTTTTTTTTTTTTTGGCATCCCAATCACTTGCAAATATGCTTTGAGGACAAAAAAACTACCCCAAAACACCTGAAGCCAGTCTTCTTAAGGCAGCTTATACTTATGGTATTGTTTCATGATAGTTTTAAGCCAGTCTAATGCTGCTGCTGCTCTGCTGTTCTCATCCTTCTTGTCCTTTTTCTTGCACTGTTGCTTATCTGATTTTATTGTAGACTGGTCTGGGGACTAGTTTTATTCTGGCTTAGCGCTGTCCTGCTGCAATCACATGAGCATTGGTATAAACAGTAGTGTGGGTGAAGGATGGGAGAGGTTGAGTGCTATTAAGCTTAAGTAGTTTTTCTAAGTTTCAAGCAGATCTAGTCATCCATCTACTACAACACTGGGTGTAAGCCCAATTCATTGGGAAGTTAAATTCAGCTAGCATATTTTTCTTGACTTTTTGTTTTTTAAATATTTTGTGGTGATGTTCTTTACTTGTGTATTTCCATTATGGATTTGCTGGCACTTTCAGCTGAGGAAAGCATAAACTGTGTTTAGATCTCTCTATTAATATAAATGCTCTGGTGAACTTTAGAAACTATCATCAGGAACTTTCATCAGACTGGTACTTGATGACCCATTTAAGTATAGGTTCCTTCCCATAGAAAAAGGATTTAAGAGAACCCTATGTACCTTGAATCTGATTGAGACAGATTTTTCCTTGGAAA
The DNA here is from genome assembly GCF_964289735.1 of Phaethon aethereus. NCBI lineage: Eukaryota > Metazoa > Chordata > Aves > Phaethontiformes > Phaethontidae > Phaethon > Phaethon aethereus. The sequence continues at coordinate 39,924,301 of NC_138575.1, forward strand.
AGGGGGGAAAGATTTGCTGTTTTTTAGGGGAGCTTCCTCTACAGGTAGATCAATGGGAACACTGTGAATGGCAAAGGTATTGATCACTCCTTGAGCAGGATAGCTCTTTCAAGATTTGATTCTTGAGGTCACTGAACAGAACAGATTTAAAACAACTTGGAGCAGCTTTAAAGCAGCATTTATTTTTAGGCAAGCGTGGCAACAAGTAAGCAGTCTTCCTGGTTTTGCCTTATCTGCTGCTTGCTTTCACATTTGAGTAGGAAGGGATTTATTGGTTAAAATGCTGATGAACTTGTTTCTTGTTATCTCTTCCAAGTACACTAGTGATTTTGTTCTTGACCCTTTCAGTTCTATTACACTGGTTTTGGACAGGATAAAACATGTTGTTCTTTGGTTAGCAGAAGTCGGGTTGAGAATTCATGGAAATTTGGGTTGCTACCTTGCAAGATGATTGTGCAGTTCACTTCTGAATAAAAATGAAAATTAATGAACTGCCTTAGTACTCTTGGAGTAAAAATCAACCTGCTCTGAGCTTTGACCCTGCAGAAGGGAAAGAAGTGTGTTCATCAAGCTTCTGTTACTACAGGCAGTAGATGCAAACTAGGTCAGTAACTGCAGGTTGTTCACCTTGTTTTTCTTAGGAGCATGTAAAATTTTAAATGTATTCTTGTTGTCTGTGTTTTTTCTGGAGGAGTTGTTTTTTGCTCTATCTAATGGTTACCAGTTGCTTTACAGTCAGCCAATGTAGAAAATCATATTAGACATTCTTAGAGCATATTTGTAGTTTAAGGTGGTTCATGTAGTCCAGCATAGCATCCTGTGCACCTTGTGGCAGTAGTAGCTATAGTGCCTGTAGCCCTATCCAAGAGTATGTGTATCTGGATTAGATAAGCAGTATGGTTTGTCTCAGCATAGGTATTGTGTTGGATGGGCTGTTTGTTCCTCATTGCTGGTGATGTTGGTAATGTTCCGCTGGCCCAAACTGCACATTAATTGTTTCATAAGTTTAGCCCTGTAGTTTAAGGACGAACCACTTCTCATTCTGAGCCGTTATCTATGGTTTGGTACTCTGCCATTTAAACCCATACTTACAAATTTTGATTGTTTCACACTGTGAAATGTTTCCTGAAACCTGTAAAAACATGCACACACACATACATGAAAAAAAAGGGGGGCGGGGGGCTAATGTAAGTACTTTCAGCGATTCCTCCCATGTGATCCTGTAGTTTGTCTGCATTTATCGGTGTGACTTCTCTGGACAGTAGTTAAGTATAGGGAACCCTGCTTGATGCTGTGAGTGTGAGTCATTAGTGTGAACAGGATGATGCACATACTGACTGTTTCGTGGCTGATCCGGTTCAGCAGCTTTAAAGCATTTTGGATGCTGTGGTAATACACTGCTGCACATCACGCTATACTGGTGATTTGAATAAAATTTTTTTTTTCCATTTATGAATTTCAACTCTTCTCTATATGCTTATTTAATAGCCATTAAAACATGCCAGTTTGAGACTATAATCAATTATGAGTTGGTGCCCCTCTTCCTAATAAGGAGCTACACTACAAACACCTTTATTTTCAAACTTAAAAGAGGCAGCATGTTGTAGTTACTGTTTATTTCCATAGGTAGCTGAATGAGCTTTTGACTTTAGGAGAAACCGGACACAAATTATTGGCGAGTGAAAGGGAAAAGATCAAAGAGCACTTAAAACAATACCTGAAACTGCCTTCAAATGTGTAAAATAGATACTTAAGTACAAAAGCTTTGTATTCAGAACTGAGTTTATAAACAAAGGTTATAGTTTATTTTCTACTTCTGATAAGCTCAGTTTGTAATCTGGGGCTAATAATAAGGCCTGTAAGTGATTTCTACTGATTTTAAAGGCCAGAAGAGCTTGAGGCAGTCTCTTTTACAATTTATTTCGTAATTGGTATGTCAACTTTATTGAGCTAATAGACTAAATAAATAGGACTGAAGATGCTAACTCAGATAATCTGGTTTAACACTTTCTAGAAACTGTAATTTCAAGTGTTTTGTGTGAATGACTTCATCATTTCAGTGATATGATCATCTTTAAAACATCAGCAAAAAAATGTTTCCTATACTTAATTGAGGTGGATCTAAATGACCAGCCTTTGCTGTTACTATGTTAATTACTTGTAGGTTACACTTGAAAAATAAATGTATTTCAATTAGAAGAATTTAGTAGTTGTTCAATAACTCGGGTTTAAAAAAAAAGTAAAATCCTTACCAACATTGCAGATGTTTTTATTTATGGAACAATGATTTCTTTTTTTTTGGTGGAAATCTGCTTCTAGTCTGTCAAGTTGATGTGTAAAAGGATGGTGTCAGCTGTAGATCTCTAGGATGTGGAAGATGTGTTTTTATAGAGTTGCACAAGTCATTGCAAACTGCAAAAGCAGAAGACATGATCTTTCTAGCAGTGAAAGGAGGGGTGATGTTGCCACCTGGAAACTCACCAACCAGATAGCAAACTCGCTTGCTGTTAATCAAAAGCAAACTTTCACGATTGCTGCTGTGAAGGCTTGCTGTATTTTAAAAGGATACTGTTACTCAGTTTTATATGAATATGCTCCCATAATTGTAGATGTGTTTGTCTCTGCTTCCCAGTGCTTCTGTTTACAGTATTTCTGTTGGAGCATGCAGTGTTATAGATGTGAAATGGTTTCTACAGATTCTGCACTTGCACCTTTGTATACCATAGCCTGTTGACTAAAATTTACCCGGACTACTGTGGACAGTCATCATGTCTTGGAATTGTGATTGTTTCTGTTCTAGGTGATTTGTGCTTGTGTCACTTGCAAAACAATTTACTATGCATCAAGGGTAGAAGAGTGCAACAATGCTGTGAGTAGCCACTGACTGACAGTGGTGGGTATTTGAAGAGAAACTAGCGGTGTGTCAGACATTGGGAAGGGAGGGCTTTGTTGAAGAGTGAAATCAAGTTGTGGAGAAACCTGTGAGCTTTTTTGAGCAACTGGGAAAAAATATTTCAACTTTTAGGAATGCAATCAGGGATGGCTTGATGTATTTCAGTATGGGAGCTAACTCTTGGTAATAATCTGTCGCTTGTCAAATGCTCAAGTACAAATTTATCAGGAATTTATCTGTTGGAAGAAAAAGGTCTTTAACTGTATAGGTATCCAAAATTTATTTTAATAAGACTGTGGTATTAATTTAACATGATTGAAGCAGTAACATGACCAGATGAGGATTTTGGATATGGTCCTCTAAACCCCTACTCTCAGGGATTTAGTAGCTGTAGAGATGGTTTGTGGAATCCAAAGATTCCATTACAGTGCCATTTTCTGAAATTAAACGGCAGTGCCAGGTTAGGGCCAGAGGTTTGGCTGCTTCTGCTCTGTCAGAGCTGTTCATTTCTGCAGGAGTAAGTATACCTGCTTGAAGCAAGTGAGGAATCATTCTGTTATGTCTTTGTTTCTGTGACTTAAAGGGCTTCTGTTGAAGCCTTTCATCAGATACCAGTCAGTACCTCAATTAAGAGTTCTCTTGAGTTTATCTGTATGCAGTATCTTTTAGAAATGTTGTACCAAAGTTGTTTTTGTGTAGTTTTTTTAAGATACCTGCGTATCTATGTAAAATACACTGCAAAGTGAGTAAATTGCAATCTTCCTGAATTTGTGGTGTTGGGTTAATCATAATGCATCAATCTTAGATGTCTGTGTCATAATTTGGGGAGTTGGCCTCAAAGTCAAATCAGTGATATTTCAGTGCATGTTTTCAGTAAATATGTTTTGCCTTTGCTGGGTGTGTTTTTTGTTTGTTTTTTTTAAATTCCCAACTTGCTTGTATTTTCAGTGGGTTTTATCACAAGAGTAGGGTGATGGTGGGTAAGGAGAGAAGGAAACCAAGCAGGTTACAGTTTGTGAAGGAAGGCATGGAAAGCAGTAGGTCAGATCGTCTTGGGAATTGCATATTCTCGGGTGTTAATCTAAGTGCTGCTATGCCTCATATGGAAATACTGCTTTGAGTTCATGGGGGTAAGGCGTTATGAGCCTAGCCATTGAAACAGAAGCTCCTAAGTTTGCCTAACATGGTGACAGACCATTAATGCCAAAACCTTGAACTCTCGTTCACGCTTAGTGCTTGAATGCGAAGGCTTGCTTTATATGATAGGTACATCTCCTTTGCCCATGTCCTCTTCCTGTCTGCACTTCTTGCCTGCTGCCTTTTACTTCTGTTGAGCATTTTTTATGATACTTAGCTCTTGCTGCTGTGAATTCTTGGATGTGGAAAAGAAGGGTAGCAGCAGTACAGGGGTATGTACAACAGGTTTTGGGATGGAACATGTATTTTGTTTTTGTCCTACTGTACAGAGCTATGTCTGCTAGTTGTCCAACAGTGACAGCCATAGATCTCAGCCTTTTGAGTCTAGCTGGAGTTACTGACGTGCAGTGTTCTGAATCTTAGCCTAGTCTTCCAGCCTAGCTCGCTCCAACAGTTGTGTGTTAATGGTTTAGTTTGAGCTGTTGGAACACTGTATTTTATTTTTTTTCAGGAGAAAAGGTGTGAGCAGATCGGTTGGAACCATGATTCTTGAGGTTCTACAGTTGTCCTGTGGTGTAAGCTATTTGGTGGAGAGGGGTGGTTTTGGAATGACTGAGAGGACCTCTAAGGCAGGAAGTGTGAAAGGTGTGGGGAACTCCAAGTGTGCTTGGGAGCCTTTGTGTCAGAAGGAATGGAAAACTTGATGCTCTGAGACACAAGAGAAGACTGAGTTTCAGAGGAACTTGGAACACGTGGGTTGGATTTACCCTGTAGGTACTTCTAAACTGTGTTTGAGCAGACTGTTGCTCTTTTTTTCCCCGTGCACACTCAAAAGGACAATTGCTCGGACCAGAAGTGATAAAGTGACTTGTTCAAAATGAACAAATCCGTTGTCAAGTTTGACTATACGTTCAGAAGTTAGTTCAGTATGGTCCAAGGTGCCAAGTTACATTAAAAATAGTGAGATAATACAAAGCATGTATAGGTCAACAAGTAAAACTAATACAAGATAACATTTCCTTCTTAACAGCACTTTGGAATTAAGCTACACATCCTCAGATCTCCACTGCTAAAGCAATGGAGTAATCTGTCTTTTCCCCAGCAGTACCAGCAAGGTAGTAAAGATGTGGGGCTGTCTTACTGTCATTCTTGGCAAATACAGTACTAAGCTCCTAAACTGACTTCAGTGCCTTTATGCTGAATGCCATAGCGTCGAGCCTTTCCTTCTGAGTAGTGATCTGTGACCTGTGTGTTCTCTTGCAGCTGCCTGGCTGACAGTTTTATTAGCTAATAGTGAATCCAGGTTCCATCTGTGTTCTTTGAGAGTTAGACTTAACTCCAGAGCCATTTCCAGAAAAGCAAGAAAGACCATTTTGCATGTCATCTTGTACATTGTGTGCTCATCTCTCCATACATATAAATTAGGAAAGGAGCTCCCCTTTAGATTGTAAAGACTCAAGGGTGATTTTTTCTGTCTTAAAACACTTGTGGGTTTCTGTAATACGATAATGTGGGAATTAGATGATTTAAGTACTAAGTGTGAAGTAAGTTTTTTGCCCGAGTGGCCTAAGTTATTTTGGATTTTGGACTATCTACTTTCAGAATAATAGTCTTCATTGACAGCTTAGTATCTTGCTAGCCTGGATAGAATTTCTGCTTGCCTATGGATGATTTCTGTCCCCCGCCCCTGAATTTTGTGCAGTTGACTTAATGTCTGTGTTTTTCTAATATGAAACTTTTCTCTTAATTCAGAATAATGTTCAAAATCTTATGAAATAAAACAAAACCTTTTTTTTTTCCCCTCATTGTAATCACTAAGGTCTGAAAGGAAGTACTTCGCATCCAGATAGCTTCTTTCCAGTAATCTAGTACAATTAGACTATAATGTATTGAAGTTGTTCATTTTACTAGAACTCCATACTAATATTTGTCAATCAGCGTTTAGCTCTGTGCCATGATCTGGCAGCTCCATTATTACATTGTACAACCAAACGTATTAAGTTGGAAGTTCTCTTCTCACCTTTTTCCTAGTGTCTTCAGCTTGTTTTTTTGTAAAGTGCTTTGAAAAGCTAGTTTTGGGAAGGGGGGGAAGACTTTTACACTTGTGTATCCAACTAACTTGTGGCTGAACTGTTTTAAAAGTTTGATAGTTGCTATTTGTTTCAAATCAATGAAAATCTACATGAAAATTAATGTATTACAACTTTCCAAGTATTACTTTTTTCTTTTCCTAAGCGTGGGAAAACCATCCATCTTTGGACAGGATACTTCCTTTGTACTTGACAAGTAGTTAAACTAGGCAAATACTTCTAGTTGAAAGTTGTTTTATTGTTAATGATGTTGATCTATTTTACAAATAATATCATCTGCTTGTAAAACTTCTGTATACTTATGATGTTTCAATAAGTTCATGACCATATGGTTCTAAATCATTGCATTCTCAGAAGTCTGACATACTTGTAGTGAGTAGTGGCATATATTTGAAAATTTAAACTTTGCTTTCTTGATCTTAGTCTTGTTTTGATAAGAAGTTAGTTCATTCATTTTTCCTGTAGGGTTTCAGTTTGACTTCAACTCTCGAAATAAGTGTTTACTTACCTTACAGAGATCATTTTAGTCTGTTAGCTTTGCTAGCATGTACTTTAATGAAAAGCGGATGTATACAGTATTAAAGTTCAGTGTGGGAAAAAAAAATAAAGTTTATATGGAGGCATTACATTATAATGTTACTATAATCAGTTTGTGATTGGCTTTAAGATGCTCCTTTTTTTGCATTTGTTCATACATTGATTTCCACATATTTCAATTTTACAGTTATGATTTGTCAAGATGTTGTCTGTGAACATTGTGTACAATGTTGAAGGGCAGATACAAAATTTGTACCCTCTCTTGTAAAAAGAGATTTCTGATTCTGAAACATCTATGGTTTCTGATCTGTAACACTTGGTTCTGTTGGTTGCAGTAGGAGACATGGCATCTTAGCCCAGCACTTGAAACCACTTAAAAGCTCTCTGTCCTCTCAGCACAAATCTGATGGAATCATTGCATGGACTTGCTTTGACTTCTGTACTGGAAGTTGGGGCCTGACTTCTATAAAAACAGCAACAATGCTTAAGCTTTTGAAAAGTGCTTCCTAAAAAATAACAGCCTTGTGCATGTCTTTCCACTCCTCAAAATCTTGCCCAGGTTATTTTGATACAAAGGGCTTGCTTATTAAAGTCCTCAGACTTCAGTGGTTGTCAAAGCTGACATGGAGAACACACATGTAGAATCTTTTGAAAAACTTCTGTGCTTTCTCACTGTGGCCAAAGTTGAATTCGATGGTGGTGTGTATAACTTGAAGTGTGTGTCACAGGAGGAAAAGTTGTTGAGAATTGGGCTGTGGGATTTCGTGGTGGGACATCTGGAGCAGCTGCAAAACATAACTAGGGGAAGGTCTGTACACAAGGCAAAGTCGGAATAATGTCCATAATCGCTTTAATTCAGACGGAAGAGAAAATAAATGGTAGTTTTCTGGAGATATATCTGTGTTTCTGTTAATTCTGCTGTTGGCTATACTTCTAGTTCATGATTATCACATTTTCTGTAGATGATCCTTGCTACTGTTGTCTCCATTCTTGCCTCAAGCCATTGCTTTTTCTCCAGTGTGAGTATTGCACACAGCTTCTTGTCATCCTGCCCTCGCTTCTGTCAGGGTTGGTGCAGAACCTAAGCTTGGTAGAACTTTAGCTTCATGTCACATTTCACTTCTAGTGTTGATGTCTCATTGGTAAGCATGCTTTCTTGACTGGATAGTAATATTATGGATGTCACCACAGAGAATTGAAGAGAGAGTAGCTGGCAAGGTCAACATAGAGCAGAAGCTTACAAAACAAGGGAGCTATGTCTTTCAGAGTAGTTATTGTATGTGTAGGCTAACTGCACTGTTTTTTGAAGGAACATGGTAGGAATGCCTGCAACACAGCTTATAAAGCTAATTTTTCAGAATCTGATGTGTTCATTGTTAATGTAGTATGTTTCAGGGAGCTGACTTAGATTAAAAGATGTGGTGATTTAAAGTCTTTCAAAATTATTTCCCGTTTCTGAGATTCTTTGTCTGAAGGCAGTTGTTATAAAAATAAGGAGAAACTAGGTAAGCAAATTTGGACTGAGAAGTGGGAAGGGTAGTAGTAAGAGGAATAAGTTCTTGGAGTTCTTACGGAGGTTTTTTGCAGGTGAATGGAAGGAAATAGAGTCAATGTAAGGCTCTGCTTTTGCATAACTTACCTTTTGGAACAGAGCATTAACAATGGAGAGATGCTGAAAGTGGGTGACGGCTGGGAAGATGGTGAAGGGTGCTGTATTTCTTAGCAATGAACTAGGCTTTACTGGGACATCTGTGGCTTTAGTATTTTGAATAAATGGGAGCATTTGACAAGTGAATACAAGATTGTTACGATCCTCAAAACACTTGGAATGACTAAAAACAATTCAGAGGAAAGAGAGGAAATGTTACTATGTGCTGCGGGTATAGTAGTGCTTAGACTCTGTAAAAGATGGAATGCCATGTCATTGTTTTTTATTTTACTGTGTGCATTCTATCAAGTAAGGCACTCTCAGGTATAAAATGAGTCTGAGTGTATATCAGATCAAATATTGATACAGATAGAATCAGTTGTGTAGACTAAAGATGCAATAATTAAGAAGGTTGCATACTTGTCTGAGCTAAGCAGGCGCTGATGGTTAAGCACGTAAACTGATGCCTCTGGCTAGGTAACTTTTGTTGTAAATGTTGGCATTAAATGAGAAGTAAGAGGGACTGTGATTCTGAGACAAAAGCAGAACAGTCATGCAAAAATTTTTTCTACCACTAAATAAAAAAACCATGTACTAAACCAGTGTTTTGTTACTAACTTCATGGAGACAGGTTATGAACCCATCAGTTGAAGGTTTTCTTATTTTAAAATCCTGCTTTATATTGCTACCAGAAACAACCTTAATTTTGTGACTTGAATGCAAAATACTGAAATAAAATGAGGAGTTTTATTTCATGTTGCAGATTTAATACTTATCTTCTGTTTATACAGCCTTGGCCCTTTGGTGAGTAAAGTGAAGGAATATCAAGTGGAGACCATTGTAGATACCCTCTGTACAAACATGCTTTCAGATAAAGAACAGTTACGTGACATTTCAAGCATTGGCCTTAAAACTGTGATTGGAGAACTCCCCCCAGCTTCCAGTGGTAAGGCATTTTGGACTCAAGACTACCTAGATTTATTGTTTCATTACTAAATAAAAGAATGCAAAAGCTGGGTCCTTTAGTGGAGAGGATTCAGTTAATTTAACACTGGAACTAATTTCTGTCAGAGGAAAAATATATGGCACAAATATCCTTTTAGTTTCTTCTTCTCTGACTGTATTTTCAGTTTTTACTAGTTTTAAAACTTTTTTTTACTGAAGAATTGCATTAATGTGAAAAACAAACGCTGTATATGAGCTTTGGTATAACAAATTGTAAAAGCTCCTGCTCTAATTGTCTGTTGGAACATTTCTAGGCTGTAGTAATAGCTAAGTCTCATCTTGCTTTTTGATTGATAGTATACTTTACAATTGATTATAACTTGTGTATTTTTCTTTAATGATCTGATTTCTTGTTTCAGTTTTTGGCAAGTGTTTTGGAAAGTACCTTGTGTTTCTAACAATTCCCTGTTAAATTACTGAAATGCTTACCTGCAGTTTTAAATGAAGGCAGTCTTTCCTCCAAAAGAGATAGTAATGATGAACAGCTCATCAGTTAATGGCATTACTTTTTTATTCAAGTGCTTTCCAGATATCGTAGTGTAGGATATGAATGAGAATAGATAAGTTATTAAAAAGGCTTTGGAAATGCGGTTTTTAGAGACTGAGGTTTCTTAAATTAAAAATCAGAGCTTTTTTTTTTTTTAACATGCTTTATTTAAAGCCCACATGTAAGTCTTGCCTTTATCAAGCAGTAGTGAGATACTTAAAATTAGTTCTTTATTTAAAGTTTATGTAAATCAGTTTAAGCTTTTATTCTTTTCTTTGCCTACACAAAACAAAAAGATATTTTGGGATGGAGGTAAACCTCAAACAAAAATGTAGCAAAATCTTTCAGTATAATTAGTATCCCTAATACAAAAGGAACCTAGGTGTTATTTCTTGCTCTCAATTCAAACATAGGTTGTTGTCTTTTCTTAGCCTTTAGAGTAATACATTTGACTGTCCAATTTGTTATGTTTAGTTTTAGTCATATCATTAAGAACAAGCCATAAATATATATAATCTATACTTAATATAGGTTGGAATGGTATTAATTTCACATCTAAATTCCCGAAGTGCGATTGAAAAAACTTCATGCAAATGAAGATGAGTGCTAGCCATTGGGTAGCTGTTACCATGACATGAGTTTCTTCTCATAATTACTCCGAACGTTAGGCAGTTAAGGGAGAGGGGAATTATGGAGTTGTGGTAAAGACATTTTTACTTGAATTTTAAAATATTTTGGTATACTTTTTTTCCCCCTTTCTCAAATATTTCAGCAGTATTTCAGGTACTTATTATTTCACAGAATCACTAGGTTGGAAAGGACCTTCAAGATCATGAAGTCCAACCATTAGTCCAGCGCCACCATGTCCCCTAAACCATGTCCTGAAGCGCCACATCCACACATTTTTTGAACACTTCCAGAGATGGTGACTCCACCACCTCCCTGGGCAGCCTGTTCCAATGCTTGACCACCCTCTCAGTGAAGAAATTTTTCCTAATATCTAATCTAAACCTCCCCTGGCGCAACTTGAGGCCATTTCCTCTTGTCCTAGTTACTTGGGAGAAGAGACCAACACCCTCGTCGCCACAACCCCCTTTCAGGTAGTTGTAGAGAGTGATAAGGTCTTCTCTCAGCCTCCTCTTCTCCAGACTGAACAACCCCAGTTCCCTCAGCCATTCCTCATAAGACTTGTGCTCCAGACCCCTCACCAGCTTCGTTGCCCTTCTCTGGACACGCTCCAGCACCTCAGCATCCTTCTTGTAGTGAGGGGCCCAAAACTGAACACAGTATTCAAGGTGCGGCCTCACCAGTGCTGAGTACAGGGGCACAATCCCTTCCCTACTCCTGCTGGCCACACTATTCCTGATACAGACCAGGATGCTGTTGGCCTTCTTGGCCACCTGGGCACACTGCCAGCTCATGTTCAGCCGGCTGTCAACCAGCACCCCCAGGTCCCTTTCTGCTGGGCAGCTCTCCAGCCACTCCTCCCCAAGCCTGTAGCATTGCATGGGGTTGTTGTGGCCAAAGTGCAGGACCCAGCACTTGGCCTTATTAAACCTCATACAGTTGACCTCTGCCCATTGATCCAGCCTGTCCAGATCCCTCTGCAGAGCCCTCCTACCCTCCAGCGGATCAACACTCCCACCCAACTTGGTGTCATCTGCAAACTTACTGTGGGAGCACTCAATCCCCTCATCCAGATCATCAAGAAAGATATTGAACAAGACCAGCCCCAGAACCGAGCCCTGGGGAACACCACTTGTGACCGGCCACCAGCCGGATTTAACAGCATTCACCACAACTCTCTGGGCTCGGCCATCCAGCCAGTTCCTCGCCCAGCGAAGAGTAAACCTGTCTAAGCCACGAGCCGCCAGTTTCTCCAGGAGAATGCTGTGGGAGACGCTGTCAAAGGCTTTACTAAAGTCCAGGTAGACAACATCCACAGTCTTTCCCTCATCCACTAGGCGGGTCACCTGGTCATAGAAGGAGATCAGGTTGGTCAAACAGGACCTGCCTTTCACGAACCCATGCTGGCTGGGCCTGATCCCTTGGTTGTCCTGCAGGTGCCCTGTGAGCACTCTCAAGACCAACTGCTCCATAATCTTCCCTGGTACAGAGGTCAGGCTGACAGGCCTGTAGTTCCCAGGATCCTCTTTCTGGCCTTTCTTGTAGACGGGCGTCACATTGGCAAGCCTCCAGTCTTCTGGGACCTCCCCTGTTAACCAGGACTGCTGATCAATGATGGAGAGTGGCTTGGAAAGCTCCTCCGCCAGCTCTCTCAGTACTCTTGGGTGGATCCCATCAGGCCCCATAGACTTGTGGGTGTCCAGGTGGTTTAGCATGTCCTTGACTGCTTCCTCCTGGATTATGAGGAGTACATTGTGCTCTCCATCCCCATGTTCCAGCTCAGGGGGCTGAATACCCTGTGGATACCTGGACTGGCTGTTAAAGACTGAGGCAAAGAAGGCATTAAGTACCTCAGCCTTGTCCTTGTCCTTGGAGACAATGTTCCCTGCCATATCCAGTAGGGGATGGAGATTCTCCTTGCCTCTCTTTTTGTTGTTAAAAAATGCTTCTACAAATATATTATTATCCTTTACGACTGTGGCCAGACTGAGCTCTAGCTGGGCTTTTGCCTTCCTAATTTTGTCCCTGTTTGACCTAACGAGATCCTTGTACTCTTCATGAGTTGCCTTCCCCTTCTTCCAGAGGTGATAAACTCTCCTCTTTTCCCTGAGTCCCAGCAAAATCTCCCTGTTCAGCCAGGCTGGTTGCCTTCCCCGCCAGCTCTTCTTACGGCACATGGGGACCGCCTGCTCCTGCGCCTTTAAGATTTCCTTCTTGAAGACTGTCCAACCTTCCTGGACCCCTTTGTCCTTCAGGACTGTCTCCCAAGGGACTCTCTCAACCAGTGACCTGAACAGGCCAAAGTCTGCCCTCCGGAAGTCCATGGTAGCAGTTGCTGACCCCTCTCCTTACTTCACTCACAACTGAGAATTCTATCATGTTGTGGTCCCTAAGCCCAAGATGGCCTCCGACCACCACATCTCTCACCAGTCCTCTGTTTGTAAACAGCAGGTCCAGCAAGGCACCTCCCCTGGTGGGCTCACTCACCAGCTGTGTCAGGAAGTTATCCTCCACACACTCCAGGAACCTCCCAGATTGTTTCCTCTAAAGGAGCTTCTTGTACAAAATAATTTTATTTTACTGTTTTGGTCATTAGATGTGGCTCTATCTACTTCTGTGCTTCCACTTACCTTTTAGTTATTCCTTTATTTTTACCTATAGTCCTTTTCATTTATTGCTCTAGACTTGCCTTGGCCTTCACTTTCCACTGCTTACACTGCCGAAAGCAGCGTCCTTTCTGTTGTATATACCTTATGGGACAATTAAGAAGCACTCCTTCTGAGTATGTTTCTATGTAGATAGTCTTTCAGCTCTAATGCAGAGCATTAGCAAACAAACTGGCTATTCAAGCTTGTTTTGTTGGGTGGGAAAAGCTTCTTTACGTTGAGATCAGGTTGCTTTCCATAGTCACAAACACGATCTCTAGTGTTAAAAAACGTATTTTTTTAGTTATGAAAACGCTGAGGTTTTGTTGTACTTTCAGGTTCTGCATTAGCAGCTAATGTTTGCAAAAAGATCACAGGGCGTCTCACTAGTGCTATAGCCAAGCAGGAAGATGTGTCTGTTCAACTGGAGGCACTGGATATCATGGCGGATATGCTGAGCAGGTAAACATCCCTCTTCCGAAACACTGGTGATGGCTGATAAATACTCCTTAAAGTTTGAACTTTTAATTTTCCAAATGTTAGATTTAAATTTTTAAGCTATGCGGAATAATGTGGTAAGGTATTAAGTATAGGTGAAACTTCACTTAGGGAAAAAAACAAGTAAATGTATTGAAGTTACATTGATTGATAGGTTTATTATTATTTAACCTTGTGAGAACTGTAGTTTTAAGCTTATTTTGTTTATTGCTTTGAGGGTATATTTTAAACTAATTTCTTTTTTTTAGAAGTTCCAATAACTTAATTGTAAAGACTTTATTGGAATCTTTGTGATGTTTTGGGAATATTTAAAGGGATTGTTGTGCAGTATATGAACAAAATTATCTAGATTCAATTGGTTTGAGTTTGTGTTTTGTCTGTTTTAAGGCAAGGAGGACTGCTTGTTAACTTCCATCCTTCAATTCTGACCTGTCTGCTCCCCCAGCTGACTAGCCCCAGACTTGCTGTGAGGAAAAGAACCATCATTGCTCTTGGTCACCTGGTTATGAGTTGTGGCAATATGGTTTTTGTTGACCTCATTGAACATCTGTTGACAGAGCTGTCTAAAAATGATTCCATGTCAACAACTAGGACCTATATACAGTGTATTGCTGCTATCAGTAGGCAAGCAGGTCACAGAATAGGTAAGAAAAATATATAAATTATCTGTAACCTTAAAAGTTTTTAGATGAGAGTAATTACTTTGCTAATTTTCTTCTCTTACCAGGTGAATATCTCGAGAAAATAATTCCTTTGGTTGTAAAGTTTTGTAATGTAGATGATGATGAACTACGAGAGTATTGCATTCAAGCCTTTGAATCCTTTGTTAGGAGGTAAGTTATTCTTGGGAACCTATTTCAGGCTTTCTTAAGATCTAATAGTGTGCCATTTGTTTATAAGCTGTCAAGAGTCAATCTCCTTGGTATGAAATATTTTTGCAAGCTTTGGGCTGCAACTGTTCCTGTAATTCTGTCTTGTCATTTAACTGTTAAGCAGTATGTTATGTCTGTACTTCAGAAACTTTCTACTGTGCCTTTGCTACTTAGGCAAAGGGGAGGGGAGGAGTATTCTAATAATATTTGTTGTCTAGTAGGGGTGAAAAAAAATTGATACCCAAAGACATATCTTGGTCCCCCGCAACCTTCCAATCTGGCAGATCCAGTTATACAGTGGCATTGCCTTTTCTGACCTTTGTGCACTTCTGTAATTGATGGATGCACTGATAGTACTTGGTTTGGCTAATGTCTCTGAAGTACAGTATGTGGCATGAAGTTTTTTAGAAATATTTTAGTTCTTCAAAGTAATTTGACATTGATTATATTTTTGTTACACAGATGTCCTAAAGAAGTTTATCCTCACGTATCTACTATTATAAACATTTGTCTTAAATATCTTACCTATGATCCTAATTACAATTATGATGATGAAGATGAAGATGAAAATGCTATGGATGCTGATGGTGGTGATGATGATGATCAAGGTATATTCTCTTTTTGGTTTGGGGAGAGGAATAGCTTGTGAACCTGCACTCATCTGAGAAAATTGTTATGGGTGGTATTGCTACTAGGTACCAGCATTTGAATGACTTGTTCAATTTTTGAACTGTTTTTAAACATACCTTAGGAATTCAATTCTTGGACAGGTATAGGATTTGTTGCTGGAGATAAATAATTCCAAGGGTGAACATAAAGTACAAGACAAATAATTTAAAATACTTGAAAGGTGGAAAAAGGCAGAAGTGTGTAGGGTGATATAACTAAAGTGAGAAGAACATCAGTTAATGAATTGAAAATACATATTCAGCATGGGAAAGTCTTCTCGCTGCTTTCCACTTATAATATATTGTTGCCTAATGCATAAAATCGGAATAGTTTGAAAATTGCAAAATACTCAGTATTTTTCTGTAGGATAAAAATGTTTTAGACTAAAAGGTATAAGGTATTTATTGTTAATACGGTGTCAATTTGTTGCCATATGTAAGCTTTATGGAAACTTGGATGCACAAGTAATCTGAACCCAGAGCATAACATTCTCATTACTTTAAGAATGAATGGGTGGCATAGTTGTTGCTTTAGCACTTAAAAAGTCACTTTGTATTGCTTACTGTATATTTTTCTTGTAATTTTGGGGAGCAGAGTATGGTTTGATTTATTCCTAGAAGGAAACAAACAGAATATTTGTTGACTCTTTATCAGCTAGTAATTGTTGTTGTATTGTTGCTTATGTCACAAATAAAGAGGAAAATCAGTAGTTAGGGTGTATATGTGATGGGAACCATCTTGTCCTGTTTGCAGTTTAATACACGTGTAAGACTAGTGTGAAAAAATTGGCAGAGAAAATCATTAGAATAATTAGCTTTACGATTTAGGCAGTTTAGAATGCTTTTTATGTATGGTTTTTAACATACTTCTGAACCTATTTCTTTGGTGTGCTTTACGCAAAGAACTCAGTGTGTTCTTATTGTTTAAAATAGAACTTGACACTTTAATTGTCTAGACTTGAACATATGCATAATTTTATTTTTTCAAGGGAGTGATGATGAATATAGTGATGATGATGACATGAGCTGGAAAGTGAGGCGTGCAGCTGCTAAATGTCTGGATGCTGTGGTTAGCACACGACATGAAATGCTTCCAGAATTCTACAAAACTGTATCTCCTGCTTTAATAGCCAGATTCAAAGAACGTGAAGAGAATGTTAAAGCAGATGTTTTTCATGCATATCTTTCTCTTTTAAAACAAACTCGACCTGTGCAAAGTTGGCTTTGTGATCCTGATGCAATGGAACAAGGAGAGACGCCTTTGACAATGCTTCAGTCTCAGGTTATTTGTCAAGATTTTTGTTATCTTTGAGATGACACACTGAAGTTGTGCCTCGCTTATAAGGATAGTTCCTGAAATATGCCACATCATACTTTGTTCATGCACAGATTGATAGTTTATTACTGTAGTACTAACATAGAGAACAAGCCAGGTAAACTGGCAAGGAAAAATTGCATCAGTCTTGGAAACTGAAATTACCAACTCATGCAAATGTGCTTATCTGACTAGAGTTGTTTACCGTCACTTTTAAAAGTTGCATGTCCTATGAGTTTAGCCAAATTACCAAAGCAAAATAGTTATTTTGTGCATTCTGTAATGCAAGACGTAAGGTCTAATGATCAAGATAAAACTTGATTTGCTACAACATATTTTATTTGCAGAATGAAAAGGATAGTGCTGAAAAATATTTTCTAAGTTAATTATTTGGGTGACTCTTCAGATTGTTGCTTTCTACAGTTTTATTAATGCAAATCTAGTTTTGCTTTGTTTCATCTCCCCTTTTAAAGTTAAACAACTACTTTTTTTGGATAGCAATTCTTTTGAATCTTCATTTCCCCGTGTTTATAACTTCTCTCATTCTGTAGAGGAATCAGAAATAGAGAGGTAGGACACACATCTTTATATACCCTGTGATCAAAGATGAAAGAAATACCAGCTATTGAATCAATTAACAGATATGTGATGATTACAGGTCCCCAACATAGTTAAAGCGTTGCACAAACAGATGAAGGAGAAAAGTGTGAAGACTCGTCAGTGTTGCTTTAACATGCTGACTGAGCTAGTAAATGTATTACCTGGAGCCCTAACACAACATGTTCCTGTACTTGTACCAGGTATGAGAAACATAATATCAACTTAAAAGATTTATTAGTAAATTGGATGTGAAGTTTCAAAATCTTTAAATCTTGACCTGTGCTTTTTGCAAAAGCTTTTGAAGTGTTGCTTCTATTTAAAGAAATTGGCAAAATAATCAGCTACTGTGTGGATCTATATAAATATTTTAGTGACATATGTCTATTAATCTTGAAAACAAGTGTTGGCTCTAAGTTTTAGATCTTTCTTCTGTATCTTAAAAAACAACAAAAAATTATTTGCTGCTTAATTGCAAGATCAAACTGCCTTCTTTCTCATCTCAGAATGACCTATTGTCCATATTTTAGCTTTTGGGACCAAAAATGTTGAATTTTGAAGTAACAAAGGAAAAGTAAGTCTGGAAAAGTTAAAGGTTCAGAATCCCTTTATAATTAAGAAAATACATCGCAAACCATCAAATGGCTCATGTCCTCTGTGTAGAGGAAGCTTAAAAACTGATTGAACAAAATGGTGAAAGAGGCTTGGAAGCATTCAAGAAAGGTTGGAAGCAGGAAAACATTGAGTATAGCTGCTTTCCTTCAGAAATTTTGAAGTGTTCTAACAGAATATAAATACCTAACCTAAAAATAAATTTTTCTTTTTTTCTTCCAGGAATAATTTTTTCACTGAATGACAAATCAAGTTCTTCTAATCTGAAGATAGATGCTTTGTCCTGTTTGTATGTGATCCTCTGCAATCATTCTCCCCAAGTCTTTCATCCTCATGTTCAAGCATTGGTACCTCCAGTTGTAGCTTGTGTTGGAGACCCATTTTACAAGATAACATCAGAGGCACTTCTGGTTACCCAACAACTTGTGAAAGTCATTCGTCCTTTAGACCAGCCTTCTTCCTTTGATGCTACTCCTTACATCAAAGATTTGTTTACTTGTACAATCAAGAGATTAAAGGCTGCTGACATTGATCAGGAGGTGAAAGAAAGGGCAATATCTTGCATGGGTCAAATAATTTGTAGCCTTGGTGACAGCTTAGGCACAGACCTGCCTAGTACACTTCAAATCTTCTTAGAGAGACTGAAGAATGAAATCACTCGGTTAACTACAGTGAAGGCCATGACACTGATTGCTGGTTCTCCTTTGAAGATAGATTTGAGACCAATCCTTGGGGAAGGAGTTCCTATTCTTGCTTCTTTTTTGAGAAAGAACCAGCGAGCTTTGAAATTGGGCACACTTTCTGCTCTAGATATTTTAATTAAGAATTACAGTGACAGCTTGACAGCTGCCATGATTGATGCTGTCCTGGATGAGCTTCCACCTCTGATTAGTGAAAGTGATATGCATGTATCACAGATGGCCATCAGTTTTCTGACAACACTGGCTAAAGTATATCCTTCCTCCCTGTCAAAGATTAGTGGGTCCATTCTCAATGAACTTATTGGGCTAGTGAGATCGCCTCTGCTTCAGGGTGGAGCACTTAGTGCCATGCTAGAATTCTTCCAAGCTTTGGTTGTGACTGGTACAAGTAATTTAGGCTATATGGATTTACTGCGCATGTTAACAGGTCCAGTGTACTCACAGAGCACAGCACTTACTCACAAGCAGTCTTACTATTCCATTGCCAAATGTGTTGCTGCCCTTACTCGAGCCTGCCCTAAGGAAGGACCAGCTGTTGTAGGTCAGTTCATTCAAGATGTCAAGAACTCAAGGTCCACCGATTCCATTCGGCTTTTGGCTTTGCTTTCTCTTGGGGAAGTTGGGCATCACATTGACTTAAGTGGACAAATTGAGCTGAAGTCTGTAATACTAGAAGCATTCTCTTCTCCTAGCGAAGAAGTCAAATCGGCGGCATCTTATGCTTTAGGCAGTATTAGTGTTGGCAATCTTCCTGAATATCTGCCATTTGTCTTACAAGAAATAACCAGTCAACCTAAGAGGCAATACCTTCTTCTTCATTCCTTGAAAGAAATAATTAGCTCTGCATCAGTGATTGGTCTCAAACCATATGTTGAGAACATCTGGGCCTTACTCCTGAAACACTGCGAATGTGCAGAAGAGGGTACAAGGAATGTTGTTGCTGAATGCTTGGGCAAGCTTACGTTAATAGACCCAGAGACTCTGCTTCCGCGACTCAAAGGATACTTGGCATCAGGTGAGTAGTAGTAACTCATGTAAATACTAAATTTTGTGATACTCTTCAAGTTTTGGGGTGTCACTGTCGCCTGACCCTACCCCAAACAGTGTGAAGCTTAAATCATTCTATGTTCTTAGATCATTTTATGTTCTGTTTTCAGATTTTGGTATATCAGTTAATGATGCTATATTTAACAAAGAGCTCTAAACTTAAGGGGAAGGAGCATGAGTCATGAAGGGACAATGCTACTTGACAGACCAGTTGCAACATGTTGACCTTTTGGTGTAAATTACATAATTCCTAATTTTCAGATAAGAATTCTGAAATTTTTAAGGATTAGGAAGGATCATTTTGTATAATTCATGAATCAATTTCATATCAAGAACTGTTTTGACATGTTTTCTTCATGTGCTTCTGCTTTAAAGAGGAGAGTTATTTGTAGGCCTATGTGTGATTGTAAAAAAATTGTATCTGTTCTAATAGGCTTGTTACTTGAATTTTCTGTAGCAGATAACATTAAATGTTTATTACAAACATTATGGTGGTGGTTTTACCCCTGTTTAAAATGTTTTCGCCATAGGTTTACATATGTTACATATTGTATTGCAAGTAATAAATAACACATCTTGTTCAGTGTTCTTAAGAGTTAGAAACTTAAAAAGAATGGCATTGAGCATGATTTAAATTCTGTAGTTACACTGTTTTAATGTTACATATTTACACTTTTGTTTCATGTTAGGGTCCTCATATGCACGAAGTTCAGTGGTTACTGCTGTTAAATTCACTATTTCTGATCATCCACAACCCATAGACCCGCTCTTGAAGAACTGCATAGGTAAGTTCTTTACTTCTGTTTTCAGGCAATAGAATTGCATTTAAAATTTGTTGTGTTTTCAGAAGTAAATATTTTGCAGCTACCAGAATTAGCTGCTAATGCTAGCTGTTGGAACAATTAGAAATAATTGGTTATTATGGAAACATTTTATATCAATCCTACCTTGTTTGAATTCTGAGCAGTAAAAGTTGTGTGATTAAAAATCATATGTATTGAAGCCGTGATGGACAATATAAGAAGGTAGGGCTTTTAGGAAGACGATACCCAAAAACTGGTTTCCTTTCCCAAATTGCCAAATTGTATCAGTTCGATGTAGGAAGGTGCTGTCTTTACCCAGAAGGGTGATCTTGGAAATAATTAACATTCAGTCACTTAAAATATGTATGCACATGTGAATTCTGAGTACCAGGTAGTGAACTGTAAATTTAGGTACTCGGGATTCTATAACTTTTTGTGGTCTCAAAGCCTGTGGAAGTGTGTATATTTGTGCAGGGGTAAGGTGATCAGAGCATTCAGTGTAACATCAGTATGTTAAAGAGCTTTGCAATGCTGTGGCTTTTTGATCTTTTCTCATTTTTATGACTAAGTATTGTAGATTTGTTTAATATGCTATGGTGAATGTTTTGTAGTGGATTAATTACAGGTTTAAAGATCTGTAAAAAAAAAAGTGTATACTGCTAAACCTAATAGGAGGAAAAAAAGATTAATCTAAAAATATACAGTTTTGTGGAGAGCAGGGTTTTTATTTGTGGGGAGGTGGAGTCAGTTCCTATGTCATTTTCCTCACTAAGCTTTCTTTTTTTTTAAAAGAATACATTCAAGAATTGATTATGCTTGTGGGTTTTTCCCCCTGCCATCCCTCCTACTGGAGCTGCCTTGCCCCTTTGGTTTCTGGATATATTTATTGGTTATTCAGTCAAAAAACTATTGGTATCTAATAATTAAAAAAATCTCAGTCATATGTTACCCAGAGATTTTTTTGTGTGTGTGTAAAATCACTTTGATATTTACACCTTGTTCTTTTTCTCCTTTAAAAATTTCTTCTCTTCTTGGAATTTGCCAGTAAAACTTAAACATTGAGGAAAAATGATGCATTCCTGCAGGCATTTATTTTAACAAGGTTGTGTTATAGAAGTATAGAAATTTTAATTTGAAAATGCTCAAGAGCAGGGTGGGATGAGAGAGGTGTTGCTACATTAGTGTATACTGAGTAGACTTACCTTACGGTAATTTAGGAATTCGCAATATGTGCAAATTTAGGGTATAAAAATCAATATGTTAATAGTTTCCTTAAGAGGTGTTCTCTAATTATTGAACTGCAGAATTGAAATTGTTTTTCTAATGCATATTCTGAGAGAGTTTTAACGGAGAAAAGGAAAGATTGTATTGAATGTAATTTTCATTCATTTACATGCTATACCTTTAGAAAAAAGTTGAAATATCATTGTGATGGACATTTATTTTGATGATGGTTTTCCTACTTCTGTTTCATTACATGAAATAATAATATATCTCAATTATATCAATATTTTTCATATGTTTATAATAAATAAATTTATTTGTGTAGTCAAGCTAAAATAGCAGGTATTGGTCTCTGTTACATCAAAATAACTCCTGCATAAATATGTCCTTTTGAAATGTTAAAACTAAGCGAAGATATTTTTAAAGTAGCAAATGAAAAAGATCCTCATGGGTTGAATTATTTTTGTACATGTTTGCAGGTGATTTTCTGAAAACATTGGAAGACCCGGATCTCAATGTCAGGAGAGTAGCCCTAGTGACATTTAACTCAGCTGCACACAATAAACCATCATTAATCAGGGACCTCTTAGATACTGTGCTTCCTCATCTTTACAATGAAACAAAAGTCAGAAAGGAATTAATCAGAGAGGTATGTTAACTAAGAAAACCAGGGCTAAATAGATACAAAGCAGAGTCTTTGTTTTTCTAAATGTATTATTTAACTTTTTTTTTGTTTGCTGACAGGTGGAAATGGGACCATTTAAGCATACAGTTGATGATGGGCTGGACATAAGGAAAGCAGCTTTTGAGTGCATGTATACTCTCCTGGATAGCTGTTTGGATAGACTAGATATATTTGAATTCTTAAACCATGTTGAAGATGGCCTGAAGGATCACTATGATATTAAGGTTAGCTGTCATTTTTCTCTGTGTAAGCAGTAACTTAGTGAAAATATTTTAAATAGTGAATCGACTGAAATGGTAAAAATACTACTTCATATGCTTAAGTATTTCACTATATTTGCCATTTTCATTAAAGTGTTGCTCTTGAAAAGGTTATACAGGAAGTATATCTCCATATATCTGCTTGAGCATAACTAATTGTTGATTTTTTTTTTTTCTCAACCTAGATGCTAACCTTTTTAATGTTGGTGAGACTGTCTACCCTTTGTCCAAGTGCAGTGCTGCAGAGGTTGGATAGGCTTGTTGAACCTTTGCGTGCTACATGTACAACTAAGGTATTTAAATCTAAACTTAACTTCATTATTTCATGTTGTCTTATAGAAATATAAATGAACTCATGTATGAAGAATACTTCTGTATTGCTGCAGCATTTCCTAAGTTATAAGTTGATAAGTGCAGTAGGCAGAATAATATAAATATGTGGGCCTTTATGCATGTATTAAATGTCTTTTAAATTACAAATGGAGAGTAGACTTGCTAGCTTCTTTTTAAAAACCTTTAATTTCTTTGATGCCATTTATTTTGTTCCTTAAAAATTTAGCTGCCACTTGGGCAACTTTTAAGTCTCACTTAATTACAAATAATGAAGCTGGAATACTGAGAGTTTTACTGGCTTCCCGTGATTACGTTATTTCAGACAAGCATTTGGGTGATGAAGGATGGAGGCAGTGTAAAGTAGTCCTATTTTTTGTTGTTGTTTTTTGTTGTTTTCCCCCCCTACCCCTTCATTTATATTACAAGATTCTTGGATCTTGGCACAGTTAGTCTCCTTCTATTCCTGCTCGTCTTCATCCACCTGCATGTTCTGACAGTCATTTAATGCCTGATTTACTTTGCTTTTCCATTACTGTAGTCTATTATATTTCACATCAAGAAATTTGACCACTGATAACCTATGTTTGTATTGCTGAAATATCTTTGAAAATTATAATGGAAGGTTAAGCAGTTGTTCTAATGAAGGTCAACTTTTTTAAAAGTTCTGTTCTCTAGAAGCTGGAGGTACTGTGGTGATACCATTTTAATGTCATTTACTGACCTTACTAGCTAAAGGTTGGCTGCTATAATTGTTTTGATTTGGTAATTGACTTGGTAGCTTACAACCTTTTTCTGCTTACCTTGCAGTATTCAAGTTTCAGTCTATTTGTAAACTGCTGGGGAAAAGTCTGCTAAAAAGTAGATGTTTGTGGTTTTTTGTTTGGTGGTTTGGGGATTTCTTTAAGAATTTAGGCTGTTTTGAGAGCTGTGCAAAGTGGTAGTATGGAAGAAAATAGTCTTTGAGATACTTTTTTTTTTTTTTTTTAAATAAGGTAGGTGTGGAGGGAGAGTTAAGCAAAAGTTTCAAACATAGTTTCATTTTTTCCCTAGGTAAAGGCAAACTCAGTGAAACAGGAGTTTGAAAAGCAAGATGAACTGAAACGATCTGCTATGAGGGCAGTAGCAGCGCTTCTAACCATTCCAGAAGCAGAGAAGAGTCCATTAATGAGTGAATTTCAGTCACAAATAAGCTCTAACCCTGAGCTGGCAGCCATCTTTGAAAGTATCCAGAAAGATTCGTCATCCACTAACTTGGAATCAATGGACACTAGTTAGATGTTTGTCCAAAATGGGGACCATTATGTTGAACCATATGATGCACTGAATTGACAGGTTATGAGTAAGAAACAGAAAAAGTATCTAATCTACACATTGTTCCACTTTATTTACCTTTATGGAGACAGTTGGCTTTTCCCATTGTTGCTTTTCTAGCATTTATTCCAGAAATGTATTTCCATAATCCAGAGTTTGTTAACCACTCTTGTTTTAGTGGATTTGGCCACATTTGGGAATTAAAAAGTTGACGCATGGTGTATGGAAATAGGTTCCAACATCCATTTGCCCTGTAATGTTTAGGATTAAAATGTCAAAATTTTGTGACCATGATTTTTTTTTTCCTTTTATTCACTCTTTTTACTAGTAAACAAAGAAAGGGGGGAGGTGGGAATGAAGTGTCCAGGTGCACCATGTTTTTATATAACTTTTTATTCTTTTTTGTTTCAGCTTCATAAATTGATTTGGCTGGCAGATGAATTCTGTGTAAGACTTACTATATTAAAGAGAGGGCTTGGGCACAGTTCAAAAAAACCAGACATAAACGTCATTTTTAAAGATGTGGGGATTAGAAAACAAATATTCCTGTTGTGCACACTAATTTTGCATGAGCAAGTTTACAAATATATATTGTCCGTAAAACAGCATGTGCAATTTATTCGTAATGCAAGTTAAAACAAGTTCTACTGTATCAGTGCAGTTTTCAGGTATTTTGACATACAGAACATTCATACAGGAAGGGACGAATGAAGGTTGGTTGTCTTAACATGGCTTTTTTAAATGCTGGTAGTATGACCATGCAGATGTTCTTAGAGTAAATACGACAACTCCTGCCGAATCGGCTCAAAGGCTGGATCCCCTGGAATTGAGGTGGACAAACCAGAAGGTCAGAGGGGAATAGGATGAGATGGAGGTAAAATAAGCAGAGAACAACAATAGCTGCTCAGTGGCTGCCGAACTCTGGTTCAACTTTGCTTTTGTTATAGAAGTATGAAATGAGGTTTCTTCAGTGGCTTCTACCTCCTATTCTTCATCCAACAACTTCTGTTAAGGCACTAATATGCAGTGTTACCTAGACAAGTATTGCCAGACCATCATTTTGTGCCCGTCAAAATATTTTCTAGCACATAGAACCACCAGTAGATCGCAGTGCTGTAAGTGTCATACAATATTCTGGTGAGATAGGAAACCAGGAATGGTCTTAAGACTGGAGAGAGATAGAAAGCAAA
This sequence comes from Phaethon aethereus, assembly GCF_964289735.1. Taxonomy (NCBI): domain Eukaryota; kingdom Metazoa; phylum Chordata; class Aves; order Phaethontiformes; family Phaethontidae; genus Phaethon; species Phaethon aethereus. Next base: position 39,949,486 of record NC_138575.1, read on the forward strand.
CAGATTCAAGAAAAAAATCTGCTGTGGATATGCTGAGGTAATTTAAAAGTTGACGAGAAGGTGATAGGTGGCAGTCCCGCAATGAACTGGATGTGGGAATTTAATAGCAAAAGATGGGGAACCACTGCCTCAAATTGAGACTTGTCATTACTGGGTTAATGCAATTGCTTAGTTGTCTTTTTTTAGTCGGATCTGAGTTTGATTTTTCCCTAGTTAACTGGTATTTTTAAGGTCGTTTGATATTTTGGAAACCTGTTACATGGGTATGTGGCATAAGCTCCTACGTGACTTAAACAAGCATACAATTTTATGACCTCAGAGACAATTGACTGTGAGCATTGGGGTTCAGGGGCAAATTCTTCACCTTACACACTTGTAGCTTGGGAAAAGCAGGGGAGATATTGTACTTTAATAAAAGGACCTGAACAAACAGATCTATGAACTCATTCAAGTAGTAACAATTTTAATGCTATAGAAATTTTTGAAATTGTAGCTTTCTCTGTCTCCAAAGTCCTCATACTAATGTAACAATTGTCTTCTAGAAGTAGAAATAAATGAGATTAAACGTACCAACATATCTAAATGTCATGAAAAAGAATGGGAAGACTCTAGAGAGAAACCATATGGTAGAAAAAGCACTGTGAATTAGGTGCATTTCATCTTGCTGTATAACTCATCTACTTCAATTACAGCAATATACAGGCCTCCTAATTAAGAATCTGTTGTGCTAATTAGTTGTCAAACTAATTTTAGAACTTGTGTTAAGTTTTCAGAACACATTAAAATGCTTTATAGACCTAAAGCTAGGTGTGAGAATGGTATGATAAACATGAAATGTGAGGCTAAAGTATGTAAACGGGGTGAGTGACAATGGTAAGTACAGAGAATACTTATATTTCTTATTGAGAGATTTGTGTGTATTTATGTACTACCATAATGCCTAATGTAGTGGGTGTAAATAATCTTCACTTGTGTTTTACAGTACATTACAGCGGAGCAAGCTTAAGGACAGAAGAGAAGGTTGAGCTGTATTACATAGTGAATGCTTTCTTGCAGGAGAGTAATTTTCACTTTAACCACTGAAGAAGCAGGTGGGAACATAAGAATTAAGTCTTCCCTGTAAATTACAGAAACTCTGAGAGTATGGTTCTTTCCAAGTAGTGGTTGGTTACTTCGGTGATGCAGGAAGACAGACTCATAAAGGTTATAACTGCACCATAATTACTGAAATTTTTTGTGTTTTAGAAAATCTAACCAGGTTAGGTGTTCAGATTCCACGGGCTCGCTTGATTGATTTTTTTTTTTTTTTTTTGTTTGCTTGGTTTTGTTTTTCCCCACTGTATATCCAAGTATTTGGGTAAATCTGGTGTATTTATGCTTTCAGTGCAATTAGGTTCAGGTAATTCTGTTAAGGATGATGTCAGGAATACCTGTAGCTGTTCTTTAAATGCTAAATATCTGAAACTAAAATATTAAATTACTACAGCAAAACCAGAATTCTGAAAGACTGCTCTTAAAGACTTTTGGTATGATTAGAACTTTCTCTAATGTTTTTCAGTGTTTTGCACACATTGAGACAAGCTTGCACATAATAGAAGAGTTGTTGACTAGCCCTTGCATTGCAGATTCTTGGCTTTAAATATTTTTTTGTATCTCAGTACTTAATGCTCTGATTTTCCATGAAAAATCTTGACATCCTTGCAAGGGAGATATCTTCTAAAATTATAAATTGAAAACTACAAGTACCTTAAGAATGCTGCGCTTCAATCATGTCAATTGATTTTTTTGAAATATAATTTTCCTTCAAAGTGTTATATCTAATATAGTAGTTGACAAAATAAAAAGAGCTTAAAAGTACTTCCAGATTGTATTTTTCAGGTCAACAAAGCAGTCCATATGCATGTAAGCAGCATTGCTTCTCTCAGATGAAGGACTGTTTTAACACTTCATCAACTCCAGTTAGAAATGTGAATTACAAGTTCATATCTGCTACTGTTGTATTTGGCTTAACAGATACACTCGGTAATGATGCTAGGAACAAGTTTACCCTGCTCTGGTGGGCTGGTTAAATCCCCAGTAGGGATTTAACAACAGTTCTCATATTTACTGGTACTTCCTCTCCTCACCTCCCCTTGAGATGATTTTAAAAGCAAAGTAACATGTGTCCTTGGAAGTGTGTGGGGTGTTCTTGTTCTTGTTCATCCTGATCATTCGAACTGAAATAACACCTGTTTCTTCCAAATACCAAACAGTTAAGCCTGCAGTGTCTTGAGTTTTATTTCCCTGTTGCTCTAAATTTCAGATAAAAAATACTTTTTTGTTGTTACTGTTCTTAAAATTAATTTTGGAGAAATGAAAAACACTATTCAGATTATTACTTTCTTTCTGTCCTTGTTTCCTCCTTGCTCAGAGGTGGAAAGCTTTGCTTGCTGCAGTATTGAACAGGAACAGGCAGGCCTTGTGACAGCGAGCTTTGCCCCCTGCTCTAGAAGAGCTCTTCAGTATCGAGTTATAGCTCTTACACTAAAACTGACCTTTTTCATCAGTATCCATTTATAAACTTTCATTGTATCTGAGTTTGGGGGAGGAGAAGGAAATCAGAGTACTTGATAATAATGATGTAAATTAGTCTTCCGTGACCAGTGTTGGTGAATTGGGGAAGTTACCTGCAAGTGCTTTTGTGAGGATCAGGCAATTTTGTCTTGCTAGGGGTTTTGACGACTTTAGACTTGTTTCCACCCCATGAGGCTTTAATGTTTCCACATAATCTTTGATACGGAGAAGACTCCTTTCAGAAAGGTCATCTGTCCCCCAAAACAAACAAAAAGGTTTCTGTTGATTTTAGTTTGTATATTGTGGTGTAGAACATAACCCTGAACCAGAGAAGAAATAAGAGTGTTTCCGAGAAGCACACAGATGCTGTCTGGAAGACAGATGCTACCTGAAATGTAGCACTGAGAAAGAGAAAATGAAATCTTAAAGTGAGGAATATTTTCATTTAAAGTACTTCTCCTTTCTTTTATGTTCTGCCTTTGATCATATTTTTGAAGAATGGGAAATACAGAAGGGGAAAAAAGTAATTAGCAAGCTGTGTACTTCTGTGATCCCAGAACCTAAGGGTTTAATTTCTATTCCCTGCTGCTTTCTGTAAAAAAAAAAAAAAAAAAAAAAAACCAACCAAACAAAAAAACCCCCCAAAAACCCAGAGGTATTTTGACAAAAGTACCTAGTAATTCTGAAAAGGCTTTTATTCTGAAGGAGTTAAAAGTTTATTATATTTTCATTGTTTTTTCTTATATTCTGAAGAAATTCTTTCCCTTCATATGTGGATTTCTCCCACCTGACTATTGGTAGGCAGTTCAGTACAGCTGCTGCATACTTTAGGAAATAAGCTGTTCAGTGCAGTAAAGATATTCCTGTAGTATAAAAAGTTTGCAGTTCACTCTTTCCCAATGTTCTTCTATTAATAGATGAAAAAAAAAAAAGATTGTTCACGTATGACTGTAGTTTCCATTCCACCTGCAGCCTTTCTTCTCTTCAGCTGAACAAGTATTGGACTCTTAAATCATCTAATTACTGTTACTTTGGATGCCACCTTTCCTGGAGATTCTTGATGTTGTAATCTCAAGTCCTGTAGACGAATTTTTCTTTCTCCAGTCCTTACTAAGGTTATTTGCTTATCTCCCATATCCCATGCACATTTCCATTGTGCATGAAGACAGTTCTTTCATGAACTACATGTAGTATCCATTTTATGGGGGGATTTCTCAGAGAGATGCTATGCTTAAATGCAGCTGAATGCCATTTTTAAGGAACTTGATAGTTCAACCACTCCCCTCTGCAGTCAAAATCCAGTATACCTAAAATTAATTGGAGTTTAGAGTATTTAAAATAAGTACACATTTCCTTATTTAAAAACATACCTAAGGAAAAGATAAAACAATTTGTTCCATGCACAGCACAACTAATGGAATGTGGCTTGATATAAATTTTTTTCTTGCCCCTCAGTTTGTAATGCTTGCCCTCTATCAAATGATCTGCAGCTCTAGACCAGCTTGCCAGTAAGAAGATGTTGTGTTTAACAGCTGAGTTCTGCCTACTGATGGAACGTATGGGAGGAGCTACTTTGATTCTTTTCCCTCCACAGCTACTGATCTTCACACAGATAACAAACTTCAAAATGTCTGCCACGTTTGACAGAAGGGTAAAAATCAACCAGCATTTAAAAAAAAAAAAAAAAGGATTTACCATAATCCTGACTACTTGTCAAACAACTTTACCGTACTTTTTTCCAAATGCAGAGATGATCAGATGAGTCTTCATTAGGAGGAAGATACTAAATTGAAGTGACTGAGTTGCACCAAGTTCTTGTTTTTCCTAGCACTGCAAGTTGAAAACTGGTCTCTGGTTTGAATCGTGACTTGTTTACAAAAACTGTCTCATCATCAAAATCAGAAGTGTGGAACTGAAGCTGCAGGTGGATGAGATTGTTGATTTTAGTACCTTGGCAGGGGGCAGCTAAAGTACAGCACTAAACTCTCTGCCGCTTTCTCAAGTGGTACTGGTTTTGGCATATAAATTGGGTTGAATTCAGCTCTAATAAAATGGTCAAATATTTGTATCTCCAAGTAGGTGATAAGGAAGATTAAAAAGTTGTTTGACATGGAAGATGTCAAGATGTTCTGTTTTGATTTTTTTGAAAGTATATATGTAGATACAGTGATGTTAGTTGCAGGTCATTTTCTAAGAAGTTGACAATTTTTTTCTTAATTTCTCCTGCTCTTCTTCACTCCCAACTTTTTAAAATAAAAGAAAAAACACAATTCTGTAATTTTGTAATGATGTTGGTATTTGATTTCTGCAGGACTGTGCCCCCCTCCGTTTAAATCTTTGCAGGAAAAAAAAAGTCTGAAGTAGAGAGTTGTGGTGAACAGCGTTAAATCCGGCTGGCAGCCGGTCACAAGCGGTGTTCCCCAGAGCTCTGTTCTGGGGCCGGTCTTGTTCAATATCTTTACTGATGATCTGGATGAGGGGATCGAGTGCTCCCTCAGTAAGTTTGCAGATGACACCAAGCTGGGTGGGAGTGTTGATCTGCTGGAGGGTAGGAGGGCTCTGCAGAGGGATCTGGACAGGCTGGATCGATGGGCAGAGGTCAACTGTATGAGGTTTAATAAGGCCAAGTGCCGGGTCCTGCACTTTGGCCACAACAACCCCATGCAACACTACAGGCTTGGGGAGGAGTGGCTGGAGAGCAGCCCGGCGGAAAGGGACCTGGGGGTGCTGGTTGACAGCCGGCTGAATATGAGCCGGCAGTGTGCCCAGGTGGCCAAGAAGGCCAACAGCGTCCTGGCCTGTATCAGAAATAGTGTGGCCAGCAGGTGTAGGGAAGTGATCATGCCCCTGTACTCAGCACTGGTGAGGCCACTGTGTTTGGTTTTGGGCCCCTCACTACAAGAAGGATGCTGAGGTGCTGGAGCGTGTCCAGAGAAGGGCAACGAAGCTGGTGAGGGGTCTGGAGCACAAGTCTTATGGGGAGCGGCTGAGGGAACTGGGGTTGTTTAGCCTAGAGAAGAGGAGGCTGAGGGGAGACCTTATGGCTCTCTACAACTACCTGAAAGGGGGTTGTGGTGACAAGGGTGTTGGTCTCTTCTCCCAACTAACTAGTGATAGGATGAAAGGAAACTGCCTCAAGTTGCGCCGGAGGAGGTTTAGATTGGATATTAGGAGAAATTTCTTCACTGAGAGGGTGGTCAGGCATTGGAACAGGCTGCCCAGGGAGGTGGTGGAGTCGCCATCTCTGGAAGTGTTCAAAAAAATGTGTGGATGTGGCGCTTCAGGACATGGTTTAGGGGACATGGTGGTGCTGGATTAATGGTTGGACTTGATCTTGAAGGTCCTTTCCAACCTTAGTGATTCTGTGATTCTGTGATTTGGTTGTGTGGCTTTCAGCCTTGTGCATTCAGTCGTTCTATGTAGAGTTTTATAAGAAAAATGAGGAGAGGTTACTTGTCCATAGAGAAAACAATATTTTGAATGGTTTGAATAGACATATTCCGGTTGAAACAGTTGGCTATCATCACAGAGGGACAAAGAATTTTCTGAAATTGTAAAAATTTCTGGTTGTCCATGAACAAATGATTTTGGGTCTGTTAGGTGGCTGAACATGGCTGGTTCAGGAAACTTAAAGCTAAAAGGGAGGGCAAGGGCAGGCTATCGCATACAAATGTGAATCTACATTATATTGCTGTTTGGCAAATAGTATTTGTTGGTCTGTTTTTTCTTGATACTGGTGTAACTAGGCATTTATTGCTCCAAGAATTTTCATAATTTAGCTATCAACAAAATATTTATGCATTATCCAAGCTCTCTTTGATTAAGGGAGAATGAGTTTGAAGGGTGATTTGGGAAGAGTGCAGAAAAAGTTGGGCAACTGACTGGATTTGTTTTTCCCATGTACCTTTTAACGTAGGATGGGGTGGGGGGGGGAGGTCGATTCGCAGGTTTAGGCATTCTATTGAAGGAGGTAAAGAAGAACACTGCAGAATATAACGGATTTTCTTTGGTCAAAGTATTTTTGTTTGCTGTCTTGGAGTGCACACCAAGGACCAGAAAAGTTTAGTATGGCTAACCGAAGAGACCTGGTGTAATCATGTATTTTTACATGTGTGGGATCAGACCTTGCAGTTGAGAGAACAAATGTCTCTTTGAAATGTACAGAAATTATTGAAGAGAGTTTCAGAGCAACCCAAAGGCTGCCATCACGATCCAGATGCCATTTTATGTGCTTAGCTACATCATATAAGCAAGGTATGTTCTCTACTACAGAAAGAAGAGAACTTGGGAGCCATTTTGCAACGTGCTTGTTATACATGTGCAGCAAGGGCTCATAGTTGTGTGTAGTATGGATGCTGATAAAAATACGCTCATGCAAGATGGGGATGATATGGTGCAGAAAAAAAATCTGGTCATGTCTACATCATTCAGTTCACATTGCAACAGGTAAGTGGGTGTAAGGGAGCTTTGATTTACTTGAGATAGTGGAGTTGTGCTCATTTGCAGGTCTATCCAATTTGCTGTAAGGATGCAATACACTTTACTTTTGACATGTATTTTTAATTGTAATTTTAGTAAGTGCACAATTACATTTTTAAGGTTCATTCTAAAAACTGGCTTGCTTCACTGATCACCTCTTGGAGAATATACCTTAAATAATACCCTTTAAAATAATTCCTCTGACAGCATTTAATAACTGAAGCTAAGAGTTAATAATACTTCTAATCATTCCAATAAATTAAATTTATTTCCAGCAAAGGAAAATTTAAAATGCTGCTATGTCAACTAATGAAGTAACGCAAGCAACCACAATGCACAATTCCCAGGGTCAGTTAAAACATTCTGCAGGAATTGAGTCAGATGTTCGTTCTATCTCTTGCCTTTGGAAGTGGTAAAAAGCAAGTGGGAGAACGTTTACTCTGGTATCTCCTTTATTTGAGTTTTAACATGATATAGTGGATAGAAGTGATTTGAAATCAAGAATGCTTATGATTTAAAAAAAATATTCACAGATTACTTAGCAACTTGTTTAAATGGGTTTTGAAGGAGACCACACTCTCTTCTCAGTGACCTGCTGCTGTTGTAGACCACAACTAATACTTGAACACATGGAGGAGCAATCTCTCTGGATAGTGCTTTGAAAAGGCAAAGGATATGCTACGAGATAGAAGTATTTATTTGCAAAGTTAGCCTTAAATGTCACCCCATTGTTTCTGTGCTGCTTTATTGTTTGTTTACAAGAAAAGTGTTCAAACACGTGCACTCTAGGATTGTAAACAGATGAAGTCTTCTATCATGAATGTTTGTACTTTATGTCACTACAAACCCAGTCTTGCTCACTTTGATTAAATCTTTCGTACTTTTCTGTAGTTTTATCCAGAGGTCAGCCTATAGCAATAAAAAAGGAATTTGTTTCTGACAAAGCTAATGTTACAGAAACAGGGGAGCCCCAGGAAACATCAGGGCTGCATACAGAATAGTATGTTTGACTACAAACATGTCATAGTTAATGCACTCCATGATGCAGACCAGATACTTCTTTGACAAAGTGGTGGATATAGGTTTATTAAAAGTACAGTATCTGAGAGCAGCATCAGAAGCGTCTCTGATGAATCTGTTGCTACAGCTGGTTGATTGTGTGGCTGAAGAAGAGTCAATTCACAGTGAAGTCTGTCTCCATTGCTCATCAATGGCCTTTGATGAAGAAAAATCCAAGTATTTCTGCCTCACTGTATCAGTTAACACAGTATTGTATGTTGGTAGATACGGCACAGTGCTGAAGGTTATTTTTGTGCTCAAAAGCAAGATGCTGCATTGTGTGCAAGGATTTCTGTAGCCCCAACTTACCCGTTTGACAGGGGTTTATGAATAAAATTTTAGTGACTGCAGATACTACGATTTTTCCACAGGGAGACGTGATGCCCCAAGACTATTACATTACATTGATTAGACCATAAAAATAAATATAATTTTGCCTGGTTATGTGTTTTTTTCACAAAGAGCCTTAAACACCAAGCCCTGAAACCTTTTAATGAAAGAAAAGTAGTTTTACATAACTGAGGTATTTTAACCCTGTATTTTTCCTCTGACAGCTGTACAGTTGGGTGTAACAAGCACGCTGGTTACAATCCCACTCAATGGGATAATACACAAATAATGTTACGTTCTCTTGGAACATATATTGTTTGTTCATGATAACTTCAGTAGTAACCACAGCTAATAAAAGTACATTCTTTATGCCACATAATGAAGTTTTCAGAATGCACCGTGCATATAACAAAGTACCTCAGAGTATTAATGTTATATATAGCTGCAGGATTAAGAATATTAACATTATATTGTAGCTGCAGCTGTGTTTTCTATTCTTTCAAGTGGCTCTCTAACACACTAATATCTCTGCTAGATATCTGTGTGTATGTATACCCGTGTATCTGAGAATGTGTGTTTTTGGTTTTTTCAGTCTTTCAATGTTCTAACTTTTTGAAGCTACAGTTCTTCCTAGATGCAAGTAATCAGTATCGTATTTGTGAAAATTGTTTCAGTCATCTGGAAAAAAGGCAATTCTTTGATATTTTTCCAATGCTGTGTTAAATAAAACCCTGTAGTAATATTTTATTTTAAAAAGATAAAACTAATTCTGATAAGAACATTTTTATGTGACAGTGATTTTATTACTATGAATTTCTCAGCCTTTAGTAAGGAAATGAAATCTAATTTATAATTTGTTGGTGGTATTTTAATTTCATCGTAGTATTTGCCTTTCGGACCCTCTGGTTTTATACTTTCTGACTTGAACCAGAAACCCTTTAATGTCTCTTTGAATCAGTGAATGGCCAGATCGTTTGAGCAGGACTGTGCTCTCCTGGTGCTGGTTCTATAATTGTGAATCTGCTGTTGCCTCTTAAAAACGGAGCAAAAATGATTGCTCTCAAACAGTTAGGATATAGCTAAAAAATCAACCTCTCCGTTCTTTCCCAATGTTCATTATAACCATTTACAGTATGTCTACTGAGAACAAAAAGGTTAATACGGGTTGTTTTTGTTTTTTCCATCCGGTTACTTCACCTTGTTGCACTGTCATGGCAGAATCTAGTGGATTGGCTGGCTGTGTGAGCGCAGGTAAATGAAAATTAAATTTCAGGAGCAATTCCAGCAACTTATTGTCTTCCAGGAGATGGCACTGTAACCTCGTTAGCAAGTGCAGAGAAACGGGGGGGGGGGGGCGGAACCAGCAAGATTTCTGCACAGATGAGCAATTGCCTGTATTTGAAGAACGAATTTGAAATGGATCTTGTAATTTTATTGTTCTTGACAAGATACTGAAGCTTTCTGTTATGCCTGACTCACTTCAAAGTTCCTTTTCAACCTTTTATAACTAACTTCTAAACTTCACTTCTCTACCGTGAGGTTTGGCAAACCTTTTTGCTGGTAGGTGGTCACCAAGGCAATACTCCACCTGCAGCCAGGAGTTTGGTTTGGTGTGGTCTGGATGGCTTGGCGCTGCTGCAGGGAGTGGAACAAACCACTGGGTCCCACCAGCTGAGTGACATGGTTGAAAAAGCAGATTTCATAGCAGCATTCTGTATTTCCTTTCTACCTTGCTGATGATTTCCCTTCTCCCAGGCTTTCAGCAGGCAGCTGTAATGGGAATGGTGGCCCTCAACACAAGAGACCAAACAAAACCAGGTGTCAGGTTCTGGTGAGCAGGCGGATGTTAGCAGTGTTTACCTTCCTCTGAATGAGTGCATTAGTTTTCTACCTGAAACTGCTAAAATTGAGGTGTTTGGGTAACGATACGTGGGTTTGCTTTTCAGGCCTCGAGTGAAGGAAAAAAAAAAAAGGGTGGGTATGTGCATTTCTAATTTATAATTCTAAGTTACTGTGGCTACTGACAGTGCTTTTTTTTTTTTTAATGGGCTAACCAACAAAACCCCATCAGGTACGGTTTTAGAATTTGACCATAGAGTAAACAAAACAAAAAAAACCCCAACACCAACAAGCCCCCAACTCCAACCATAATATTCTCTTATGCTGCAGAACTGGGATTTCCATTCTGGAAAGACATTGACAGAAAGGAGGAAAACTGTAGTAATAAAGAACAACCCGTACGCAATTCTACTGACCCACAACCTGCACCGTAGTTACAAGAACAACTGGGGAAGGCAGTTGCCCGGCAGTTGCCCAGCAGTTGTCACTGGACCTGTGGGTAGGTGTAGGTGGGGGGTGTGTGTGTGTGATGTGCATGTGTGTGTGTGTGTGTACACACCAACAGCAGTGTCGGGAGCTCACCAGCTCCCCGAGGTTGTTTCTGCTGCCCTATCACATGCGAAGAAGAATTTTATTTGGAATAAATCGTGTGGCACAGGTGTGCGGATGGAAGCAAACAGAAAAGCCCCCACACCCAAAAAACCCTGACCATTCCGGTAAATCTCTGCGCTTGGTGTTGGTCACTTAGAAAATCACGCGATAAGGGCTCTGAATGATCTGTCCCCCCGCACCGCAGTGACTGAGCTGCAGGGGCTGGAGCTGCAGCTGGAGCCTGCCTTTCCACCTCGGGCAGCAGGAGAGGTGGAAAGAAAGCCTCCGAGAGCAGCGTGGGCACGAGCACAGACCAAAACACGTGCTTGGAGACTGCTGTTCATTTCAGCCACTGCTGTGGGAGGTGGCAGCCTTTGGATCTCTGGTTGAAGCTTGTTCTGTCTCGCTTTTAACCGGTTTGGCATTTTCAATCTTGCATGGGTTTTTGGTTTGTTTATTTGTTTTTCATTTCAGCATTTATCCTGGCCCTTGGGTGCCCCAGAACAAGGATTTTCTCTAGGCCACACATTGTGGACTGCAAGATGGGGACTGGAGGAGCCAGTACTTTTTCATATCTTCATCAATGACATAGTGGGATCGAGTGCACCCTCAGCAAGTTTGCAGATGACACCAAGCTGAGTGGTGCCGTTGACGTGCCTGAGGGACGGGATGCCATCCAGAGGGACCTGCACAAGGTCCACAGGTTGGCCCATGTTAACCTCATGAGGTTTGACAAGGCCAAATGCAGGGTCCTGCACCTGGGTTGGGGTAACCCCCGGTATGAATACAGGCTGGGGGATGAAGGGATTGAGGGCAGCCCTGCCGAGAAGGACTTGAGGGTACTGGTGGATGAAAAGCTGGACGTGAGCAGGCAATGTGCGCTTGCAGACCAAAAGGCCAACCGTATCCTGGGCTGCATCCAAAAAAGCGTGGCCAGCAGGTGGAGGGAGGTGATTCTGCCCCTCTACTCTGCTCTGGTGAGACCCCACCTGGAGTCCTGCACCCAGCTCGGGAGCCCTCAGCATGGGAAAGACGTGGACCTGTTGGAGTGGGTCCAGAGAAGGGCCACAAAAATGATCAGAGGGGTGGAACACCTCTCCTGTGAGGACAGGCTGAGAGAGTTGGGTTTCTTCAGCCTGGAGAAGAAAAGGCTCTGGGGACACCTTCTTGTAACCTTCCAGTACCTAAAAGGGAGCTTATAAGAAAGATGGGGACTGACTTTTTAGCATTTTATTGCATTCCTGTTGCAATAGGACAAGGGGGCATGGTTTTAAACGACAAGAGAGTAGATTTCGACTAGGTGTAAGGAAGAAATTTTTCACACTGAGAGTGATGAAACACTGGCACAGGGGCACAGGTTGTCCAGAGAGGTGGTAGATGCCTCATTGCTGGAAACATTCCAGGTCAGGTTGTTCAGGGCTCTGAGCAACCTGATCTAGTTGCTCATGGCAGGGGCGTTGGACTAGATGAACTTTAAAGGTCCCTTACAACCCAAAGACTCTATGATCTTGATACCTCCTCAGCGTTGGCTGTGGCATGGTACTTGACTGGGGACCAAATGCTGCTGTTGCTTACCTACTTGGTGCCAATGGCTCTTACCAGCACCAGATCAAACAAATGCACTGTCCTAGGATAGTACAATGTATTTTGTGTATTGGAGCTGTAAAGGAGTGTTGTCTTAGGGTCTTGTTAATGAAAAAAAGAATTGGACCCAGGTGTCAGGGAAACCAAAGGTGAGCCACAGCTGTGGACTGGCTCGTACTGCATCACCTGCTCCCAGCCATGGTCCTAAGCAGTCTTCCCCATTTCCCGTACAGTTCCACCATTAGCTTCCCAATGGCCTGAAGGAATTTATTCCTTCTCAGTCAAGGAGATCTTAATTTACAGGAGAAGGACTCATCCCAGAGAACTAGTTTGTTAAGTTGAAGTAGATTCTGATTTTCTAACTCGCCCAGCTCTCCTTGTCGCTCTTAAGCCGGCTCAGTCTCTCTGAGCCCAGAACTGTCGTTATGCCCCGGTACTCCCTTACAAGGTTCTACAGCAAAGGTACATGGCATCCAGGCTTTTGTGGCAGATCAACAGAGTTTTAGTGTCGGATAGGATGTCTCTCGGATCCTCCTTGTTTTTCTGAATTTCACTTCAATCAAGAGATTCACTCACTGGGTGGTTTCTCCTGCCACATACAATACAGGGAGCAACTTCTGTCTCTGGAAAACAGCTTCAGAATGAAACGGAAATAAAATTTACTCACTGGAAAAGCTTCTGAAGACAGCGGGGCCTAAGAAAGGTTTTATTCTTGTACTTGGGGAAGCTGGGCTCTGTATGCTTGCTGGGGATCTAAATGTAATAAAATTTAGTGCTAATGTGCCCAAACACTATAGCTGAAGAACTGCTGAAGGAAACTGCAGCTTTGACTACAATTTTGAGAGCTAGATATGTACCTAAGGAAAAATAGCACTTGTATACTTTTCAAAACTAAAATTACAAATGCAGTCTTTAGTTGTCCTACCACCTGGATGTGCTAATGCTCAGTTTGTTTAAGCTGCTATCAGAACTTGCTGTTTTTGCCAGAATCTGGTTTCATCTACAAGTTTTGCCTTGCAGAAACATCCTGGATTTAAAGCATCAAAATTATAATAAATTTATAAAGATGGTGACAATTGTTTTTTGTATGAACAGCTTGTCAAGGATGTCTCTTACAGTGCTGAGTAAAATACCAACTGCAATTTTGTTGAAACTGTAGTGGTTAACAAAAAAAAGTCAGTTTGACAACACTATTTTTTTCTCATTCATAGAATGATGCTCTAACTATCATCCCGTTGTCAGAAGATGCCCAAGGCAAGAGGTGCCCCCGCTGTACCCCGACACACCTGAACTGCAAAGGACCAACTGAAACATCTTGAGGTGTGAGGATTTTCAAAAAGGAAAAGATTTTTGGTTTTAAATATGCACTACTGTGCTGGTTTTGGCTGTGATAGAGTTATTTCCTTCATAGTATCTAGTACAGGGCTGTGTTTTGGATTTGTGCTGGAAACAGTGTTGATAATACAGGGACGTTTCCACCATTGCTGAGCAGGGCTTACACACAGTCAAGGCCTTTTCTGCTTCCCACCCCACCCCAATAGTGACCAGGCTGGGGGTGCACGAAGAGTTGGGAAGTGACACAGCTGGGACGGCTGACCCCAACTGACCAAAAGGATATTCCATACCATATGGCATCATGCTCAGTATATAAAGCTGGGGCGAAGAAGAAGGGAGGGGTGGAGGGATGTTTGGAGTGACGGCGTCTGTCTTCCCAAGTAACCATTATGCATGATGCAGCCCTGCTTCCCTGGAGATGGCTGAGCACCTGCCTGCCCGTGGGGAGTGGTGGATGAATTCCTTGTTTTGCTTTACTTGTGTGCACAGCTTTTGCTTTGCCTGTTGAACTGACTTTATCTCAACCCATGAGTTTTCTCACTTTTCCGATTCTCTCCCCCATCCCACTGGTGGTGCTTAGTTGCCAGCTGGGGTTAAACCATGACAACTACTTAACTGCTCCACATTTCTTATGGGCCAGTTCTGTATTTATTAGTATAGGTGTGAAGTTTCTAGGAGAACCAAAGCCTACAAAGCTACAGGGAATGTCATAAACATGCCATCTTGAGTGTTATCAAGAACTGAATGGGTAATTTTAGATGTACAAGCAGGCAATGAGAAGCTTTTTTCAGGCTTCAAAAGTATGCTCTTATTGTGGAAGTCCAATATGATAGAGCAAATATTAGAATACGCATAAATTGTTCATTTAAAAAACCCTATGTCTAGCTGGCAATGCAAAAAACCTCTCAGTAAGTTAATGTAATGTTAAAAGTCAATGGGAAGAAAATATATTTGAAGTTTAAATTCTTCTCTAACAACTGAAATTCATTTTGAAACGGTTCATACTGGTGTAGCCAGTGGCAACAGTTGAATGCAATTCAGCTAGGAGCTGAATTGAACGAACATAAAGGCTGGTTTGATTATGTGTTTACAGGCTCTCTGGTCCTTGCACTCAGGAACATCACCCTTGCTATAATGGACGGGAAAAGCCGGCTGCTTGGGGGTTACCCTCGCTGGCAGGGCCTGCATTGCAAGCTTAAGAAAAAAGTTCGCTTCCATAATGGCAAAAGGTTACATAGCATCGTTGTGGCCAAAATGGGCCTTTATTTGCTATTTTTATAGCTCTTCTGCCTGAATTGTGGTTTCCTGGGTGTGAGGGCTCAGCTTGAACTTTCAGATCCAATTCCTTGCTGATATTTAGTCTAGTGAACAAGCGAGAGCATAAATCTGCTCTGATCTACCTTGTGCATAATCCTGTTAGTTCCTCTAGGTAGGAAAAAATCCTAAGTTTTTATTTTTTTTTAAATTTTCAATTTATATTGGCAAGCATTAACATATCTATTCTGGTTTAACTTTGGTGGATCTTTAAACAGATTATATCTCAGCTTGGCCACAGAGGCCGTGAATGTGTATCGATGAGGAAAAAAAGGATCTAGCAGCCTCTGTGACTGTCATGTTGGTTATTTCTCAGAATCATATTTTCATATTATCTCACGCTTTATAAATCATTAGCTTGAGCCTCAGGATAGTTATAGGAACTGCACAAGCTAGAGAAAAAAATATTGTTCCCCTTTCTGTCCCTGCAGAGGTTATCTAGCTCAGCTCTTACGATCTGGGCTGCTTTATCAACTCTGCAACACCCCCTTGACAGCAAAGATTATCTTTTCAGAGGGAGGAAGCATCCTGGATTTGGGAGTGAGTTACTGTCAGAAGAGAGGCAGCTGGAGGACAAACAGTGAGATTGTGTGAGGCTGCTGTGGAGCCAGGGATAACTGCTTTCAGGGCTTTAATAAACATAGGTACGTAGCTGTGGTTAATGAATTCATGTGTATGGCAGTGGGGAGCTGTGAGGCGGGGTGTTCCCTGACCCATCTGGAGGACAAGCTAGCCATGAATCAGCAGCAACGGAGCTATCCCGTACCAGTGATATAAAATCCTTTGGGAGTGGGACATCAAGTATAACTCTCTGTGGAGCCCCCAGAAAGGGCCATACCAGCTGAGCTTGGGCACAGTGGAGTATCCAGCTTTTCGAGCATTTCCTAATGAGTCCCTGAATCTGTCAGGTGGCCTGGCCCCATTGTGGGTGTACAGCTTTGGGGGTCTGTGTAACCGGTGGTGTTGATGAAGACTGTGTTTGTTACGCCATTTCAGAAATGCTGATTGCTAATAAGAAAAGCTCTCTGCAGTTTTGGTTGATTGGTTTGGGGCTTTTTTCTATTTTGCCTTTTTCTTTCTGTGTTGTTTGGTTTTCTGATGCAAAGCGAGGGTTGTGGGTTGAGGGTTGTGGACCAAAACAGGGTCAGATAGAGCAGGTTGCCGAGAGCTATGTCCTGTTGAGCTTTGAGAATCTCCAAAGGTGAGATCCCACAACCTCTCTGGGCAACCTGTTCCAGTGCTTGACCACCCTCACTGTAAAAAAAAAAACAAAACCAAAAACCAACCAAAAAACCCCCACAAAAAAACTCCAAATGTTTTTTCTTTGTTTCAGCTATACTTCAGCTCCTACTGATTGCCCCTAGACTTGTCACTGGGCATCAGTGAGAAGAGCCTAGCCTTGTCTTCTTTACTCAACCCCCCATCAGGTATTTATACACATGGATGGGATTCTCCCCGAGTCTTCTCTTCTCCAGGCTGAACAGCCTCAGCTCTCTCATCCTCTGTATGCCAGGTGCTCCAAGTCCATAATCAACCTTGTTGGCCTTTGCTGGATCTGCTCCACTATGTCCATGTCTCTCTTGTACTGGGGAGCCCAGGACTGGGCCCAGCACTCCAGGTGTGTCCCACCAGTGCTGAGCAGAGGGGAAGGATCACCTCCCTCGACCAGCTGGCAACGCTCTGCCTGATGCAACCCAGGAGGCTGTTGGCTGCCTTTGCCACAAGGGCACATTGCTGCCTCGTGGTCAACTTGGTGTCCACCAGGACCCCCAGGTCCTTTTCTGACAATGTTTCCCTTTATGTGGCTAGGAGTGAAAATGGGCTGCCCTGTCCATGGTTAAAGTTGGGTGCAAGTAATGGCAAAACCGAAAGAATCACTTTCTACACAAAATCAGAGATGACTATTTTTTCTTTTGTGTAATGGAAATATTGATTAGTAGAGCTACTACTGCAATTTCCTCACTAGGTTTCACTCTGTGCTATTGCAAAATCACTTCAGAGTCCCATTGTTTTAAAATCCAGAGAGCTGCTTGGTAGGAATTTATCAAAGTGCGCATGTAAGTGAATAATGAAATGCGCCTCTCATTCAGACGTCACTGACAAGAGGTTCCATAGCATCTGCCAAGTCGGGATCCTGCTCCTGATTTAATGTCAACCTTCACAGAAAAATGGTTGAGTTTCAGTGACTTGTCAAAAAAACCCAACACATGGAGATAAAATATTATTTTTAAATAGTTAACTAATGTCGACAGCTACAAGTGAAAATATCAGAATGAAATGTAGCCCTTTCCTACCCTGCCCAAGTGAGCAAGCAGAATGGTTATGAGCCGGGTGTAGGTGCTAGTGACAGGCAGGCCAGTTATTTCCCAGTATTGCCAGTGGCTGACATGCATACGATTGTCATGGGGTCATTTACCACATTTAATTACATGATCTTTATTTCTTATTTTTTTACAAATGGTAGTATATTTTCTGTTTCTTCTTACATGGAAAATGATTAATTGTACAAATTAAATGAAAATATATTCTATGTTTCAAATACTTCAAATACTAGAACAGATGGGGTGTTTTTCTGTCTTAGTGTTTCTGCTGGAAAGTGCTAAAAATCCAGTATAATCATTGGAAGTTCTAGACAGTGAGCAGGAGTGAAAATGAAATATAACTCTTAATTATTTTCTGTGGGTTCATATATCAGCATGCATTACAATAACGCTTAATGGCTCCACAGCACTTCACGATGTTTCTATTTATTTCCAAAAAAGAGATTGCAGCCAGTAATGAGAGCATCACCTCCATCTTGTAGAACTTGAGTCTGGTTTTGCTCTTTGCTTGACTCAGACCAGGAAATTAAGTTTCAGTGGCCAAAGCATGAGACTGTAGGTTAGTCTGAAGTGAGTCTCCCTCAAGTGCCTTATTAGAGCTGTTCTGCTTTGTTTAAATGCTTTTATTTTGATACTAAATACTGGATATATAGCAGAGCTGGGACTTAGAGAATCATAGAATCATTAGGGTTGGAAAAGACCTTTAAGATCATCAAGTCCTACCATCAACCCAACACCACCATGCCCACTAAACCATGTCCTGAAGTACCATGTCTACATGTTTTTTGAACACTTGCAGTGATGGCGACTCCACCACCTCCCTGGGCAGCCTGTTCCGATGTTTGACCAGTCTTCCAGTAAAGAAATTTTTCCTAATATCCAATCTAAACCTCCCCTGGTGCAACTTGAGGCCATTTCCTCTCGTCCTATCACTAGTTACTTGGGAGAAGAGACCAACACCCTGGTCGCCACAACCTCCTTTCAGGTAGTTGCAGAGAGCAATGAGGTCTCCCCTCAGCCGCCTCTTCTCCAGACTTGAACTTTCATCTCTGAATGCCCCAACGGAAGAGGTGGTCTCTCTCCTGTCCTGTGAGTATTCATTACCCTGGAAAGCAGAACAGTTCAAAACAGAGATAGAGAAGAGATAGGCAGCAGAGTGAAATACAGGCTCTTACCTACAGAACATCATCTTTGGGATGAGGTGTATCATTAACAGCCCTTCAGCTGGTGCCTGCAAGCTGGTAGAGAGCATGGGCCCTGCTCTCAAGGGCTCTGCAATGCGTGCTCAACATGTGCCCCAGGAGTCCAGCGGACCAGCTGACGGCAAATCCAGTGCCTACCTATGAGCTTACACACAACGTTTATAACCAGAAAGCTTTAGACTTAGGGGTAAATGGCATCAAGGATTAAGTATTTGATCACGAAATTGGAAATAGTTATGAAAAGATAAGTCATAAGAACAACATTATTGGTATTTAGCTTTTGCTGTAGCCATCACTAAAAGCCACTCAGCTCTTACTTTTCAGGATAGTTCAGCATTCGCCATCAGGACATATATACACATATTTTTTTAGAGTCAGTTGTTTATACCAAGTGCAAATAAATCTTCCAGATGTAGACTCTGTCACCCTGAGTGTCTCTCTTCCTGTTAAATGTGAATGTAGCACTGTGCTGCAGCTTCCTTCCATTTTTTTCTTTCCTGCTGTCATGCTCAGAGATGTTGTTGCGAGGGGCCGGTGTGTCCGTACCGAGGAAGCAGCACCAAGTGTGCGTCCCTGAGGATGCTGGCTGAAGCACGCCTGGCTCCTGAAGGAACGTGTGTGTGGGGAGGGGTTTCCACGCTTTGGCAGTGCTTCTTACAGCCACCAGCTGCTTTACTACACAACAAAACTTCATTAAATGTGTTTTAAGTAATAGCCAGCGTACAGGCTAACGTGAATGCTCCGTGAATGCTGCAGTAGTCGGTGGCTCTTGGCAGAAACAAGCCGTTGCATGCTTTCCAGCACTGTTTGTGTCTCTGTCTGGCCAGAGGGACGTTCCTTCCACACCGCATTAGTTCTAGTTCCACACTAGAACTCCAACATGTTTTATTTGAAATAATACCCCGAATTTTCTCCTTACCAGCCAGGCATAGAGGCCACATTGGCATTGCACTGTGGTGCTTGCAGGTGGAGCTGACAATAGTCAAATCCATATCACTTTCCACCATAAAACAGGACAAGTTCTTACAACAGTCACTCTTCTAAACATCTTACCTTTAAATTTTCAGTTACATAGAACTTAGTCATATTCCCCCAGATGAATTTAAGCCTGTTTGTTACAGTTATTTCTACGCTGTGAATGGAATAAGCGATTTATTACTGTGCATTACTTCTCCAATCCTTCATAATGGAGCAATCAATTTTTAGATGTGCATTTTGCAGAAAGAACGAAGCACTGATACTATGAAAAATATCACTAGAGAATACAGCTTTTATCTCTGATGAAAAATGGTGACAAAAGTGCTTTCACTGGGACCTGGACCAAACTGCTGTATCTGAAGAGATGCTGAGCATGGCCTACAATTAACAGCTTCTTGAGGTGTTGCGTCAAGTCAACAGCTATTGGTAATGTTTATTCAAGTGTAGACAAAGCCATAGGGATTCTGCACTGCAGCAGGCATACCAGGATGGCTGAATATAACCGAAGTTTTCTATTGTGGTGTAAATAACACTAGTAGTGCACAAGCAATAGTCCATGTTGGAATCCAGACATTTAGAGTAGCCGAGTCAAAATTTCTCCTGGGTGTTTTATTGTGAGATATTGACCTATAGCTTTGGTGCATTAGGAATAGACAGAGAATAGATCTTAATTCTACCTCTAATGAAGAAAATCTTATTTGGGTATATTACTGTATTTACAGACAGCTGCAGTGTGCTTCATATAAAAGAGTTTTTTTCAAAAGTGCAAATTGCAGATTTTATGAAAAGTAATTGAATGGACCTTACAGTAATGCAATATTGCAGTGTATGTCAACCCAGCTAGAGTTTTGTTGGCTAATAGAATAAAAACGGCATTTGAGCCAGAAAATCTGAGCAGGCAACACTTGAAGTTGCCAAACCAATATCTCCTTATTTGCTCAGTGCAGAAATGAGATGACAAACTCCTCCATCACTTTTAAAATAGTCACTTGCAATGTTTTGGGTGGAATGAAAATACAAAAAAAAAGACAATTAAATCAGTGGTTGTACCTTTGCTGTTCAGATGAAATGTGGTAGATGTTTGAAACATGTTTCTATGTCCCCTGTTCAAGAAGGAAGAATGGCTTTTGCTTCTGCCAACCTGCTCAAGGACAGTTTGAAGAAAGATAACAAAAATAGGATGAAGTCCATTAAAAGTGAGACACGTCTGAGTCCTTCACCAGTGGGGTAGGGCTCAAGCTCTGGAAAGAGCACCCACGCTTAATCCTTAACTCACTATCGGTTCTCTCTTTCAGGGACAGGAAGAGGAAAGTAATAGAATGAACCTTGTGACACCACGATTCAGAATTGTCCCCTCAAACGTTGACAGGTCAAAGTACGTTACTGAGCGATATCTTTGTGTCTAATTGACCAATACAATTTCTGTTGATTTTTGTACTCATCAAAGTGCAAGTGTTTCCCCTTCAGTGCACTGGTTAATTAAAGGGAGTGCAGTATATAGATGAGTGAAGAAAAAAATGGCCTGTGCCTATTTGTCATTAAGAAAAAAGCAGCAATTTCTGTGGCCAGCAGTGCAGAATGAGTGGAACTTGTGAATTGGCAACATGCTTGACTGTGAAGCTGGAATTTCAGCTCTGACTGTTTACAGCTTCTCAGTGGCTCTCTGCACATACAGCATTTTGCTTAATATTATCTGCTTAATGTCTAGCAAGAATCACACTGAATTGGCTTGAGTCCTGTGATTTTTTTTTTTTTTTTTTCCTGGTTCTTTGAGCAACCGTGCCTTTCCCACGTGCTCAGGGTCACCAGAAAGCATCATTAGCCCTGTCTGGCACAAGTAGCACCGGGTTAGCAGCAAGGCAATAAAGAGATCTGCCTTCTGATGCTTTTTTACTGTGAGAGGGGGATAAGGGAGCAGCAAATGTTTATTATTCATTCTCTTGGGAGGGTTTAAAATGGAAGGAAAGGCTACCTCTGTCACCTTCCCTGAAATGCTTTCCTTTCTGCCAGGCTGCTGGCTGTTTGCCACGGGAGCAAGCTGTCTCTGATATCTCTGCAAGCTTTCCCATGACCCTCCCAGTTAACGGGGCGCTGGGTTTTGGCAGCAGTAGAGCTATTTGCCAGTCGCTGATTTGGGGTACAGGCTAGCATTAGGTGCTTCTTGCATCAGGAGGGAAGAGCAGGACTGAGGTTGTGGCTTCTAAGGGGTACAAGAAGGCACCAGTGGAGGCTTTCTCTCTAACCACCTGTCCCCATGAGTGTTTTGGTGCTGTGTAGTGTGTGAATTTCTCTGATGTTGCCTCTTTAAATCACACAGTTTGAAGCCATTTTTTTGACTTGGGGCTTTACAGAACACACAAAAAAAAAAATCTTTAATTACTTTATCTTTTGATAATTTTAAAGGAGTGTGCAAAGATTTTGTGTGCCTAAACCAGCAGGTGCCCTCCAGTTGCTCTGGAGAACACGGGCCTTGTCACCTGGACCTGTGAAAGTTTCTGTGCATTCTTTTTGAGCTCTCTTACGGCACATAATTGCTAGTTATCACCTCCTTTTGACCTTTTTGAAGAAAAAAACGATCAAGAAAATCTCTTAGAATCGACCTAAATTTTAAGTACTGCAGCGTTTGCTCTTCCAACCTCCCCACGTGACTGGGGATGAGTCCTCTACACATCCCTGCTGCCTGAAAAACTGCTATTATTCCAATGCATTCTCATTTATGGGCATTTCTGAACAGTTTGCTGGTTCATTACGGATATTCACCAGAGAGAACAAGCAAGTAACGCAGTCCGTGCATTTTCAGGTACTCGGGCATTGAGAATACTCCGAAGTGCTTCCTGAACAGTTGACACCTGTCTCTAACGTAGTAAGACAGCAGAGAGGAGCCGTAATGCCATCACCAACTTTTCTTGGCCCGGGAGCAGCAACAGTAAGTAAATAACGCATTGCAGCCAGCCTCGGACCTTACCCTCCCATTGACCTCCGTTCAATTTCCCACGCTTGTGCATGGAGCTGGAGAATCTATGCCTGTCTCCTAAAGGCTGGTCATCACCGTGATGCTCTTAACATGTAACAGACTGGTGGAAGGGTTGTTATTAAATGCAGCAATAACACAGTGTCATTCTTATGGATCAAAAACTCTCATCGTTCTGGTCTTTTGAGAATAAGCAAATGGGCAGAAGTTTGCTTGCCCATGGCCACTTGCACTTGAATCCATCCCTAGCATTAAAAGGGCAAATCTTTTTTTCCATTTTCCCTGAAAAAAGGAGTGCACTTTCCATTTTGACACAGGCACTTTTCCTCAATGACTACCCAAAATGCTTCTCCCTTCTAAACAACGTTTAGTCATTAGCGGTTCATATTTTAGAATGCTATTTATTATGAGTGGAAATACGCAAAATTTCCTTAAAAGCTGACTTGCAAATGTTAATACAGGGATAAATGAACAGTTGATGAATAAGTCCTTCAGAAACAAGCAGCTTTAGAAACACTCCATAAATTTTCCCTACTACCACATTTAAAAACCATTTAAAATAATTATTGGAAGTCACTGAGTGCTGATAGCTCTGCCTTATGAATGCGGACTAATGGAGTAAAGTGATAATTATTTAGCTGCTGTTGCATTTTAATTCAATCACACCATGGCTGCTACAGTACAGTGCAGCCTTTGCCTTTTTAATTTCTACAGGCAAAGAAAACCTGCTCGGTGGTCTCAGGTAATAGCCCTTGCAGTACCTCGCTGGGTCAGGGGAAGGAAGGCAGAAACAGTCCTAAAGACCGTAGATGCTTCTGTACGGAAACATCCCCGCGGCGCGCTTCAGCAGAGTCTGATTTTCAGGTCCTGTCGCGGTCAAGAGGGATCAGAGCGTGACTGTTACCGGAGCCACCCAGGCAGGGCTGGCGAGTGTCATGCTGGACCTGTGGGACCGGGAAAGGATGGGTCGCCTTAGGCATCTCAGAGCCTCTTGGGCCTCCTGCTGACCCTGTGGCATGTCTGCCAGCCCACTGGTGCCAGCTGGGACCCCTCAGGGCACCCCCAGCACCCCTTCCTGGTCGTACATGGGCAACTGCTTTGAGCCATTGCCCGCGAAGCTGGGGTTGTGGCTGCTTCCACATCACAGCCTTTGCCAGTGAACTTTCTGTTGGGGTGGTTACATGCTGATAAGGGCAGTTTTAATGAATTTAAATTTGCTTTTGTATTCAGTATTTCTTTCCTTTCAAAAAGTTGAGGTAGCGTGAGGTAGCAGCATATCCCACTTAGAAGAGATGACAGAAAGCAAAGGTGAGACGGGTGCAGCCAAAACCATCCTCCCAAACCCACCTTCTGCAAAGCACCTCTACAGTGACTGGTAACGGGGACCCAAATAAAAAAAAACACACATGAAGAAATTAAATGTGCTGGTTGACTGCAGCCATGTTAAACTAGGCATTTCATTTCGGCAATACAGTGAGAATTCAGTCTTTGGGTTATTTAGTACATGTTGAACCTAAGAGTGGCTCTTTGGCACATTCCTGGTTGCTTACTGAAGTGCTGTGATACTACCAAGCACGGCCGCCCTGACGTGCCAGCTGCCTTCCCCAGCAGGGAGAGCAGAAATCTCCGTGGCAATTCCAGTACCGGTGTGCTCAGAGATGCGTTAACCTATAACCCCATCACCGCTACAGTAATTTTCCCATTTTCATTAGCTGGACTCAGACCTGGACCAGGCACAGAATGAATCACCTGAGACTCTACATTAATTTTGTCACAGAGTATATCATAAGGTGATGCTCATATGCCCTATTTGCATAGTCTTTGACTAGCAAAGAGTACTTATCTGTTTAAAATGCTGAAATAATTCTATTAATCCATATGAGTTCCAGTGTGATAATGAACAGTATTAAAATGTCATTAAAATGCCAAAACTACAGCAGTCAAATGCAGCCTTCTCTGAAAGGAGACTCATAGCGTCTTATCCCATGTAGCAACATCAAATTAGAAGTTACTGAAGGGTCATGCACAGTTCCTCAAAACCTGAAGAAAGAAAGATGCAACTTAAAACACAGCAGTTGTAAATGGGCTGGACGCACAGCTGAGTCGAGGCCATTGGGCTTCCAATGAATTTTTTGATGACTTTATAAAATGACACTTTATAAAATCATTGTTAGATCTGTCACTACATTTAGAAGAATGATTGTAAAGATCATTATACTTCAGTGAAATCACTGCAGTGCTTGGCTAGTTCTAAATGACAGAGGTTAAGAACTGTCGTAACAATGTAAAGCATAATTCTGAAAATAGGATCTTCAAAAGGCTGTAAATCTTTTTATTTCTTGGTTCTCTTTGTAGTTGCAATTCCGAAAGAAATTTTATCTGGTTTCATTAAAGATTTTATAGCAAGGTAAGTGTTTGGAAAACCCATGTCCTCCAGTGGTAAACTGGGTAGCTAACTATGCATTTGCCCATAGCAGCTGCAAGCCTGCATAGCTAATCCCTTCAGAAACGCTGATGCATCACGAACACGTGCATTCCAAGAGCTGAGGTCTGCTGCCTCATCTCGTCAATGGAAAGGGTTTTATGAATCAGTACCACTCTGAATTTTAAGACCGCTTCGGCAGAACATCCAGTTTTTTACTGGTGTACAAAAAAATACTGGTTCCTACAAATATAATGCCACATTTTTTTAGCATTAGGTGGAAAAATTTAAGGGAGGAAAGGAAAATTTTGCAAGGGAAGGTTGGTAATGTTTGAAAAAGGAAGGTCAAAACTGAGAAATGAGAGGACAGGAGAAAAATGACACCTTCTAACAAAGACTGTGCGTGGCCATTCTGCAGTAATGTTCTGCTGCTGTACACGAACACAACTGAAGTATCTTGGCAAAGGTTTTCTCAACACCGTCCTGAGCACCATGTCAAGCCAATACCTACTGACACTCATACGGTGGCCCAACCTCATCAATGCTGTGTGCTGGATGCCCACTGAGGAGCACCTCCTTCGACCACGTACAAAATGCAGAACTTGCCACTGGCGATTTAAAAAGCCCCGTGGGACCATCCTCACCCCTTCATGTGCGTGTGTGGGCTGCTGGCGTGGCCCGGGCACTTGGGAAGTTTCACAAGCACTAATTGCTGACGCTCTTTGCCTGCAGCCCCCCACGAGCCTGGGGCTCACGCGTGGCTGCTCCGCTGCCAGCTGGGATGCGCTGAGCTATTTTCCACCTGCCACCAGCCCCGACTGGCACAGAACTGGTCTCGGAGTGTCCCTGGACCTGCTGATCCTTGCTTTGAAGTAATGATGCTTTTTACTGTTGATTTCAGCCAGCTGGAAGTGAAGCCCCGTTCTGATTTGCATTTAATCAAGGGTATTTTTCTCCTTTCCTCTTTCAGCTTTGCTTTGCAGCTTGTTTTTCGTTTTTTGTGGTTATTAAAAATATGCAATAAAAAGGATCTGTTAGCATTCAGCGCTCTAAAAATCAGGGTTTTGTTGTTCCCTGGAAGCAATTTCTGAACTTTCTCTGCCTGACAGCGCCAGTAGATTTTCCAGAGCCAATAATCACAAAATGTCAGTGTTGCTAAATGGGGACAATAAATTTTCAAACAGTTCCATAACATGATTTTCCCAGACATTAAAAAGGTCAGGCATGAACTGCAAATAAATTCCCATCTCGCAGCTATATGCCTCTTTAGTTAGAGAGTAAATTATCATTGAGATAAGCAGTCCAGCAGTTATTCTCCTGTTTTGTAATGGCCCTATATTTTGCTAGTTAGATAGTTGGGCTCTCCTGCAAAGATAAGACGGCCCTGTTAAAGTACGAATATTCCTCTGCTGTAGAAAGGAGTGTGAAGAAAATAAAATTTAGAAAGAATCTTGGATCAAATGTAGGTTATGTAGTTAGGCATCCACTTTCTGTGACTTTTGGGGCTCCCTGGGACTATGTGAGGAGACGTCACAAGACAGACCTAAGCAAAGGGATGAAGAGCAAGCCCTTCCTCCCCTTTCTCTTTGGTGCCGTGGTGAACATGTGCTCGGGTTTCTTCTTTGGGAGCCTTCTGGGTTTGTGCCTGTGCCCTGCCGGGGGGAGGGAGCAGGGTACCAGTGCTGGAAGTGGAGGGAAGGTGCACAATCTGCCTTTCTCGCCCAGGAAGGGGAATGGCAGGGGGATGCCCACATCCCACCTCCTCACTGAGACCAAAGGGTCTCACCATGTCTGCAGGGCAATTCAAGTGCAGAATCTTCTCTTGGGTACAGACAGAACCTGGCTTTAAACTGAACCCTCTGTGCCCTCTCAGCACTTGCAGGAACAAATCACTTAGAAGATCCCAGAGATGTCCAGACCACAACATATTCAATAGCTGTTTTGGAAACTGGATTTCGCCCATGTAGAAATATTTAAGCAGCTCTGGGCTTTGTCCTCTCAGAGCAAGGGCCGGTGAGAGAATGCTTTGAATGTGGCCTGCAGATTGTCGGGGCTGGCTGGAACGCTGGGCTTGGACCAGCGCCTTCCCCACACCCAGCGGAGAGCTAAGTCTTTGCCTGCCTTTCGCTAAGGACTTGTGTGTCCCAGGGCGGCGTCTGGTCAGGTTTACTTGGTGGGAAACTGGCTGCAGTTCTTGGTCCTGCACACCGAGAAGATTCAGCTGGTGGCTTTCCTTGGTCTCCATCATTGTTGCATGAGCCTCAACTTAGACTTCAATAGTGAGTTCAACAGTGAGTTCAATACCAACTGAATTGATGGTTTGCTGTTAAGATTCAGACCAGAGTCTGATCCCTTCTGTTAAAAAATGAGTCACCAGCTGTATGTATTTCACCTCCATTTTTAAGTATCACCGGAAGACTTGACTCTTGCCTTGGAGAGGGTATGAGGAAGGGAAGTGAATTAATTCCAGAATACTGGCTGCCACCAGGGTGAGCTCCATGCATGGTAAATTCTTATGGAAATCTGAGCATTTACTCTCGTGCAAAGTGGGAGAGGGAGCTCAAGTATTCAGACAAGTCTGCGTGGACAGGTCTGATATATGTTCACTGCAGACCCCCAGGTACTGGTTTGAGTGGCACTTACTATTAACACCTGTATTGAGGTTTTCAGGTATTGGAGCTGTGAGACAGTAATTTTGTGTAGTGTGGTCTTGCCTTTTCTACTTGGGAAGTTCAGAAAAGCTAGAGGTCTGCCTGCACTTCAGCAAAACCCCTCCTAAGTTGAAGCTTCTGTTTAAGTTAAGGTACAGGGAAAAGGGATACTGTCAGATTTTACCCGTAATCTCCACAATCATAATTTCCTGTAGGATTTAAATGACTTTTATGGGGAAGAATGATCAGTGGAGGAGAGGTAATGGAGGAGCAAGGTGGTCCTGCCACCACCAGCCCCTCTCCCAGTGATCAGTAGCGCGTATTGGGGAGTGATTTTTATAAGGATAAAGGAAGAAGTGAACAGAGTGGAAGTTTAGATGAGGAAAGAAAGGAAAAATATAGCCATAGAAAGACTTGGAAAAACAAGGAAAAGAGAGAGGCAGCAACAGAGGAAAAGACGAGCTGGTTTGCAAAGGGAAGGAAGGGACAGAGCAACTGTGGGAGACATCGGTAACGAAGGAAATCCCTCCCAGAGCAGCAGGGCCCCTGAACACCAGCTGGCCCTGCCTTTGTAAGTGGCACTGGAACATCCCGAAAGGTTCACGTTGGGAACTTCTGACACTCAGTCTGGCTCTGCTGGGGAAGCTGGGATTAACAGCACATGTGGAATGAGAATTTTGTCATTGCAAAGACTTAGCTGTGAATTGTTCAGCTTATCAAGGTGACCTGTTATCAGGATCTTGTGGAACAGCAAGAAAAAATGAAGACAGGCAATTATTTTCATGTATTACAGAGTTTCTGTATGCCTCACATGCACTCCTGCTGAGGCCACCTGAAGATTTACACTGCAGTTGTAAAAAATTAGATTTTTCTGCATTCTTCCATACGCAGTAAAAAAATGTTATGTGTGATAAACTAGCAGATAAAACAGAAACTTTTTTGTGTGCGTGCTGTAAGTGTCCATTAAAAAATACAATGCTGATCTCTTGCCCCAGTTTGCATTGTGCAGAGCATTTCATCACCTTGTAGCTTTAAGAATGCTCCAAGGCTGACTTTTCCAAAGGAAGAATTCTTGTGAGATGAAAGTAAAAAAGAGATTAAGGCTGAAAACTTAAGAGGCAGGCTGTCTTTGATGTACATATATTTACTGGGGTGGAGTAGAAAGTTGAGATGTAGGAATGAAAGCTTTCCCAAACATTTATGTGGGGCATATGGTTAAAAGGAGACAAGAAAACTGATAGAGCAGAAAGTTGCTCAGAACCGGTGGCCTAATCAGAGGAAGAAAAAACAGTTTTTCAACATTTTCATTGGCCAAAATAGCTTGTTATTTGATTAACTGATTAATCACCATGTTTGCACGGGATGAAATAGTCTGTGCTGACACAAGATGGGAAGGCGATGCTGCGATGCTGCTGGAGCTGATTTTGCCCAGAAGCCCTGGGCGACATTCGCACATGAGATGTCCCCACGGACCAGCCAGCATGGCTCAGTGTAAGGGCCAGGGCCTGGCTGTGCTCATGCACGGGGACGTGCTGCCCTTGCTATTTTGTGTGACCTGGGCTTTGCGCCCAGTCAAAATGGGATGCTCGTGAGGCAGTGCATACATCTCGGGGTGCAGCAAGGCTCCAGGAGGGAAATCGGCGGGGACGGTGCCGGCTAGCTCTGCCCTGGAGCTGGAGTTGTTCCTCTCCTGGGGCGCCTGGTTTAGCAGCGTGAGCTCCTGCTCGGCTGGTGTCCACCAGGTCTGGAGAGCAGACCAGCAAGCCAACCCGTCTGCCAAGCCCTGCTGAGCCAGGAGCTGCAGTGGGGAAGCCCATCCAAGGTGGTTTTCAAACTGCTGGTTTGGAAACTAGCTGTAATTTTAATAACTGTTTGCTCTGAGCCAGGCCAAACCGCCTCTGACACCTCCCAGAAACCTGTCTTAGAAAAATTACGCGGTGCCTTATTAACTCAACCCTTCCGTCAGGTGTGTTTGTACATGAACACCAGCCCTGCTGTTCAGTGGGGACGAGAGCTTGGCTCACGTCCTACCCAAGTGCTGTAGCTGGCAAATCACTGCACATAAATAGCTTTTCCAAAGACAACCACCTCCCTCTATAGGGAAGATTTATTTCTGGAAAATGTTTCAAAGTGTGATTATGTAGCATCTGACATAAATTGCCCACACAGAGTAACTGGACAGTTGGATGATCAATTAATGCTGGCTGCTTTCATCCTATTGTTTCAGAGGTAACAGGTAATGGATGGTTCACATGCTCTACGCATTATATAAATAATTTAGTTTACGTCTAGGAAAATATGTCTTGTCCATGAAGCAGAGAATTACTGGCTGTGTGGCTCAGAAATGGCTCTAAACCATTTCAGTCAAGCGTAATAAATTAGGATACAGTGAAAGAGTTTATTTTCTTCACCATTGCTGTTATTTGATTCAGCTACTGCAAAGCTCTGTGCAAAATCCTATCGCTTGTACAAATATTACAACACAAATTCTAGAGTAACACGCAAAGAAATTATGTAAGATCCGAAACAAAATGCACTGCTGTAGGAAGGCTTTGTGGGTTATTTGCTTACATCATTTCAAAGAAACAGAAGCTTTATACTGGTTTTGCTCAGCTCACCATGGTTTTATGTTTTTAAGCTATTGCTACCAACCAAATGCTCTAAAGAGGGACTTTTCCCTAAAAGAGAGGACTGGAAACACTACCCAAAGCCTGACCATGTCTGATGTCAATGTTGAAATTCTACTGAATTACAGAACAGCATGATTTTTCCCCAGATACTTGTCTTCTTTGCTGAAGCATACGGCTACACGTCTGAAAGCAGTTGAATTACTGTTGCCTGAGAAGTTGCCACCCATTGGGATGCTTTGCTTGCCTTAGCTGTGACTTTTTGGACATATTTGATTATGTGACCGTAACAGGACAGTCTTTAGATTAACAGCTTGTCAAGAAATGTTGACTGCCCTCAGAGTTTTCTACTGTTCACTTTTCCTTTGATTAATAATCTTTCTTGTATATGGGGAAGCAATTAAGAAAACTCTTCTTTTTAATTAATGGATCAAATATCCACGTTTCCACCCCAGTCTTTGTTACAACGCATAATCTTTATTTTTACAAGCAGTGCATCAACAAGTCATAGCCATTTCTTATTCTAAAACCACCATTTCTTATTCTTAACCACCCCCAAAGCTGCACTATTTCATCCCTCTGTGTACCTACAGCATATAGTAGAGGGAGCTGTTATACCCATGAATGAATTGCATTATCCATGGGGAATGTTAAAAAGGTAATGAAAAGTTAACATGGTATTTGCTTCTTTTTTATATACTCATTAAAATGATTTATAACCATGATGTTTATCTAAAAACACAATTAGAATATTAGATTAAGTGTTTACTTTTGATGTGGTACATGTAATTTTGTAGGAAGCCAGAATACAATTTCAGCCCGGTGTGTAGGGAATTGAGAGAACAACTCAAGTTCTTTCTCAGTTAATTACTGTTCTCATTTGCTTCACACCCTCTCTGGAAATGTCTCTTAATTAGAAGGGGTAGGTACAGTATTGCACTGACATGTACCGTCCTACAAAGTCGAATTGGTGTTGTTTCCACAGGAAATAAAATCTACCGAGTGTTTCAAACGCAGGCCAGCCAGTGGTTAGAAACCAGGTCAAGCGACGGCAAATCTGTGCTCCCGGGGGGCTGTTTGTGGCTGCTGTGAAACGAGCTGACGGGCATAGCTCAGGCTCCCAGCAGGGACGTGTTCCTCCCGCAGACGGCAAGCAAATACAGGCCGGGGACCTACACCCCACGGACCTGCCGGGCCACAGGACAGCTGGCCCTATGGGCACCGCTGCGTGGGGGTGTTTTCAGTGGTAGAAAATCACCTGCTTTCCAAGCCTGACAGCTTCTTTCCCATTTTGGGACCCCAGGTGCCTGGTTCAGCACGTTGGTGAATCACGGGTGGGACTGGGCAGTGGAGTATGTGATGTTGGGTCGTGGATCTCAGGGGACAGTGTGACACTGCCCTACAAATGTGCGAGAGAAGCAGATGTGTGGTGAGAGAGATGCCTCATGTGTGAGACTTGAAGGGCAGCAAGAAGAGAGTGTGGAGGAAGGCCATAGGCATGGCAGCAGCCCTGGCATGTGGGGAGAGTGGACACCCCTGTCTTCTTCCATGTCATCCTTGAGGTGGTGGAGACAGGCACATGAACTTCAGTGGGTCTGTCCTTTGGAGTGACCTGCTGAACTGGTGCTGCTGTGGGCCATAAGAGGTTGGGCATATTCCTCTCAAATGTTGTTGCAGCGTCAACATGGGAGCCCCAGGGGACAGGCAAAGTCTCCATCTCTAGCCATGTTAGTTAACTTTTGTAGCAGGGAAAACACAGCACTGGAGAAATTTCTCCCTTACTTTGGAAGCATGTTCAAGATGCAGTAGATACCTATATTTAATGAGCAGAGAGAGAGCTTGTACCCGGGCCTCTGCCTCATGTTTCGACCTCATTGGCTTGACTAAAGGGGAAGAGCCTGGACTTCAGCGGGGCAACTTCTTCCTCCCCTTGTAGAGAGCAAAAGTGCTGGGAGGTTACAACAAATACACAGAGCCCTTCCTTCATTGAAATATCCTTTGAAAGCTGCAAAGAAAAGGGTACAGGGAGCTCTGTGGCTTGTTGCTCTGCTCTCCTACATCGCTGAGAGGTTTGCCATTTAGGCCAAGTGATGGTCACCGGTGAAGGCACCTGCCCACTGTGTTGGGTTGGCCAGGATGAGAAGCAGCCACCTGCATCTCACCAAGGATCTTGGGGGCTAGAAAATGGTGCACGCCAAGGGCTGGACCACATGACCACCAGCTGAAACCCCCCCGTGGGAGCGACACCCCGGCACCCCACAGTGGTCCATGGCCCCCCTGCAGCTTTTTGTTACAACCGCTCACATCGGAGCACCCATGAGGCTGGGGGCACCCCTTTGCAGACCCACAGCACCAGGGGCACGGAGGAGCCTCACTCTGCCACCAGCCCAGCAGCGAGCAAAGCCCCCGGGCCACGCCGCTGGTCTCTGCTGTGCCCGACAACCCCCCGTGCCGGTGCTGGAGCGTGTCCTGGTTTCTGCTGGGATAATTTTCTTCCTAATAGCTGGTATAGTGCTGTGTTTTGGGTGTGTTTAGTTGTTGCTAAGTAGTGCTTGTACTCAAGTCAAGGACTTCTCAGCTCCCCACGCTGTGCCCGTGGGGAGGTGCACGGGAAGCTGGGAGGGGGCATGGCCGGGAGAGCTGACCCAGGCTGGCCAAAGGGATGTTCCACACCGTATCATGTCACGCTCAGTGCGTAAAACTGGTGGGAATCGCTGCTCGGGGATGGGCTATGGATCACCAGGTGGGGTCGAGCAAGCTGCTGCGTGGGGCTTAGTCGCCAGCTGGGGCTAAACCATGACAGAGTGGCCCCAGGATGGGGGTGACAGGGCTCAGGTTCACAGCCTTCCAGCATGGAGCACATAGGAGACCTCAAACTCCCTCCTTGTGTTGTTTTAGGGAAGGCTGGAGATGCGTTTTGGGAGCGGGAAGGTTGCTCGGTTGGGCTAACTAAGGGTGCTTTTCATGTCTGTTGAAGACTGGGAGGCGTGGAGTGGGTGAGGAGGTGCTGAGGCAGCAGCACACAGAAAATGAGACATCTCTCCATCCTCCCCACCAGCCCAGCTCTTTGGCAGAGGACAAGCCAGGGTGGTTCTTTCCAGCAGCTTTCAGAAAGTGTCACATGGGGTAGCGTTTTACACAAATCTCGGATAATTTGGTGTTAACTTCTGCCGGAAGCGGGAGGGAAGAGAAAGCACCGTGCAGTTCCTTG
Source organism: Phaethon aethereus (assembly GCF_964289735.1). Taxonomy (NCBI): domain Eukaryota; kingdom Metazoa; phylum Chordata; class Aves; order Phaethontiformes; family Phaethontidae; genus Phaethon; species Phaethon aethereus. Next base: position 39,982,953 of record NC_138575.1, read on the forward strand.
GGAAAACAAAAACTGATTCCACAGAGAAAAAAACTAATGAATAATAGACTAATACATGGAGGTCATAAGGATTTCTGCAGTCAGCCTGATCTGCCTTCAGCTGCTCCTGAAACAGGGGCCTTGGCCCGTGTGCGAGGTGGGCAGGACCTGCCGGGCCCTTCGCTGCATTGTTCTGCCCTCTCTGCATGTGTACAGAGATGAACAAAATCTGTGGTTTCTTCCTCGGGAAAAACAAAATCAGATGCAAAGAGAGGATGTAATTTCCAGCATATCTTCCACCCACGCAGCCCAGGAATTGGTGACCACCTTTGGTTGCTGCAGGAAGCTGTGCAACCAACTGGATCTTTGATGGGTGGGCTGGAATTCCTACGGGATACAAGGAAAAAAAAATAAAAATAGCTGACTGTCCCGAATGACGTTTCCAAAGCCACTAATCCAGCCCCAGTGCTGGTAAAAAGCCTTTTCTGTGTACGACACTAGGAGCAGCCGGGCAGGCAGTTCCTGTCCCGTAGCCCGTGCAATAACAAGCCGTATGCAGGGCTGGGGGGGCACAGCCAAGTGATGTGGATCACAGGAGAGCAGCAAAGGCTAGGTTATTTCCCCAGATTTTCCTAGGAAGGTGAAGTTTGAATGGGGAGATGTGCAATATGGAAAGAAAACCGTGGGAGACGACGAGGAGCAAGTTGGAGGCCCAGGAACGAAGTGGAGCTGAGACGAAGGGGTGCTGAGGGAAGGATGGAGCAAATCCTGGGCTGAAGGACTGAAGTCGTGCTTTGGCTGTTTCTTCCCCCAGCAGCCCTCCTCTATGCCGTGGTGGGGCAGAAGCTGCAGTGACTCCTTCCCTGGGGGTAGAGGTTTGCGTTTCCTATAGCAAACACGGTGCTACCCGGGGTGCACTGCCGCAGGGAGGGACACGAAGCAGCCTGGTACCCAACTGAGTATAACAGCAGCTACATCGAGAACTGACTGAGTAATATTTATCGCCTTCAAAACTTATGTGTTGTGATTCTGGTGGCTGCTCTTCTGCAGCAGGCAGGTGGGAAAAATCAGGACATCTCCCAGGAACGCTCCAGCGTGGGTGCCAGGAAGCGCGCCCCGATGACTGTATTTTAGCTCAGCGTTGAGAGAGCGCAGAGAGAATTAGCACTTAGCTAGGAGGATGCTTCTTGACTTTCACCTGCTGGTTTCTAAATAGTTATTTGGGGACTGTGAGTGGCACCAGTGATGTTCAGAAATGCGGCAAAGTTATAAAACCACCTCTGACTTAATGTTGGGAGTTCTGCCTTGGCAGTGATGAGGTGTAATTAAGCCTTCTTTCCCACAAGCCTTTAGCTACCTGCTTCCATTTAGCTTCTAACTTAACATCGACTAAGATCAAACATATTGCCAGCAGCCTTTCCAAAGCTGGTAGTAGCACAAAGATAGCACTCGCATGGGGGTACAAGCAGCATGACTTCACCAGGGTGGGTTCAATTGCACTAACAGCTCATGATCTTCACCCCTGTTATGGGATGCCCAGTAGCACTGCCAGCGTTCGTGTCACCATGTTCTTTATAAATACTATTTTTATCACTTGACTGACAAAGTGCCAAATTGGTGTGCTGTCACCTCCAAGCTGAACAGAAAGATGTGAGGAACAGTGTTTTTCTGCTTCTATTAACTGAAGAGAAGTGTTAGTTAGGTTGCAAATAAGCAGATCAGATGCTGAATTGCATGTCATTGGAGGTATTTTGGAGTGTCTGACCTCCGAGTTAACCGCCCCTTTTTCCATACAGGAAAAATTGAGTTTGAAAATTTGGAGGTGACCAGCATGAATTGGCCCACACTGAAAACACAAGCCAGCCATCAGGGCTGGTCATAGACATGCTATTTCCAAGAGTTTGATGCTTTTGTGTCTGGGGACTGATTCTTCATTGCACTAACATAATTTCATTCTGCTGCAGTGGCATGCAGATGTGCTCACGTAGGCAGAACCTGCTCTTCTTCCTTCTGCTCTTCACTAATGCCATTCTCCCAAATACTCCAGGCACAGACTAGCCTGAAATAAAGGCTCTTCCACCAGTTCCCAGCTCCCAGTAAGATGGACCAGAGCACAGCCAGGCTGGAGGACACCTACTGTAGTTGTCTTTACCTCACTTCATCAACTCAGTGGAGTAAACTGGACCAGGGTGCAGCCTTGTGGCCTTTCCCTTTCACCAGGGACTGAAAAAAGGTTTGCTGATCCCCAGGAAAGCATGTTCCCACCCCATCCCATTCCCTGACTGGGTATCAGGGCACTGGGCTTGGTCTCTAGTCTGCATCTGTCTCTCTGCTGTGTCTCCCTCAGGAGGGTAAACGCTACAGCACCAGGTGCGTATCCTCCTTCAAGGACTTCATGGAGCTTTGGGGGCTACTGTCAAATCTTCATTCCCCATCTCATTTGACCAAAAGTGGGTTTTGGTTTTGCTGAATACTGTTACTATGCAACATAACAGCAAGAAGCTGGGTGTGATGTTGGATGGAGAGTTTATTGCAATAGCTTTAACTGTGATAAAAAACATGTGCTTAACGTTATTTTTAGACTAGTGTATGTTAAGAGGTCATAAAGTTTTAATCTAAATACAGCTTTGTATAAACACACAGCTCTCAAGCACCTTAATACTGAGATCAGTACGTCTCCCCAGGTCCAAGCTTGTTTACACAATGGAAAATTCAGAGTTAAATGCAGAAATGAAGAACTCCTTTCAGATTCCCTTGCTGATTTTGCTTTTCTTCACGTAACACCTTTCTGGAAAGAAAATCACATTGCGGTGACTGTCGGGTCTCGCAGGCCAGGGAGCTGTGTTGCTGCGAGGTAGGGATGGCTGTGGTTCAGGCTGAGGCTCACAGCTGGCCTCATCCATTAGTCCTAGTGAACTTTATGACCAAGACTTTGCTTTTGGGGTTCAAAGATCCTGTGCTAGCAGGTGTGTAAGAATATGGAGATGGCTTAGATAGCGCCTGAAGGTTTGGCTTGAGAGGTGTGATGTAGTGGCTCACGGCAATCTTCTCCTATCCTCTGTGCCTTTCCATAGAGATAAAACTTCCAAGAATGACCTTGGACGAATGAAAGTATCGTCTTATTTTATTTTGAAAAAAGCTATTTTTTTTTTAAACAGGACTGTGTTTATTTTATTGTTATGTTATTCATAAACCTTTAAACTGTGGTTTCATTAAGCAACTATGAAGAGAGATAGTTTTCAATCTGGAGTTGTGCTAATTTCTAGATTACTTGACTTCTCCGCAAATCTGTTGCTTGTTTCTTAGGACCATTCTGCCCTCCTCTGTGAGTGTCAAAGGCAGCTCCTCTTGTTGTTGCAGGTCTTTTGTCATTGACGGAGGAAAATTTCCCAATAATCCTGTTGGAGGCAGCAAACAACAAAGAAACGGCTAAAATTCAGGAAAGCCTGAGAGCACGTCAGTCACTGCAAAGCTATTTGTAAAACGCATGCAGAGGCTCAAGGACATTCCTCAAGGTCTGTGGCAGCTCAAGGTGACCTGGCACAGGAGATCACGGATGCTTTAACCCGTGCTGTATTCACCGCCTGCCCAGCTCTGGCTGTATTTACTGTCCACAGCACGTCTCCTGCGTAATGGCTTTTGTCATTCTCACTACTGCGTCTGCCTAAACAAGTCCTCGGAGATTTTGACTTAATGAAATCATTCCCCTTGTTTCAGAAGGAGCTTAGCTTTTCATGGTATCCCATGCTGTTGTCACATGCCTGAGGGCAGGCATTTCAACTTGTTGCTCCCCGTGAAGGCAACAAGAGCATGTCTATGGCACTAAGGGGACACTGCTTGAACTTAAAACTGTAGCTGCTTTGCGGGCATAGCTCAATTCCCTAGGCTACTGGCATCCTTGAAGCGGTACTGGCAGAGACAACAGCCCTCTTCACTTCACACTCATAACTTTGGCATTTTAATGGCCTCTCAGGATCACATAGTGGTGGTGGTGGAGAAGAAAGGTTACCAGGTGAGTACGGTAGTCTGAACTGCAGAGGAAAATGAAAGAAGACAATGTGTCAGACAGATGATTGCCACAAAATTATATGTATCTTGGGGTGAAATTCACAGAAGTCGGTGGTTTTTACTCTCCACGGGATTCCAGCAAGAGTCAGTCTGGTACACAACACTCACCAGAGATGCTTTTGACCTCTACCAATGGATTCAATTATTTTCTCATCAAAGGTCTGGAGGGAGGCTCCATCACCAGGAAGGCCCTTACTACACAGCTATGCGGGGCAAAATCCCACCATTGCTGGTGATGATGCAGTCTCTACAAGCACTGCAAGGACATATCAGGTGATGCACAGCAGTACATAGTATTGTATAACAATATGATGTTATTAAATTGTGTAATGTATCTATTGTTATTGTATATCACTGTGAATACACTGGGGACCACGAGACCAAATTCAGCCCTTCTTACATCACTTCATCCCAGAGGTGGTCCACTGGGTTTAAACGAAGAGGAGAAGCAGCACTCTAATCCTCGTAAAGCTTCTCTTTTTGCCAACAGCAACAAGGTAAGAGGTGAATAAAGGCAGGACATGAACCATTGCTGACCTCTTTGCTTTTCCTGGCTGCTAGGAGGGAAATCTGTCTGTCTTTATTTTCTTCTCTTCCCTCGATCTTGGCTGCTCACCGCGGACAGGTTGTGACTGCTGCCTGTTTGCCACCAGCTCCTCTCCTCCCGGGTAGCTGAGCGCCCTGTGCTGCCGGCGCCGGCAGCCATGGGGCTAAGCGAAAAACAGCTGCAGTCAGATTTCTGGTCTCCAATGCAGCCCTGCACGTATAATGGTTTCTTTCAAATCCATCTTTAAATATACTAATCCAAACGGAGTTCATCCCAGAAAAGCAGATCCTGGACATGGTCTACTTGATTCTAAGGCACCAAAACTCAACTGGGAGGTCCCTGAGCAACCCAATATCAGCTGTCCTTGCTCTGCGTGGAGAGTTGGACCTGATGACCTCTGCAGGGTCCCTTCCACCTTAGATTTTCCTATGAGGCTTCGGTCAGCCCCATATGGGTCAGTCTAAGTAGCACCAGCAAACTTGCACAGACACTGCACCGGGCTTTGCTGACAAACAGCAGCAGAAGACTTCGGAGGTGACCTCAAAATTGCATTAGGAAACGATAATTAATGCAGTACCGGCAAACTGGGATATGATGCACGTTTACCGAAGACGAGAGTCTGCCAGAGGTGTTTGTGACCAGAACTGCTTCAGGTCTAAAGCTAAAGCCCCGGGATCCTTCTCCGACTGCTGCTTCTGCTCCTTCTAACATCATTATCCAGGAAGGATTATAATTCCCACAAACACCACAGGTTTCTTCTATTCCTAGGCCCTTTTAATTAGACAAAGAAAATTTCAGGTTCAGCAGTGTCAGCAGCTTGTACACCATGGTTCCTGATGGTCCTGGCCTGGCAGATTCCAGCACAGTTCCTTTATGGCCGAGTGCTGTTTCCTATAGATCCATACGAAGACGGCCGGGCAGCAGGCTCGGAGGTTCGGCCCGGCTCGGCGCGCTGGCAGGCAGAGCCAGGAATAAGGACAAATGTGCTGATTCAGGGTCCCACAAACATAGCTGATCTCATTGCAGTGAAAATAGGTCACTAATCACACATGGCCGGCATCCAAAAACTCGCCAGGAAATTTGAATATTTGCTGGCTGAAAACTGTTTTACTCGAACGCACAGAAAGAAAGCAGTCTGCTTTAATTTGTTTAAAACAGCCGCCGGATTAAGTGACCAGGAGATGAAGACAGTGCTGTCCCTCGCCTGTTATTTTTTTAAGCAAGCAGCTCATTCATTGTTCCAGTCCATCCTTCGCTTCCGTTCTCACACATTAAAATAGCGTGTAGTTCACACTTCTGTTTTTAACCTCAGTAACAGCAAGCGGGACTGATTTCTAAAGAAAAAAATTAGCGTTAGCCTGTCTGTTGATGACACTGGTTTCTTTCATAGACTTCTGTCTAGCGAAATGACTGAGCTAGTATTGCCAGAATTAGATCTTTCTAAATAAAAATAGCATCAAGGTTCCTGTTTTTTTAATAAGAAAAAACCATTCATTTCTTTTTAGATCACTTTGAGTTTTCTTTTTAAGCTGGTTGCCCGTCCTGACATCCTGAATAATTAAATGGGAGAGCACTTAGATTGCAGCAGGGCTGAGAGGTACTGATGTGGAATAAGTGTACCCTGATGTTAGACAATGTGTATGGTGGAAGAGAAAGGCCAATCAATATAAATGAATCCCTTTTTCCATTGGATAAATGCTCTCTCTCTCAGTCAGTAACTGAGGACAATACGGAAGCTTTACAGAGGCAAGATCTGCTCAAAGTTTAGATCTGTCTCTGTCTAACTAAGATACGCTCAGGCACATGTCCTCTGCTGAGCATCATAGAATCATGGAATCTTTGGGATGGAAGGGACCTTTAAAGGTCATCTAGTCCAACCCCCCTGCAATGAGCAGGGACATCTTCAACTAGATCAGGTTGCTCAGAGCCCCGTCCAACCTGACCTGGAATGTTGCCAGGGATGGGGCATCCACCACCTCTCTGGGCAACCTGTGCCAGTGTTTCACCACCCTTGTGGTGAAAAATTTCTTCGTTATATCTAGTTGAAATCTACCCTCTTCTAGTTTAAAATCATGACCTGGTGAGCAGGAGTGGTCTTCACCTTCACTCATGGACTGAGTGGTGACATGCCCATGTGAAAAGGGTTATAGAAATGTGAATAATTGTTGTTAGAATGGTCAGAGGAGTTGGTCAGAAATGATTACTTGTACACTTGAACAGAAGACCCAAAAGAGGCTGGTTAAAAAAACGCACATGCAAGTTTGTAGAAAATTATTTAGTCTATATGCTCTTGAATATTCTTAAGCTATGTTAAAAGAGTGATACTTGAGAGCAAGGGATGCAAGAACTGAGGCTAGCTCATAGGAGCACTTGAATTGCCTGTGCATTACGCAAACAAAAAGACCTTTAAGATGACCAAGTCCAACAGCCAACCCATTGTCTTTCCAGCAACTCGGTGTTCGGTAGTTCAAGTTTTGCCTTCGTTTCGCTCTCACCCCATGGCTGGTGATCTCTTGTTGCAAGTAACAGGAAGGACTTTGTATGGTGCGCATGGCCACACCAGATTATGAGATGTGGTCCTTTTAACCTGAGGGAATTTGTAGCCACTGATGTGGTAAGGCCAGCCCTGGCCGCGCTGTCTCCAGTGGGAAAGCCGCAGAATCACTGTCATGCACCAGCGGCATTTCTGTGCAGTGCTAATGCCGAGGCTAAAGCCAGAACAGACCGTGTCATCACCAGATAGTGCTTAGCTTTTATTTACAAAGGTTTTGTGGCTCTGAGAGTCTCTCGGGCGGTACAGGATCCTTCTAGTCCCTCAAGGCCGATATCAGTGATTCAGCCAGCAGAGATCAAAGAGATTTTTTTGATGGATGTTGTGTGCCTGACTGTCTTTTACTGGAATCTCACGCTAAGTGAGAACAACTGATTTCTTACATGCTACACAACTGTAAATGTAACTTTATAAGAAACATTCATCAAGCATGTAATACAAGCAGATTTTGAACTCACTGATTTAGTAACAAGCTGTAGTTGGAAATCATAAAATAATTCACAGTGAGACAAAGGACTAAACAATTCAGAGGAAGAACAGAAATCAGATCTGAGATTGGTTTCAAATGCCCTGTCTGTCAGGTTATGTTCCAGAGTTAGATCCTTCCCTGACACAAATTAAACCTTTCTGCCCTACATCATCTGAAGCATATCTCGAGTAACACATAACACCTGTAACCTCTCCTCAAGGGTGCACAGACTGCAGCAATCAGGGGACCTTCAGCAAAGGAAAGCTCACAGTCCCTCAGGGGGGTCTCCAGGAGCAGGGCGGTGTGGCCTTGCGTGAATCACCGTGTATTTTCTTTGGCGTGTGCATACATAAGAACATATTTAAGCCTCCTGTTTATTTGCTTAGTCAGGCAAGGTTTGAGAGGGAGCAGTGGAGGGACGAACACCAGAAATGCTCAAGCCGAGTGTAATGTAGGAATAAGTTGCCTTTAGGAAACCTCTCCTGAGCAGTTGAAGAAAGCTAAAGGTGGCAGCTGGAAAGAGCAAGCCACAAGCAAAATAACCCTAGTGGGTGTCCTGCGGGGTATATCAGAGCTGTAAACAAATCTCCAGCGCTGACTGCCAAATACGTGTACATCAAAAGTCAAGCCCTTGTCCGTGGACTCACATAACTCAGTCTCAGTGGAGTTTATCTTTTCTGCCCTCTTTTAACTCAAAACAAACTTATTGCACAAGACTCTGAATCAGTTCCAACATATCCCATGTGCTGGGTTGTCAGCCAGATACTGGCAGCTCCCACTAAATTTTCTTTTTCTCTCCAGTATGCCCATGTTTCTGCACAAACACATTCACAAGCATTTCCAGTTCCAACTTAAACCCACAAATGCGAGGAAATTCTGAGCTAAGCTCATAGCCCGTAACAGTTGTCTTAACACACAGACCCATTAAAATGATTCATCCTTTTATGATTCTTTGATGAAGGGACTTTTGTTAGGAGAGAAATGTGCTGGATTTCATGTTTTGATCATCTCAGCTGAGTTCTTCATGTTACCGTAAGACAGAGCAACTCGTTTTGTTATTCTAAAAACATTTAAATGTTCTGCCTGATACTGTAGTAGCATGTAGTTCTGTAATTCCTGTTCTCCAAGGACCTTGAAATGCTTAATAAATCCTGTCTTGACTCTGTCACCATGCTTGTGAAGTAGGTAAATGTTGTTATTCTCCTGTTAGCATGGAGAAAGCCCATTCCAGAGTGCTCTGACCAAAACCAGGAGCAGCTAGTAGTTGTGCAGGGAAGGGGCTGGGCTCCTTCTCTTCCTTCTCTTGGAACTCCAAGACCTTGCACCTTGGAGTTCAAAGTCTGTTATTTATAAATTGGCAGTGGAAACATTACTGTTTATCTTGTGACAGATATTTGGGGCTTTCAAAAAGGATTAGGAGGATGGAGTCTGGTACCAGACTGCATCTTGGAGATTTTTCTACAGTTTCTTTTGTAGCCTTGAACAAGGTAGTTTGCTGCCTAAAAAACATAAGTAAAGATAAGTGTGTATTAGAACATAAGTAATATTTTCCAGTTGCATGGGGCCCAATCCAACAGATCCTGAAGAGATTTCCTGTGATGTAACGGGATGTCAGCTGGGCTGGCAAGGATAAATTCACCAGCGGTTCCCAGGTGCTGGGAGCAGTGATGCTGGGATACATATTTACGCACAGAGAAGAAAACACCTAGCTATTTTTCTCTCAATATTTCCTCAGTCTCCAAACAGACAGTGGTTTCTCTGTTGGCACAGCCTTCTGCTTCACACTGCCAAAAAATGCCCTTCATTGTGAGCCTGCAGTTTTGCATGGACCATCCCTATTTCCATAAAGGACAAAGGATTTGATCAAATTTATTGACCTGCTTTGTTTACACACATACTGCTTTCCATTGGAGGAGAACCGACCAAAGATACGGACTGGAAAATTTATCTTAAGAAGAATTGGATCTTGTCTGAACAGTTTTATCATTCTTTTTTTGCATGGTAAAAATGTTAGGTCTTATCAAAACAGACAGCTTTTCAATTGAGATATTAGAAATGTGGTTAAACGAAAACATTTGCTGTGTTACCTGTTTAAATTTCTAGCTGGGTTTCACCTCCTCCACCAAACAGGCAACTAAAATAATTGCGAGGGCTCCTCATGCTGCCGGCTTGTGGATGGGGATGCTGGCTTGCAGCAGCCGGGCGTACGAGCTGCGCTGTGCCGTGTTCTTCACCGCTCTAGGTCGCCTGTTCAGCAGCAATGACTGCAGTCTAAGCAGGAACTGCAAACACAGGAAAGTTTTACTGAAAAGTTGGCCCTCAGACTCATTCTGGTACGGTCGTCTGTGTTTTGCGCCTTCAAGGAAAATAAATTTTAAAGGTATAGGGTTTTTTATTTGTTTGTTTGTTTCAAAATAAAAAAAAAAGGGGGAAAAAGAAGCAAGCAAACCCATGATACAGGCACTTTGAGCATTGTTCAAAAGCTCTGATTTTGGGGTGCTTATTTGCATTACTATTGCCAGGAATATGGGAACATGATGGGTGCTGGTGAACTCCAGCTTGTGTGCAATGACTGACGGGTCCAAAGGTAAACAGGCGGGTTTTCCCCCCGCCTGTCCCCCCAGAAGCTGGTGTTGCTAGCAAGAAATGCTGAGGAGGCTGGCACCAAGATGACGGGCGTCACGCCTGGGTATGTAACGTCGCGCCGCTCGGGAGCGCATCAGCCCAGCTCTGCCTGGCTGTCTGCGGGACCACCACCCACCCGGCCAAGAGCAGCGACGCTCAGACTGCTCGCCTTTCGGCCGGGGCTGCCGTGCTTCTACAACCGCTCTTTAAAGTCTATTTTTTGCGAAGGGAGTTGTGATTATGGTTGGTCTAGGGGCAGGAGGGGTGATGCTGGGGGACTCAAAATGACCTTTGTGTTGGTAGGGCTGGCAGGCACTAAGGGGATATCAGCCGCTGAGCACCAAGCAATTTCTGCCTCTGCATGTTTCAGCCCCTGCTGCCGCCTCCGCTCCCTGGGCAGGGGAGTTCAGCTCTCCAGCCTGCCAGTCTTCACCGACCGACCAGTCTGGCTAAAATGGCTGTAGAATGGTTTTGCACATTCCTGAAGGCATCACGCAGCAGTCCTTCCAGTCTGTGTTGCTGGAGGCATGGCCTGACCTGGGACAGATCAGTCCCTTGCTGTCTCCTTTTTTCCACCTCTGGCACTTCAGTCCAAGAGAGGGCTCATAACTGATGATCCTTGACAGTGTTAAGTATTTAATTGCCCAGAAGGAGCATGGCATTTCATGCTGTTTGTTTTTAAGTGGCCAACTTTCCAACTCTCCCCAGGTGCTGCAAGGAGAATTTGGGACATTATGGAATGTGTCAGCAATGAGAGTGGAAATGGGAGTTTCCATCCTCCTCCTTGGAGCCTAACTGTGATAGCCACCTTTGAAGCCTTTGCTTAGGAACCATCTGAAATGAATGTCAGGATGTGTCTTCACTTCAGCAGGAGTCATGGCCTATAGGTGTTTATAAAACCTTCACAGAAGCTTGGATAACAGGGCTTTGAGGGTTAAAATCTGTTGCTAATGGTTCATCGAGAAGGAAACGTGAGGCCTCTGGAGGGATGCAAAAAGGAGAGCTTTGCTAGCAAAACTAGCAAATAGATCAATACAATGATCACATTTGCCAAGAGCAGAGGAAGCAGCTGTAGGGGTTGTGGTGACGGGCACTTGTGCAGAAGAAGAAGAAAGGTTTTAGTTCAATGGATGGACAGCGAGGGCCACCTCTTGGCTTTGCCATTGCTTTGACCGATGCCTGTCAACATAGTTCACCCCAAAGCTGCAGCCCAGAGGCCCAGACCAGCAGGTCTGGATCATGCATGCAGGTGTTATGGGGAGCGGAGAGAAAGCAGCCGCACAGCAGCCCCTGTGAAGAGTTAGCGTGGGCAACCGCAGCCTAGTGAGGTAAAACGTCAAGAGGACCACAGCAGGATTTTGTGCAAGACTTTGTCCCTAGAAATGCTTATTCAGCTCTCACGCTTAAGCAGCCACCTTGCTGAGACCTCTGCGTGGCCATAGAAGTGCTCCGTGGCAGCAGGAAATGGCTGCTTTTGGCTTGGTTCAGCGTGGCTGAGCCACACGGAGGGAATCACTGAGAAAATAACAGGTTAGCGCGCGACAAGAAAACTGTGTGTAAGCAATAAGGCAAAACCAATCCACTGTGGACCAAAATGTCACGGTGAATGTGTAGCACAGGCAGAGGGACCGTGCCAATGGTGCGACTTTGATAAATCCCTCTTTTATTTGGTAATTGTCCTTCTAACTGTATGGAGACAGGTTGAAATACCATCACAGTTTTTCTTTTCTTCTTTCTTTTTTCTTCTTTTTTCTTTTTCTTCTTTTTTACCGTGTATGAACTAGAAATAGGTATGACAGCAGGATTCTCAAATGATTGTTCCACGGTAAAAACTTGATCTGGGCACTTACCTACTTGCTGAAACATCCACAAGCAGCTAATTTTTTGCTGTCTGCAGCCACTTGAATACAGGCTGATAAACTAGAGAGCCTGTATTTTGTCACCTTAAGTTTGCATGTTTTTTTTGGTCTGCCACCTGAATTTTCCCAGGCTTGCTTTGTGCCTAAAAGTAAGCACTTTAATTCCCTTTAAATCTTGAATAAAATCTCTTCAATGAGGTTTTAGTTATGGAGGTGGATTCCTACACGGAAATATTTTGAATATTTGTAAAGGTACCATTTTAGTGTCAAGTGATGAATGAACTTTTTAACTTGGCAGTGAAATGCCCAGGGACTGAGCTGCCATAAGCATTAGAGATGCCAGAAGCAGCAGCCCTCGGAGGTCACTTGGGCTGCGGGGCTGTTGGGGTTTCTCATAACCCACCAAACTGCTGTTGGGCAGGAACCGTTCCCCGTCCCCGCTGATGTGAATTCAGAGGCAACGCAGAGGTTATAATTCAAATAGCCATGACTTGAGAGGACGAGGAGGGATGTGCTAGGGAGATGGTGCATTTTGTAAGGCATCAAAAGATAAACCCTGACTCGCTGCCTTGCGGAACGATTGCCCGGTGCGCTTTGCCTGCCTGTGCGCAGCGGCAAAGCCGGGGTGGGCGGCTGGAAGAGCTGCCAGCGTGCAAGAACCAGAGGGGGGTTGTTTTCCCCATTTATGCTGTGTTAAGACCATAGAAAAGGTGAAAAAGGCAGGCTGGGGCATCCCTGGGTGCACAGCTCCCCAGCCAGCCAGACCTTCTGTGCGTCCGGAGGTGCAGCATTTCGTCTTGCCTCTCTTCCTTACCGAGCGGCAACTCACTCGAGTGGCAACTCAGGGGAGCGGTGGGGTGAAGGCGGCATGAAAAATGACATAGAAAGGCCGCAATTTTTTTAATTCTCTTCCATACCAGGACTTGCAGGTTCCCTTCCTGCGCAACAGCATCCCGTCGGTGACCTGGTGACATGCAGCAGCACTCATCAAATTTCAGCACTCATTCCACGATTACGTGCCAGTTTTATTTCTGCCTACTGGTTTTATTCCCCAGCCGTATCGCTGCAGCTGGGGTCGACGCAGGCGCCTGCGCTGACATCCGGGGGTAAGGGCAGACGTGGCCCTCCCCAGCTAAGGTAGTTTATGCTGAGGGTGCTTTGCTATGAAGCTCTTGGTCTGACAGGCCATAAATTTATTAACATACAGATTACGTTATAGTAGTTCATTTTTTCAGAGTTCATTTTATCGTGTTTTACCACTTATTCATGCTATTGAATTTCATTTTTTCACCAAGCACTGGAAAACAAAAGCAAATTCCATGAGGAGGAGGTAATTTAGAGACGATTTGAAACTGCTGTACTTCAAATGCGTTGTCATGCTGTACCTTTACTTCGGGTGTCCTTTTTTTACTGGCTCAGTAATCTAAGTAAACAAAATGAGAAAAAAATCCTGTTCTTACATTGTGTCTCCATCTAAAATTACCTTCAAGTTTTCTTGTAAAAACCTACAATTTAAATGTGCTCTTCAAGCATGGAAAATAAGAACCCTCTGCATGCAAGGGAAAAGCAGACTAATCAAAAGCAATAAAAGAGAAATATAAGAAATGTATTCCCTTTTTTTTTTTCCCAAGTGGTTACTGGCTACCAGCTTTAGAGCTGTTCCCAAAGATTTTCAAATTTAAGAAAATTCAAAATCATAATGAAAAAAGTAATTTTGGAGTTTCTGATAACATTAAATTTGGGAGTATTTGTTGTTCTGGATTGGACAAAATCATATGAAATGCAGCTTTCTTAGCTATAGCTTTGATTTCCCTATGTTGCATTCATAATTTCAAAGTATTTCAAAATGTCAGATTGAAATGTTCCAGCCTATGCTTCTACAATCATCTTAACTCGATGCTTTATTTTCATTTGCTTTTCAGAAGAAACTGTTTCAGAATTGCCGTTTTCAGGCATTGTGGTTATGACCAAGGGATATTTCCAGACATGAAAACATTGTCAGAAAGTTTTTCTCCAGTTTTTTTCCTGCTTCTTTGAGCAATACAGCTATGGCTGCAAGAGCTGACACTGTCAAAACTTTCAGGCAAGGTGCTGTGTTTGTCCTGGCCTTTATCGCTCGTGGCTTTCCAGGCTCCCAGCTGGTTTATGGCCTGGCGAGGAGAGCACAGAAAGTCAAGGCTGTCAGTGTCATTAAAAACAATATGAAAGTCACAGTATCAGTGAGACACTTATCTTAACTGTCCCCTGTTGATTTAGAGCTTGCTTTCTTATCAGGGACCAGGAGACACCTGGGCTAATTCTCCGGTAAGGAAAAAGACAGGTTTGGGGAGAAGAGAGAAATTCAGCACAGCTCACCTATTGCCATAACAGGAGGTAACTTGGTTATTTGGATTTTGGAGGTAAATTTACTTTTAAAATAAAAAAAACGGAATTGAACTTGATACCTAAGTAAAAAATTAAAAAAAAAAAAAAGAGGTTGTAGGTTTGGTTTTTTTACTGCCTATATTGGCCATAAAAGGAAACAGATGGATTAAGGTTCCAGGCTGTGTTAAATAACTGTGTGAGGCAATAGGTGAAATTCTGCTGAGATCACTTCCCAGGAAAGAAAAAAAAAGGAAAAAAAACCCCAAAACAAACCCTGTCAGGTTTATTTTAGTGGTTGGTCACTCTAGCACAGAAAGTATAAAGCCTAAGAAGTGAGCACAGCAGGCGAGGCTTAGCTTGAGTACCTGAAGCAGCTCTCAGCAGCAAGTGGAGTGAAACTGGGGAGCTGCCCAGGCAGCATGGTGTCCTGGAGGAGCGGGCTGGTAGGGACAGCCTGACTGCCAGCGCAGAAGTAGGGCTAATAGATTGTTAAGCGATGACAATAAATGATGCTGTTGTAAACTGATTACTGGGAAGCGTTCTGAGAAAGGAGCCTCAGACTGCAAAAGCTGCCTTGAAATTGGAGTCATTTCGCCAAAACCAAATCTATGTTTTATCAGCATTACAGACGTGATGAAGCCCATTCTCCCAGAGCTGATGGGAACTGGGGCTGCTCCCATGTACCCGGGACAAAACCAGAGAGGCTGCAACGGTGTGAACTGCCAGTGCTCTGCTAGTTGGAGAAAAAGGAAAAGCTATATGACCTTGGACCTGCGCTCACTCCCCTGCACACAGGAGGATGTAGGATGCATCCCCTTGTCTGCCCTGGGGCTGGGCAAGCGTGGTGCTGAGCCAACGGCTCGGTGCTGATGGCCTCCATCCCCGAGCTCACGGGGTCTGCACGCCCCAGCCAGGCGAGAAATGCTGGCTGCCTCTTGCAGCCTGGATTTCAAAGCAGGAGAACCCAGCATGAGTCAGTTGTAGAAAGAGAGCTTGTTTTTGAGAGAAATGGTCGTGCCAGCTCTAGCTGACCCTGCCACGCTCTGTGCAGACGCTCATTGACGGCAGCTCGCATGGGCTCAGGCGTGCAGCACGTACCCGCACACTACGAATTATTTTAATTTCTGATGGGCAGCAGTTTCTCATTGCAACACTCAGAGGAGGTTTTTTTGCTCTTATTTTGCTTTTCATGAATACATGTCAAATAGCCCCGTGCCCACTCTAACAAGTGACCATACAGGGCACGCAGAGCATGGACGGTGCTTAGCATCCCTTTCAGCAGCCTGTGAGCCTACCAAAGGTATGCAGCATCGTCTGTGGTTTCTGATGTGTCAGAAACTAATCAATGCTTGTGGATAGGTGTACCAAGGCAGTGTGTGATTAGTTAGCATTTGAACTTAGTTTTATTTCAAATTCAGCAGTGCTTCTTGCATATGATTTTTGTTGAGCAAAGAAGAAAAGACACCACAAGTGCACAGCATTATGTCAATGTGGTTCATCTTCTAGGAGGAGGACAGCTGACTTCGCAGGAAGTTTGTGCATTGACATTCATCTCCACAGTCAAATAAATTAAAAATATTTAGGGTTTTTTTTCTTGTTTACTAATTCAACTTGAACAGCTGGCATTGACATGTACAAGTCTACATTCTTATTTCATGTTAAAGTAGTGTAGCTCCATCATGATGAAGGGAGCACAGCTGATCTGCACCTCACAGAGATCTGGTTCACCATGGGGAGGCCCACACCATGGAGTGGGGATGGTAACACCCCCAGGCAGTGTGTGGTGCTGGGAACCCAGATTTTCAAACTGAGCTCTCTGTAGGGCAGAGGCCAAAGTGGTCCACAGCGCCCTGGCCCTGATCTGATGGATTAGCATTTGCTGGATTAAATCTCTGCCATACAGCTTCTGATACCCTCTGCTGAACAACCTAATTAAAATTACTAGATGAAAAGTAGAGAGTCGCTGTTCTTGGGCAATGCACATATCCTAAAATTACACCGTGGAGGTTATCTTAGCTATCTGCTGCTGGGAGCTTTTGTTTTTGAAATAACTCAAGGAAAAAAATAAAGGAAGAGATCAATGCAATTCCAGAGATAGTGACTAATACACACACATAATTCTCTGGTCTCATAGGATATCTGCCCTTACTTAGTCTAAGATTTGGCAGTAGGCAAAAAGAAAAATATTGAATCAGTAGAAAACACCCAGACTGTGAGGAAAATCTGTCTTCTGATTACTAGCAGGTCCACAAATGGTAACAGACTCTTTGCTTATGTATTAGATCCCTGGTGAGGTACTAGGGTCCCCTTTTTTCCTTTGGGCCATGTCCCCCAGTTTCATGTTTCCTATTCTTGCAGATATACTTAGGTGAATGCTTTGGAAATTTTCATATGGCAATTTGAAATCCTTCTTTTATTCTTTTAGATACTTTTTCTGTGTATTATGACCTTGCTCCAAGAATCCTTGTTTTATAGCAGTCTATCCTGAATAGTATTTCCCCATCAGCTGAGGCACTTAAGCAATAAGTAAATACTTCATCCATCCTGCCTTCTAGACTCGGCAGCTTGTGCTTTCAACAGCATCATCCAAGTCTGCCGCTATTAAAAAGACCCCACACTGAACCCTCTGGTGCTTCACTAATGCTTTCCTTCTAATCTGGGAAGGCTAATCTTGTTTCTTGTGCTGGGTCGAAGACAGCTTCTGTTCTCAAATGTCAAGAAGCCAGCTTAGCACACCTTCGGCTTTGAACTGCTGGGCTGGAAATGAATCACTGCACTTCTGAATTCATGGGTATAGGAAGCCTGACAAGTCATTGTCTCTTTTTTGATCAGAAGTATCCCCAGGATTGTAAAGTAGTTCACCCTATGTATATCTTATCCTCTTACCCTGAGCTCAATATTTACCAAGTGTTCGTGAAATGCTTGCTCCACTTTGAGCTTCTGTAATTCAGCATCCATTTTTTATTGTTCCTGAATGGGATGCTGCACAGATCCTGGCATCCTGAATCACTCTTCTGTATTGGTATTATGGGTACAAGAAGGGGTTTTTGTAGTGTGTGGTGTCCCAGACAAAAGCCTGGGGACTGCAGTGTTCAGCATTTAGAGATGAAATCTGTGATCCCCTGAACGACAAAAGCACAGTCTGACTCTAAAGGAGAAGTACATGATTATTCCTTTTTTGTACTGGGAAAGGACTCCTTGAGCAATGTGGACATTGCACTACAGTAGACACAAACACCTTCCTGTAACTTTCATTCTTTAAGAACTGATGTTATGGACTAGTGGTCTCAAAAGTGCCATTGGATTTGGGCACTGGTTCCCTGGTGTCTTTTTCAAAATCCTAGTCAAATAATGGTCCATATGGTCCTTACACTCCTGCAGTATCTCAGATCTTTTGTCAAAGCGCTGGGCTCTGTTGTGCTCAGTGCCATGTAAAAGGGGACCAAAAAGTAGGTGTCTGCCCGAGATCACCCACAGTTAATTCTAGGATAAATCTGGTTCCAGACATTGTGAGACACCTCTGGCTTGTTTATAATAGAAAACTGTTTCTTTTTCTTTCAGACCAGCACTCTGAAAACATGCAGATTTCTAGCCATTTCTCACTGTATATAAATTATAGGACATATTTGATAAGTAATGTTTTAGCAATGCAGTGGAAATAACTTGCTGCTTTAGTCACCTTAGAAATGGCATGAGCAGCATCTGCTAATCCTTCCTTGTCCAGATATTCCAGTTATTCCAAAATCCCACATTCGGTTTCAGTCCACAGTTCTCCCATGTATTATTCTCTTTCATCAAAATGGCATTTTGCCCATATGCCGATGTGTATTTCAGAAACTGTGACAGCTGGATACAGACAAATGAGAGAGGATGCTTTCGCAAGGGCACGTGGGGAGTTTTCTCCCATGTAAAGGGCTGACCTGTCCCATCGGTTGTGGTTGAGGCACACCGGAGGAATGTGAATATGGGTTTTGAATGTCAAGTGTCTCCTCTCCAGACCTTTTCCTGCTGATACTTGAGCTCAGCTGGAGTCCGCAGCAGGAGGTTCCTGCTGTCACGTCTGGCCCAAGTCCTGCCAGCCCCAGCCCCACACCCTTCCCAGCACCACGTTGCTTTTCAGCCGTGCAGATGAGGGAGGAGCAAGGAGAGCGGCACAGGACCTGGGTGGGTATCTTCTATTGTATTTTGACTTTTCATACAGATCCTCATGTTCTTCACTGATGGCTTTTCCTTTTGTCCCCAAGGACTTTTTTTTATGGGTCTCAGCTGCAGGAGACCTATTGGTCTCTCTTGGCCAAATTTGCAGGTCACCTCCTGCCTTAGTAACATTACCGGGGTTGCACGCAAGGCTGCACCTCCTCAGGCAGTCCCTTCATGTCCCTGCAGTGAGACTGGCAGGCATGGGAAGGGCAACCGCTATTTCTGCTGTTTTCAAGTTCTTCAGCACTTGTTCTATTATTTCCCCCCTCCCATACTACTATGTGTTCAACAGGCAACACACCCAGTTTCTTGGACTGTGATGCTGTCTTTCCTTTGGTTTCCATGACAAGGACCCAACTGAATGGCAACTCTTGTAAGCAAGGTCCCCACCTGGGGACCACAGAGGCGTTGCAAAGGAGGGGAAGAATGTGGGACGTGTCCTAGGCAGACAGTGCCTGCCTAAGATCTATCACAAATTACTATTTCCTATGCTGTCTTTCAAAATAGCAGGTCTGTAACCTTGATATCCACATCTTAAATGCACACTGGGAGAGATGAGCCCTTTGTGTATTAGCATACGTCAGTAAGGTGAACTCTGGGATTGCCCTTCCAAACGCAAGCAAAAAAAAATGTGACTCTGAAGCCCATGTCCTACAGTTTCACTTGTCCCTCTGCTACACTTTGGACGGAGTTTGATTGCTGCCTCCCTCGCAGTTGTCTCCCGGGCAGCCCATACAATTGACTCAGACCTGCATCTGAGTCATCACATTGCACAGGTCCACCCAGAGTGCTTTACTGGCCCTGGCCATGCATGACATGCCACCTCCTCTGGACAGGGAGTAGAAATCAAAATCAGCAAATAGCACACTGAGGAAAGCAGTGATTCTGGATTGTTTTTAGAGCAAAGATGTCAGAGGGTTTGCGTATCCCAGCAGGACACACAGAAATCTGGTGCCCTAAGTCACAGCCGAAACAAACACACACACACTACGATGGAAGGTGCCAGGTCAACCATGCTGGAGAGGTACCTACGTACAGGTTTGATTTATGAAATAGGGTTGGCAAACTTATGCTAGACCTCTCCTTTTCCTGAGAATCAAGAGATGATTGCAGGCTCTCCAGTGCTCATGTGGCACCTCTCATGGAGTCTTCCTAAACAATAATCCTAGTAGTTAAACATCTTATGATACTTATGTAGTCTTGGGTTTCACTGATGTTGCTTCAAGCTTGGTCCATCCCTGAGTGCTTTGGCAGAGGCTAACCCTGCCCTCTCGGTGAGCACCGCAAGGGTTTCCTCCACCACGCTGGCCGGTTACCACCGGCAGAAGCCAGCAGGCATCCCAGGGGAGTCACCTGGCTGCTCCAACACTGTGTGTCTGGGCTCACCCTGCTGAAGTGGCACCAATTATCCTGCCGGCATTACGCAAGGAGGTGTTGCGCACTAAGTAGAGGGCAGAGCACTGATTACATTGCAGGGATGATTACAGTAGTCTTCTCAGATATCCACCTACCCACAGGTATAGTCACCTGCTGCTGCTGTATATACCCGCAGCACGTCATTAGCAATGCTGTGATGAGCTATTTAGGGTGCGTGGGAGCCTCCCAGGGCTGCTGTCAGCAAGCAAAGGCCAAGCAGGGCCCTGCCTACTCCCGTGGGGATGCCTCCTCGGCTGTATTCATCTGAGTACAGTGTCCTCACTGAAATGTTGTGGAAGGGCTCCAGCTCTTTGATGGTAGCTGGTATTGCAATGAGTTAGGTCGCATCAAAGGGGCAGGTGCTTCATACGGCAACAGGAGACTGTAAGGAGAAGTACTGGCTGCCTCACACCATGGGGCTTCCCCCACCCTCCGCTCTCCTTGCCCCTCTCTGGGGAGCTAGCAAGCTGCCAGGCTGCCTGAGAAAGCTCTTGCTTTCCTTAGTTGTTTCCTTTGGACCAGAATTTCTCAGTGTTTCCCGCCCTATCCGCCCAGCCATCCAGCCATAGCTGAGAAGGCCATGAATGCAAACAAGTTTATTTTGTAAGTATTCCATTATTCTGAAGCATTGGATTGAAGCAACATTAAAAATATATCCCCAGTGCTAGGAGTTCTTTGCTCTCTGTTTTCAACAACATATTTTTAAAAGAAACATTCCAGTTGGTGTTGGGTTTTTTTGTTGGTGTTTTTTTTTTTTTTGTTGCTGTGACTGCCTTGTTTCAGAGTTACTTAAGTAGGAAAATATTTCACTTGGAAGGGATCCAAGCCCACAGAAGTCAGGCAGAATCTCTCTGTTGACTTTAAATGCACTATGGACTAGGCTGCTGTAACCCCCTAGGAAGAATACATCACTAAAGACCAAGGCGCTGTTGGGTTTAATGAGACAAATATGGCAGGACCTGTGACGGTGAGCAACGCTGATGTTAGTTACCTTAGTGGCGCGGAAGGAGAGCTCTCTGGACTGTGGGTATTTATGCAGTTAATTGATGGCTGGATATTTATATCCTGGCAATGATCTTTTTAAGGCCAGAGGCACCAGGCGTGGGTTTTCCCATGGGGAAGGGAGAGGGGGATGGAGCGGAAGCAGTGCTGATAGTGGTGGTGGAGCTTTGAGGAAGATTTTCCCCTCGCTGCTAGCTTTGGTCTCCCTCTCCCCAGCTTCACTCTCCCAAATATTTGGTGTTCCTGCACAAAGCCACAGCAAGACACTGCTGTGATTGCCCATCTGTTTGTGCCGTGCATCTCAGCCCCTTCAGCCTTCCTCCGTGCGACCTCACGGGTGGGAGCACACTGCGGCTAGGGAGGGAATTCGGCCCTGGGCACACGCCCTCGGCGGTGCTGGGACGAGGGGAGCACTCTGCAGGGGTTACTGCCCCTCAGGTCACTTGGCTGAACTGTTCCTGCAGTTGATGCTTCTCTTCTCCCGGGCGAAATGAGGATTTCCGTTGTGGAAGCAGATTTTGCTGAGTGCTGGCCAGGAGCACTGGGAAGGCAGCCCCGGAAGGCAGCCCCGGGGCAGAGCCAGGCTGGCGGTGGTGGCCGGGGGGTGATGCTGCCGGCACCCACTGCTGCTGCCATGGCTGCCTTGCCCATGGGCTTCCCTCGCCCGGCTGCCCAGCATCTCCTGCAGCTGCTGATGTAGGTGCCTATGCCTGGATTAAGAAAAGCAACATTATGGCTCCCATTCTTGAAAGGGTTTGTCCCCAGGCGGTACTGAGTCTGGAATCTCTTACGGGCACAATTTGGAGCCTCGCATCCTCTGTTTGCTGATGCTAATTAGAAAAGCAGCTCCAGCCCTGCACACCTGGACTCTATTAATGCAAAGGAAAGCTGAAGGCTTGTAAGACACAGCCAACATCCAACGAACATTTTGGTGGCTGCATTTTTCCTAATGCTCGGTCTCACTGGAGATAATAGAAAAGCCAGAGAGTTATTCTAAGGAAGAGCTATCGTTAGCTCTGATGAATACTGGTGATTAGGACCGGCTTTGATCCCGTGCTGGAAACCAATCACAGTTAAGATCTCTCCTTAAAAAGGAACGTATTTAATGTTTACATAAAAACCCCACATAAAAATAAATTGAATCTAGACTCTGGTATCAGATCCAGTGTATCTGCATCAGAGTATACGTTTACCTCCTGAGAATTCATATAGTAATTAGATGAATGTGCTTAATTAATCACATTTCCTGTGCTGAAGAGGTTTGATGGAAAACATTTGCTTCCCTCACTTTATTAAAGCATTATTGAGTGTTGCGCTTGTCATGTGTTCATCACCATCCTTCTCGCCAATTAATCATGACAAAATGAAGTTTACCAACAGCAAAGTAAGCCAGTGCTCACACAGTCACTTCGCTGTAGCTTTGTGTACATGCCTTCATGCCTCGAGGTAATTACTGGATAATTGAGAGCAGAGTCTGTTTAATCTAAACTGAGATGTGCTAAATATAAACCATTTTCAGTGCCTGATTGATACTGTTTTAATAGCTTTGGTATTATCACTGCCATGGACATGTAATGCATGATTACCTTTATTTATTGCAACTGTTTATTATCAATTTTAAAGTAAAAATATGATTTTCCAGCATGGTTATTAAACATATAAAGCAATTATTGCTTATTTAGTGTCTTTCCCACACACCACACCTGAACTAAAGCATGGGTATCTTAATATCTGGCCTTGGCCACAACGTTACTGAGGCTCCATCTCCTTGGGAGTCGGTGTCTGATGTGGGTGCAGGGATACCTGCCGGAGGACTGCCAGCAGTTTCTGAGGCTCAGGAGGGGACACGGCAGAGATCTTCCCACTGCAGAGCAGGGCCAAGAGTGGAGGAGCTGGATGGGGCAGCAGAGCTGGGGAGAGACCCAAGAGCAAGCCCCCATGTTGGACCATGCCAACCGGGCTCAGGCAGGGACACCCAGCCCTGCTCCATCCCATCCTCTGCTGGGAGCAAGCGCAGAGCTCGCCAAAAGAAAGCGCAGAGGGAAGGAAGAGGGAAGAGAGGCATCCCTTGAGATGCCATCGCTATCACCACCACTGGTGACCCAAGCCTCCTCCGGGAATGGGAGAGCCAAGGTCTGGCCCATGCCCATTCCTTTCTTTTCTCTGTGGCCACTGAAAACATCTGGAATGCTCCAGCTCCTGCAAAACAGTGGCTGAGCGGGAGGTCTTTTCCAACCTTAATGATTCTGTGATTCTATGGGGGCTGCCCTCTGCCAGTCCTGGGACCTAAGTAAGTAGCTCGCCAGGACTATGTACCAACTCCCTGGCAGAGCTGAGACTAGTTAAGGGTTGCTAACACTAAGCTGTAGAGAGAATAAATCAGATCCCATTGACCTCCTCTTAAACAGGCTTTCACTGCTATGATACAAGGCCATCTTTCTAAGGGCTCTTCCCTTCTGACCACCTAAAAAATTAGGCATGCAGACAAATATTAATTATTGAAAAGTGACTTCCCTATTCTACTAACTGTCCAGACCCAAGAAGCCTCTTAGTGTAGAAATAAGCTAGCTGTCATCAGCATTTCTGCTTACATAGTCATTAGGAATGGAAATGCTTATTTCCATAGAAAAATAAAATCTTTTCTTACTGATGGGCAATCAGATTTTGCTCTTTGCTCTCTGCCTTGCTGCAAGAATTTTGTGTTGCAATTCAGGCATTTTTATTGCTGACACGTTCACAAAGTTCCTTACAGTATTGTAGCAAGATACCCTTCATATACGAGTCTGCATTTCCAGCAATTACACAGAGCTACTGCAGAGGTAATTTTTAGCCATGGGAACATTTCTTTTTTCTTGTCCAAAACTAAACCTAGATTGGCTGGAAAATATTTGGTAACAGCTCAACATTTTTGATAGAGTGCTTCTGTGTGCATAATACTGTTTCTTCCAAAAGCCCAGGTTGCTGTTGGAAGAAAACCTGGACTGAAAGTTTGCAGCCAGCTTTAGCAACGACTCCTTTACACGTGCCCTACCTTGCTACCCTTCTCGACAGTCACAGACTTATTCCCCAGATTTAAAAACCTTGTCAGAAAGGGGAGATATCATCCAAAGGGTGATTGAGTCTCTGCAAATCTGGAGAAAAAGCTGAAGCGGGAAGAGTGCGCAGCCTTGCCGTTGCCTGTCTCCCTCCCTTCTGCTGCACTGCTAATGGTGAGGCTGAAATCCTGTTCAGTCTGTTTGGTTAATCATATAACTGAGCATACTCTAAAACCTGCAGAAGTCAAGAGAAAAAATGTCTTAACCCTTGGTGAGTTCCGGATAGCCCTCCTTTAGGATTTGGGTTTGGAGGGCTACATGTTGGTGCAGCACTTGCAGCTAGTACTGCTAAACCAAGTGAAAACACACCTAGTCTACTTTCAGTATCTACCCAGACACCTGGAAGTATCTTAAAACACCCTGAAAATACCTTGGATAGACAAATTACCCAAGAAACAACAAGCACTTGCCATGGAAGGGAATTTGGACCATCTAAATGTCTGAGGTACAAACTCAGCTCATAGTCTTGCAGCCAGAGAGCCATCTGGCTGAAACCCAAACTTCTGTGAATTGCAAGTAATAGAAGAACCCTGTATAAGCTGTATTAGCCCCTTCAGCTCAGCTGCTGTTTGAAAAATAAGAATAAATAAAATAGGAAATCTCATAAGTTTATTCTTTTTTCCTAAAATTCCCTGGCTGCTTCATTAAGTGCCCACGTTAGGCATCACCCTGGGACAAGCTGCCATTTGGTACAGAAACAGCAGAGGGAAGGGGCTGGTTTGGTCTCTGACCAAGTGAAAAACCTGAGTGACCCTAGTTGAAGATTCACTTGAAAGTCAGTAATAAACTTTACTTCCACATGAAAAACTCTAGGCTCCATCAGGGGTAAGAGAAGAGAATGCAGTGGCAAACAGCAAGAGAGAATGGGAGGTTCCTAGGAAGTAAGAAATGTGGAAAATACCAGCGCAAAGGTTAGAATGGGAAAAGCCTGTGATCACCTTGGATGCTATTAGTAAATAAGATAGGGAGGAACTCACAGGCTCCTTGGAAGAAAGCACTGAAGCATATGCTCCGAGCTATACAGGTATCTACATGCTCACTATATCTAAGGGGTAGGTGTCCCTGTACACTACAAAGTTGCTAACTACAGTCAAATTCCTGGCGCGAGTCCCCCATCTGATATCAGCATGGCTGTGCACACACTTGCTTTCTTCATATCTGAGGAAATTCTTTTGCTGAAGTCCTGAAAGGTGCCAGGGGCTGGGGCTGCTGCCCGTTGCCGAGCACGGGGTGCGAGCGGCTGCCTCTGTCTCGCCTGCCCGTGCCATCGGCGCCCGCGCGGAGCTTTGGGAGCGGGTCTGCCCCTGCAAGCCATCCAGACCTCATCTCCTCCACACAGACCCGCCGGCGAGGGTGCCAATTAGTGCCAACAGGAGCTTATTGAGCTAAGCTTGCTGTTGTGCAAATGCTGGGAAATGAAAACAGCCTGTTCCTACAGGTTTGGTTGGGTTTTTTTGTTTGGTTGGGTTTTTTTGTATTGTACAGTAACTACAATTAAATCTTTCTTGGCACAGCATTTCATTTGAGACCTCTTTCCCTATATGACTGCTCTGCATCCCTGTGTGAACTACTTGATGTTTCATTACACAAATAGGCTTCATTTACAGAAATGATGCCCTGCTGGGAAAAATCAAACGCTTGAATTACAGGTATTCTGCAGGGGGGAATCTGTCCTCAGACAATGAGATAAGGGGTCGAGACCTGCCCACAGCTGCTGGGCTGGAGCAGTTACGCCAAGAGAAGGATTTATTTTTAAAAATCTATTTTAAGAAAAAGGCTTCTGGATTTAAGGGGGAAAATAGGCATTGCTTGAGACATGCCTGAGCCGTAGAAAGCCAAGGACACCGGTTTTGCTCCAGCCAGCTGTGGGAAGACCTTGAACAGCAGCTGCTGAAGCAAGGCATGAGTTTTTCTGCAAACATCCCCCCAAGTTCATGACCCAACTTTCCTGCCTGCACTTAAAATCTTACAAGAACTACTTGGGCTGAGTGGATTTCGGGTTGACAAAAAACAGGGCAGGGACTTCATGGCACATCGCATTCTTTCTCCCTCCTGTCAGACAACATCTCCTTTCTAGGGCACTGCAGGTCTTTTGTGCTTGACCCAAGCTAGGCAGGACAAGCTAATAGCAAGAGAGCTTGAAGGAGTGTTAACAAATCTCACCGCATTTCCTACTTTCCATTCCTCTCCTGGTTTTGTGCTATAAGGACTCGAATTATTTTTTTGCCTGGCATGGGATTCACTTAACCAAAGTCAGACATTTATGGTGGGCTCTGTACCTGGGCTACGTATCCAGAGTGCCTCTAGGTCAGAGCAGACACATAGACACCTGTGGGGCTCATGTTATCCTAAAGCAGTTCTAATACAGGTCAGATGAATTGTGCATTAGAAGTGCCCACTTCTCTCCATTGATTTTGAAGGGGGCCTGGACCTACTGGCTTAGACACTGCCATGTATAAATTTTGGTCAGAGGAATCCACATCAAAGTCGTTAGCTTGTAGGTCTTATCAAAATATCTGCACTTGCTGCTGATGCAATATACATATTTATGCCTGCACTGTGACTGTCCTTGGGATTTTGTGATTCTCAGGGAGCAGCAACGTTATATATCAAGGTCACAGCTTGCTTTCCTCCACAAAATACTAGTCAAGGAAGCAAAACACAGTTAAAACTTAGCCTTCTGATATTATACCCCAGCAAGTCCATAACGCTTCTTTTCCAATAGTAATGCAACATATTTTCATCAATGCTTAATATGAAGAGATCTAGCCCATCAGCCCAAAGGGGCTAGTCATGCTCATATGCAATGGGGTCATGGAACATAAATATTCAGGCTGTCTGCCTGCGGTCTGCTCTGCTCATCTGCCCTTCAACAAGCACAGTAATCATCAGTTCAGTCCCATCTCAGTCAGCTAAGACTGAAAATGTCTTTTTGGATTGGGTGCTGGAGAAGCAGCTCGCTCATGGCTCCTTGCTCCCACAGCCGGCACTGCCCAGTCCCTTCCGAGGCACTCGGGTACACAGCAAGGCTTGGAGTGTGGGAGCAGAGGCAGAAAGCTGTGAAAATTATAATAAAAAGGTCTGCAGAGAAGGACCGTCGGTCAGCAGGTTGGATTTTCACAGCCTTGAAGTAGATTAGCCTTGGGGTGGGCCCCAGGGTGGCAGCTGACGGAGGCTGGTGCCATTTATACCTGCATCTCTTTTTCACCAGGGAGAAGCCATGTGCCAGCGACGAGAGATAGGAGTGTTTCCCCAAAGGCACGGCTGCTCCAAAAAGCAAACTGCTTTAAATCAAGGAAAAAAGAGAGAGGGAAGAAGAGAGGAACAGCTTGTGCTTTCACAGTGCGGCACCCATTCGTGTAGTACAAGCAAAGCAAAGTCACACAAAACACAGCAACAACCCGGGGATGTTATCTATGGGTTTTACCAGGCTGGTGCGGGCAGCAGATGAACCCACACTTTCTCTGGGCTGGAGCACTGTGGGTGTCTCACCTGGGTGGGAGCCCCATCCCGAGCAGCGCTGCTGAGTCCAACACAGCCTGCAGCCCCACGCTGCTGCCCGCAGCCTCGGGGCAGGGACAAAATGGCCACATGGCAGGTATGCAGGTCTCATAGTCACCTGTGTCCTGAGGGTTTTCTGCGCCCAGGGAAACAGTTGCTCTTTCAGTGGGACAGCTTCTTTTTCAAAGAGGTGAGAAGATGCCTGGAGTCTTCTGGCTTCAGGACATGGTTTAGTGGGCATGCTGGTGTTGGGTTGATGGCTGGACTTGATGATCTTAAAGGTCTTTTCCAACCTTAATGATTCTGTGACTCTGTGACTGGGTGGGAGGGGCTGAATCCATTTTACACCCTTAAGGTTTTTGCCTTCCGCGTACCTCAACCAATGAACCACTGCATTTTGGGTAAGTGAAATGCATTTGTTCCACCACAAGAACAATCCCAAAGAAAGCCATAACACATTTTTTTCTTTTTTGCTCAACTTGAGATGAAAATATAATTGCTTTTTTTCTTTTTTTTCCTTCCATGCACCAAAAAGCTGCTGTTCGTGAAGCTCTGCGACGTCTCCAGTCCTGAGCCGGTGGGGGTGAGCCTCCGGCTCTGCCCCTGCACCCTGACAGCCCCGAGACAGCCATGCCACGGCGGCCGGTGCGGCTCTCGCCCCACGCCAGGCCCTGTGCTGTGTGCACACACACACACACACGTGTGTGTGTACTGGGGGTGTGTGTGTGTGTCAGGGGGGTTGGCTCACTGATAACGAAGCCTCAGGGCTTCCAGCCAGCATCCAGGCTGGCCAGGCCACACAGGCACTGCCTCTCCTGGCAGCATTGCCTGGTTAATTGTGATTTTAGCCTGGTTCCCTAAAGGCATCAGGCTCCTGTGAGGACACTGGCTGTGTGGGCTTTCACCCGCCTGCTTCAGTCCCACCTCGCAGTAGTTTTTTAACCTTCTCACCGGTTTAAATTGAATTTGAAGGTGGGCAGAGCTCTCAGCGGTGTAGCTTTGTCTGAGTTTTAGAACGGCTGGGGGCCTAGGAGAGACACTGCTTTTTATAGCCCCAGCATGAGCGAAGCCATGGCACGGGCTGCGGCACTGCATGGCCACCCGGAGCACAGCTCCGAGATGCCAGCCCCCAGGAAATGGTGTCCCTGCGGCCCCCACCCCTCACAGGACCACGCTTCCAGCAATGCCACCCGCTGTCCAGGAAAGGGACAAGAAACAGCCTTTTAAAAGCTGTGGAGAATGTTAGGGAGGCAAGCCGAGTACCCACCATCCTCGCTTTTCAGCCCCTTTCAGTGCTTCCCGGCAGCGGAGGGAGATGCCACCCGTCCCAGATTACAACTGGTTGCTATTTCTGTCTTTCTGGCACCTGTTCGTTAGCCCCCATGTTTCCATATACACATGCACAAACACATTCAGGGCTGAATTTTCCAACCATTCCTCAACTTGAGAAGCCAGAGGAGCCAAAGCTCTGGATGTTGCAACCCCGAGGGAAGCCCAGGAGGGCAGGAGCCCTGCAGTCCAGTGGAGGCCTGGCAGCCATGCCAAAAAGCTATGGAACCCCCCAGCTGAGGCAGGAGAAGGTGGATGGGAGTGGGCAGCGAGGCTGTGGTCCCTCACGGTTACCAGCCAGTGCCCTGGGTGCCTCTAAATGCCTCTCCGAGCTGCATCTCACGCATGCCTTGGAGAGCCACAGGTAAGGGCAAAGGTTCATCGCAGCCCACAAGGAGGGAAGCGAAGAGATAATTGAAAAGAAATGCTGCTAAATTAGACCGCAGTTACACCCCACTGCAAATATGTGATTTTCTGTGCAGCGTTTGTGCATCAACATTTTAGCTGAACGAGGATGAAAAGTTAACATATTCACTAGGCCCTATTACCATATTACATGTATAATTTATAAGATTTTAAGATTAGGCTGATTTCTGGTGTTTTTTTTTTTTTTTAAACTACCAACACTTTGTGATTTAATTTAATTTGCCTGTCCTTTGCATAAAATAATAAAACCCCTTACTGCAATTTTAATCTTTTCCGAAGTCCCTTGTCACCAGCTGAACAAGAAGATATCAGAACACTTTAATCATTTTTCTTAAATCCTTGAGGTCCATAAATAAGTCAAACTTGAATATACACCCCCCATATCAAGTGGTTCCCTTTAACAAGGCCAGAACAGGCTCCTCATAGATTTTATGCAGAAATCAGGTGTCTTTCAAACTGCACTTGCAAATTAAGGTGAGAGTCCAAGCAGGCAGATCTGCACAGGGGTAAAGTGGTGATAATGGAATGGGAATTAAGGAGAAAAACTTGAAAATTCACCTCATTTATCACTCCTGTTATTCTGTCAAACTTAACTTTGTGTGTGGGTATGCACAACTTTAAAAAGAGGCTTAGCATCATGTTAAAGGGAATATTATTTTAGCAGGGCCTGTTGCAATAGGACAAGGGGTAATGGTTTTAAACTAAAAGAGGGCAGATGTAGGCTAGATAGAAGGAAGAAATTTTTCACCATGAGGGTGGTGAAACACTGGCACATGTTGCCCAGAGAGGTGGGAGATGCCCCATCCCTGGAAACATTCCAGGTCAGGTTGGACGGGGCTCTGAGCAACCTGATCTAGTTGAAGATGTCCCTGCTCATTGCGGGGGGGTTGGACTAGATGGCCTTTAAAGGTCCCTTCCAACCCAAAGATTCTACGATTCTATGATTATAAGGATAGGTCTACTTCAGCATACTGAGATGCATGCAATATTCCTCCTGAAAAACAATCACGAGTCTTGCTTAAAAACCACAAGAATTTAAAAGAAGCACATCTTTCTACTTTTTTCCCTTGCCTTGGGTGATCTGGGAGATTTTTGTTGAAGTACATGAAAGCCAGTGACTGACTTGACTTACCCAGTTTCAACTGTGATTCTGCCCTAACTCACTGTTCTGCAGCTGGGACATTAAGAAAAGCGCCAAGCAATGGATGAAGCTTTTTGAGGGCAGGAGAGAGGGACTCGTTTGGGAGTCTTTGGGTCTCCACAGCCGAGTTAGAGATTTGAACCCCCTTACTAAGTAGCAGAGGGTGCTCGGCTCCCTGGTCCCACACGTCGAGCACGGCTGCCTTAGGAAATCCCCGAGGCTCAGCACTCTGTGAAATGCAATAAGCCATCCATTAGAAAGTCCCGCTTGGCAGCTGCACTTCAACCCTGCAGCTGCTTCACCGCATGGCTGGAGCCGGCGCTGGGCACCGGTGTGCCGAGGCGGGCAGCAGCCGTGCGGGCAGCAGCCGTGCGGGCAGCATCGCTCCACGAGCACCATATGCGGCCACTCACGGGAGCTTCACCCATGGGCTTAAGAAGCAACCTGGTATTCAGGCTGGGACAGGGACTGAGTGACTGAGAAGATCTTTCCCACCTTATTGGCTTCTATGACTTTACAGCTTTGCTGCCAGAAAGTCGTGTCGGCTGAAGCCAATCAGCGGGAGACATAATAAACACCAATTTGCCTCCTATGCTTCTGTCGTCACACCCCTGGAAATGTGCACAGAGCCCGGCCGTGCCCAGAGCATGGCTCAGGGCCAGGCTGCTCACCAGCCGCGACACTGACGGATCTTCCTTCACGTATTGAAGGTCCTCGCTGACCAACTGTCCTGAGCGTTTGCCCTCAATATCCTCCACTGCAGAGGAGAATTATTGTTATTACTATTATGGTTATTGTTATTATTGTAACTACTGGTGTTCCTGGTATGATCCTTAGTCTCCGGGACATGAGACTTGAGATTAAAGCACACAGCTGCTTTGGAAGAGAAAATGATTTCTGGAGAGAGAATGAAAAAGGAGACAGTAGGGAAAAAGAAGGAATCTCAGAAGCTAGGGAAGGGGAGGGAAAGAAGCAGCATATGCAGGGAGGGAACTGCTGGACTGGGAACCCTTTCATGTTGATTTCTGTGCTAAAGCAGCGGGGTGTTGTGAATTCCCAAAGCACACAGAACAAGAAATCTTCTGATCAGCTCAATTAATTTCTTATTAATTTTTAGACTAGCAAATTGACATTGCTTTCCATCCCAATTAACTGATTTTATTTGGGTTTATTTGAAACAGTGGCTTCATGGCTGACTTAATTTTGGTTCTAGCATTTTCTGCATCCTTGTTTATTAGGGTGATGGCTGTTTTAGGCAAAGACATGTCTTAGGCCTGGGTGATGTGCAGACTGCAGCCCTCTGAGCTGGCCACACGACCTTCCAGGCAGGGCAGAAAGTTGGCCATGGGACTGCGAGAAGTTCAGACTCGGTGATGGGACTGTGAGTGGTTCAGGCTCATCCTGACCTCAGAAGAGAGACAGTGAATCCAACCAGCCAAGAGAAGGAAAAATTATCGTGGAAGAAACAAAGACAAAGGAAAAACTCCAGCATTTAAACAGCTGCCTGGGCATGTGACGCAAATGGCAGAGGACAAAATGAACTAATTAGATGATGTGTAAATGAACCAATACTTTGTACGTTCTCATGCCTCGCCCGTGTTTGTTTAATAACTGTGTTCTCACTCTTCCTCCCGGCATCCATAAGCCAAGCAACTTATCTTTAGGATGGGCTTTTACAAGGGGTTCAGAAAAGGAACTGGGAGCTGGATGGCTGTCTGGTGAGGATGTGATTTGGAGCCTGGAGGGGTCAGTGGGGAGTCCGGCCGTGGACAATGAAGAAAGGACACTGCCAACCTGGGTGCGGCCACAGCCTCCGGCAGAAGGTAGCACAGGCTCTGCAGGGGTGGCACAGGTGCCCTCGACCCAGCAGCCTGGCAACTGGCCCCCGTGCCCAAACCGCTCTCCGGCACCACTCCCGACCTCATCTGCTCGCTTCCCTGCTCGCCCGGCTCAAAACACCGGCTGCTCCCACCTGAGCTCGCAAGCTGTGCACCCGCCGCGGCATGACACTGCGGCTCATCCCGGCTGTGGCCGGGAGCAACGGCAAAAGGCAGAGAGGGATTTGCAAAGGGTAGCAAACCACAGCCGAACAGCCCCGCAGAGGCGGAGGCAGACATATTTTGGTGGATGCAGCAGACGGTTTGGATAATGCTTTTGGACAATCTTCGCCATCCCAGATTCCTCTGCGGCTGCGGCGCAGTTAGCTCCAGTGGATCGGGAAATGCTTTTGTGCATACACAAGGCCCATTATGTGTGGAGGCACAGCTTTGATCATGGAGAGTTTCAATTGCTTAGATATCGAGCTGGATAAATATTTTTCACAATCCAAGCAGAAGAAGCCACTTCTAGCTGCAAGGCGGGGCTGCTTTAGTGCGCTGTTTGTTGAACAGCCAATTGCTGTTCTAAACCTAATCCTAAGAAATAAGCCATGTATTATAAATAAAGCTGGAATTAGCAGAGCATATGTGACCTAATAAACACAATATTCATAGGATTAGATGTGAAATATTAAGGTCGGATGCTGCTGGCCTTTCCCATATCAGAAGTCTCACTGATATTTCTTATATTCACGTGCAAAGGCCCATTTTTTAGACAGATAATAGCTGTGAGGATAAATTACAGGCAAAGCAGCATGGAAATGATGAAGTCTTTAAAAGATGACTGGTGACTTTGAAACCAGACTTTGAATGTCTGGTTTTGGGTGCTTTTTCCTAACGTCCCTTAAAGAGTCAAAATTCAAGACATCCCCAATTATGACTCAGAAAATTACCTCTTGATCTTTGGGGAAGAGACCTTGAAGTCTACAAGGGAAAATGCAGACCACAGTTCTCTACCACATCACCTTCAGAAAGGTGGCAGTGCTGAAAAAGAAGAAAAGAAAGCTCCATCCATCTTAAATGATATTTAAATTAACAGTTAACATTAAATAACACAAAACCCAGAGCAGGACAGCACCAAGCTCTGGCGTTACTGGTATTTAGATATCTGTGATAACATCAAAAACCTTGATATATTTGGGGGCAAGACTGAAGGTGGAACATCTCTATAATTAAAATGTATGTATCTTGATGAGGAAATAGGTACCTGTAAGTCACGAATGTTATCAGTGAGGTGTGGGGGAAGATACAAACATTAGTTGCTTGGTCCTGACCTTCTAGTGCAAATAAAGGGTAAGTTATTTACTCCATCACCATCCCATTCATATGTATAGGCCCCTGAGACTTTAAAAGTATGTTTGCACTTACCTTGCCTGTCCCTGTGCTTTCCCATGTGTGCTCTGTTCTACACGTCAGCGCAGAAACACCAGGATTAGACCCTCATCACTGAACCGGCGATAAAGACCATTAACTTGATCTGTCATCAACTGAATGCCCATTCCCAGCTGATCTGATTGATTTCCAGTGGATTACCCTGGGTACATCAGATGATACAATAACCCAGTAACCTATGACCAAGAATGGTATAGGGACAGGAGACATTATGTGCAACCCTCTGTGCCTCTCTCTTGTCCTTCTTAAAATACTGAACCGTGGCAGGCACATATTGATCCCATATGCGATAACAGCTGTTAGACAGACGCACAGATCCATTGTCTGCATTGCTGATGGCCAGCAAAGAACAATAATCACACTTGCTATGCTTGGAAAAGAACAGCCACCGGGCAGACCTTTGCTCTGAGGACCCTGTGTTGCTTTAGACGTCATTAAGGGGCCATAATTCTGGCTTAATGCTGGAAGATGCCAGGATCTCTGAGCAGTGTGAAATCCCCAGAGCTGCCCTCAGAACACCTGCTATAGGTTATCAGCATAAGGATTTTACCTAATATAGCTAGGCATCCCCATGCTTCGGTAGCCAGAGTGACAAGGAAGCTGAGCATCAGTTAGAGCTGCTGTAGAGCTGCTTTGCCTCCTTGTGAGTCTTGAATAGCTTGACCTGACAGTACACTTTCAGTCTCCTAAAAGCTAAGACCTTTTTATTTAGGGCAACTCCTGGTATTAGTACGGGCTGGGGGCTGAAGGGATTGAGAGCAGCCCTGCTGAGAAGGACTTGGGGGTACTAGTGGATGAAAAGCTGGACGTGAGCGGGCAACGTGCGCTTGCAGACCAGAAGGCCAACCATATCCTGGGCCGCATCCAAAAAAGCGTGGCCAGCAGGTGGAGGGAGGTGATTCTGCCCCTCTACTCTGCTCTGGTGAGACCCCACCTGGAGTCCTGTGTCCAGCTTGGGAGCCCTCAGCACGGGAAAGACATGGACCTGTTGGAGCAGGTCCAGAGGAGGGCCACAAAAATGATCAGAGGGATGGAACACCTCCCCTGTTGAGGAAAGGCTGAGAGAGTTGGGGTTGTTCAGCCTGGAGAAGAGAAGGCTCCAGGGAGACCTTCTTGCAGCCTGCCAGTACCTAAAGGGGGCTTCTAAGAAAGATGGGGACGGACTTTTTAGCAGGGCCTGTTCCTATAGGACAAGGGGGCATGGTTTTAAACTAAAAGAGGGTAGATTTAGACTAGGTATAAGGAAGAAATTTTTCACCATGAGGGTAGTGAAACACTGGCACAGGTTTCCCAGAGAGGTGGTAGATGCTCCATCCCTGGAAACATTGAAAGTCAGGTTGGACGGGTCTCTGAGCAACCTGATCTAGTTGCAGATGTCCCTGCTCATGGCACGGGCGTTGGAGTAGATGAACTTTAAAGGTCCCTTCCAACCCAAGCTATTCTATGATTCTTTGATATATCAACAGCTTTTTAAGTTGCAGTGGGGGGTTTGCATCTGCACCAGCCATCTCTCAGGGCAGGCTGCTGGCACCAGCCAGCTCCCACTGTTGCCTCACTCCTCACTGCTGCTCTGGGAAGCACTTATCTGGGCTCACATACAAACACATGTCCCGCTATAAGAGTGAATAACTGCTTCCAAGTATTAAACAACTCCAGGCAGGATCACCGGGTTTGCTTCTCCTCCTTGTGTGCCTTCCCACAGCACCAGCTCAGCCCACACCACCCACAGCCCCCCCAAGACACTGGAGGCTACAAGGGGACCCATGGTGGCCCTCGGGTGCAGCCAGAGTGTGCCAGGCATTTGGGCCGTGCTGGGGACTGCCAAGGTATATTGATTTTCCTACGGATCCTCAGTACAGGAGCCAACTGCAGGGCCTTGGTCAGTCTTGGTCTCCAGTTGCACGTATTTTGCTCACACAGTTGCAAGCCAGAAAGTGCATGGGCAAGCCAAAAAGCCCCTGTAACACCACTAGCCAGCCCCCAGGATGGCAGCAACCTGTCTACAAACACACACACACAGAAAGAGCTCCATGAGAACATGCAAGTTCAATCACATATATGCTGCCTCAGCGCAGCAACTATAGAGCAAGTACCTTCTTGAACATGTTGGGGTCCTGACAATATAAGGCTGAGAGATCTGGGGTTGCTCAGCCTGGAGAAGAGAAGAGAGACCTTCTTGCAGCCTTCCAGTACTTCAAGGGGGCTTATAAGAAAGATGGGGACGGACTTTCTAGCAGGGCCTGTTGCGATAGGACAAGGGGTAATGGTTTCAAACTAAAAGAGGGCAGATTTACACTAGATAGAAGGAAGAAATTTTTCACAGTGAGGGTCCTGAAACACTGGAAGAGGCTTCCCAGAGAAGTGGTAGATGCCCCATCCCTGGAAACATTCCAGGTCAGGTTGGACAGGGCTCTGAGCAACCTGATCTGGTTGCAGATGTCCCCGCTCACTGCAGGGGGGTTGGACTAGACGGCTTTTAAAGGCTCCTTCCAACCCAAAGATTCTATGATTCTATGAATACCAACAGGGGCCAGACCATCTGGCATGTTCAACACCTGCACTCATGAAAGCCTTGCTGTAAGCCTCAGCAGCTGTTTGGTTCACAGAACAAGAGCCAGTGTGCGGGTGCCCTGTGTCACTTTGCTCACCCAGCATGGTTAGGAGGAGTTATCCGGTCCCTTGCCACCCTGCAAGATGCTTCATGTCACAGTGTGTTGCCATAGGGAGAAGATGAGACCTGCTCCACAGTCCTGTACCCCACGGAAAGACCGCTGTTAACTTCCATGGACTTGAATCAGTTTAATCAGAGCCATGCTTGTTTTCAGCTGTGATGCTTACCACATAGCCCTCCCCATCACTAAGATTTATCATGCCATTTTTCACTGAGGCCTTTGTGATCTAAAATCCACATGTTTGGCCAAGGATGTATTTGACACTGAAGTAACATATCTCCTTGTTGTTAGCTCTGCACGCAGGGTTGCTCTGCGCCTGGCGGTGCAGCTGTGGGCAGTACTCAGCCAGCCACAGGCCTGAGCGCAGGCGTTGCTGCAGTTCAGGATTTCAGCGTGATTCAGGTAGAAATACCAACTATTCACCTGTCACAGAGCACGCATCAAGCCAGGTGTACAGGAAGGGGAAATGCTAGTAAGCCCAAAAAGTTCTGTTCCTGCAGAGAAACCCAATTCGTAAATGCAGTGGAATATTGATCGATGGTTTGGGTTCATTTCCAGCAAGAAAGAGAATACTGCTCTGCAGGGCTTTCCATAAGAAATGCAGTAGAGCGGGGCCAATTTTCTTTTAAAAGTACATGAGGGTGCCAGGATTGCAGCATGTGAAAGATAGCAGGACAGCTTCTGCAGGCTCCATCGAGCATAAAATAAAACAGCTACAATGCCTCTTAGGAAGAAAGTGAAAATATTTTGCTGTGCATTTTTAATGCAATCCATCACTGGAAAGAGATACACTGAAAGATTAAAATATTATTCATAATACCTTAATTTGCCATACAGAAGGTAAGACCCATCACCAAAAGATGTATCCACTTAAGAATCTGCCTTTCAGACTGTTCTCCTAGGTGAGAAAATAACACAATATATTTTTCCTGGTTACATTCCCTTCATAAATCTGATCAATGACATGCTAGTGGCTCTGAAGGGTATTTAAATACAGCTTTGCCCACAGATGCAGCAGCAGATCTTTGGCAGGAGAACCACTGACAGATTTAATTAGCATTCCAATTCAAAGAAATAAAAGGAATTGTCTATCACAAAATGCTATTTGTATCAAGAGGCTTTACTGCAATATTTGTGCTCAAGACTGAATGACTTACTGTTGCTGAAAAGTGATGGCGTCAGATTATTCTCTTCCATTCTTTTACTTTATCTTGTAGGTAAGTTAAAAGAACTAGTGGTGTCAGAATGTGCTCCTAGGACACATGTTTAGTCTATATGTATGGCAGCATGTCTTCCCTCATCTGTGTCCCCTGCTGTGACTGACAACACTTCTTCTCAAGTACATACTGAAGTAAAAAAAAAGAAGACAAATAACTTCCTCCCAGAGTAATTTGAACCAGAAAAAGAAAACTTTCTTCAGAGTTAGTGTTTGGGCACGTACAAGAAGGCTGTGGTGGGTTGACCCTGGGTGGGTGCCAGGTGCCCACCAAAGCCGCTCTGTGGCTGCCCTCCTCAGCTGGGCAGGGGAGAGAAAGCATAACGAAAGGCTCGTGGGTCGAGATAAGGACAGGGAGAGATCACTCAGCAATTAGTCATGGGCAAAACAGACTCGCCTTGGGGAAATTAATTTATTACCAATCAAATCAGAGTAGGATAATGAGAAATAAAAACTAAACCTTAAAACATCTTTCCCCCACCCCTCCCTTCTTCCCAGGATCAACTTCACTCCTGGTTTCTCTCCCTCCTCCCCTCGAGCGGCGCAGGGGGACGGGCATGGGGGTTGTGGTCAGTTCATCACACACTGTCTCTGCCGCTCCTTCCTCCTCAGGGGGAGGACTCCTCACACTCTGCCCCTGCTCCAGCCTGGGGTCCCTCCCACGGGAGACAGTCCTCCATGAACAGGCTGCTCCAGCCTGGGTCCCCTGTGGGGTCACAAGTCCTGCCAGCAACCCTGCTCCAGCCTGGGCTCCTCTCTCCACGGGGCCACAGGCCCTGCCAGGAGCCTGCTCCAGCGTCAGCTGCCCACGGGGTCACGGCCTCCTTCGGGCATACCCCTGCTCCGGTGTGGGGCCCTCCCCGGGTGCAGGTGGAGATCTGCTCCCTCGTGGAGCTCCATGGCTGCAGGGGCACAGCCGGCCTCCCCATGGGCTTCCCCAGGGGCTGCCGGGGAACCTCTGCTCCAGTGCCTGGAGACCCTCCTGCCTCTCCTGCTGCTCTGGCCTGGGGGTCTGCAGGGCTGTTCCTCTCACATCTTCTCACTCCTCTCTCCGGCTGCAATTGTACGGGTTTTTTTTTTCCCTGGTTAACTAAGTTACCCCAGAGGCGCTGCCACTGTTGCTGGTGGGCTCGGCCTTGGCCAGCAGTGGGTCCGACTTGGAGCCATCTGGCCTGGGCTCTATTGGACATGGGGAAAGCTTCTGGCAGAAGCCACCCATGTAGCCACCTCTGCTACCAAAACCTGGCCATGCAAACCCGACACAAAGGCACGTGTGGCCTGCCTCCTCCTCACACTGACACATGAAGTCCTCGCTCCCAAAAGTTTCAATGGGAGTTGTGCACAAGTAAGGAATCAATTCATGGTGGATGCTACAAGTACTCAGTAGTTCCAGTTCCAGCCATCCTCCCCAGGAAGGTGCTGTGCAGCCCTGATAAGACCTAAAGAAATATCCTGAGCCAGATTCATCGGGGTGCAGCTCTGATTTTAGAGCTGGAGCTGGAGTGACACTGTCAGAAATGCAAAGAATCACTTAGGATGAGGTCCTAGTAAATCTATGCCTCATACAGTCTAGTCTGGTATAGATACTGGTTTGAATGGTTTGAAGGTGGACTACTCATCTAGGAAGCTGTAAGAAAAACATTGCAATGATAACAACAGCCGTTTGATTAGCTTCCTAGTAATACATGAATGCACGGACTTGCTATTATATATATAAAAATACAGAATACATGTGACATATAACATTCTATATACGCTATGAATAACACATGTATTCAGAGTTAACAGTGTGCACAATGGTGTACAAAAGGCGTCTCAAAAGGTTTGGTTTTGTTTGACAGGACTACCAAGACTCCCCTTACAGTCAGTGAAGAGAAATGGGCATTTCTGGAGTCCCTTTCATCTTGCCCTAAAGTAGACCCCAAAAGTAGGCCAAGCAAACCGCACCCCAGAAGTGCCTCTCTCTGACTGCAAAGGGAACCTAGGGTGGCTGCAGTAAGGAGGTCAACGCCCGAGTTAAAGGTTTAAAAATAGAGGAGCTAAATTCCACCCATGTGGTTCAGATAAGGGAGACAGTGAAACAGGTCAGAAAACGTTTGATGTGCTCAGTCTGGTTGGTTATTTTTTAATATCACTGAGGCTGATTTCTAGTCACTGTGATTTCACAGCACTGTCAGTAAAAGGATGACTAGGGCCCTAAATATGGAAGAAACTTTAATTAGCTATTGATACAGCAGGGCTTAGATCTACGGAGATCAGAGTCCCTTTGTGCCAGGCTCTGGGCTAAGAAATGATGGGAGCCAGTCTGTAGGCTGAACAGTCGGGAGCTGGAAGGGGAAGAAGTGCAGAGAGAAGTCGCTCACTCATTAATTTTGCATGGGAAGTCAGCGCGACATTGCGCCAATGAATGCAGTAAATGGGGTTGAGGTCTGAAAGGAATACATGTTGCAATTTTTCTGCCAGTCTTGCCCTGTAACTGGCAAGTCCCAGGAAGGATCTGGCCTTTGGGAAGTGGATTTCTTAAGGTTTCCTGGGACAGGAGCAGTGGAAGAAGCCTCTTTGTGCCAGGAGACCGCGCTGGAGGCAACGCGGCCACGTACTGCAGAAGGGAACGCGACTGACCTGAGCAGGAGCCGCAGCACGAGCAGGGCCTGGCGAGCGGGGGGAAAGAGACCCCCAAGGGCAGAGTGACAAAGGGTTTCTGGGGCTGAACTAAAGCTGTGGGGACCAGGTAGGACGGCGGGGCGTAAGCTGCAGTGGGGCTTAGAGAAAACACGGGGACTCGATGAACCTGATGCAGACGCCTCTGGGAGCCTGAAGGAATTAACAGGTATGATGTGGCTGGAGCGATGTGAAACAGAAGCAGTTTTGGCAGCAGCACTTTGGGCTGGGCTGGAGAAGGGCAAAGGGAGGATCTCACACAGGAACAAAGCAGTGGCCTCTGGTGGAGCGAGAGGCTACGTTTTCAGGCAGGTACTGGCCATGATAATGTTGGCTCTGAAAGCCAGAAGAAAAGCAAACACACACACTGGTGGAGAACCCTCTGTACTTTTGGCAGCGTTTCCATATGCCCTAGGAAGGCTTCAGTACAAAGCTCAAGTGGAGCTGGAAGGTGCTTGGCTGCGGTGCCGCGCGGCTGCGGGCTCCGTCCTGCTCTCAGAGCTGTGGCACTGTCTGTCCCTGGCGTCCCTGGCTTACCCACTGCCACCAGCAGGGACCGGCGCCCATCCCTGATACCCCAGGACTGCCCTCCTGGTGAGGCTGCTGGATGCGGTCTGCACTCCAGCATCTGCTTAGAAATACAAATAAACAGAATAGCGTCAGCAGAGCAAGCTCCAGGACACCCGCACGGTAAGAGCCCTGTCCAGAGAAAGTGCACTGAGAGACCCTTCGGTAGGGTAGGGAATTCAGTGCTGGTATCCCGCATTCTGAGCCAACGCTGTAATCACTAACGTTGCAGTAAGAGAAGGGTGTTAACAGTGTTTTCTTAATGGGACCATGTATTGGTGTAGCTTTTTAAATGGCTGAAAGTGAAATGAAATACATGGGGTCTGTTGTGAATAAATAATTATTTTTGTTAGTCTTGTTTCAGTGAAAACCTAGAATTCAATCCAAATTGTAATTTCTTATTTCTGGTTTTGCCATTTGGTTGCAGAACCAAAAAGAAAAAAAAAAAACAAACCTGTTATTTGCACAGCCCTAAATCCTACCCTCCATATGCTGTAGAAAAACTATAGCTTAAGAGCAGATTGTTTGATCACTCTCAAATCCCATCAAACACTTGCTGCCTGGATTAGGGTCTCCCAACATGTAGGTGACTAATTGTCTTTTGTTTATCTTGCAAGGATGCTTTTATTGTTATGTGGAGTTGCCATCTGTCCATCTTGGAGGAGAGAGTCCCAGAAGACTTTAATCCTCAATGATATAGCTTCAGGTGCCTCTCTAAAGGACAAAGATTGGCCTACTTTCATCCCTGTGGTATGCAAAGATTTCTCCAACAGGCAGGTTTTGAGTGAAAGACTCACCCCGAATGGCTAGATCATGCTTCACCTCCTCTGAGAAGGGGCTGTGTGAAAGATGGATTCATTCAGTCAGATGGCCAAATTTAGAATATCGGAAAAATGCAGTAGTTTTAAGTCAGCTGCTTCCTTTTTCTTTAATTTCTTATTCCTCCCCTTAAAACCTTTTTTTTAAAAATAAGACAGATTGATAATCATGCAAATTTTTTCTTTTAAAATGAGAATTTGAAACTCTTCATCTTGAAGACGCCTAAGTAAGGTATTTAGATATATTGGAAATTTCTCTTCCTTTTTTTTTCATCAAGAACAATTAGCTAAACTGGAACTATAATCATGAATAATATCCATTCCAATAGAAAAAGCATTTTTCACCAAATGCTACACATACATATGCCCACACAAAGTCAAATGAACCCCCAAAGCTGCTGCTTTCTACAAGGCACATTTCCCTTCCTTCGTTTCTGCATGGATGACTGCACATGGGGGACTATTTCTAACTGGGATAATAATTAGAAGTAGCCTTCATCTGCAGGCTTTGTGACCTTTGCCGTCAGGACTACAATAAGCAGGGATGTGGTTTAGAGCAACTGCTGAACGTGCCCTCTTGTTTGTATTTTAGAGGCATCGGTGCAGACCCCAGACGCCCAGATTAAAACCTGTAGGGCTGTTAGCTCAGCCTCGCTGGCTCCCCGGCTTCAGGTGACCTTGCTGTAACCAGCACCAGCAACACCTACCCAGCAGAATAAACTCCGGTTTAAAAAACGAAGGGAAAGTCACTCGTAGGAGCGATGATGAGATCCAAGGCCATCCACAGGACACCACTTTAAATCTGGCCTGGGCTGGCAGTGACCAAAAAGCAGGCAGCATCTGACAGCTGTCGGTGGCATAGGGAGGGGGATTAGCTGTGTCAGCCTGGCTGGGTGATGGACCAGCCAGGTGGGCCCCAGGAGCAGCTCCATGCACCACCAACCCGGCTGGACCCCAAAGTCTCACCCCAACCGGTGCCGTCCAAAGCACCCTGGCATGGCCAGGAGGAGGGGAGCTCCGCGGCACTGCTCCCTGTGCCCCCATCCCAGATCTCATCCTGGCCGAATTCAGATGCTGAAAGGTACTTGTGTGAAGCGGTGGAGGAAAAAAATGGAATAAAGCAACAGCAGAAGAACTGCCCGCAGGAAAGATGAGGCAGATGGAGGATCATAAGAAAACGTTAATACTGCCCAATGAACAAACTATTATTGCCCAAGCATTAGCCCTGAAAAAGTACATTGCTGACCCTGTCACCTTGGTAAAGCAGCCTGTGCTCTAATTAATGAAGGCACAATCAGTACATACCAGTACAGGATTGAAAAGGCACAACACATGAAAGTGTGCGCTGAATTTGCTGATAAATCTTCAGCTGGGGCGGATCGGGTAGAAATGAGACCATTGGCAAAATTCTGTCTGACTTAAATTAGTCAGTTCAACTACAGCCCTTGCTGAAGTTGCCTGGCTTATAAATCAGCATCCAAATCACCCATATGCTTCTGCCACAGCAGAACGAAAGGTCTAGAAGCAGAAAGCAGCACCTTCTGTGCTGTTACAACGCTGAACTGGAGCAGCAAAGCCCGGCTGTCTGACAGCCATACAATGCCAGCCTGTCGCTACCGACGCTGGGCACCAGCACTGCCCGTCCACGGCAGCGGGAGGAATAGCGGCAGAGCTGCTCTAAGCTCCACCGTGGGACCACTCCGGGGACCAAACGATCAAGCTGCTCTAAATCCAACCTGGAGCTCCCATCCCTCACACCGAGCTGCAACAGAGGCCCCGGGGTAGACCACGTACACGGGGTACTCAGAGCAGGTAGCTGGAAGAAGGCTGCTGAGTTCTCCTCCATCATTGTCCCACTCCAGAGATCTCACTCCTCTGTGCCTCAATTTACTCATCTGGGCATAAGAATATTTAGCTCCCTCTAAGTGTTACTGGCAGAAGGATTTCATATTTACACAGTGTTGAGGAAAGTGTTACAAAATGCTTTTCAATGAGCAGCTGGAATGGCATCCATTTCGAATCTGCTTATTTTCTCTCTTGGCCTCCTGGAGAGTTATATGGCAATTTAATATTACCCATGACACCTGACAGCATTAAGCCAATTCTCATTTTATTCAGGGTCAATCACAGGGTTTGCAGGGGCCCAAGGTAGAGCAGAACTCTGGGCTGCCAGGAGTGAGAGAGTTCAGCCAGGTTCTGAGTCACAGCCAGAGAGAAGGATCAAGCTCCAGCTCACGAAATGCTCGGTGCAGGGCTTTGAGCTCCTTCCAGAGCACGAGCCCTAATGCAATCGCTTGACGTTGCTTTTACTTCCAACCCGTCCTGCTCACTGTTGTACAGATCATTTGGAGGAACAACATCTGAGATGTGGCATCCTAAATAAACTCAATAGCACAGCTTCAACCTTAAGAGCATTGAGGGAAGCGTACTATTCCTCGTGCTTTAGCCATACTCTTATTATAAAGACATTTACTTGGTTCCCTGGAGAGAACATGATCAAGTTTTACTCTGAGATACTCAGTAAATGTGACAGTGCTAAATGGAAGGGGATTCAGCCAAGAATAAAACCAGCTTTAAGCATGGCAGGAGGAGAGAGAGAATAAAAAGGAGAGAGAGAGAACAAATTTATTACTACAGCTGATCACATATGCTGTCTCAGAGGAGATGCTATGAAAGACATGGAACATCATTTGCACTAATTAGAGGAACAGTGTCACCCCGATGTATAAATATTTTACATTTCAACACATGTACTGTAGAGGTCATCAGCACAAGGCCTAAAGAGTGTATCATGAGTGGAAGCAGCTGTTCGCACTCTGGTTTTCCCTGTACATAATATAAATGACACTGATCGATTGAGCACCCTCCAGGGAAACCTTTCGAAAACAATTTAACAGGCA
Source organism: Phaethon aethereus (assembly GCF_964289735.1). NCBI lineage: Eukaryota > Metazoa > Chordata > Aves > Phaethontiformes > Phaethontidae > Phaethon > Phaethon aethereus. Next base: position 40,027,628 of record NC_138575.1, read on the forward strand.
GAAGGAGAGAAGAGGAGGATGAATTCTAAGACAGTGAACGAGTTCAAAGGGGAAAGTTTACTGTTACCTGGGAACACGTAAGGGCCAGAAGGGGTTACTGAGGCTGCCCTTTAGCAGGTACACTTCAAGCAATGGAAAATTAATGTGCTCCTTGGCATCTCCCACCTCCCTGCAAGTCATTATTTCTGCCTGCTGCTGATCAGAACTGCCTGTTTCAGGTTTTCCCCTTGGCACAGCCTGTTCCATATTTTCAATTTCCCTTCTGTCAAGCACTTCTATCCAGCTTCCTTAGTACCACTTCTCACCTAAACACCAGTCATTGACCCCTCTTTTCGGACAATCTGTTTGGCAACTGATAGGGCTGTACCGGTAAAATGAGCTTCCCCCTGCCAAAGACAGCGGCTGGTAATTCAGGACAGTTGTCATCTCTTTAATGGAAATTCCACCGGGCTCCGCAGGAATCTTCGCTGGTCTCTGTGGATTACTCTTGCTTCTATTACTTTCTGCTGGAAGACCAATCTGCAAAGACTAATTTTAAATGGATTACTTGTTTTACAATCTGATTTCCAGTTGAAATTAGTAGGAAAGAAGTTGCATGGCTCTCAGCTGGAATTTCCTGTGGGAAATTTCCAGCTCTAGAGACTGTTTCTAGCTAATCCTGTAGAGTGGATTTGATTTTACAAAGATTTGCCCAGAAGAATAGAGGATAGATGCAAAAGGTCAAGTTTTTGCCACACACACTTCTCGGTTACATTTGTCCCTCAGAGGTTCATCTCATCCCCTGAGTTCCTGCCTCCAGCTGAGCTTGTTGCTCCATAAAAAACAATGCACTAACCTGGGGGTGCGTGTGTGAAGTAGTTCATAATGGGGGAGGGAAATGGATATCAGACTAAACAAATTGCACACTCAGTCTCTACAGCTGTCTTGGCTATATTCTTTACAAGACCAGTTGTTCATTAGCTGACTTGGCCCAACGAAACACCTAAAGAAGCTGATGCTGAAGGTGCAGGGTGAGAACATCGAGCTGCCACCCAGGGCTTGGTGCCCAACAGGAGCTGCCCTGTCCTGCCAGCAGCACTCGAACAGCAGGCAGGGACAGCTTCATAAAGCAGCGTTTGCTGAATGTGCGTGGAGGATACTGGTGCATCCGGAGAGGTCGGTGCTTATCTGATAGTGCGCTGCATCCCCCAGGTGTTGCAGCACGTTCAATCCCTCTTCCTTCGGCCTTCTTCATGGTAAGACAAACACCAGAGAGTGCCCCTAAACAGAGTCTTCTACATGGCATGGGGCTGCCAGCTACCACAGATTTAGGCACTGCAGAAGTGAAAGCAAAATAGCCTGAGAAGTTGAACTGGCTGGAACTGGGAGCTGAATCTAGGAAGGCCGGGAAATATTGCCTGGGGTATCTGTTTCGGGAGTTAGAGTTCCCCCAAACTGCAGGGCACCTGACTCCTTGGTTGGAGGAAGTTTTATTTCTTTTGCCAGGCCACAAGTCTTTCTAAGTCATAGAAAACCACAGAAAATAAAGCTGGAAGGATGAGGAATAACCATATGATTCCTAGCAGGGGTTTGTCTCATTGGTTCTTAAAGAGTTCAGATGATGGCAATTGCACAATCTAGTCCAACACTAAATTACCCTTAAGATCAGACAGCTTTGTTCCGTATAATGTGATTTTTATTGTGTTGCAGATTAACAGTATTTCCTCGTCTATTCTTCTCTTTTTAATAGTGCATGTGGAGATCAGGTTATTCCTTTTCTCTTTGCTGCAACTGGTGGACAGTCTTCTGTTCTCTAAATAAAAAATAAAAAAAATTCTGAACAGATGTTCTCTGTGTGCCTTTTTACCTCCCACAAATTGTGAAGAAAAATATATCAATTAATACATTTATTTGTAGACACAGGCTTGCTTTGCAAATGGGATGAGTCAAACATATGCCGCCTGCCTCAGCTCACAGCAGCTTGAGAAGCGGCAGTAATCTGACCACTTTTCATCATGTGAAATTAGGTTGTTTGGACGGGATTAGACCAGATTTTCTCCGATCCACCTCGGCTGTTACTCACTACTTTGTGTTCTTTGAGATGGCCACAAAGAGTCTGATTGTTAATTTTTTCCAGCTTGACAATTCAGTGGCTTGCTTGCTGCTTTGAGTAGGTGTTAGCCTTGCCCCCTTTCAGTCTCATGGATGCTCACTGCTCCGCCACAATCCTTTCAGAACAATTGAAAGCAGCTTTAAGGCTGTCTCAGCCAACTCCTTCACTATTCTGGGACTGATTTCACCAGATGCAGGCAATCTGAACACATCTAGTTTGTCCAATTGCTTTCTAACCTGTGATTTTCCTATTCCACTTTGAGTTACTGTTCTTTTTTTTCCATCTGGTGTTAATTGTATCAGTCAGTTGAACAAGCAATCTCTTTTAATTTCACTTAAATTTTGCCTTCTTCATCATACTGCCAAAACATCAGCAGTGTAATCCAACGGTCTAACACCCAGGCCTCTAATCTGAACAGTGGCCAAGTTTTTGGTTGTTTGTTGCTGAGACCTGAGATATAGCCCTGTATCAATCGCTTGAACTATGAGCCTCAGATAGCTGTCCTGAAGCTAAACTTAACACCTGAGGTTCCTTGACTTACTGCACACCTATAAAACACTTCAAGAGTTCACAGAATGCAATATGGCTAGACAAGGAGTTCAGAGGAGGACATACTGGCAGCTTCTATTTGAAGCAGCCTGTCGGGGTCCAACAATTAAGCCCACCTAACATTTGCCATATTTAAACCCTGAAAAAAATCCCAATGTACAGCTATCATAACTAAGCCTTTTTCTTTCTCACTGACAAATTGCGTGCATTGTTTCTGCTGGCCTTCCCCAAGGCAAGGGCTTCCTGAAGAGGATACACACTGTTTTCCTGTCCACAGTATAAGGCATGCCTGTGTCTCCTGTGTCTCCTGGCTATGGGTTGTCTTTGACCCTTGAGTTCTCCAGGCCATGAAGATTCCTGGAAAGATTGTTTTATTAGAGTTCTCACCGCAATTTCCCTTCATGACTTCATGTTATTATCTTGCAATTTTTTGGCACCTTCGGATTGCTCATACCTGAAAGCAGAAGCATCCAAAATATCAGCCAGGTATTACCACTCTCTCTCTGATACAGTGTTCTTTATTATCACCAGCACTGCTTTGTTTGACTGACTTGCATTATAAGAGCACAAGCCTTCCTCATAACTAGGAACCCCTCCTCTCAATGGAGTACTAGAAACACCTGTGAGAAGCTATCATTTTCTCCCTCCCTCAGGGCTTTTAAATGACCTTGAAGAAGGGGAGCATGGGACAAAAGTGGAGCAGGTAGAGAAATGACAAAGGAGAATTGATTGTATAAGTTAACTACAGGCACAAGGTGTGGCTCCTAATTGTTCGAGAACCTTAAAAGCATTGGTGGAAAAGTCACCTGAACTATCCCTGATTCTCATTAGCAGGTTTCCTTTAATTATTTACAACAGTGGACTAGCTATAAAAAAGAGAGGCTAGCAGCCATCTGGTTTGGGCTCTTGGTGTGATAGCTGTAATGAAGTCACAGGGACCTTTGCAGGGAAAGTTGGACAAAAGAGCACTCATGGCTGGCAGACCACTTAAAATAGGCATGGCAGATGCAAAAGGAAAAACGGGCTGATGAACAAGAGCGGGTAAGGAGAGAGGAGCAGAACTGCAGAGCACCTCAATCGGTGTGGTCAAGGTGCGCCATTCAGTATAAGCCTGAACTGCAAGTGTTCAAAGGCACAACCTTCTCCCCCCTGCACGGGCTGCTTTTGGAAGTCAAGTATACAGTTGCCTATTACTCTGGGATCCCCTGCTTGTTCTGTTTTAAGAGGGCAGAACTATGTCCCAGTTATTCAACTGCAACCCTGTAGGCTCTCTTTGCCAAAAGGGAGCGTCTCTTCTGATGACAAGGCTGCTTTAGAAGTAACAGGAATGAGTCATTTTATTCATCGGGCTTTTTTGAAGATGCATGAAACCATCGGTTATGATGGGGTCATATCCGCAAGCTCTAGGTTATACCCAGGAGAGCTGAATTGGACTTTTTGAAATAGATGTTTACTTCTTCTGGCTTTGGTAGGTAAAGGCCCCTGGTATCGGCTTCTAACAAGTTGTCTTGGGCAAGTCCTAGTCTGTCTTGGGATTTCGGCCAATGAAAAGAGATACTGATCTTTATATCAATTGTTTCTACATAAGGGATTTTCTATGGAAGCCTTGACGCTGCTGGATTAAGATCCAGGGGAGAAAAGGCTCAAGATTGTGCAGCCAAGGGAAAAACACAAGCAGTTTCCCCAGTGTAGTCAATCCCTTCAGAGATCAGGCTTCTAACATTATGTCATTTCTTGTTTCTGAAATAGTAGATACTTTTTGGGCAGCATTCCTGCAATCCAAGGAAGGGAAAAGGTTATTCCCAGTATTCTGGCTGAATTAAAATGGATTGGCACAAAAGTTAGGTTGAAATGACCTATGCAGATAACTTGATTTGGCAGAGAACAAGGTGCTGTTTATAGTCACAGTAAGAAGCGTGAGAACGCAGGGGTGGAGCTCCTCAGTGGATTTGTAGAGATGTGGGAGAGCAAAAGCGAGAAACGCAAGAGAAGGAGACTTGCCTCTTGCCAGCCTCAGGCAAGGAGTCAAGCTTGTGAGTGAGCAGCCTAGAGGACAGAGCTGCTGAGAAACACCCAGCCTCCTGCACAAAGAAATGCTCGTCTGTGTTCCTCCTCCTTTCCCACAGCACAGCAACGCCTGTGAAAAATTACAGTGTGTTGGCCACGGCACAACAATTTTAAAGCCACATTTAACACACTTGTAATATATTCAGCTTGGCTTTTTTTCCACCTAGTAGTGAGTGTTCTGAAAAGCCTGGGACCCTAGAAGCTATCTGCATTAATTCTTCTTGAAGGTTATATTTTTAGGAATATTTTATTTTTAAAAAATATTTTGCCAGCACCAGTAGGGTTTGGAGCCTCTCTGGGTATGAAAATCCCAGCCCTGCCTTAAAGAATGTAAGGACTGAGAGAGATACATGACATGGAAAGGGTTTGGAAAAATCATCTATGGCCAAGTCTGTGTGATGCAAACATACATACTCACATGCAAAAGTGTAATTTTTCTCCAATAAAGATTTGAAACAGGCAGATAAAACCGCTGTGCCACGCCTGCACTTCAGACAAGCACGCTAACATGCCCTATGGAGGGAAAGGAGAGAACCAGGACGTCAGTTTCCATGTGAGAGTGTATACATATACATATACATATACATATGAACACATGGAAATATATATATACACACACATGTTTATATATGTGAGCGTGTGTCTGTGTACATATTTATATCCAAGCAGACAGTTCCAGTCCCCCGAGCCATGAGTGAGCTGCTGGCTGCGATGCCCAGGGCAGCGGGCAGTTTGAGGCAGGAGGAGCCGTCCTGCGTGGCAAAGCCGGCTGCTGGAGGAGGAGCTGGCAAAGGTGCGAGCGCGGCGCGGCGGCTGCTGGGGACAGGAGTAGGAGGCTGCAGCAAGAGCTGTGCAAATTCCTCTCTCGGCATTCCTGGCTGGGCAGGGAGAAGTGGAAAAGCACTTTTTCTGCCCAAAGTAGAAGCTGGTGGACTTCATTTCCTCTCAACTACGCCACTGGGGGAGAGCGACGAGAGAAGGGGCAAATTGGAACACAGGCAAGAGTGAGATGACAGCAAAATCAAAGAGCTTTTCTGTCGTGGAATGAAAGGACAGGGAAGCCCACAGAAGGGATCATACCGAGGGGATGATGGTATTGGCAAGATGTGGAAGAAGGCTGATATTACCAGGCATGGTTTATATGAGTCAGAAGAGAATAATAGAGGTATTACAGTGCAGAAAAGATGAGGCCAATGAACTCATGCTAGTGGAGATTACAGTTCAGCTGCCCATCTCCCTCTCCTCCCTGATTTCTTTTCATTAAAGGAATAAAGAGGATCCTGTGGGGAGGAGCGAGGAAACGGGAAGTGTCATAGTTTCTCTCCAGAGCCATACTGCAGCAATGACATGGATGGCTGTGGTAAAAAAAGAGGGAGGGGAAAAAACATGCACAGAGGAACAGGCCTGATGCAAGAAGAAGAGTGAAGAAGGTGTGAGAAGAGCAGAGGGAATGTGGAAAATCAACATAAGAGAGAGAGGAGGACACCTGCAGCAGTGAAGTCATAGATTTCTGTGACTGGCAAACACAACGTCTGAAAGAGGAAAGACAGAAACCCCAAAAGCTGGAGTAGGAATGGTATTTAAGGCAGTTAAGTGAGTACCACCAGATCAACTGAGGAGTAAAAGACCATAAGCAGGTGGTTATCGGGTAGTGGGGGACATCTTGATGGGTGCTGAAGCTTCTGAAACTGGAGACTGTGACAGCAGTGACCCAGATATACACAGGAATCTGTATTTTTGCTGCTTATTTCTAGATGCACCTCACCCATACAATAATATTTTAAAAATAGAACAGATTTTAAACACTGAGGAAAAAAAAGGAATTTCTTTTAAGTCTCAATGTAAAAATGACAAATCAGGGACTTAAAATTGAAATCACTAGTCCATATTTGAAGGCCAGACCAAACTGCTGACCTTAAGTACTCAGGGATTAAAAAAAAATGGTTCACACGAATATCAAGCTTATGTTTTATTATGCTTACACTTGTACATTCAAATTTTATTTTATATTTAAAACTACACTATTATGTTTACACTTTTACGTTTAAACCAACTGTTCACAAAGTAAGTAATTCAAAACTTTCTTCAAGTTTGAGATCTTAAACTAACATTCAACTCCAGAATGAGCTGCACCGGCGAATTCCGAATCTGATTCTCTTTTCAGATGGCTATCAAGGAAAAGTACCTGCAAACCCAGTGGAATTGCCCCAGTGTAAAACAAATGTGAGTGAAAGGAGAGTCAATTCTTGATGTCCACAGAGGATGGTTGTAAATAACGTGTCAACACATTTCCTCCTGATCCTGATACGAAGGCCTTGTTAACACAGTATGATGACACTTGAATTGTCATGAAGCCGCGTTACTCATTTTCAGCAGAGGACAGATACATCAAGATTGAAGACAGGATGAAAGTAGAGCTATATCTGCTTATAATCATGCATGACCAGCTGCTCTGAAGCAGTAACAACTCTATGTGCAGAAGCAGTGCATAGAAGTGATGAATGTGTGTAGCAGTCCGCAATTGGAGCATGTTTAAACATGGAGCACAGGCTAAACAGCCTGGAGAATTTTAATTTTTTTATAAAATTGATATTATAACAGGGAAATGGCTGATAGTGTTTTGCTTATGCATATAGAACTGTTATCAAGTATTTACACGGTATTGTACAAAGAAAATAAGACTGGAAGAATAGGTTTAAATGGAATGAAATGTCCTAGATAGCTTGTCCCAGAAAACTTACCTCAAACTTTAGATGCAATATGCATAGCCTGAAAAACACAAATGAGAGATAAAACAGTCTTCAAAACCTTTGGCAGAAACTCATGCGCAAAAATAGAAAGTTAAAGTTTTAACAAACAACTGCTGGTTCATGAACACAGGGCTAATGAAAAAACTGGCAGCTTTACTGAAGAAACTACATCCAGTTAAATATATACTGTGACACCAAACTCCTAGGCTAGCCTACTGAAAACCTCTCATTAGTTTAAAAAATTTACAATTTTATCAAGGCTGTATGCTAAGAACTGCTTTATCCTGCAAAAAGGATTGCTAAATTTGTTCTAATTCTTGGAGATTTAATTCTGTGAGGATCTGCTACCTTTTCAACTGGAAGACATTTCATTATGTCATTCGTATAGTGCTTGAAACAGTGCCGTTTTCTAGTGTCACAAGCAACCTCCAAGCCAAGAGCAGAGCTATATTTGGAAATGGTTTTGATTTGCATGCTCAGTTTTATGTCACCTATGAAGCACAAGAAGGAAGATACCCCTGTCGTAAACAAAAATGACCAGCCTTTTCCTTCAAGCTGCTGTTTGAAATTGCCTTATTCATTATACCTGCAGAGCTCGAATGGACATAACATGGCCTATTCACTACATGGGAAGTTACCTGGTTTTAGCCTATTGAATCTCTGGAGATAAAACCACAAAAAACTGTCTTAAATGAGAAAAAAAAAGGCACTGGTGAGGTACTCTAGAGGTGCCTATTTCTCTTCCTTGATAAGGGAAGACAAACAAAAGATTAATTTATACTGGGAACCAAACTTTAAGATGGCTAATATTGGCAGAGAGGACTACTGCTCCTGATGACTAAAACTCCAGCACCTCCAGTTCTGTATCAGGAAGATACAGGATATACTCCATGCAGAATTTTGCCATGTTGTTCAACAACCTGGAAGCTATCAAAATAAAATTATTTCCTGCAGAATCTGGAGAGAACCTGGTTTTCAGGAGATGCTGTCCACAATAGCCTGTAACCATGACATTCCTCAAAAGTGGATGCATAAAATCACAACGCTGAATTTTTAGGTGCCTATACTCAACTTTTCATACTATGTAGTGCCAAACATTTTTGCTTTATACAACTATTTTCACTTATTGTTCAAACAGACTCTTTGCAATGACAACCATACCACTACCATGCTTCAGTCAGTCACGCTGGTGCTTGGACCTGTGCCACTTTGCGCTGATTGACCTTGACATACTTTGGCAGCAGAAGATGTAGGGAGAAAGAAATCCCATAGTCAGTACTTTTGAGAAAAAAAATGCCTTGAGATTTGATAGCCACAGCCTGAAGGTGAACCATCGTTGCTGTGTATATGTGTATGATAACTTAATGAGGCATGTTTTCTTTTTGTATGGCTATCTCCTAGTTATTCAACAAATTTAATAATACATAAAATTGAAGCCATTTCCTTGGTAGTCACTACTATCACTAGTGTGCCCTCCAGATCCTCTCTGTTTTGAAGTGCAATATTCTGATGTCTATCCTATGCTTCCATAATCTTAGGGCCACACTTCATCCACTTCTTCCATGGATAATCTACAAGTGTTCCGGGTCAAAGGCCCTGGGATTAACCCAATGCTTCTGATCTTCCTGCTCAATCCCAACTGACAAAATGACAGAAGTGCAGAACATATTATTACCTGAACACCAGTTATCAGAGCCCACCACCACATGCATTGGAGGGGAACCTGCTATGTGCCATGAAGACAGTAGCAGCAGTCAAGCAACTTCTATGTACCTTTGGATAACAAGGATGGCTGCCTTGGTGTGCCCCCAGCTTGAGGTTCCTATCCAGAGACATCTTATATCAGAATGTCTGGTGCATGCACTGTCATAAATAAAGCAAGGTCTTTCAAGCTGTGCACCTCAAGACTGAAATTCCCAGCTATATTTTGGTCTTTACCCCAGGAGCGCATCCCCAGAGACTTTCTGTGCCCATCTGCCAGAACGCTGCTAGGGCCCCTTGAGGGCTGGACAGCCGTGCCCTGCTCCCCTGCCAAGCCTTCTTAGACCTGGCTGAGCTTAGTCAGAAACACTCAGACCCTCTGAGAACAAGCATGAGACTCCCTCAGGAGACCTCTGGATCTTTTTCTCATGTGACAAGTACCGCTCTTGGTGTGTTAGCGTGCATCGTGCTCCGTTCCTGCTCTCAGCCATGCCCCAAGGTGTGACAAGCACTGGTGGGGAGCCAAACAGATGCTGGTGCCTTTCTGGATCAGGGGTCTGCTGATGCTTGTCCTATTGATAGGAAGAGAAAAAGCCTGAACAATCAGAACACTGTGGTTTTTTTCTTTATTTCCCAGTAAATGCCTGAATAGCCAATACCACATTATTAATTTGAACTACCTGCTCTGAAATGCATTTGTAATTTTTGAAATGCTCACATTTGTTTCTTTTCTTCACATATCTTATTTCAATTCATGTTTCCCTAGTATACCCATGGATACTTGCAAGCCTAACTGCCATTGATACAAACCTCTCTCCTGACTGTGAAGAGAGGTCTCAATAAGGTCATAAATAACAATTATAGCCTTTGTGAGGTTCTTTCTCACTGCCACAATTGTGTGAAGTCACGTCAAGCGGCCTCAGTGCACCTTGTTTGGTCCCATTCATGTCCACAAACACTGGCAAGCAATGTTGGTATGTTAATCTATTTTGCACCTGTGAAGCACTCGGTTTTGAATTTCACCCTTCTTTCATTCTGTATTAAAAAATGCCTCTGCAAGCATGGAGGGTAAATATTCACTATTTCTGTTGCTGCTGCCCTTTTTGATTGTTCTTAGTTTGTATAAACCCACAGAAAATGTTTTTCGTGTGTCCTGGTACTTCTATTTGCTTAAAAATACCTCAGTGTTATATAGAGTTTTTTCCAAAAGCAATGGGAAAAACCCACAAAAACATATATCTACTTATTCATGTTCTGGTGCACCCTGTGCTGTTTGGAAAGATTTGCTTTCCTCTCATTGGCTGGAATTTTTTGAACATACATCATCCAATTATGTAGTTATACCATGTACATCACATATTTTATGCCTTTACTCTCAACAGCTTTGTAGTGTGACTGTGATATATTAAATATCATATAAAATAGATTTTAAGCGATACTTTATTTTGTACAAGCAAGGATTTTGTGTCACTGGTGAGGTGACCTGATTTAAAGAAAAATGCTTCTAAAGTCTTAACCTGGGCAATATAGAAATTATGTATTTTTCACTGTCCAGCCCTGAGCATCAAACAGGTGAATAAACTAGCTTTTTAATTCACCATGGCACTGTCAAAAGGATTTTGAAATCACTCAGAAAAAAATTTTAAAATTCCACACTGGTCTCTTATGTTTACCTGAGCATAACTCACTTCATCCAAAAGAATCCAAAGGCATTTCAGAAGATCCCATCCTATCAACATAGTCACACGAATAATCCTACTGGACTTGGTTTTGATCTGCCTTGTATTTTCTGTAGCTGTTTTGGTCTCTGACAGAGGCTGCGAAGTGCTTCTCCTCTCACCTGGGACTATTTTAATGTAGTGCCTAAAACCTCCAAAGCTGCTGTCATTAGTAAGAGTAGCATAGTATCCCTGACAGAGTACAATGGAATAGGATCAGACCTGAAAAATGTGAAGCACAGAATGGGATCAGCCAGTTCTAAGTTGCAGGGAAAACACCTTGTACACATGCAGAATATTATGAGCACTTTTACCATAGCTCTATCCAAATAAAATAGTCTTTTCCAGCTACTTGATGCTACATGCAAAGGCAAGGTAAATTAGCTTTGGTATCAGGATGAAATTAGCTACAACATCATACATTTCTTTTGAAATTGAGGTAAGGGTTACAAAAATAAATGAGGTTATGCTCAGAAATAAATGGCTAATAGCTCCGGGAAGCAAGATTTGTGTGATTTGTGTGTCTGTTGTTACTTTCTGAGTTACATATTTATTTTCTGCTATGGATGGTGAAATATAATCTATCAGTCAGGCAAATTTAATGAATTGTTTTGGGTTGGCGGTTTTTGCTTTTTTTTTTTTTTTTTTGCATGTGTCATTTTTCTCAAGAATCAAAACAACCTGATTTTTGCAATTGAGGGGAAGAATGTCAGGTTGTTCTACACAGCAACATTTGCAATACAAACTGCAGGCAGCAAGCAAAATCTGACCTGTACAGCCCAGGAATGAGGACTGTTAATGTCCATTCTGAAAAAAATACATATATTCAGCAATACTTTATTAATTGATCTTGAAGTATTTATTATTTTTATTGAATGTATACACCATAAATCTCACTTTCTATCTACTGACCACACACAAATGATATGCAATGTGAATACAGGGGAAGCCTGAGCTTTTGCTAATCTAAGTGGGGAGCTAAAATTTGGTAACAGAGTGCACTCAAATCAGACACAAAATTGAACTAATTGCTGGAAGTTGAAACTAGACAAATTCAGACCAGAAATAAAATCAAAGTGTAACAATGGGGACAATCGCTGAAATTCAACACACAGGGCTTAAGATTAATTCTCCAACACTGGAAATAAGATTTATTTTTTTTTAAAGGCATAGTCTATTTCAAGTACTGATGTGGGGTCTAAAGAAGGATTTTTCTTTGGTGAGTCCTAAGCCCTGTATTACATAGGACTTCAGACCAGGTGATCACCGTAGAGCCATCTGAACTTAAAATCTATGAATCTGCATGTTTGAAATCAATGTGCAGATGGGCACTTGTCCCAGGTAGGTGCTGAGAGTTCTGGTGTAATTTACATTTTGACCCATTTCCTAGATTTAGAGCTTCTGCTGTAGAATACTCTCATGACCCGCTTTTGCAGTTGTCTCCACTTCTGACAAGAGCTGCGTTTTCTCATATCCTTTTCTCTTGCTTGCAGTTGAGATGATGTTGTGCAAGGTGAACTTTGAACAGGCAGTCTAGATTCAGAAGCTGCTCTTCAGCTGTCTAACAAGAAAAATGCCTGTGGGCTGAAAATAGAACAGTTAATCTAGATCCAGCTGATAGATTGGTTACACTAAGGATACCTCAGCTGATCTTCAAATACAGAACAAGGACAAGACTCTGATAAAAGAGCATTGATTAGGAAAGCTTGCAAGGTGAAAGAAATGGTAACAAAGAGGAGATCAGAGTCACCAGGTAGCACAGACTTGACTAATTCTTGTCTGCAGCTATAACTGCTCCCCCTTCACCATTTTGTTAAATGTGTGGAGTTTGTATCTTTTTGACAGATGGGCTAGAAAGACAAAACCTACAGGAAGATCTGAATTACCAAATAGAGTTGTCAACTTTGTGTGTCACTCGAGTGTGATTGGAGGTTCCTGGAGATCCAAATAGTTCATTTCTTTCACATCAAAAGTGAGAATGAGTCTCACCAGCCCATTCTCACAGCTTGTAGTGTTTAGGACATCAATCCATTCTTCTGCAGTCAAGGTCATAATTTCTGTTTGAAGAAGTTGTTTACGCCTGCCAGATTCTTTCATATTGCATATGAAAACAGTATCCCATATGTTGTGAAAAAGTCTGCAGGAACTGACAAAGATTCCTTGGTATTACTAAATGCAGTAAGAAACCTTAACTGTAGTACGCAGTCTATTTACCCACAAAGACACCCCTCTTCCCGGAGTTCTGCTCTACCAGCACATCCATCTATCCCTTCAGTCCACACCTCCCCATCGACACTGTGCATTGGCTTGATACTGGCAGGCTGTGGCAAATACTGAATTCCCTAGTTTCCCTCTCAATCTCAACACATCCCTCTCCACACCCTACATCCTTCCCCTGCTCCTGGCTTCCAGCCCTGTCTATAATAGCATCAAAGCCTGCAAAGCCTCAAAAATGAAAAGATGGGGCAATCACAGCCTGAGGGGGCAAAGTCACAGACAGCTGAGGGTGGGAGGAAAGGTTAGGGCTTGTCATGGGTGTGCAAAGATGCACTGTTGAGGATGGAGCCCCATGTGAGGCTTGCAGTACTCATGATATTTTTGTCCAGGGCCCTGCTGAAATCAGTGTCAATCTCAAAGGAAACATGCAATCTTTAAAGATACAAAGCTAATTTTTTTGCAAGCACAGACTATATGCGCTATGAACCAATGGATACCATTGATTTCAAACAGATTTTAAAGACACAGCTTTTAGAAAGGTAATTTTGTTGATCTTGGGCAATATCACTGGGAACAGCACAGCAAAGTCATGTTTCCTAATTAGAGCTGGATGAAGAGGACATTTGTTTAAAGATCTACCAGGACTGTGCTGGTACTGAGCATTCCCATTCGGGGCACAGAGAATTATGTGTTTGCCATAATGTGTGGTACTTATGATTCAGTCTCATACCAGGCCCTTCTTCTGCTATGAAAAAAGCAATGTCAGGATGTTTCGTTTACTTCCCTGGGATTTGTATCAAAATGGAAATTACCCTCAAAATCACTTCAGAAGAAGAAAATGGCAGTTTTGACATTTTATGAGCCATATGGGAAAGAAGGGCTTCAGTTTAGTGCTTCTGTTTCTTTCTCTCAACTGAAGATGACAGTAGTCTGGTTGTTTTTCAAGTTTCTACATTAAGGTTTGCTTATATCTAGGTGAAAAAAAAAAACCACCAAAACCCAACCAACCCTTGTATGACATGTCTGGCCTAAGCTGACAAGCATACTGCATGGGTGATTTATATTTAGAGCAAGGCCCAGAGGTGTCTAAAGCAATCTACTTTCAAACATAGAAGGTGTCATACTCTAAATCTGCTCTTAAAGAAAACTGGACCTCAGTGTTATTTTCTGGTTAAAATATACAATACTCAGAAGAAAGGGCAGTGTTTGAGAACAGACATGTGATATCCAGAGTTTAGTGAGGCACCTGATTTCAGAATGCTTTACACTTCTAGATGAATGGCCAAAGCAATTCTGTTTTAATCAGTGAGTTGTGTGAACAGTATTTATGCAACTGATAGACATTCTTACACAAGTTACTAGCAAGTGATTGTAGATGGCTGGCTTTTTGGGAATTATCTTTACTTTTTTCCATGTGATGCTCATGGCAGAGGTGCTGCATTAGGTGCTGTTTTGCAAGTTGATATTTTTCTCACAGCTGCTGGAACCACAGCATGTCCCTAGGGCACGTTCTCTGCCTGAACCCCTGACTTTTGCAGCTACTGTCATTTCAAAGACTGCACATCACAGTGCTTGGGGAAGATGGGAAATGAAAAGGCCTCCTTGTGGGAGATTTGATTGCTTGAGGTTAACTTTTGGGTTTGTTTCCCAAGTAAATGTTTCATCTCAACCGGAGGTGTCTTCAAAGATTGTCATGTTTCATGGTTGAGATATTCTGTTGATCCTCCAGTTATCCTCTTATGTAGATTTTGGGGGATTTTGTTCCACAGTAGCAAAGAAAGTGTTCAAATTTTCATGAGGATAGATCAAAATAAATTGAGGAAGTTTCTTTACCTCTCCATGCTAATCTGCACAGCAAACTTCTAAACATTTATGACTTTCTCTGTAAAGAGCATGAAGCAGTAAGGTGTCATGCCTGATGTTGATGGCCACTAGGAATTGTGAATTGGCTGTCTTGTCAAACAAGTTCCTCTCCACTGCTATTAGCTCCCTAGAAATGAGCATGTGGGATCTGTTATATTCAGCTGATGTTATTACAGTACACCTAATGCTATGATAGATGAATATTTACTCAGAAGGCTTACTTTCTCAAGGGATCAACATGTTTTGGTCATTTATCTTTCAATTAAAAAAAAAGAAAATGTACATATATGAAGCAATGATTTGCCTCCGTGCATACTTCTTTGCACCCCTACTTTCAGTCTGAAAAAAGAGAAAACTCTTTTGACCTGAATGCCATGTGAAAACTCTAGAAAATGGACCAAAAGATTTTGTATTCTTACAGGATTTGGGAAAAGCTGTGGAGCAATGAGGAATTTCTACTTTAAGTCTTGGAAGCAGCAACTACAACTTCAGCTAAAAGCCAAAAGAGGAATATTATTTTAAAAAATAATAATTAAAAAATAAACAGCTATCCTTGGAAGAAGGGTGCTCCATTCTTATCAGCTCCTGTGCCTCCAGTCCTCTGGTTTGCTTCCTGTGATTCTGACATTTTGTCAATGCAGACTTTCATCTCTAAAATAAATAAATAAAAAAAAAGTTAGAGGCACATATTTATACTGAATTACTTCATTAAAAACCTGGAGAGGAGCATTTGCTTTGAAAAAATGTTTTAACTTTATTTTCAGCAATATATATATTATGTCTGTGTTCAGTGGCACTCCCCAGATACTGAAGATGTCTTAGACCTGTGCTGTAACCTCACATAACACATGGCCTGTGTTGCCTCTCAGAAACAGACCACTGACTCAGTACATATTCTTGAAACTGCAATTTAGTCGCCGGTCTGGCACCCCATTAAAACTTCCATAAGACACACATTTCTTTTCATGACACCTTGCTGCCTTAATGAATCTTTAAGTATCCAATGGTTAAGGAATTCATCCCTTTGACCATGCCATTTCGAGGTGCCATTGGGTTCAGAAGCTCTGAATTTTTGTCAACTTGCAATAAAGTGTTTCTCAGGAATGTGGAGACCATCATGCTGTACAGGTTATTGCACAGTGACAAGAAGCTTGGTGTGCCTTACTGAGCAATTTAAGTGCAAGGTGATAGTCTTATCCAGAAAGCTAATAGTGAAGATGTCACTGCAATGACAAACACCTGGCTGTCAGGGTACCGTTCATTTTATAGTCCTCCATGACACGACAGTGGAAGAGGAGGACCTCAGCATATGGGAAGAACTCATCCCTGCAATTGCAGACTGGACAAATCTATCAAAGTCAGCAGTGAGGGAAGGAAGGACCTAGGAATAAATAGAAAATGGGATAAAATAAAATATGGATTTAGCAAAAATTGATTGACCTGAAACTAATGAGCTTTCAAGAAGTCAGTTCCTTAGAAAATGTCTTTTTTCAAATTTACCTATCAGTGCCCCAATTCCCTCACCAATAGGCTGCCACTGCCACTACCTGGGTGCCCATTCCCCTATGCTTCCTTGGGCTGCAGCTACTCTCATGGGCAAGTGCCCCAGACATAAATTCTGCATCTGTAGGAGTAGGACTAGCACAGAGCCCTGTGGAAAGAAACTGAGGAAATGGTGAGCTATTTCTATTCAGGGAAGTCCCTGAAACTTCACTCAGCCCTCTTAAGCCCACTGATCCTGCCCAGTCATCCTCTCACACTTCCAGCTCTCCTTTCTCCTAGCTGATGCCCTGCAGAGAGCAGGACTCTAATCTCTACCCACACTGATTCCTGGAAGGGAGCAGCCCTGTGATGGCACAATTTATTGGGAGATGGACAGTGTGGCAGTGCAGGGCTGTGGTCCATCTGCAGCCTCCCCATTGACCGAAGGGCAATGCTAGGAGAGCAAAGACAGGCAAGAAGTAGGAGACAAAAAGTTGACTTGAAACAGGAGAGCGCAAGTGGAAGCAGCACTGAATGGTGAGACAGAAAAAGACAGAGGCCACACTACCAGGAAGCTAATGTCAGAAAATACAAGATTATTATGTTTTTCTTCTTAGCTTTATTCTTTTTACTCTTTCTATGTGGCTTTCCACAATCTTTTTCATGTTATCTTTCCTAACCTATATTATCTTCCTTTCCTGCCTCTTAGGTATTTACTGCCTGTTTTTCGGTGTGTTTTCTGTTTACAGAAATAGGTCATTAGCCTTTACAAACTGAAGTTAAACTCTATTTGAAAATACTCATTCTGATTCCAGCGACTGAGAAAAACTTTGCACATTGCATGACTGGGGTGATAGAATATGACTGTGCTGTATGCAACATTAAAAAACACTTTTAAAGTCTATCCTCACAGCAACAGTCTTTTTCTTCTTTACTCTAATTTTTCTCTTCTGTAACTCATTTTCTCTCCGGCCCAGTGAGTCATGAATTCCTGTTTCCAGATTCAGCAGCTTGTAGTTTATTGCACACCTTCAGAGGCTGAAGGTTGAAGGTACTGAACTTTCCCAAATGAGTGCTTTTGCCATTAGTTTATTGTACAGAAGGGGACTCCATGATGACAGTGACTTTTTTTCTCTAAAGAATATGCAGATGACATCTCTAGAAGATGTTCTTGAGCTGGCCAGCTCGTGCAGGGTGAGATCTCTGGAGTATTCCTGTCACTGTGGTTTCTGTCTGCCTGCTTTCACACCACTCTGCAGCACACTTTTCCAAGCACTGGAATGAACATTGGCACCTATCTTTTCTGCCATGTGATTTCCTTTTATGAGCTAGGCACTTACTAGACCTAGCCCCAAATGTTTAACATGACCCATTTCACACAAAACTAAATTTGTTTATAGGGAGTTACCTGTAGTTAGCAACCTGTGCCTTTCTGCAAATTAAAATTAAAATCACAGATAAGCAAATAATTTGTTCTATGATTACAAGCCCCAATCCTAATCACAGGTGGAACTGTGTGTGAGTGGTCCTTTTGAAATCACTGGTGTTAATTTTACTAATAAAGTAGCACACATACCGAAGTATTCCCTTGGGCCTCCATTTTCTTTTTCTCTATTCGTAGAACATCTGCAGGAATTCTCCTTTGTTTACTTAATTTTCCAAATTATACAATGATTTTTATGTTGCAGTTTTCTGAATTGATTGTGAACTGTTTGTGTGTTAATGTGCACATTTATTCCTTTGGAAGGAGATTACAAATGGTGATAGTGAATTAAAGCCTCTGTTTCTTTTTTACATCATGTATTTGCTATTTTTCCTCTCCCCCTCTTCACATCTGAATACACACATCTGCCACGTGTTCACACAGCAGTCTAAATGAGAGGCTGGGCAGCTTAGGATTCTTACGCACCAAAGGACCAGTAGTACAGTGCTGAAGGGGGCATTGCGAAGATCACTCTTAACTTTCCATCCCCAATATAAATACAGGCCTGCACATCCCTTCTTGTTACTCAAATATCAGTCTGACCATGCCCACTTAAAATACTTTTTACACTACCGAGATAAATGGAGAATGGTAAGGAGGCTCATTACTGAAGAAAAAGTACTGTGTATGTTGTGCATACCAACCTTAGGAAACATGGCCCGCGGCTCCTCTTATCAGGTGCACTCAACAGATGTAGTCTGTGTTTCCCAAGTTAAGTCCATGTAGGGATTACATCCTGCGAAATCAGGAGCTGAAGAACTCTCCACAGCTGGCTGATACCTTCAGTTCCCACTTTGAGAAGAGCTCAGTTTAATTCAGTACATCAGGTTGGTTCTTTTCTTGTTGCCCTTACAAACCTTGATTATATTTTAATGAGAAAGTTCTTTCCCAGCATGTAGCCTTAAATTTGCTTTTCAGCAGGTGGTTTACTCAGGGTTTAACTCAAAAGTCACCATGTAAATCCTGACAATAGATTACACTAGTTAATAATATAACACTCAGGCCCTGGGACTTAATGATTCTTTTTCCTTTTTATTAAATCTAATATTAATAAATTCTGCCCAGAGAAAGCCTGGGTGAGGAAAGGAACTTGGTCAGAGTTCTTTCTGGATTCTGCATTCCTCTGATGCATTATCTTTTGTACTTTCGTACATCAGTGATTTTAATGATTTTAATGAGCTTTATCACAAGTGAGTGAGATATGTAATTTCTCCATTTCAGTGCACCCTGTGAGATACTGGGCTCCCTGACTCAGGGGAGCTGAAACATCTCAGGATCTGACAGAATTAAATCCCAGCTTCTATGAAATGCTGCTATGGGGAGTAACTGACTCCCATAACCCTTTAAAGTTAAATACCTCTCACTTTCACACGTGGAATTGGACAAGCAAAGGTTACCAGGGTTTCAACAGCTGGAACTAACCCTGTGTGTGAACAGCTGGTTTTGAAATTGAGTAGCCCACACAGTGAGTGCAAGAAAGATTACACCGAGTTTCTATATTGATTTTCAAGGTGGTTAGAAAAGGAAACTGAATTCAGAGAACACCACAAAGTTTAACACGTTTGTGGTTTCTCTCTGACACAATTTGATAGAAATCCTAACTATCATCTGCATACTAAACTTGCAGTAACAGTTATTTTATAGGACTTTTTAGGAAAGACTAACGTTCAAGTGAGATGAAAGCCAGTAGTTTTAAATTATGTCTTTGCAATTATCACGTCTCCCTCGTATGCACAGCTGGGGGAGTGGAGGGGCTTCACAGATGAGGTGGGAAGGGTCCACACAGAAGAAGAGCCAATGATACATACATCATTTCCTTCTTTTCTTGTTCCAGAGGTTCACTTTTTTCTGATTACATAAAGAAGGGTGTGCCAGCAGCTGAAAAGAATCAGCCACCATTAGGCTTTTTCCCTGAGATTAGTTTTATATTAATGCTACCCCACTGATTCCACCAGGATTGCTTCTGCTGTATGAGACAGGAAAACTGAAACCTTTCTCCTCCCATTATACGTGCTGGGAGTTTACACAAAGGAGTAAGTCTAATATTCTAATGAATATTAATGTTATAAGAATCCAGAAATTATACAGAAACGTAGAAACATTAGCATGGTCTGGCAAAAAGGGAAAGCATTTTCCTTAAAATGCAATCTGCCAGCACTAAAACACAAATATATTGTGAAATAATCTCCCACAAAATATGAGTGATAGCATAAGAATAAAAAATTTTGTACGCATGCAGAGTCATAGGATCTCAGAGTATCTCTTCAGGGTGTACCCACTGACCACTAAAACATCCTTTGTTGTGTCTTAATACTGCAATAGAAGTGGTGACTTATGTGTTCTTAAACAGCAGAAAGAGCAAACCCTTGAACAGAGAATAAAGTTTAGCCACAACAGAACACGAGCTGGAATAAAGGCCAACAAACATCTGAACCTGGCAAGCCAGTTCAGCTTCATATACCCTCGTGTCAGTATGAATATGTACTAGCAAACTGATCTGTGGCAGTGATTCTGTGCACTCTTGCTCTGAATACATAACCTCATTTTTTATAATTGTATTGAAATACAATTTTATCCTAAGCTACAGGTGATGCTCTGCTGGGAATTTTCTTTTCTGGGGAAGGTAGAGAGAGGGTGGAGTTGCAAACCTTACATGTATACCGTGCAGTGAAGTGCATGTTTGAGAGCTAGTCAAGCCCTGACATCTGCAATGCTAGCATTTGTAGGTTGCTGTATTTTGAAATGCCTACACTGTTCTCAGCACGATCTGCTGAAAGATCACATTGTAGTGTACACAGTCCTGCTCATGCCTAAATTATCCACAACTCATTAATGAGAACCTGGTGCTGATTGTGTTCAGGCCCTCCTGAAGCAACCACTTACTAAGCTTAAGGGTTTACTTTTAAAGTACGGATTACTGGCTGAGATGACAGGCTTGGGCCTATGTTTAAGCAATGGTGAGACATATCCTAAGTGTTTTAATGTCTCCAGCTCAGCATCTAAGATGGAGACATTTCCCACAAAAACAGTGGGAAAAATCATACATTTTAAAATGGCTTAGGTCCTAGAACATTTTAAAATATGTTGAGAGTGAGTATAGATTCTACTTCTTATGCAAATTCTGCTTAGTATGAGGGGATGATTAAAAGGTGGCAGAAAACTACATTTTTACTTTCTTTCTTCTAGGCTTTTCTTACCTCTCCTTTTCATAGAATCATAGAATCATTGAGGTTGGAGAAAATCCTTAAGATCACTAAATCCAACCATTAACCTAACACTACCAAGCCCATCACTAAACCATGGCCCTACGCATCACTTCCTCCATCCCCATCGTATGTTTGAATAGCCTCATATTTGCTCTACCTAGCGGTCATTTACCTACAGCCAAAATAGTTTGCTGTGCTCGGTGGGAACAGTCACAGCATAGCAAGGTGCTGATCACCCACTGCACCCGTCACTGTGGGAGCCCCCAAAGTCACCACTGAAGCTTTGGACACGCATGGCTTCTCAGGAATTCCCTGGTGTCTGACCACATAAGCGTTTGCTAATGCCACAGCGGCAGAGATGCTCTGTGACTGACTGGCCAGCCTCTCTTGCCCTACAACTACATACCAAAGACCCATATAATTAAACTCTAACCTGCATCCACCTCAGAGAGGTAAGAGGACTCGTATGGGACTTTTCACAGCAACGCGAAGGAGGTACAGTGCTCTAACAGGACAACTAGATACGAACTGGGTCCGAAGGTAGCCTGGCAAAACAGACTCGGCAACCCCTCGCAGTTTGCTTGGAATTAATGTCTATCTTGGTCACAAGGGCCCTGACCAAATGGCTCAAGAAACACAGCATGCTCTGTATCTCTCCTCCCTGTACTAGCATTTTATCTTCATTAATGCATTTTAATGTATTATGTGGGCCGGAATACTTTTAGACAAGGTTTTGCAGATAACACGTTTTATTCTAAACTATTCTGGTTCTGTTTTTTTTAAAATGAATTTTAATTTTCTCATTCAATGGTTATGATTTAACCACTTTATTTTTACCAAACAGTTGCTAATTTTTGTTCTAGAACACTTTGTACAGTTTATCACAGGAGGATGACACCTGTAACAGCCCAACCTAAGCCTCTTCAAGATAGCTGCAGCAAGCAGCCTTCTTGATCCCACCTGCACCTCCAATTGCTGACATCTTCATCTCCTTCCTTAGGTGGCCACTGTGGTGCAGAACCAGTACTGCCTGTGTCCCACTGACTTGGCACATTCCAGCCTGCAGGACTGTTTGGGTACCCATCTGGAAAGAAAGTTTTCAGATATTTCTCTTAAAAACAAGTGCTTTGATGACACTACCTTACAAGTCCTTTTCAAGTAGTCTGACACTCATGAACAACTTGGTAGATTTGTCTGCAAGAAAGGGAAGACTAATTTTCTGTCATTACAGGTTAGTTCACACTTTTGGGTAATAAAAGCTGAGGGAGCAGGAAAAAGGATCAAGAAAACCCTGATTCACTTTCCTTTCTAATTTCTGAGCACCGTACACTTTCTCCTGTCAGGTGCCTAATATATATTTCTGTCCTGGGAACTGAAGTCTGTTGATCTCATCTTGTGTAGTACTGGTCTGGAAAGTGCTGATATGTTCATTTGGCCAGTATCAGAAAGAAGAAAGGTCTGTGGCCACTCAACAGGACATAGTTCAGATTCCTGAGTGTAACACTTGCCATGAAAGAATTAATCTTTGCTTTGTCTTTGAGTATTTAGGCTTTGCTTTCTTCTTTTCTTTGTAGATCTGAGACTATGATTTTGAAGGTGGCCGTTAAAGGCATTACTATTTGCAGCCAAGGTATTTTCCAATTATATTAGCATGTTCCTCCTCTTTGTCAACCTAAATCCTGCATGAAAGAGGCTTTTAAATTGAAGTTTCTTGTATTGCATTCAGAAGGAATCAAGATGTGCTTGCCCTCATCTTGAGTTCCACTTCAGACTCCATCAGGTACTATCCTTGCCAGCAGCTTCCAGGATGGATTGTAGATGGAGAAAGAGAAGGAGAGAGAGAAAGAGAGGCATCTAGGCAGGCCCAAGCCCACTCCGAGGCTTATAGACTAATGCTGAAAGCTTACAACGCACACAGTCTTAGAAAGGGAACAGCTGTACAGGTACCAATGTGATGTGTTCACACCGACTTAATTAAAAGATTGTTTACTATGTGGTAGACTAACTCCATTTTTCACATAGTATTCATAGTGGTCCAAGATTGAAAAACTGTGTAAGGCAGATTGTGAATGGTACACCTGACTGGAAAGAGGTTGAAACAGAACACTTAACGGGCTCTTTCCTCACTGTTTAGGAGTAACTAACCCCCAAACATGCATGAAGCCATCCGTGACTTTGACAGTGGAAGTAAGATGAAGTAAGAACTCCTGCAAGCCCTACGAAAAGATAATTGATACCAACTTCAGTTTTTTCTTATCTAGCTTGAATGTGAATAGGCTTCTTCCCCTCCTCAGACTACCTTGAAAAGTAGCTTTTTCCTGACTGTTCCTTAAATGTTTAAGGTATCTCACAAAGAACACTGATATTATCACAGTGTTATTCTGATGCTTTTGATGTGCATGTGCTGCTTTGCGAAAATGATGGGAAAATACTGAATCAGAAAACAGCATTTATACCCCTTGGCAGCCAAGGGGAGGGAATGTTGGGAGTCCCTGTGGCCATCTGGGGGGATACTGGGGAAGACAAAACATACTGGAGATACCGGGGAAGACAAAGCATACTGGGGAAGACAAAGCTTGCTTTCTGCTACAGTGAAGGGAAAAGATTGGGTGGGTGTGGGCAGGAGAAGGTATGATTGTTTTCTCTGCATGACGGGAGGGGTTAGGGAAATTGTTTATTTCTTTGTACCAGTACAGGAAATATCTTTGTTTATGCATGTATCTATGCCACTGGAAGAGGCAAAGTTTCTGTCTGGCAGCAGGGATGGATTTTTTAATTTTTTTTTTGTTTAACTTAGGCATAGGGAAAGCGGAGATCTATTTTTCTGTCTTTTTCCTTGGAAGGGGATGAAGGCAGGTCTGTCTACACATCCACCAGCTGTTTCAAAAAGGAAAATATGCGTGGTCTGTACAGACTTCAAAAAGGGTTGAGTGTAGGTAGCAGAGTTCATTTCAACGCTGTCCCAAGCTGAGCAAATGTTCAGATATCTATTTTTGGCTCTAATGACGTTCAAACTGACAAACCAGGAATTCAAAGCATTGTACTCCACAAAGCACGCTGTACAGTTTGGAAAACAAAGCAAATTAAGCCCTCACCCGCCCCCCCCCCCCCCGACCTCTCATTTCCCTCATTCTAGCTTGAGGCACTTACGACTCCAGGGCAATCCCAAAAGCTCTTTTCCCTCACTGTCATTTTTTAAGTTTTCATCCCACTACATGTTTCAAGTTATTTATCCTTCCTCCCACGGTGCCATCTTTGTCCTTCCAGTCTTGACAGAAGTGACTCCCGCTGCCTGAGTTGGTGATCCTCCGACTTCTCTCCCCCCCGCCCCCTCAAGACTCCCCCACACGCCGGCATCGCCCCGCTCCCCGCCGCACAGACTGGCGCAGTCGGGGCAGGGGGCCGGGCGGGCTGCCTGCCCCTGCCCCGCAGGCAGCGGGGTGACGGCGGGGCGCGGCGCAGGCTGCCTGCCGGCCGCCAAGATGGCTGTGACCCTGGGGGGTGACCAACGGCCGGGTGGACACGCGCGCCACCGCCTCCCCCCCCCCCCCGCCCCTTTCCCCGCGCCCAGGGCCCGGCGCGCGGCAGCCGTTGGGCGGGCAGCGCGCGGGAGGCGGCCGTTGGGCGGGCGGGCGGGGGGAGCCGAGGCGGGCTCCCCACCCCGCGCTGAGGGAACGTGCGAGTGTTCGGGGGGAGAGGCGGGCCGCGCCGCCGCCGAGCGGAGCGGTAGGGGAGGGGGCAGCAGGGAGGGACGGCGGGAGGGGAGGCGGCCGACGGGGCGGGGACTGGCGCTCCGGTGCGCTGTTTGTCCCTGTTCCGCCGCGCGAGGAGGAGGGCCCAGTCCGGCCGCCTTCTGCTGCCCCCTCCTCCGTGTGAGGGGACCGGGGCGACCGGGGCGGGGGCGGGGGAGGTGATGAGCTTGGGCCGGGGGCTGCGGCGGCGGCGCGGCGGCTGCTGCTGCTGCTGCTGCGGCGGGAGGCGACGGCGGGCCGTTGGAGGGTCTGTCCGGCCGGCCCGGGGCCAGGGGGATGCAGCGGAGGACGTGTCTGTGTCTGGGTGTAGCTGATCGGAGAAGAGAGGTAGCCGCCGACCGGAGAGGCCGAGGAGCAGCGGAGGAGAGCCACCCTGACATGCCTTTTCCTCTCCCTCTTCTCCAGCGGCCATGTTAACCAGAAAACCCTCAGCTAGCGCCGCCGCTGGCGCTGCCTACCCAGCCGGTAAGAAGAGGGCCGCCGCTGCGGGCCGGGCCGTGCGGGGCGGGGGCAGGAGGCTCGGCCGCCCGGCGGCTGCCCCGGCAGCCGCCGCCGCAGCGGGACCGTGCGTGTCGGAACAATGATCTGCCCTCCCCCCGGCAGCCGAGCCCGGGGGACCGGCGCGGGGCTGCGGGTTCAGCTCCGGCGTGCTGTAGGTGTGCGGGGTGGCGAGTTCGCCTGGCGGAAGGGAGAAAAAAATAACAAAAAAAAGAGAAATCTCGTAGCGGAACGACCCAGGAAAAACTGGGAATTGCTGCGTTTGCCGGAGCGGCCGCGTTTGACAGCGGGCGGCGGCGCTGGTCTCCTTTCCCCGCTGCAGCCTTGCGAACTCCTGGCAGGTCCCCGGCGGCGCCGGGATTTCGCGGGACCAGACGGCTCGGGGGGGTCAGGCGGCCGTCCAGCCCCGAGGCGTGTGCAGGGCAGAGAGCCGGCTTGTTCTGCCGGTTAGGCGTCTGCCGGTGGCGGGTTAATCTCGGATGAAGGGTTTATCTGGGCGAGCGTGGCCCGCCCGCGCTATTAGCCGGATCGGTCCGTGTGTGCGCCGCGGCAGTGATTAGCTTTTAATGGCTTCTGCCTGAAGCAAAGGCAGGCGGCGGTGCCGGCGAAGCGCCGGGGCCGCCGCCGCCCCGACGGCCGCGGTGCCTCAGGGGCCACCGCTTCCCTCCGCGCTCACCCCTCTGCTCTCCGCAGGCAGGGCAGGGGACAGCGGCCGCCCGCTGCAGTCTTCCCCGGGCACCGGAGCGGGGGTCTCCCGGGCAGGAGCTGGGACCGGCCCGCCGTCGCCCCTCGCATTGCCGCCGCTCAGGGCCAGCAACGCCTCCCACACGGTGAGCACGGGCTCGGGGCGGGGGGCCGAGGCGGGGGGGCTGGGGAAGGGGCGTCCCGATCCCGGGGCTCGCCGCCCCGCCGCCGCTCTCCTTTCGCCGGTTGTCCCCCGCGGCGGGACCGAGCCCTCAGGGGCGCCCCGGGGCGGGAGGGGGCAGGGGCCCCGCCGCCGCGGACGCCCCGTCCCGCCTAACGAGGCGCTTGGTGCTTAAGCAAAGTGCAGTTAATGTCTGCAGACTCCGATCAACTGTGCGTGTTTGTTGTGAGCTTGGGACCCTGTGACTGCGCTGAGAAGCAGCTTTCCCCCTCCCCAGCCCCCCTTCAGTCTGGTTTTGTGTCTCCTTTTCAGTGACAAATTCGATCGTCCACACTTGCACAGAGGAGCTGTTCTGGTAAATTCATTTTTTGAGATGACATTATTTTGGCAATGAGGTTAATCACCGTGATTAAAGGGTCACATGAACTGTGGTGAAAAATGAAGATTGCTCTCCCCTATATATGTCTGGTTAGCTCAGGCCGATAGCTGTCTTCCTTAGAAATAGCTATCACTGTACTCGGGAACAATGATTGGACAAATCCGACTTTATTGCTGCAGTAGTTTACCTAAAGAAATAAGCACTGATGGCATGAAAAGGATGTTATATTCTGGTTCTGTGATATCTCACATTATCTCCCACTCCTAGTTAATCTACCAGGAATGAAACTACCCAAGTATGCCACTATATATGGATGAGAGAGGGTATCTCTATCCTGAAGGCACGACAGAGTAGAGAGAGGGGTCTATATGCTGTCATGTTAACACTAAATATCTGAAATTTTTATTGCATACATTTCCTTTTAAATTATGAAAGATTTTATACTGACCCTGAAAGGCACTGACGGCATGTTTTTGTTAGAATTAATGAGTTCTTCATGGATGCTCACATACTATCTTCATAAACATATGGCAGAGCTTTAAATGGTAATGTGATTACGGGCTAGTGGAAGGTGAAACTATGCATTTAGATATTAGTGTTTCAGTGACTTTCTACGTAGCTTCAGGGGTAAAAGCATCTTATTCAAATCCATTCATAGAAAGAATTGGCTTAAATTAAAAAAAATCAGTATATGTAGGATGTTCTCAAAAGGAATGATGAATATTCTGCAAATTCAAGGTGGAGCTGCATACTTGAGATCAACATCATTGTATATTTGTGTACCTAGAATATATATCTGAATTGTTCATTACCATCAAAAGCCAATTTTTTTCACATTCATATACCAGTTAAGTGCTGGCTGAGTTTTAGAGTTGGGGCAGCAGCTTAAATTTTTAAATAAAAATAGAAAAGAAGGAATGCAGCACAAACAGCCTCAACACAGATTATGAAACTGCACATACAGATGGGCCCACAAATAACAGGGGCCCACAGATAACAGAGCCCAGATTTAATTTCGGATTTGTGAAAGCATGGTGGTCCAGCTGTATATCTGGGACTACTTACTAATTTTGGCAGTATAAAACTTTGGTATTTTTATACATAGATTTATATGTGTGTGTATTATATATACTGTCTGTGCATATATACATACATATATAAAGATGAGGTCTTTATGAAAGCATGCAAGGGGTGTTCAAGTGTTACATTTCTATGTTTTGAGTATTTTTATACGTATTGTGTATTTATACATATATTTATATATAGCATATATGCATGTGTGTGTATATAGAGAGAGAGAGGGGGAGAGACATGAAATACTTATGGAAGCCCACGGGGATGATCAAGCATTGTATTGCTGTGTGTCATGTCCCTCTAGATTCTGACTGTTGCAAACTCTGCCTTTCTTTTGTGAAACAGAGCCTACTCTACAGTATTTATTTAGCCTTGGGTACTATTACAGAAATACCTCTGACTGCCTTTCTGAATTTTGTAGATGGTTATTTTGTGGTTGGCTAACATAACTTTTTGTGGTAAGGATCAGATGTGACATCAGAATGCTGGATTTTACCTTAAAATAAAAGGGCTATATCTTTTATGTGATCTTTCTATAAACTTCGAGCCTACTGACCTCAGCTGACACTGACTGATTGAAACCGCTGGTTTTGCATCCCACTACTTCCTCCAGTCAGACCTGTTTAAAATGGAACAGTTCAGTTTTCCTAAACCATTTTCCTTTGTTGTGTTCATTTACTTATGTTGTTTTCATTCCTGGTGTATCTATGTGACTTCTGTAATACCTAAAAAGTAAGAGTATTTCTCTCTGTGTTTCAGACTTTCAGAAGGTATAGTTTGCAAAACAAACCTAAAAAGTTTTTAATTCAGGCAGAGAAGAAACCCACTGCCTGTCATATTTCTTGCAGCAGTGAGCTGTGTGATCTAACCTCTAGTGAAACTGTTGTCTCCTGCTTTCAAGTGAAGTTTCATTGTTTGGTAGAATATAATAGCATAGGAGAGCATGGGTAGAAGGGAGGAAGGTGCTGTTTTACACAAGCTTTGTATAGCAGGGCAGAGGTTTTGTCTGCAGTCTGCAATCACGGCAACCTTTGTTGCTAAGCAGGCTGTTGTGTATTGTAGCAGGGAAAGATTTTGTTTATTTAAAAAAAAATAAAATTGTGGCTTCATCCTAGGCTTATTTGTGTCTGCTTCCATCCCTGGCTGTCTTTTTGGCTCATGGTGGAAAACATGAATTCCAACCCCTTGTCCTCTTCATTTTCCTCTCCAAAGTCATTGCTTTCTCTTTTGAAGCCTTAAGTTCTTGCTTTGTTGATTGGAACCTTTTTCTATTCACTCTCTCCTGTTTCATTATGGTGTTCTTACATCCACTTGACATGCTGCAGTAGAGATTATCTTGCTTGCCTGCTGCTCTGCTTGTGTAAATCCCCACCCATCTGTGAGTTCCTCTCCCAGACTTTTGTCTCTGTCTTCTGCCTACCTCCAACTCTGTTCTTTCTTATTTGGCACATATCCCTGCATTCAGCACTCTTCCTGTTTCTCTTGCAGTCAAGCACTCTTAATCTTTTTCTCCTCCTGTCTAGGAGGAGAAACTGTAACAACAACCCATTTACAGTGCATGATTCAGTGCCCTCCCTCTTCAAGCCCCTTCTAAGATTTCCCTACAGCAAGCCTGTTCTCTTTTGCCACCAGGGATGAATGTCTATCCATATACTTTTGCATCAGTCATTCAGTCTTAATCTTAAAAATATTAAACTTAAACATTTTTAAAAATTAATTTATTTTATAATAGAACAGAGATTTCTGGACTCTGTTAATGTGAAGATCTAGCAGGCCACATTTTTATTTGCAACATGGGTTGCAAATTTTTATTGTGGGCAGCTGCTTTAAAGCAGGTAGAACCAAACAAAATGCCTTCCTGTTGGGGTGTTTTTATGTAATATATTGCCGCAGAAATGCTGTCACGTTTGAGTGGAAATAACTACACAGTCATGACCTGGACTTTGCTATATCTAGATTTCTTTAGATGCTCCTACTTCTACGTAGAACTTGTATCTAGAGGGAATATGAAACGATCTTAACTTTTAATGGGGAGGCTCTGAAATTTGAGCTCCAACAGTTGGTGACTGTGCTATGGGCACTGCAGTATATCTTGGTACATCTCTCCTATGTGTCCACTTCAGTTTACCTGAAGGGTTCAGTTTAGTGTGCATTAACTGTGCTTTTTGGTTTCAACGTAATACACGCAGGGTATCCCAGAAGTATTCAGACTCACTGCACCTGTGTAGTCCTGACAGGAGAAAAAAAAATTATGAATCAGTATCACTCTTAAGGCATAGTTCTGTCTGTGAAAATATTTGCTATATAAAATCAAAGTTAACTTTTCAAAAAATAAGCTTGTATGCACCAGATATGACAGCAGCAAAAAATCCAAATGGCATTTTTTTTCTACAGCTCTTGCTGAGCCACAAGCTCTTTAGGACAAGGGCTTAGTCTTTTTAAGTGTATAAAACCCATACTCACAGTAAAACCATTATGATAATCCTGCATTATTGTTATCATGTTAATTAGCAGTTATTTTTAGATTTGAACTGAGGAGTGCTGTTGAATTCATTTATCAAGGAAAAAACGACCTTTTTTACATTTGCTCAGGCTGCAGTCAACAAGATAGGCAGTGAAGCACGCTACACCTGATACGGTGTGTCTCTAGCATGTTAGACACAGTAGGGGTGAAACTGGCTTTCCCAGAAATGCTGTAAAGAAAGGGGTATATAGTGTAACATTTATTCTTTAATTAAGTTACTACTTTGGAACACTATTTCTCTCTGGTCCTCATCTATGCAAAGTAATAGCAGATAGAGACATCTTATTCCTGTGCAGTATTTCAGCAGGCCATCACGATAGCTTTATTAATAAGATTCATTTGATAAACCTTTTCAGATTCTGAATGACAGCAAAATAATTTTTTTTCTGGTGTTTTGCTCAGAATAAAATGATAATATATAGCTGAAGCGTGTATCTGTCTTGGATAGTTTTATAGGGTGCTAATATCACACCAAGTGACTTTTACAAAGATGGAATATGATACAACTACACAATGTCTTGATGCTTTTGGAAGATAAAGTTGAGAAGAGGTGTATGCTCCTGGTGTTCAGTCCTATAGTCATAGTCTTGTAGAAGGTCTTGAAACAGCCCATTGTGTTGGCTGAGTGTTACTGCAAAGCAATTGTCAATGGGTTTGCCGCCTTGTTGTTACAGGTCTGTACTGTAAGCATAGTAAGTTGCTGTTCTACTTCTGTGCCTAACCCCATTTGTGAAGACAAGACAAAAAAACAACCCCCAAAAACTCCCACTCCCCCAAAAAAGTTGTGTTTTTTTTCTTTGTTTTGCCTGGTGTGTCTGCTTCAAAAGTTAGGTGAATGTTTTTGACATAGCCGTCAACTTCCAAACTGGGAGCAAACCAAAGTCAAAGCAAAAACGTAGGGGTGATTTTGAAGGTATGAAAAACTAATGACAGAGGAAGAAAACACATTGTAACATTTGCTGTTTTGTAATTGATGTTGCCAGAAGATTCAGAAAGATTATTTCTTTGAGTTCAAGCTTACCTGTTGTTTCAATATGTTTTATGGAGAAATGTGTACATCAGTAATTTTTGAAGATGTGCGCTATAAAGATATGTAAATCTGAGCAAAGGCAATAAAATACGTAATAAGTAAGCTGCATAAGAACATGCAGGTTGTCAACTGTGTAGGTTGTTGGTTCTGGAATTTACAGGCCCATCTGCAGCAGCAAAAGGGAGACACGTTATAAACCTCTCAGGCTTACATTTTCGGATGAAAGACTGATGGAGCTTCTGTGTACGGTGAACAGTTTGGTACGGGACTAAGAAAGCTGTAGTCCATTGTAGCTTCCCAAGCCCATTAGTTGTGGTTCAGGGAACTTACAGCGTCACTGGTGAAGCCTGTGGAGCTTGTAAGCAGTGCAAGCCTGAACTTGACAGCAGCCTCAGACACCCAGTAGCCAGAAGTAGATAGGCAGAGCAAAGGGCTCGTGAGGATACAACACTGATCCAGGTTGGAAACAGAAGAGGTGGTGATTCTTGTGCAAGCAATACCCTGAGATGAGGAAAGTCCATTTTTCATATTAACTTTGTGTTTGTGATGTGTCTGATAGCTCTGAAACTCCTGTTGGGGTTTTTGAAAGAAGAGTGAACTCTCTTCACCCCCACAACTTTTGGAATAGAGCCTGTGCTAATTTGGTGTTTTTTCATCCACAAAGAAAACCAGTGCTACTGTCTGCATTTGCATTCCCAAGCAGCAGCTGACTGAAACTGGCAAAACCAGTCACTTTGGATTTGGGGTGAAGCTGGGATAAATGCTGATTTCATTCTGCTGCTTGGAAAAAAAAGCCAACCTGTGAGCAACAAGAGAAACCATGAAGCTGCCTGAAGGTACAGGAAGCAGAGCTACATGGTTTACACTTCAGAATGTGTTTGCAAACATGCTTTTAGGAAAAAGAACTCTAGTCCCTGCTGAGAGTGGATAAATATTTGTTTTTTTTCCAAGCTCTGTACAAAGCAAATAACTGAAGTTTGAAGAATTCCCCAGTACATCTATTGAAACAAGCAGTGCTTAGGAATGGCAGGAAATAGTTAACTCTGAAAACAGGTGACTCAAGGGACAAAAAAAATTAATGCAAGATGTGAACTGTGGCAATGGGTACTTGGGTTAACAAATTCTTAAAGATGATTTTCTCTGCTATGCTCTTTCTTCCTCATTGTCTGTATGTTAGTATTGTCTACTCCCAGTGTGTCCAGATATGTTCTGCTTTGTTGTTCAACCAGTGCCACAGAAGAAACGTTTGTACCTGGAATTTCCTAGCCTGAGTGCTTGTAATCAGAGTACAGTTACTCTGCTGCCTCACTGTGCATTTCTGACTTAAACACAGTTCTGCAATACTGCATGTGCTGAACCTCTGACACATCTTACTAACTAGGTACAGTTCTTCTGAGATGCATCATGTAGCAGTTCTCAGGGCTGTGGTGTTTTTTTTTTCAGTAGCTGCTGTTTATATAGAGGAACAGGGCAACCTTCAGGAAACTGCTACTGCATACTGCAGCGCACTTCAAACTTGACCTGAAGGAATTCCCTGTAGGCATGATAGGCTCATTAAGTCCCCTTGGTGATTTAATTCCTGGTGCTTTTGAGACATCAAACTAGGAAGGGAATTAATGTCGATATACAGGATATATTCACTGTGCTTAAATGTGACAAACGTCTTTGCTCTGAATGGCAATAGTGTGGTAGCGCTGTCTATGAGATTGATTAAATTTGATAGCGTGAGTCCAAATTGCTTTGCAAATAAATATACAGTCAAACTGCAATGATGAAATAAAATGGACCAGTTATTCAAGATGAGTCAGAATGGAATCAGAATAGCAGTGAACTCAGCAGAAGCAATCCCTGAGAGCTCTTGTTCTTATGTTGTGTGAGTTTCAGAGCTGCAAATTTCAAAATATTATCCAAAGGTGATGCTGGTGTCCAGCTGGCTACTCCTTGGGAACAAGTTACTGAATTTACAAGAACATGCTTCTGCCATATCAGACCGATACCTCACAGAAGCACAAAGTATGCTAGAAGTCTGTGTTGCATGTCCTGGTTTTCTCATTAGGAAGCACTTTTGCAGTTGCAGCACAGGTTTCATTGCCTTATATCACAGCACACAACTGCCATGTTCTGTTTTTGTTTCAGCAACCTTAAGTGAACAGAGAATGTGTTATCCTTATCTGCCTAGAAAAAATAAGTTTCAGATTAAAACTGCTCTCAGCCCTGGCTGATTATGTATTTGACGGTATTGGTAAACTTTTGGTTAGTAGTTTGGCATAAATATATTAACGCGGGTGAATCAGCTGGAGACACAGCAGGGGAATTCTTCCTACATTTGTATAAGACCAGGCAGAAGACAAACTAATTATCCTCGACTTTAGAGCAAATTAGGAATTTTAAGGACAGCTATCTTAGTGGCAAGTATATGCTTGTAAATTTCTTGTTTCTCCTTAAAAATAAATTTTTTTTTCACACCCCAGTACTTGCAGTGTTTCTTTGCTAGAAAATGCTGAATGCTGCTGTTTATTCCCTTGTGAAAACTGTCAAGAACAAATGTAATTTCTAAAATAAACTAATCCTTTTTTCCATTCCTCTAAAATGAAGTTACTTGTATGTTCTTCAACGCAAAGATTTTCTTTCTGCTCAAGTCTGCATCAGGCCCCATCTTGGTTAAAAGTTACTATAAGACTGGTTTGGGAAAGTGCTAAAGGATGTGCTTATGCTTCATTGATCTGAATGCTTTGCTGAATAGTGACTGTCTCAGTTGCAAGCAGTAAATGGCAGTGCTTGAACTTCAGAAATGTGCAAGTTCTTTTCTTCTTTGTGCATGTCACAGCACATGCCTTTTGCTTAAAATTGTGTCTGGAGGTTTTGATATACAGCAAATTTAGGAACAAGTTAAAATCTTGATTTCTGAGAACAGGTGACTAGGAGAGCCTTAGCCATGTAAGTTCTAGCAGGCATTATATATTGATCTCCAGCATCAGTAAAACTGCTGCTATGTTCTCTAAAGTCTAATGTCCCTCCAGCATACTTCTTGATGTTACAGGACTGTTGCCTTGAAGATTCCGTGGAGGAATTGTTAGCTTATCATGGATAGCACATCTGCGATTGCCTTGTTGCAAACATTTTAGAGAGTCGTGAAAGTGACATATGAGAAACAGAGAGCTGGAAAATTTAATAGCATCTAGCAGTATCACAGTGTATGTGCTGTAGTTTTTAGATTATCTGTAGACAGCTGACTTGTGAGAAAATACTTAGTTTTGAGGTGATTTAGGCAGGATGGCAAGTTGCCGAATGAATGGTGAAGCATAGAGTTCATGCCTTTCTTGTTAACTGGGTATGTATTTATTTTCAATTATAGGTTGGAGGCAGTAAGCACACAATGAATGAGCACCTCCATGTTGGTAGCCATGGACAAATCCAGGTTCAGCAGCTGTTCGAAGATAATAGTAACAAGAGGACGGTTCTGACGACACAGCCAAATGGACTTACAACGCTAGGCAAATCTGGATTGCCAGTGGTTCAGGACAGACAGTCAGAGAGTGCTCACAGACGACAAGGGAGCTCCAGCTCTTTAAAATCTACAGATGGAACAGGGAAGGTGAAAGCCTCTGTTATGACACCAGAGCAGGCAATGAAGCAATACATGCAAAAATTAACAGCCTTTGAGCATCATGAGATTTTTAGCTACCCTGAAATACACTTTTTGGGTCCAAATGCAAAGAAGCGGCAAGGTGTGGTTGGTGGTTCAAACAATTGCGGGTATGATGATGACCAAGGGTCTTATATACAAGTACCCCATGATCATATTGCGTACAGGTATGAAGTCCTGAAAGTTATAGGGAAAGGAAGCTTTGGGCAGGTGGTGAAGGCCTATGATCACAAGACGCATCAGCATGTGGCACTAAAAATGGTGAGAAATGAAAAACGTTTCCACCGCCAAGCTGCAGAAGAAATTAAGATCCTGGAGCACCTCCGGAAACAAGATAAGGATAACAACATGAATGTTATTCACATGTTGGAAAACTTCACATTCCGCAGCCATATCTGCATGACATTTGAATTGCTGAGCATGAACCTGTATGAGTTAATAAAGAAAAACAAGTTTCAGGGCTTTAGCCTGCCTTTGGTCCGCAAGTTTGCCCACTCAATTTTACAGTGCTTGGATGCTTTGCACAAAAACAGAATCATTCACTGTGACCTTAAACCTGAGAACATTCTGTTGAAACAACAGGGTAGAAGTGGTATCAAAGTGATTGATTTTGGCTCAAGTTGCTACGAGCATCAGCGTGTCTACACTTACATTCAGTCTCGTTTTTACCGTGCACCTGAAGTCATCCTTGGTGCTCGTTATGGGATGCCCATAGATATGTGGAGCTTGGGCTGTATTCTAGCAGAGCTTCTCACTGGTTATCCACTTTTACCGGGAGAAGACGAAGGAGACCAGCTGGCTTGTATGATTGAGCTATTGGGCATGCCTTCTCCAAAACTCTTAGATTCCTCCAAGCGAGCCAAAAACTTCGTGAGCTCCAAGGGTTATCCCCGCTATTGCAGCATCACAACCTTGTCTGATGGCTCTGTAATACTTAATGGTGGACGCTCTCGGAGGGGAAAACTACGTGGCCCACCAGAGAGCAGAGAATGGGGTAATGCATTAAAGGGATGTGATGATCCCCTGTTCCTTGACTTCTTAAAACAGTGTTTAGAATGGGATCCTGCTATCCGTATGACACCCAGCCAGGCTTTGCGGCATCCCTGGCTAAGGAGACGGTTGCCAAAGCCTCCAACTGGGGAAAAGGCCTCGGCAAAGAGAATTACAGAGAGCACTGGTGCTATAACGTCGATTTCCAAGTTACCTCCGACTTCAAGCTCAGCTTCAAAACTGAGGACTAATTTGGCACAGATGACAGATGCCAATGGGAATATTCAGCAAAGAACAGTGTTGCCAAAACTCGTTAGCTGAGTTTGAAAAACCCAATGCTGTTAGTATGAGAGATACAATGTGGCTGAGCCTTATTTGTATGAAAAAGTAGCCCAGATATACATTTTTATTTGCTCAATAACTTTATTCATTTGTATCTTCCAGCACTCATTTTAAACGTAAGAATTGTTGATTTTGTTTTTATAAGAACACGGGGACAATGCTTTAAGTTTTTATACTTATTTTTTAAAATATTTGTCTTCTACAGTACAATTAGCCTTACTGTAACTAGTGTGACACAGTAATAAACATCAGTGGCAGGCCACTGGTTACAACATGACTGTCATGCATTGCAGCGTGGTGTCAAAGGTATTAACCTTACTTTTCCATGGTTCATATTAGGTTTCACCTGGGGTAAATTTGTAAGACTATACCTTTCCTATTTTATGGGTCTGGGTTTTGATTCTGCAAACACTCACACCTATGCCTGACTGGACTCCAGGGAGAATACTCAAAGAAAGGCAGTTAAGCACCTGTAAACTTCTAATATGAAGTGGAGCCATAGCGTGTTAATGTTGTCATTTTCTGTGTGGTAGCCCAGAGAAATTAGTGGTATTACTAATGATACAGTCACCTCCTATGGAATGCTTTCTCTATTCAAAAGTAATGTTTTTGATTAAAATGAGCATTTAAATAGAATGCAAAAAATAAGAACTTCCGGGGCTAAAATGACTCTCTTACATGCTGTGTGGTAGAGAGGAATAGGCAGTCTCAGAAAGAATGAAGCTGGAAGTCTGTCCCTCTAAATCTGAAAGCGACTGATGGGTTATTAAAGCAAAATGATCTGGGCTTCATTTCAGGTATATAACACTGAGCATTCACACTGAGCTGCTCTCCCTCTCTTCCCCCTCCTCTCCTGTTTCTCTCCTAATGTGCAGCTTGGTCTCCCTGAATCACATAGGCAGAAGTGCTTGTTCTGTCAGTTTTATGCTGTAACTTCCAGACTGTTATGCTACATGGATTTCACAGATTGCTTTTATTTCTTCTGACAATGTTTGTCTGAGCAACTGTGACCTCTCTCGTACATTTACACTTCAGATCAAATCTGCATGTAGGGGAAAACACTATGTTACTACATTGCTTTCCGTAGGACAGTACTTCATCTTAGACAGCATAACTGTAGATGGAAAGATCCTTGGTGGAAAGCTTTGTAGTTGGCAGACGCTGTCCTAGATACTTTCTAGTAAGGGAGAATTATCAAAGGAAAGTTAAATGATGGGAATTTGATTTAATCTTTGGCATTTTTAGCTGAAAATTACTTTGAAGGAACGGTTAAAGATATGTGTAGATTTGTTCACATCTGTGTGTGCGCTAATGCTTGTTTTTTCTTTTTTACTTTGAATTACATTCATGGAAGAAAGATGGTCTTTACTGAGGAATAGTATCTAGACCTATGAGAGAAATATTCACCCCTTGTAGCATGTTTTCAACAGGAACAGTTTGAAATCTAAGATCAGTATTTCATCACGTACAATGGCTGTGGTCTACACTGGATATATAAAACATATGCAAAGGGAATTTTAAACAAAGTAGAACGTAATCTAGAAGGGTTTATGGATGTTCGAATGACATACTAGAACGGATTGCATTAAACCTCAATAACTGTACTATAAGCAACATTTATATGCACAGATTTTACTGAGTTACTTGTACAAATTACGAAAAATACTTAAAGCATGGTCCCCTGAGAGGCCAAGAAAGTTTCCGGTTAAGTTCTCCTTCATATTCATTACAGCTTAATTTTTTTTTTGGTTGGTCGGTTGGTTTATTTTTAATTTAATGTAAGACCGGGGGAGGGATATAAATACAAAATGACAGAATTCTCAGGAAACATATCGCTTAACTTCTTGCCAAAAAGTCAACACCTAAAGAAGCTCCAAAAATAATTTATGAGTAGAGGATGGTATTTGTTGATTGATATCTGTAAAAATCAGAGCGTCAATCAACCATTTTTCTTACTTTTTTAAAAAAGGATCGTTTCCTGCCTCTAGTCAATTTAAATTATTTAGTGTTAAATGTTCACGACTTTATACAATGTGTGTAAGTGCAATATGTAAACATGTATGAAATCATGTGAAAATGAAATATAGTAATACAGCTAAGAAAAATGGCTTTTGGAATATGAATATCCAGTAAGTTATGGTCAGTAAATTCTAAGTCTGGAAAAGAGATATATTAATTTTCATATAAAATTAGCTGACTCTCATGACTGTGGGAATACAGTACGGTGTATTTTTCTACGGTAACTGGGAATCTTTACTTCCTCCACCACCTACTGGGTGTTACCACTCCTTTCTACCTTAACTCTGCCTGCAAAAGTTAAGAAATAGAGATGCTTATGTTAGGGGCGGAAGAAGAATCACCTCCCTTAATCTCTTTTAAAGGGAACATTGATGCGTGTTCCTGCCTTTCATGGCAATTTAAGGTGAAAACATTTACAATGTTCATGGGTCATTAATGGGCTAAAACCACTAAATTTTCTTTTTCATGTAACCAGTTCTTAATGCCAATAGTGCATTTATGATCCACCTTCTTCATAAATGCTACCGGAAACTTTAAGGCCAAAATATAGTGTGCAGAGCTATTTTTTTAACCCAGATACAAGTGGAACTTCCTCTATACTAAAGGAGCAGCTACATCAAGGTTTTTAAGTGATGTAGCTGCTTTTTATTGTAGTTTATTTATACCTGTAAAAAAAAAGGGGGAGGGGGAGGACGTTGCCTCTTGCTTTGATGTGATTTTATTCTAAGGGCTCTGATAATTAGACTGATAGAAGTTGGCTTGGAAACAGTGCTTAGCCTCACATGTTACCATTGTCTGGGGATGTCTGAGCTATTTTCAGATTTAGTAAATAGCACAGTGTTGTCTTGTCTTTGGTTGCAGTCTCACTTGGCTCAGTTTCTTGCACCACTGGAGTGTTCATTACCACTTAAGTGTATTGGAACAACATAGTGATGCAAGATGTGTAGATTAACAATAGAGGATGAATTGTGCCCTTGGTGTTAACAATGTGCCTTTTGTTACAAATGCCGTGTTGTAGGGCGTGCATCTTGGCCTCTTTAACCCTGTGAATACTGGTTAGTAGGGATGAAATAATATTTTTAAATGCTATACCTGTCTTAAAACATCCTGTAGATGATCGAGGCCTTCATAGAAACAATAAGGCAATCGCACTGCTAGGGTGGAGAGGACACTGTTCTTGTGGTACGTCTTGTTAAGGGGTTAAAGATGGCCCTTCCTCATTGGTTGTACTTTTAACATCAAGTTCATTTTTTTTTTTAATAAATTTTTGTTATGGTGACACTAGACAGAAATCAACTGTATTTGTAAAAATTTACCTCAAACTCTTTAGTTTTATAGTGTGATTTAATCCCAGGGCATTTGGTATGAACCAAAGTGCATTCCTTTTATATGTGCCTGGCTCTTGTAAAGGTGGCCAGGGATTTTTACAATTTGGGTGCAAGGCACTTAAGCCACTTTTAACTTGGTGGGTGGTATGGAGTTAGAAATGACTTCATGGGAATGTTGAAAACACTTTAGACATAAGTAGCATCGGGCAATATTAGAATCTTTAGGAAAGGGTGTGCATTATTTAATGCTCTCCATTTTTTCAGTATTTTTTTTCCATCAATAATATTTGTGATAAGTACAAAAAGAACTCTGTTTCCAGTTAGCAAAGATTACAATATTGCCCAGTTTAATGCTATGGTAGCATTTAAATAAAATAACATTTGTGAATTATTGTTTCTAGGGGCTTGTACATCTCTGCTACAAATTGTAATTGCTCAGTCCAACTGCTACAATTACGTCTAAGCAGTAGCTTGGGTTTTTGTTGGGCAACGACTTAGACACGTGACTGTAATATGCTGCAACTGTGTGTACTGAAAACATGTGAAAAACGATTGAATGTGGACTGTGTATATATGTATGTATAATTATCTGTGAGATGCTGCTGTTGCCACTTGACATTAAAGATGTTGTAGTGGGTTTTAATCCTAGTGGCCAGTTCTATGATACTGTATGTATTGTACAGCTGATGAGGGGAGTTAAGACTGTTCCAGTGAATATTTGTTACATTTTATTGTTGTGGCCAGAGATCATTTCAGAATAAAATTTTATGTCCTACTTTACTTCTCACCACTGTAGTTTGGGTTTTTTTTCGGGTCGTAAAGAGAGCCCTTGGAGTGCTGGCATTTCTTAAACATGGAAAGGCCTGCTCCTCACCAGCTGAAGTCAATGCCAGCAGTGCCTCTGCCCCCCAGCATGCTTAGTGGTATCTGTGTATAGTCATGACCCATTGCTGGAGGAGGACTTTGCTGCTGCTTTATGTATCTTGACAGCCTTGAGTAGTGCCCAAAAGGCTGCTTTTGCCCTGAGGTTTCTCAAGTTCTTCTCAGGACTTAGGAAGTAATATATTTTGTATTTTTATTTGCCCCATACTTGAGAAAACCATCCTTGCCAGGAATTTTGCCTGCATGGGTGTTTTAATTTTTTTTTTAGCTGCTTTTTAAAGATTTAAAAAGTAACAATAGATCTGATTTTATAAGAGGTACTTGATTGGGAAAGATACAGTGTATATTCTTTTTCTCAAAACTGCTTTAAAAAAGCCCAGATTTCTGCACTGGTTTTTCAGTCGAACTGACTTTTCAGAACCTGTCAAGACTTCATAAAGTCCCAGGATAATGAGAACATACTACACAAAGCTGGTAGGCTAGACTGAGCTAAATTCTGCTCACATACAAATCCAGAGTAATTTCACTGTTTAGCGCAGAACTATCATCTTGTGAGTAATTGGCCACATTCTCTTCCTGGTAATGTCAATGTACACCCAGAGCAGTTTCACTGAAAAGCTTTCTGCTTCAGGTGAGCACAGACTGAAATCAAGGGACTTTAACTGAAATTTACTGTCTCCTACTGAGCATTGTTGAGAGATTCCAGAGCACAAAAAGCATCAAGATTAAATATAAACACATCTTACAGCCCCAAAGAGCAGCAAGCCAAAAATCACATCTTTGTGGAGTAAAACCTATTTTTTAATTACTGTGCTCTGCTGAGGACTCTGCTGAGCCTTTTAATTTTTTAGTTATTTTAGCTTTTTTTTGGTGGATTTCTTTTCCTTCTAATGTGTCTCGCACCCTCTCCTCCAGCCATCTATCCCTCTTACCAGCTCTTGTACACTTTGGCCACATCTGTTTTTTTCATTTGAAGAAGGGTAGGGGCCATCTCGCCAGTTGTCTGGAAGTTGGGTTTTGGCCTGTGCTGTTTGCTGAGACTCCCAGTAGCTGGTGGGGAAAACTGTGTTGCCCGCCGTCAGCGCTGCTCCCTCCCTGGTCTCTGCCAGAGAGCTCGGATCCCTGGTTAAAATGGGGCCCTGGGAATCCCACCCTCAATGATGGTCTGTAGCTGCTGTTACCTCCATAGTACTTCCTTTTGCGAAGAAGTTGTGGCTTCCTTTGGATGTCGGCTGTGGTGTCTCTTAGGGGTTTTTTACAGCAAAACAAGTAAAGAATGTGAGAAGTGTATAATTATGTTCAGGTACCATGTTCTTCACTTCTAGGTTATGCTGCTTTTCTTAAAAATCCCATTTTGTCCCTTTTTTTTAAGATCTCCTTATTGCAAGATCCAGCATGAATTTTACTCTTTATCAGAACATGAGAAATTAAAAAGCAGGTAAATACTAAGGGAAGTATCAGTATAGGGCTGTCTGTGGTCAGGAGCTGGTATTTAGAAGGGAAAAAAGATGCTTGTAAGATGAATAAGGCCAAATTTGAGGTAAGCATGATCTTTCCTGGGTTCAGTGAAGGTTCAATAATTACAGCAAGATCGGGTTGAGACTGGGAAAGTTTTGAATGCATCTCAGTGTCTGAAAACCATTGATAACATTATATCAGTGGAAAACTATCTTTGAGAGCTTGTCATTTTAAACTCTATGCTAGTAATTAAAGGATAACATTGAAGGGTCTTTTCTGTCGCTAGAACTCTAAAAATATTACTACATATTTCTTTTAAAAATGTGATTTATAATGTTGTTATACTGCTAGCAGAGTCTTGTGTTTTATATTTTAATGTTCCTGAGAGGAAGAACATTCCTTGTCTTTGTCTTGAGTACGTGATACTAGACATCTCCCAGCCGTCAGATATGCTATAGTGGAGTAAATGTGGCATTGATAGAACTGGTTTCTGTTCCTTCACAGAAATCCTCTGCAACTCTTGGAACTGGGATTTCTCTGTGTCGCCTTCCCTATTTGGTTTTGTCTGTTGTTTGTTTGTTTGTTCATTTGTTTGTTTTTAAGAGTGCTTTCCAGCCTCTGGCTGTTGTGAGTCTTGGATCTCTGCCAAGTATTGAGCTCTTTGGGATAGGGAGTGCTGCAAA
This sequence comes from Phaethon aethereus, assembly GCF_964289735.1. NCBI lineage: Eukaryota > Metazoa > Chordata > Aves > Phaethontiformes > Phaethontidae > Phaethon > Phaethon aethereus. Next base: position 40,070,226 of record NC_138575.1, read on the forward strand.
AATGATGTTTCTTTAGCTTTGTCCCAACAATAAACAGAAAGCCTAGCTTAGTACCAAAATCCAAAGACAGGGAATGCACATTCACCTCCAGCTGCTGGGTTCCAGTCTCCACACCAGCTGTTAACCTTGTTCTTTAACTTCTGCATGAAGTTCATCAGAAATGCCAGGTGCTGCAGAATGAAATGGCTTGTGTCCATCCCTTTGAGGGGGAAAAAGAGACTACAAAAGCAAGGTCATGACATCTTTTTGGAGAAAGCTTGGGATATAGCTGGAGTTAGGGAGAGGTTCTGCTGAGAAGTTCTTGGGCTGAGCGCTCTACATAACACCCTGGGAGGTGGCAAACCTAGTGTTCCTGCTAAGAGTGGGGAACTGTTTTCCCTTTTTTGTAGACTGTTTTAATTTGTTTGCTTTGGTTTGGTTATCTGCTAGCTGGACATGACTATGCATACCTTACGTACCTAAAGGTGCTGTCTGGAGTAGCTGCAAACAGTGAAGTATTACTTTATAACTAACATTGGTGCTGGGAAAACCAGAGGTTCTCATTCAGAGACTGTCTGACCTGACAGTGCCCTGTGCATAGCACCTGCAGGGTCCGTACAAGACTGTCTGAATGCGAAGTGTTGCAAAACAGAGGTGCGGTGAAGTATTAAACCTTGATTAAACATAATGCGCGAGATGCATCCACCAACCAGAAAAGGAAAGCAACTGACAACTGTATTATAAAGACTTTCAGCCAAACTCAGTTTTCAAGTATAGTATTGATTTATTTAATTAGACCTCTTTAGTTTAATAAAAATTATCTGAATAAAGAGATAATATTAAGATTTTGACTTCAGCTTCAGCGTGGCAGTTAAAATTCCACTGTGATTTTTTTTTTCCCCTAAGTGTGTGGGGTGCTTGCAGACACTACAAATATACTTCACTCAAGCCCTCTAGTTATAGAGATCTACTCTAATATCCTCTTCCGACAGATGAGCTGGACCTAAACTTAAAGAATGTGTACATGTGTGCGTCCAAGATATATATGTATGTGTGTGTGTGTATATGTATAGGCACATACATATGATTCTCTGAAAAACAATACTAAAAACTCTGCAGGCATTCTTTGTAGTGCTTTACAAAGAAGAGAGGTGCGGCTTCATTTTCCCTGTGCCCCATTGCAGGTTCAGTACAAGCCCAACACCTTTGCATTACGCACAGATCAAAGCCAACTCTCACAGCTGGAGTCCCTGTGTCACCGGCAGGACATGAAAAGCGAACCTCAGCACCTCAGGGTGCTCAGCGAGCAGGAGGTGGGTGTCACCCCAAGGAGAGGTGGTCCTTGTCACTTTTATCTGGAGTGGGCGTTCGCCAATGGAAGAGTTATTTTGTAGCTTGGCAACTGAAACTTCTCCTTTGGCATTAAAGCCTGAGGCCATGCACTTATACAGTGTTGATAAACTTCATCAAAGAAAGAAATCCCAAGGCTGGGGCAGAGCTTGTAAAGCCCACAGCTAGAATAAAAACTGATTTCTAGAGATCCCAGTACTTGTCACGTCCAACTGTGGCACTTCCAAAATGACCTCTAAGATTTGAAAGACCTTTCCAAAGGTCTGTGCAGAGACAGCTTTGCCCAGGACAGCCCTGGGCTGGTGGCCCTCCCTGCCCTGCACACAGATGGCAGTGCCTCTGGCTCCCCTGCGGGGCTGGCACTCCTCACCAGCTTCCAGCACTTCTGGCTTCTTCCGGGTACAAAGAACACTTCGTGGACAAAAAAAAAAAGCAGCGTTGTTAAGGAGAAGCTAAACATTTGTGTATAAAGGGCACTGCACGCTAGCAATGGGATGCTGCGCGGCTATTTGCCTGGCTGTGAGCTGTTTTGCCCCGCTGGACCTGCTCCTCCGCAGACACCTCCCAGGCCTGCCAGCACCCACCTATCCGCCATGTTGGGGTGGACCATCAGGCCTCATTTCTCCTGAGCCGGCCTGTCGCTGCCCACAGCTCCGCCTGCAAATCGCTTGCCAAAGGCAGCGAACTGCTAGTACAGTGCTTCGAAGATGAAGTTGCTGCCACGGTGTACCCGGCGAGGTGTCCCAGCCCACCGGTGGGAGCTGGCCTGAGGGCGGGCTGGGCCCAGGAGCTGTGCATGTCTGCAAGGATGGCGCTGGCCCTGCTCCCCATGGGGTGCTCCTGTCCCTAGCGGTGAGCGTGGGGTGGGGACGCTTCCCCCGTCCTTCCCCGCGCGGCAGAGCTGAAGGGTGATGCTCAGGTGACGCGCTGTCACGCCGCAGGGAGAGGAAGGTGCTCCCTACCCCAGTGCTGGCAGCACCAGGCAAAGCAGCTTCGCGCCTGTCAGGGTGGGATGTGAGGGGGCTGTAACACACTGTTCTGCTGGCACGGGGCGAATGTTTCCAATCATAAGCCTTTGCAGATGGCTTGTCTTAATTAGCTTTGACAAGTACCTAAGTTGCTGTAAGTTACACCACAAATGGGATCCTGAAGCTTTCGGGTTTTGTCACTTTTAAATAAAGCTTTTTCCCTCCTCCTGGTACAGCATTGCCATTTTTCTTCCCATGTAAGGCTCTTGAGAAGAAATGAGATCTTTTCGTAGCTGAGGAGCTATGTTTTGATTGACTAAATGATTTATAATTAGGAGGTAGCTCCTGCCAGTGCTCCTTGTATGTTGATTGAGAATTGCCTGCAGCAAATCGATGCGGGCAGAGCTACCAGAACGGCATGATGATGTCTTCTCACAGCAGATACCTTTCAACCTCACATTTCCTCCTTCTTCTGGTACTGACTCGGAGAAATTATCTTTATGGCCAATGTCTCTACGGGAGTTACAGGGTTGCACTCCACGGGCCTTCAGTGAGATACTCACCTGTGCAGTTATTTATGATCTATTGTGTATGATGCTGGTAGGCTTTTCAGAGCCTGTGAATGAAACGTGCTTGAAATTAAGCTGAAAGCAAGTGTGCCTCTGCCTTTGATGGATGTAAAGCAGAAACTTTTCCCCACCTGGTAGAAGCCACTTGGCCTGCTTGCTGAAATGGTGGCTCTGGTGTGGGCTCACCTGGGCAAGAATAGAAACAGGAGAGAGGTGGCTGCTATGGGGACTTGAGGAGATACAAATGGGGTTTTTCTCCTCTGATGAAACTGTGGCATAACAGGCAGCTGGGATGTTCTGACCAGGAAGGAGCTGGGCATATAATCCATCCTCATCTATAGCAGAGGATCAAGCTAAGACTCTTTGTTCCCACTTTCTTGGTTTTCCCTTGGTTGAGGTGGGTCTGGCAGTGCTGGGCAGACAAATGTCCCTTTTGGTCAAAGCTGAGGCAACCCTTGTGAGCTGGCCTCTCTGTAGATGGGCAGGTCAGAGAGACAGGGACCGTGGTGGTTGAAAAGGAAGGGCAAGAAGCGATAAACAAGGGATCACTTTTTTCCTCTCACTGGTTTCATCCAACTCTCTATTGCGTTGGACTTGGGTATCAGTAAAACTACCTGTCGTCATGGATCTCAGCTTTCAGAGTTTACATCTCTCTATTTCTTTTCTACCTTCTAACCATGACAGCCAGAACATTTCTAGGAGCATAGAGCCTAAGGGACACCCACTATTACAACAGATACCATGTCATAAAATCCCTTACATAAATTTATTATTTTTCTGCTATAAAAGTAGTTAGCTTACTAGCACCTATTGCTGCTGTTGGAAGACTGTTAGAAACCACTGTTTCTCTGATGGCTAGAAATGTGCTTTTAGCTTAAAATAGTTGATGACTTTTTTCATGTTATTTGTTCTTGTGCCAGCATTGTCTTATAGCTTGAATGATCCTTCAGCCCTGCTGGTATTTGGGCATGTATTTATAAAGCGTAATTGTATCCCCTTCAGCCTTTCTTTCACCACGCTAACCCTATTAAGCTATATTTGTCTCATCAGTAAAACTGACTCCCCATTCCCATCCTACTAGGTCTCTGCACCTGTTCTAGCTTGAGTTCAGCTTTATTAGAGCTGTGGGCGGCATTCTGGTTGCGGTCCCATCGGGAATATGTACAGTGAGAAAAATATCTCTCCTTGCCCACTGCGGTACTTCACCCAGTACATCCCAGGATTCTTCTCCTCTGCATCATGCCGGCAGCTCACGGCTGTTCCTCAGTCCTTTGGCTGCTCCCCTGCATCTCCTCCCTTCTGATGAGATGCAATTTACAGCAAAATTTCTCTTGGCTGGCATCTAACTGCTTGACTTTGTTCTATTAGATTTCCATTGCCTTATTGTGAGAAATGAAACCCTATGATTCTCGTAAGTATATGCAATTTGAGAAGCTGGAGCTTTCGGGAAAACTTGCAGAAATGATGTGACTGTAAGAAAAAATAATCATATTCAGCATTCATTTTTCAAAGGTATGTTTCAGGATGTGATGCAGTTGGCTCTAATCAACATTGACAGATCAAGGTGTTGCTGTTGCACCAAAAAAAATAGTAAAGATGTTTTGACTATTAGGCTGCCAGCTTTCATGACTTCAACTGGTGTTTTTCCTCAAATTCCCGCTCCTACAATTGCTATTATACAGTTACATCTTCTGACTTTTCACTGAAATAAAAGTTTCTAGTGTGAGAGCTATATCTGGAAAAAAGTATGTTATAAACCCCAAATCCAGAGAACAACTTCTATGAACTTGAAAGGAACAGATTAGGAAAAAAAAACATTTTAATTCTAGACTAATGAATTTTCAGGGCATGTATCAATGTTTCTAAGATTTTCTGAGTGTTCAGAGTCCTTGGTGTTATAAAGTCCATGTGAAATCGTGCGATTTGAAGCAAAAGTCCTGTTTTTCTACACACTTAATTAAGTTACTTTGTGGAGAGACATGGCACTGTTGTGCCATACCTGGCCATCTTGCATTGAAATGTCTTACACTGAGCGCTCAGGTACACTGTTCTTACTCTCTTAAAAAGGCATGAAGAAGGAAGATATTAATAGTAAAGCAGCTGTGGAAAGCGAGGGATACTTGAAATTCCTGGTGTGAATTTGGTGCCTATGAGGAGCTAATAATGAGGCTGAACTTCATGGAAGCATGCTCTTATAGTGGGTCATGAGAAAGCGAGATACAGGCTGGCCCCTGACTCCCTCAGTTCCTACTTCTATGTCACTCAGAAGGGTTGCAGCTGGTGAGAGGGGTTGGATGTGCCAACTTGCAGGCTTCAGTAGGATTCACTAGTTTAGAGTTTCAGTCAAGGTTTGAAGGCATGTCTTCAAAGGTGGTATATTTAGATTGTATTCACCCCTAGTGCTAGCTCTTCTTCTGTACGATGTGCATCCCAAATGTAGGGATTTTTCTAAAAAAGTCAAAGTCCACATTGATGACCAGGGAGGAGGCCTCAGTGTAAGTCTTCACTGCCCATCCTTTTTGTTCTATTTAACAGTGAACTCCCTCCTATACAGAAGAATGGAGATTTCTTGCAAAGAAAGGCTTCTGGTTGGGATTGTTTCTGTGCTTTGCTTCAATACAGTGTTTCCTGGACAAGCTAAGAGAATACAGGGAATAGAAGCACCAGAATGTGTTATGGATGGCTGCTTTAAAGCTGGACAAAATATATTTCTAGCACATTTTTAATAATTATTTTGAAATATTGTCATAAGTATGAATTTTTAAGTGTTAAGTTTTGCTTTTTTTTTTCTTCCCATGCTTCCCAATTTTATCTTTCTTTCCTTTTCAGCACTCGCTTGTTTTATGACAAGAACGTGGACAGTGGAAGAAAACAGACTAGAAATGAAAGAAGCCAGAGGAAGTCAGTTTAAACATGAAACTGAAAACGCTAGAAAAATTTTGCATAGAGATTTAATTTTCAGATACAGAAAATTCACTGAGAAAAAATCTTAAACAAATTAAACAGGTCTACATTTGGATTTTCTGTACACAGAGGTTTTATCTGACTAAAACTCCAATCCTATGAAGATTTTATTGCCTGTTTAGTTTAATACACATAAACATATATTATTGCCAGCGTGGATTAGAAATCACATTCAAAGGACTTCTGTGAAGTTTTTAATTGCTCTAAGATCTAACAATAAGGACCTTAAGCCCAGAAGAACCCACTTCTTGTGGTGGCTGGAAAATATGACGGTCTGGCTTTGGATGAATGACTGAGGAGATGACAACCAAAGCCCGTTGCTGGATAAGTAAATTTTTACATCCAGGGATTTGTTTTATTTTTCAAGGAGGGCTTAGGGAGCTTGAGGCTGTGTTGGCTTCCTGAAGATGGTGTTTGAATTAAGTTGGTTTAGGAAAATACAGTTGTTTCTGCTTGACAATGAGCATAGCCAGGTACAACTATATTCTCCTCTGAGGCTGGGATAGCTGTTGGTTCTGGCATTATTTGCCCACCTGAATGCACAGAAGTAACAGCATCTATTTTTTTCTTTATTGCTGCCTTCCACACCGAAGTTGTTAGGAAATAAAATCAACCCAACTTTAGCCTCCAAAATGGGCAAGGGAGCAGGCTTGTAAAATAACCTGCTCCAGGAACTGGTTGGTGTGTGTCTGTTGGGTGACACAAAAAGCCGAGGCGGAGGAGGAACCTGGTTTTGTTACTGGCAGCTGCTGTCCAGCTGATGTAATTCGGTAATAGCTGGTGACAGGCAGAAACTATAGAAGATACAAATGATAATTCCTTGGGGAGCTCCAGACATAAATAATTCATCAAAATGAATTTTATAGTGGAGGTCAAAAGAAATTGAAGAAAGCCATAGTGTTAACTCTCTGAGGGAGGAATTGACAGACTGTTTTTGTACAAACTATATGGGTGGGAAAGACAAGCAAATTAAATGTAAATGAAGACTATGACACTGTTCCTATTACCTGGGACCAAAGTAAGGGAGACACAAGAAATAAAAAAGGAAGAATGAGTAAGGAAATGTCAGTAACTGAAACTGCTACTGGATAACAGTGTCAGTCTGAGCTGAGGTGCACCATCAAGCCCTGCCCAGAGAGATGCTGAGTAGTGGCAACAGCAGAGTGAGTTGTCACAGGTCCATACTGTCACACAATATATATATCATATAGTTATACAGAAGTGTGTCTCCTTAGTAATCAGCTCGGTAACTTACCACAGCTGATTAACCTCACTCAAATATTTCATGCGTCTGAGTAAAGAAATGCTGCCTGTCCATGTGGGAAGGACAGAAGTGCCAGGGTGGGACACTGGTGGCTCCCACAGGTGACATCTGCAAGAGACTAACCTGCAGGGCAGCCGAAGCCATTCCCTGCTGACCGTGCTATGGGCTAATTCCCTCCGCATCACCCAGTGCCATTTGGGGGCTGCGTCCCAATGTGAGGGGCACTGGGTTTCCCACAGTGCGGCTTCTATCTCCAAAAATGCCCTCGGAGGCTGGTTTTGAAGGATGAGCAAAACTGTCATGTCCCATTCAGCTCAGAGTTCCCCGAGAAAAAACAATAATGCTTCAATGAAGCAAATTTAAGGTCTGTTTCTCTGGAACTGCTTTTAAAAACATTTCTTGGTGAAGCTCTTTTTGAGCTTGCCTAATACAAGGTGACTATTTTTCCACATAACGGGGTATAATTCTGCAACCGTTTGTGTTTGTGTTTTATGTTTGCCTTAGTTTGTGAACTCTGACTAGTCAAATAATTTCATCCTGACTGAAGAGAGGTGTTTTTGTCATATTTGAAGAAATGCTGGGTTAGGAATAAGTGGTTATAAGCCTGTGAAAATGGCACGTTCCTTATATGCAGTGCAAAATTTTCCACTCAGGCTCATATTTTCAAAAACGGCCTCTAATTTTGGGTATCCAAATTTAGTCTCCCGCAGGCTGACTTTCAGAGATATTGCCTGCCCTCAAGTCTGAGCATGTATACTTTACGGTCCCCAGAATAGCTGCTCCAGTCCGCAATTCTCCATTGCCCAGAGCAGCCCTTGTTTTGTGCTATTCTGGATTCCCATTTTGTCATTGTCTGAGAACTGCTGGCTCTCCCATAGAAAACGTTTTCCACAGTTCTAAGTTTTGTGCTCCCTAAATCTGGGAAACTTTCTTTTCCAGGGACTTTGGTATTGCCTTAGATGCAAAGGTGTCCTTCCTACCCGAACTCAGAAAAAAAGAAAAAGACTTTATTTTTCTGTATAATCACTTGCAGACTGCAACTATGAGAATAAAAGGAGAGACACTTCAACTACCTCAGTTATTTTAAACTGAAATCTGTGGGAGAAGGATCATCGCTTGTTACAAAAATCCATGAGGCTGGCTTGTACCTCACCGTATGTGATGACATCTGAAAAAAGTTCTGTTTTGTGTGTCTCACTCCTGTTTGGCTAAGTAACCCAGAGAAAATCTCTTTTGAATGTAAAGGGCTGAGGGGAATCAGAGAATAAAATATTTTAAATGTTAATTTTTTTTTGGTGCTAACCTTGTAAAAGGCAGGGAGTTTGCTGCTCTCTTGCCGTGTTTTCCCCTTGCCTGCTTGCGCCTTTTCACAGGGAGGCATTTCTCATTTTCTGATCTGATAACAAGTTAAAATGTGATGTTCTCTCTTATGTGCAGAGGTTTTGCTGTGATTTAGGGAAAAAGGATGTGCATATGGTAATGTACGAGTTTCAAAAAATAAATAGAAGGATACCCTGGTGAATTGAGCTGATTGCAGGATTAATGCTCTCTCTTATTACTGAATTCATGCTGGGTGCAGGTAGCATTAAAGGAAGCTGAAAAACCACAAGGGACTCTGTAGGTTTTTGGATTTTTTTAAAACAAAAAAAATTTGCCTCTCGTCAGTTATGCTGCAATTCCCAGAGCCATATGAGAAGCAATGACATGATAAATGCATGCCCTGTGGCACATGATAGGACCAGCCCATGGCTGGATGCTGGCATCCGTCCAGGCTGTTTCTACAGCAGGAACATCCAAGCAATCCCTTTTACTCTGGATGCTTCAAAATCATTCCTTTTAAACCAGTAGGTAAAGCACATGCAGTAAAGCACATGTAAAACAACAGCAGAAGGCGTGAAAATAATCAACATTGGGACATAACAGTAGAAAGTGAATATAATCCTCTCTTAGGACAGGATAAAAAAAGACGAAGCAAAATCATGGAAGGTGTTAACCACTTTTTAAAGATGTTTTGATGATAAGGCTGGTACAAAAAAACCCTCATATGTGATACAATTCTCTGCTGGCAAGCAGCAATTTTGGACACCTTTCAATCATTCTGATATCTAGCTGCTCATTACTATCAGCTGTAAAATGCGGCACGATTATTCCATTGAATGTTGTACAGTTTATGTAAAAGCACACGCCTGTAACAGTGGGCACCCCTTTCCTGGCGGTATAGCCTAGAAAGTAAGGAAGCAGGAAGGGCTGCTGTACCACTTTTGAGAAAGCAAGAGGAGGCTGAGCCCTGGGCAAGGGATCTCGGCTGCTGCCAAAGAGGAGTGCGTTTTCTTGACGGAGCAAGCAGCAGAGTATGAGAAGCAGAGCACTTACACAAGGCTGCTTGCTGGGAATGTACCAGCGAGCTCTTCTCACGTTTTCTTGTGCAACAAACCTGGCATTGATTGACAATTTTGCAGATGTACATGAGGATCAAGAATGGAAACTTTCAGCTCTTATACCACGAGGCAGCACAGTGCCAGCTTTTGCCCATCTCTGGTGATGCCCAGCGGTGTCTGTTGCTGTCTGCCCTCATTAAATCACTCTCCCTTTGAAGAACAAAGGATGAGGTTAGAAATCACGGTGCAGCCATGATGGGGCACAGGGTGGTGGCAGGACCCCATAGTGTATGGGGCAGGGGGCAAGGACCAAGGTCCCCCCCCGCTGCTCCCACTGCTGTAAGACTGAGCACAGTTTATGCCACTCTCCTGCTCCTTGGCTGGGCCAGAGAGCCCTTGGGCTAGCAGGCACTGAATCACTGCTTGTAAATTCCCTGAATCAAAACAAGCAGAAATAAGCCAGCAGCATGAGTCAGAGGAGGAAAAGGATTTTCCTCTGCACAAGGTCTTGAGTGAGCAATGGAAGGCAGAGAGATGCTCCCACAGTCGGTGTGAGGCAGGCGTCCTCCAACCAGGACCCACCCGGGGTCCTGGAGTCCAGTCGACAGTAAAAAGTCCCAAAGGCTTATAACGCAGGCATAGGATTCCCAGCAGCGATGGGTTACTGCTGCACCATGGCTATTGCTAACATGGGCAGTTTCACCCATGTAATTGTAACAGAGATAGACAGAAAATGAGGATTTTTCTCATTTTACCTCTCCATCCCTGGACACTCTCTCCTTTCCTGCCCTGGTAGTGGGAAAATATAGTGCTGCTTTTCCTTTTCAGGGCCAGACACATGGATATGTACTGGCACTCCCTAGCTGCAGCGTATGGTCATCTGATGTTTTTATATAGGTCTGTCAGCTGTCTGACTTTTGGTATTGGCACGGAGATGGCAGCAGGTCCCACTGTCCCCACCAGAGCTACGATAGCATTACCCATGTGAAATGCCTTTGAAGCGAGGTGCTTTGGTCCGGAGCCCCAGTATGAGAGCTCCTATCAAAAACACGGCACTCCCGCCAAATAAATCCCTCACGGTGCTTTGCTCTCACTACCAGGGTAGTTAAAGGGATGCCATAAACCGTTTCCCTGTGTGGGTTTTAAACAAGCTGTCCACTTGCTGGTGATATCTGGACTTTACAGGAGGGCAATTTTGCTCTTCTAATTCTCCAGAGAGAGAGATTGGGTCAATAAGTTGGTGCTGAAAAGGAGTGTTCATTCTGAATTTGGTGCACTGAGACCATGATAGCTATTCTACAAAGTGTTAAGTGCTTTAAGAATTTGTATGGGTGTTTGCTTTTCCCCATGCATTTGTCAAGTTTGGTTAACATTAATTTCCATTATTTCCTCTGAAACAGAGGATTAACCTGCAGCAAATTTTTATATCTAGACTTCACTCCAAGACAAGGGTGTCTGCTTGTTTAGATACGAATGCATTGGCAGTTTAATGATGCAGTCGCATGAATTGCTCCCCATAAAGCCCACCTAACCCTGTACTCCCTGTATCGATCCTGGGAGTGACAAATTCCATCTGAGGAAGGCACCACTTTGAGATATTAAAGTGTAATTTATGAGTTCATTTACTGAGGTTCCAGAATTTATTTCCTTAAATGTTATGGAGCATATCTGATGCAAATCCCCTGGGATTTGGAACAATATTGTAAAATACCATCAATTCCTAGTTCCTTTGTAATCTTTTAATGAAGGCAGAATATCCTTTGTTAAATGGGCCCTTTCATCCTCTGGGTGAATTAGGTGCAATTATAATTAAACTTTCGTTTAGAATTGGAACTAAATTAAAATCATATAAATAACTGTATCTTCAGGATTGCTATTCCTAATTAATAAGGTGACCACTCTTGCTGGAATAGATTTTTTATGACGCATTAATAACTCCCAATTCCTATTACATATTTATCTAAGGCAATACATTATATTTCAAATGTTTAACAGAAGACTCCCATAAGGAAGGTTCTAATAAAGTACTCTATTAGACTCTCGGTGCCTCCTGCTGCTTCTGAAAGGTGAGACAATAAAATCCACGTTGCAACGTGGTACGACATTTTATGTGAAACCGGGTGAGGTTTCTGGAGTGCCATGCAGAGTGCTAGCACACTGGCTTGGGTGACCTGAATACACACACACCACGTGCCCGTCAAATTGCATCATTTCATTAGCTGGGTTTCTTTCCCCCAGGGCTAGTTTGATATGTGCTTCAGCGGCTTTGCAAGTCATTTTGCAAAGGAGTCAAGGCCTAGGGTTTAGGACTCCGATTGCGTTTCAGAGCAATACAGGCGTTACTCTGATGTCTTGTGCTGAACCTTTTGTAAGTATTTATCTGTTAAACCAGAGTCCTCCACATATATCATGCTCAGTATGCATTTATTTCCAGTGTGGAGAGAAAGTACTTCATGTGCAGCTGTAACTATGTAACATCCAACTGCTCTTACCTCCTTCTTCATCTCTGTAGCATTGCCACCAGCTTTGGAGTCCGTGGTGTTCACTGCCCCAGGGTGACGGACAGCATGAGAGCTTGGATAGGCTCCACTTGCTCCACATGAAACCCTCCAAGCCCAAGCACTTACCTTCAGCTTCCCCAAGTCCTGCCAAACCCAACTGGGTGACCTGATTGCAGGTCACCCCAAGTGACTTTGGCTTCTCTAATGTAAGTGCATACCAGCCTGTGTCAAGAAGAAGGGAGAATGTAAAACCACAGCAGAAGTCATGAAAATAATCATAATTAGGACATAGCAGTAGAAAGTGAATATAATCCTCTCTTCGGACAGGATAAAAAAAGGTGATGCAAAATCATGGAAGGTGTTAACCACTTTTTAAAGATGTTTTGATGATAAGGCTGGTACAAAAAAACCCTCATATAAGATAAGGGATATAAAGAATAACACAATATAAGGGATATAATTCTCTGCTGGCAAGCAGCAATTTTGGACACCTTTCAATCATTCTGATATCTAGGTGCTCATTACTATCAGCTGTAAAATGCGGCACAATTATTCCATTGAATGTTGTAGAATTTATGTAACTACACTTTTGCAATCTGCCTTGATATTTTTGCATCAGAATTGTTTTAAAATATTAGACAATCAACAACAATAAACAATAGCCCTCTGTGATTTACTGAAATGTACAGAACTATAGACTTTTCATGCCAGAATATATCTGACAAAGTTGTTTTTTACCAAGCTCGGCCCTTCTTATAAGTAGATATACTGTTGACCAGTACAACGTGAATCCAATGTCAACAACAACAAACCCAAGAAAACCAAAATTTGATGACTTTTTGTTGCTGTGAATTCCTACTTATGCTCAAGATATCTTGTTTTTAGAAGATATTAAATGGAAATAATCTTTTAAGGATGACACAAAATGAAGTTAATTTTGTTATGTGTTCTCACTTATCAAACCAATTTTGAATAAGTGAACAGCAGATCTGCTTCATGGATCGATATAATTTAAGGTTGATGTAGTTTAGTGAAGATATTATTAGTGAAAGATGACTGGAATCGGAGCAGTATACGAGACAGCGGCACAGAGCAACTTTTGTTTTTACAACTCCTTAATTGCAGAAAAAAAAAATTTATCTCACCCTTTGAGCACTGTGATCATTTTAGCAACTGAGCTGAATCTTTTGAGGGTGGTGAGTGCCATAAAACAATGTTGTGGTTTGCTGTAACTGCTCAGATCAAGGTCCCAGTTAGCTTTCTGGCACAGATCTGCTGGAACGGATTTCATCATCTAGGGGCTGTTAATGCTGTGTTTTGTAATCAAGGCATTTGGTAACTAACTCTGTGAGTCTTGCATATAATTTCATGTGTGTTGTTATAACATTTGCATTGCTGATCCTTAACTTCAGAGGTGGGAGGTATTGGCCGTGAGGAGGGGAGAAAAAAGGGCAGAAGGCATAGAAATCTCCCTTCAGTCAAAACCACGTAGCATTTTGCAGTGCTTTCTGCAAGGATGTTCCTTCCTGACTGCAAGTTGTCATATTCATCCACCGAGGTTTGAGCCAATTATACCTTTTCTTCTTTTTTTCATTAAAATGTCATCTTTAAAAATATACAATAAATACACCATTGAAGGCACTGTCCCATCAGCATTCATACTCTGTAATAGCTTGATTTTAAAAAGGGTAATTCTTGATTCTCCCACCTGGCATAATTTTTATTTGTTTTACCGCAGTTGTTTGGAGCTGATGATTTTTATTCAACTGTTCCCAGTGTACTCAGATCTTGTCTCTGAGATATTAAAAGCAACACAAAACTGAACTTCGTTTGGAAAGAACAATACAAAAGCTTCACTGCAGCTGTGAACTCCACATTTCTGCTGCTGCTATGGTGTCCTGCATCTACTTATTCGTGGCATAGTACCCTTCCCCTGTCCCTGCAGAATCATGGAGCACAGTGGTGCACTCCATCTGCCCTGTCCTCCGATGGAAAGAAGGGAAGGAGGCTGCCACGCTAACGCCTGCCCCACCTCAACCCACTGCCCCATCCCCACAGTCAGCAGCTCTACATCTCGTCCTCCATGGGGTGCTGGTTGAGCTGCTCCACCACCATGCTGATTTGGCGTCATTCGTGATGCATCTCCCAGGCTATGATTTGCCATTCTCATTCTCCAGAAGATGCCAGGGCGGTACAGCCAAGCAAGGAGGAGACCTGTCTGGATGGATTCTGACAATAGCCACATCTGTTTATGAGGTCTATATAAAAATGCCAAAATTCACTCTCTCTGACACCATTTTCCAACCTTTTAGGAGCAAATAGCTTTCTAGGAATTTCTTCTCGTCACATAACTGCCTTTGGGCCAGATAAGTGTTCTCTAATGCTGAGCCTATCAAAAGGAGCACAGGAAAGCCCCAATATCCCCAAGCTGCCTACTTTAAGCCTGGGTAATTTCATCACAAGTCTTTAAGAAATTATTACAGAATCACAGAATAATTTAGGTTGGATGGGACCTCAGGAGATCATCTGAGCCAATCCCCTGCCCCAGAGCTGGGCTAAATTAGGTCACATTGCTCAGGGCTGTGTTTGATTGGGTTTTGAATATCTCCAATAATGGAGACTTCACAGCTTCTCTCAATACCTGGCCAGTGTTTGTTCAACCTAGTGGTGGCTTTTTTTCCTAATGTCTAATTGGAATTTCTTTTGTTGCAACTCATGTCCACTGTATGGATAAACTTGCTGGATGAAAGACCTTCATGCAATGTGACATCAGACTCCATTTGCTGTGTAGCCACCAGTGCTTTGCTGGTGTTTGTCCTGAGTTTCATCTCTTGCTAAGGAGAGCGGTGCCTTTTGCCAGTGCAGTCATTGCAGCACCTTCTGCGAACACCAGAGGCTGGCTGTCGGCACTCACCAAGCTCCAGTAGCTGCTGCCAAACTGGTGCTCTGCGACACGGCCCGTTCTCCTAGCCCATCTGTCTCCTCCATCAGGCCCAACGCTGGCCCTAAGCTTGCACGACGTTGGCAATACGCTCCCCATCCCATCATACTCACCTCTGTGCAGTGAAGGGAGCAGAACAGTTGCAGTCCCGGTGTGAAACCTGTCTACCCACTAGGCCACCTTCTGCAAAGTATGGGTATTCTCATTTGCTCTTCTGCGAAGTGCCAGGAATAACACACCATTGGATCCTGGCCCATTTTAACCATTGCACACACCCCATCTTGCAGATTATTGTAGGGTGGACCTGCCTTCTTGGCCCAAACTTTATCTCAATACTTTCACCTTAACCATCTGGACATGCCGGGTCCCTACACAGTCCCCTGCAACAGCGATCAGTGCAGAGTCTGCAGTCTAACTACATTTAACTCTAGCCATGCTTTATTTTTATTTTGCCATGACAGAGTTGATCCTCATTTCTTTGATTATTAGCTTCCTTGTTCTTTGTCTTGACAACAAGAGATCCTGCAGTGGTGTAAAACAGGAAACACAAGGGATGGGACAGCTTCATCAAGGTAGCATAGTGTTATGAAATAAAATGTGTAGGAAATAATCAAGGGATATGAGAAGGTAGTGTGCCAACAGCCACTGCAGTACCCCAGACACATGCGGACATTGTTGCTGAGAAAATGTTTGGTGCCTGTACAGAAAGAAGTTAATCCAACAGAGATAACCTTCTTATCCAGAAAAAAATTGAGACTGACCAAAGAGATTTTAATCTATTCATTTGTAAAGCTCTCACCCATAAGGCCCTGATCCTGGATAGTTGCTTAGGGCAAGCTCTGACAGAACAGGCTTTGCACAGAAGGTGCAGGATGTCTCTCTGCTGCTTGCCCTTTGCAGAATGGTGTCCAGTCTGTCCCAAACCTGCTGATTCCAGCATGAAAAGTGGTCTTTTTAGGTTGCCTGCAGACCTTTTCCCACCTCAGGATCCTATTAAAAACCTCTCTGGGTAGACATCCTTGGGGTCTAATGCCATTTGATTTGTGTTCATCACTGAGGACTGAGAGAGAGAGAGAAAGTGTCCTTGATTTCAAGCATCCCTGTTGTCATAGACCTGTCTTAAAGGCCAGAGAGAGACTCTGCTGCTGCCTTGTCAACTGCCAATCCACAAAAATGATCGGAGCAGTTTTTTTCTCAGTAAGAGATACCTTCTTATGGGGAGGGGAATTTTTGCCCCTTACTCAGTGTAACATTTTCTGACAACAGGGAGGACACATGATCGGTGGTGGGCTTTCTCAAGTGTGGTTTTCGGTTGTTTTTTTTTTTTAAATCTTGTCTGAAAAATATATGGCTTATCTTTCTTGGTAGGAGCCAGAGTTGTCTTCTAGTTCTTTGCTTTAGCTAATGTTTTTTAATATCTTCCCTTTCTGACCCTCTGTACTTGAAAAAAGTGTAAAACTTGACCAAGTCTAAAACGGAGACCAAACCTTATATGCTAATCATCAGCAGAGATGGACAGTCCTCAGGGCAACAAGGGCACGACAAAGTCAGAGCACTGTTTTCTCTGAAATGCTTCTTGTATTAGGGAAGGGCAGAAAAACATGATGGTTGCCCATGTCTGGCAGGGCTTTTTAACTAAGGCATCCTGCATGCCTCTGAAACACTGAAGAGCATTCTGGACATCTTGGCCATGCTGCCAGATCTTGGCTCCCTACATAACTGGTCTGACTTCCAGCATACTTGGAACATATGTTGACTTCAAGGGTGTTGGTAGGTTGAAAAATCCAGCTGCACTTCTGAAGCTTAAACACAGACTTGGGAATCCAGCTTAAGCTTTGATTTTTTTGGAAAAGTATGCCTTCAGTCAACAAAGCAATACAGGACTTGGACTGGCTTTCCTTCAAAAGCCAGGAGCACATTATACAACTCATGCAGTCTCTGCTCTGCTGCAAGCCTGCCTTCAGAAGACTGTGGCTTTCCCAGATAAATAGAGCCTTATCTAATTAGTTATTTATATATCAACAGAGTGCTGAACACTGCAAAATTATACCATAGGTGTAAGGAGGAAATTAAGCTTCATGCTTTGAAATGGAAGAAGGCATTAACAATTCTGGCAATGACTTGTTTATTGCTATGTCCCTTCACATAGGCTCTCTTTATGTTTGACCCCTAAGCTGAGCTCTGGAAAATAAGTGCAAAAGCCCCAATTCTGCATCTTTTCAGAGGTTGATACCTTCCAGCTACTCACTGTACCCCCTCAGCCCTCTCGCAATAGAGGTGCAGCCCTGTTCAGCCAAAGGGCTACTCAGCTCAGCTTGGAGTAGTCCCTCCCCAGTTAGGAGCCAGTGAGAGATGAATTACAGCCTTTTCACGGCTACCGCGATCTGCCTGATGCAGGCCAGACAGCTGTCTGTCTGCTGCGAATTCGATTGAGTTCGCCAGAGACCTGCGCAAGCTACTCATTGTAGATGGTGGTCCAAAGGGCGAAGGCTCTCTGTCCGCTTTGCAATCCAGCCTGCCACTTAAGCATTTTCCCCCTTTCTTTAAAGGTCGGAATTAAATGGATATCTCCCTACCACTTTGCAGACAAATGCTTTCATAAGTGAGTGCTCAGCAGCCATGGGGATGAATACAGAATGTGGTAAATACCCTGACAGACACATGAATTTTTTAAAACATGGAATTGTGTTTGTAATGCGGAAGAGGAGGTGATTTCTGGTTGTTAGATTGGCAGGGGTGGCTCTCTTCAAGTTATTATCTTCTGTGCTGAATGAGTACTGACATTAGAGAGTCAAGCTGCGTAACACATGGAGATTATTAGTATTCAGTAAACAGATATGCTTGCAGCTCTCCAGCACTGGAAATCTGCGGTGAAACCATTCCCTCTGGCCGAAGGAGGCTCCAGCTGCCGCGCTGACGGCAAGAGCCAGAGGTAAGGTCAAGGTGTGGCTTAGGGCCAGCCCGCTCCCAGCAACGATGAAGACTTCCCCAGGAACATGAAAGCCTTTTCCCCTGAAAAGTCTTCTTTCCAGGGGAAAGAATCTCAGTCCCTGCTCTCAAATGAATATATGTTTTCTCTGTATTTCCACAGGGATCTGGGTATCCACGGACAGTAGCGAGGAAAACAAGAAGCTGGCCCTTTGTTAGAGCCACCCAACAATGCTGCAGGAAAACTGAAAGGTTTTGCAGAAATGTGTCAGCACACCTCTGCCAAAACACCACCAGAAACCTGGCTGCCTTTCTGCCAGGCTGTCTCAGATCTCCTAGTATCCTGCATTTTGAAGGAAACAGGAAATAAATTTGAATTAAAAAAAAATTGACGAACCATTTTTGTAAATCTAATGAAGCCCCTCAGTGCGCACATTAATTGGCTAATGCCGACACAAACACACCTGGGGCATGCTGATACCGGGATGTCCATAAAGCTTGCTCACGCTGGTGTCACGTGCATCCCTTCCTGTCGCACTGCTTCCACGAAAGACCCCGAGGTGAAAGCCTTTGCCCTTCCTCTCCCTTACTAGCTTCCTGGAGGGCGATAAAGAGGGAAGTTCAACCCTTTCAGTTCTTTCACTTACTGGAAGACTTCTGCAAGTTGTTATTCTTTTGATTTGAAAACACTTGCTTTCATTCGGTGCCATGTATTGGTGGGTCACTTCAGTCAGCCTCTGCACGAAACCATATTTATTGCATTCTGCTGTATTACAATTGACTGTACCCTGCCATTCCTCATCTTTATAACAACAATAAACCCTTAAAATTAAAGCAATTTCATTTTGGATAGAAAAATGTAATAAGCCCTTGAGTGAGCCTCTAAAAGGTCACAGTCGTTTTAAATAAATATTAAAATCGGTGCATGATCTTGGTGAATTCTGATGAGAAATCTTTATTAAAACCTGGTCTTATTTTTTAATAGAATCTGCGAGACTAAACATTGAGGGTCTTTATGTGTATATACATGAGTGTACACACATATGCCATTGGCACGTGGCAGCGTCGATTGAGATTCCAAATTCTGAAGTCTTTCATAAACACTAGTTAAAAGAAATATAAATTCTTAATATGAATTAGATCAAGGTATCAAGATGATATAAAAGGCGAGAGGAATTTTTTTCTTAAATTTTATTACTAGAAATGTACTACTAGTAATATTTTCACTTAATGGCACTCACCTGAAGGCAGTCATGGCAGAGGTCTCGTTGTGCAGAGTGTTACGCATAGAAAATCGTAGTCTCGGTCTTCAAGTACGTGCAATGTGCAAAACAAAAGGAAGCAGGAAGAGGGGCAGCGTGAACCCTCTCTTCCTCTCGTGGGAGTGGAAGAGCCAGCTTGCTGCATGACCATCCTTCCTCAGATTGTTTATTCTGGGTAGTTTATGGGGAAAGTAAGCTTTGAGGTGGGTGGGTGAAACTTGCTTCTGTGAATGCTGAAAGGGATTTTGCTGATGGTAAAGAGAGAAGTGGGAGAAGGCAAACATGGGCTTGTGGGACAAATGGAGATTCAGGTGACTGAGGATGCTCCTGGTGATGGAGTGACAGTAACTTTCTCTAAATGAGATGACATGACAGGAAATGTATCCCAGTGGGTTTTGAGAGATAGGACAGAAAGCTCATGCTTCATGTTGTGGCAGGTGAAGTCAATGGGGTGACCTGAAGGGGTCAGGAAAGAAGTATAGCAAAAACAGTCTTAGCAGCAATATTTCTTATATTTATTATTTTTTATGCTTGTGCTGGTCATGATGTCAAAGGAAAGGATGGCAGCATTTCCAGAACAGTTGCCAGAGAGGACGAAGTAGCAGTCAAGAGTGTGAAAGAGGTGAAAATCTGGTAGGATGAGAGGAGATGGTTTTGGAATTATGCAGAAAACAGCAGTAACTGTAAGAGATGGCCTGAATATCAGGTTTTGGTGGATGGGACAAGCAGAACATGAAACACAAACACGGGCCAGAGACATAGATCACATGCTGCTCCTGCCGTGATGGGAGAAAAGCAGAGATGCTAAAGGACATACATATTACCTTGCTAAAATCTTTTGCAACTGGAAAGTAAAGAATGAAGCTAAAGCTCAGTGGAATGGGTCCTAAACTACACTATAAGCGCTATGTGTTTAAAAATATAACCAACCCCCAAAGCTTTTCTTTCTAAGTAGCATTTTTTTATCTTTGCATGCCTCTCAGCTTGCACAGTGAGATTACCCCCACTCAGCCTCTCTGCTTGGTTGCAAGCAATGAAGTTCTGCTTCTTACAGCAGCTCCCGTGCGTTTCATGCAGGTGCCTCTGCCAGGCTGTGCCGGGCACACTGGTGGCACTCCAGGGATGAGCTGGCTGTTTGGTGTGGTTTGACAAGCTCCAAAAATGTTGTGCCTCTTTGCCCATGCTTGATTTATAGTGCCAGGGCTGTGTTGTGCGCAGGTTATATTTCGTTTATTATTTCATTTTCCGTCTCTATTCAGCAACCTCAGATACTTCCCACTGAAACTGTTCCTTGTTTCTTTGCTCACAACGGTGTTTAAAGTGCAGCCTTGGTTATCTGCCTTTTTTGATACCCTTTCTGCTCCTGCCATAGGGTAACTTGTGACAGTTTACACACTATAATGAGGCTTATCATTTGGGTGATTAAATTGCTATTTTTAAACACCCCGTTTGAGCTTATTACCATTGGCACAAACTGTGTGGTTGCTGACATTTTCACAACGGATCCTGCAAAATTGCATAGTCCTCCTGGGCTTCTGATCTTCTCAGCCTGTGGACTATGGATTACGTGTTCAGAACACACATTTTGTTGCAGACAGAATAAGGACATTATTCCATCTCTCACAGCCTTAAGAGAACTTGCCCAGAAATGAGAAATGCTGTTGAAGAAGCCGTGCCTTGCAGGAGCTGAGGTCATGGCGTGGCATCATCAGCACGCAAGCTATGGCACAGGGTGTGCAATACACACCATTACCTGCTCCACGTCTTAAATTACAGAGCGGAAATCAGTCTTGTAACCAGCCCCTGATTATGCTATTTGCTGTTGTTACACGCTGAAGGAGGAGAGTATCTGCTGCTGCTTTTTAAACGCTTGTTTACGAAGCAAGTCTTCCTGCCAAGAATGTAAGTGAAGGACTCCTTGTATCCCACCTGCAGGAGAAAACTGGGCCTAGAGATATAGCTAAGGTTCGTGCGAACTGTGGGATCCTCCTGGAGATGGGATGAGGGAATACAGCTCCATGGCCAGCCCCCTGGGGAAGGGCTTCCTCCACCCTCCCACAAGTTCAGAGAAGCCTTCATCTGCTTTGCAGGCCTCCATCTGCAGGGGCTTGTTGCTGCAGAGCAGTCGATGCTGGACCCATCAGCACCAGTCTTCTGCAGCTTTTGGCTATCTTGCCGTTTGTCCTTACTAAGAAACCTTTTCACTGTGGTTTTCTTGCTCTACTTCTGTTCCCCAGGAGAGCACTTTGACTTTCAGTAGCGATTTTCTGGATCTCCAGGGTCTTCGAGTTGATGTTTCCTTCTTTGTACTTTCCACATCCCCTCTCCCAGGGGTAGCAGAGAGCCCAGGAACCTGGCAATGAGGAATGAACCATCCACTTCAACACCTTCAATCTGCATTTTCTTTCTGGGAAAACAAGCCTGGGCAAGGACATCGTGAGCTCTTCTCTTCAGAGTGCAACAATCTCACTGTTTTTGTGTTATTCAGTCAGATTTTTAAAGCAATTGAGTCTCTTCTTGGAGCATTAGTAATTGTTTGGGATTTCACTTCAAAAAAAATAATGGAATAATGGCAAGCTGCAACATCCAAATAACTTCTAAATTAGTCTGATCGGTGCCAAGCATATCAGCGCTAAGCCAAAAATCCAGAGCCTTGGACAGCAGATCGTTCAGCTAGTTGATGTGTATTCATTAATTGGTATGGGACTAGGGAGGGAACAATGCACAAATAGAAATGAATGCTTGCTTCCAGTTTATGTATACAAATATTAAAATGGAGCTTGTTTTATTTCATTGTTAAATTCCAGAATTTTTTGAAAAACACACTCTTAGTCCAGCAAACAGTTGGAGAAACAATGGCAAATTTAATTTATCATCTTTTACATGCACAGCTGTGGATGGGAAGGAAAGTTCTGTTTTGGCATCAAAGACCTTGACAGTTGAGCTTTGCTAACATTAAGGCATTTTAAGAAGAATGCTTGGTTACTAATCTTTGTGTGAGGAAATTCAGAGCTCCTCGAAAGCTGGAAAGGTTGAGTTCACAGCTCAAAGTCTGTTCCAACGTGCGGGCTGGCTCCCTGTGTGTTGTCCTCTCTGTTGCTTAGCACTGCCTGGCTTTCACAACATTTAATCGCAGGCTTGCAAGACCACGTGAAGAGCAGGCTGCAAATAGCAAGTTGCAGGGGAAGAGTCAGCCTCAGGAGGGTTTTCCCTACTCTCTGGAAGCCATCACTGAACAGTGACCCAAGCTTTTTATTTAGCGGTTGTCCATCTCCTTTCTGAGTGTCATTTTACTACTAATCTTGGGTTAAGGGGCAAGGGGATAAAAAAGGAACAGCGTGTCATTTGTCACTCATTAAAAGGGTTACTGGTGGCTCATCTTGCGTGTATGCTCTTGAAGTTCACTGTAAATCAGCAAATCCACATGAACTCAGCAAAACGCAGGTACAAGCGTGTAAGCAAGCTGCTAGGCTATGCCAGTGCATGCACAGAGGGCTGGTGGCTTGTTCTTTACTCTTTTGTGGTTTTTCTGTTTAGGAAAGTGTAAGAGGAGGAAATGGGAGTGATTCCTATTTCTGATTCCTATTTCTAGATTTCTATTCCTATTTCTTTTGGTGATGTTGCAGGAGGAAAGTCTCTATTCCTTCCCTGTGCACAGGGAAACGCTGCTGGTTTGATTGGGCTCTCCTAAAGCAAGAGGCAGAATGTGTGTGTGGCACCTGAGTATGTGGATTTGGGGGCCATAAAATCCTGTTTCCAAACCTCTCCCAGTCCTGTCAGCTGGGATTATAAGGCTCTTCAGAAGGGCACCAGAGAGAGCAAAAGGGCAGGGGGAAGACTGGTCCGTGAAAAGGGCATCGCCGTTTCTGCTGCAGGGTACTAGGATGCTCAGTGCACAGCGGACACAGGAGGAGGAAGTGAGGGAATAAGGGGGAAGGTGACACGCTTCGCTGTGATCACACAGCTAGTCTGCAGCCCTGAGACATACGTCCTGTTTTCTGGCAGCCTGTCACACGTTGTGTATTTACAACCTCTTCAGAGAAAGGGGAGGTAAATGTCAACCCATCACATTTCCTTGATGTGTGGCTATGGGGTTAGGTGATGACTTCCACCGTGGTGGAGCTCAGGGTGCAGTACTGTCAAGACCCATCTGGGGAGACCTGGGCAGCACACGTCCCCCGCGGGAGCGCCGACCACCAGCCCCTGTCCCGCTGGAAACCAGGGCTGTGGGTAGCTAATGTAATTTCCTGGCTGGGAGAGGTATTTTCTGCCCACGTGTTTGCAGCCCTTTGGCAGGGCACGTGTTACTGCCATATTTGAACTGCTCATCGATCCGAGTGTGCGGGCTCCCGCCCTCTCCTTTGCAGCCTGGCCCCGACTGAGTGCCGTGGGGATGCCATCCATGGGGATGCCATCCGTGGGGGTGCCGTCGGTGGGGATGCCATCCATGGGGATGCCATCCGTGGGGATGCCGTCGGTGGGGATGCTGCTTGCAGCAGCGCTTTGGCCAACATGGGCTCTCCCAGCAGACCTGGAAAACCTCTGATAGCGGCTGGGAGAGGGACACACAGCGGCTCAGCAAGGATGGATGTGGGGCGTGATCAGCGGTCCTCGAATGCACTAGCCCACAACAGGAGTACAAAAAACGAGCAGGGACAAGTTTGGATGCTGAGGGTCAGTGAGGAGAGAAACACAAGCATGAATTTCCTGTTGATTTTTTGCTGGTTTGATTAATACTGAAGTGTCTTGTGTGCTGCCACAAAAGGAGATGCTCAGTTTTGAGGGAGCACAAACGACCGGCTCAGCCGTGCTCAGGCTCTTACAACTGCAGGCTTTGGAATATAAGTGCTACACCCAGCTAAAAACAGCACCTGGCTAAAGGCTGAGTGAAATAAATGCTGAAGTGACTATATTTAAGCCTGAAAAACCATGTCAGGGTTGAGATCACTGAAAATGTGATTGTGTTGTCTGCAGGTAGCTTCGTTTGAGCTGTCTTCACGTTAGAGCCTACATCTCTTAGACAAAATTACTGTGATATGAACAGCAAGAAGTAATTGTGTTTTATGGGACAAAGCTGACTAGAATTGAAAAGCTGAGTGGGGGAATTGTGGTTTTTCTTTTAAATACGTTTCATCATAAGTGGACCTGTTTGGAAAAAAAACCCACAACAACAAACACTTGACATTTTGGGCTATTCTTTTTTAACGTCCTAGAAAGTATTTCTGCTAAGATTCCCAGATCTGTGTCTAGATCTCCTTGCAGTGATATTAGCCCAGGCTTTAAAGAAGAACAGATGAGTTCTTTCTTAATTGTTTTTTAATTGCTCTCTCTTTTTAAATTGTTTTAAAAGCTGCTTTGTTTGTGGGAAAGAGGACCACTTCTTCTGTTCCCACCCAGGGAATGGCAGCACGATGCGAAGAAGCAAGAAAACAGAATATTGTCTTCCAGTACAATGCATTCATTAGTGGGGGATGGGAGTCACTAGATTTCCCTTGAGATTAAAAAAAAAAAAAAAGGGGAAGGAGAAGCCAAGCCCTGCGTGTGCCCCAACGTTTGTGGTACGGGCTCTCCGCGGTGCCGGGACACTGTGGTAGCACTGCGCCCAGGAGCATCCCTTCGCCTCCCAGCTCAGCGGGTCTCCCTCTCTGCCCCGAACTCACCCGCCCTTCTGCAGCAGGGCTCGTGGGGAGGTGCTGGGAGACGATTGCCGTGGGCATAACCAACTCTGCAAAGCAAGGAGGTTTGCAGCCCGTGGGAAAGAAGAGCTCATTTTAATTGCCATATACAACCGCGCAGGTGAAATAGGTGAGCTTTGCTGGCAGCACGTGGTGCGTGGAAGGAGCCGGGTAGGAGGAACCTGTCTCTGAGTGACTCTATGCCCTTAAGCTTTCTGCAGGTGTTCAGAAGCTTTTCCTCAAGGTTTTCCCTTTACTCTATATGCAAAAGTATCCAGAGAGCCAAAAAATTTCAAGGACTCTCTGCACAAGACTCTACATGTTAGAGTTCATTCACACAAGGAGAAAAATCCCACTTCAAAATTGTTGGGAGTTCAAATTGTCCTATCACAACATTGGGTTTTTTTTCCGCCTAGAGCTTTCTACCCTTGTGCTACTTTTTGCTACTTACCAAACAAAGCGTTATTTTCTTCAGGGCTGTTACTATCATAAGGAAACGCAAACGTGTGAAAGTGCTGGTATGGGAGGGGGGGGTGGTGGTGGGTGTGTGTGTGTCTCTTCACCATGTGCTGCTGTACCTGAAATCTTGTGCCCAAATTCTTCATTGAAAAGACAACCCTGCAAAAGGGGAGAGGAAAGGCAGTTGCATTATTTCAGGGAAACCAAGTTTCCAAGAACTTAAGGACTGGACCAACACAACACTCAATTACATATATAAGGCAAACAAAGAAGCGGTGATTTCAAAGCACGGTGTTCATGTGCTTACTTTATTGGGGCCTCAGCAACTTTTACTAGCAGTAGAAATGCTATCTAGGAAATTTGTAAGGGGATTTTACCCACAGAGGAATCCCTTTGTACACGTGAGTCTGCATCCACCTAGCACAAGGACCTGTGGGACTCCGCGTCTCGAGGAGCCTTGGGTACACGTGAGGTCTGTGACCGAGTGGTTGGTGAGGACCCATTAAGAGGTCTTGGACTAAGGACTGACATGTGGTTTGCAGCTGGGCTGTGTGAAACTCTCAAAAGGATATTTGAATATCATTATCCTTCATTGTCTAGATCTGTTTTCATGCTGATCTCATATTCACAGTCACCCATCTCCTCAATCAGTCATTGCATTTTCACCTTCAGAGCATCTTGGCCTGACTAAAATAAAATATGAACCTGCTAGACCAATACTCTCCTTTTTCTGCTACCACTTGATCCTGGACTCTGGCTTATGGTTAGCTGTTTTTTAATTTAAGTTTTATCCTGCTGCCATCTAGAAAATGCCTCATTGTCTGCAATAAAGTTTTTCTAATCTGCCTGTCACTTCCTGAGCCAATCTTCAACAAATTACTCAATTTTTTTGTTCTGGTAGCTAGTGGATATAGTGCCAATTTAAGTTGCTTTTGCCCGTTTTTTTTGTGAAATGGACAGCTTGCATAGTCTGTGGAAAACAATTTTAATAGGTTTGTGCCACACTGTGCAAAACACGTGAGAATGTACTTTTAAAATGGAACGAAATAAAGCTAAAACTTCTCATTAAAGTAATAATTTACCTTTGCTGTTATGCAGTTACATCGAATCATCCACTGAAACACAGATTAAAAATAGTGCTCTGGTCCTTAGAGCAGAACTGTGTTGAGATTGTTGCATATGGTTAAGAGGAGATGATTATTATATCTGATAAATGTCATATCTGTAGCTTGGTATAGAAAAGTGCTGTCTTCATACCCGTTCTCTTCAGGGAGAAGAATAAAATAAGCAAAAATCCCATCTTGCTTTGTTTTTCATTCAGTTGCATCATTGGCATTTATACCCACGCCTTAAGCTTATCTAAAAGTCACTTTTATTAAAGCCTCTTTTGAGATCACCCTAATAAATGTCAGTTGTTTTGTTTACCCTCCTTCTGAAGCGAAAGTTAGTTGTGATGGGCATGAAAGTTGTATTAAATCTGTGAGCATAAGCAGAAGGTGAGTTGGTGGGTTTTTTCATCAACACCCATGAAAAAGTTTACTTTTGAATGAGGTTTAAAAAAAAAATCTAAAAATTAAAATTCACACATAAAAAATTTGCAACGAATAGGAAGCAAGCATTTGCCCTTGGGAGTTTCTTTGTTGGAAAGATCCTTCCAGCCAGCCCTAGCCCTTTTTTCTCTCTTGCACTATTGCCAACGCAACACAGCAACACTCTACCGAAGACAAGAGGTGTGTTTTTTTCCAAGCAGGGTTGCCGTCTGGTATGAATCCCCAGGGTGCACATTTCCAGGTTTTCCCAGCTTTCCCAAGGACGGCGGTTCCCTTGCTTTTCCAACAGCCCCCGCAGGAGCGGCGTGCCAGCTTCCCAGGGCGTCGCCTGCGGAGGGAGGGAGCGGAGCCACCGGGTTTGCAGCCCCAGGTGGCCGCTGAGACCAGCCCAGCCGGTCCTCGCGCTCCCTCGGAGCCCTTAGAGATGTACGTAACCCCCTTCCAGGGCTGTTTGCTTGATGACAGTGCCTTTGGGGCACTAAACCAAAAGCTTAGTTTTCCAGGTGAAGCTAGAGAGCCGTTTGCACAGCTCCCAGCGCCGCGCTGCCGAGGGCTCAGGCTCTGCCCCGCTGCCCAGCGACTCAGCCGGGAAGAGCATCCCTGCTCCCCACTCAGGGCCGTCCGGCGTAGGCTCACCCGGCAGCCCTGAGCTCTGCTGGAGGGCTGTCCTTTGGTATCTTGGTTATAAAGAGCATATTAAGCCTGCTAAAAGGGAGGCATTGTTTGCTTACGGGGCTGAGCTAAGCTTGTTAAGGCTTCAAGTTCACACGTAAGGCAGCAAGGTGATGACTTTTCACTGGGATCAGATTTGAGTCACGTACATATGCAAATCCAAACCTTTCCAGCAGGCTCCTGTTGTCATTTTTTATGTCAAAGGTGATGGACCCAGTTCCAATAGGGGAGCGACTTAAAATAATCTTTCCTATCTACAAAGAAACAGTCAGTATAATTCCCTGAGCTCCGGCCCCTTATACAAATAACAGTGCATCGTATCAACCATATGTACAGCTGCTACTTGTGTTCCCTCTGAACATGAGAACGCAAAATGAGTTCTCATAGCACAAAGCATATAGATCTGCACTCCTTTTAGTAAAAAGCAGGGTCCATTTGTAGGCCCTCTGCTTCAAAGTCTGTGAGAGAGACAAACCTGTTTTGCTGCTTTTTGCCCCAAAATAACATTACAGAGTCACTCCAGTGGGAAAGCCACCTTGTCCAGCCAGCCACTGTGATGGGCTCCATTCCCAGGCAGGTTTGAACTGATGATACTGTGGGTTTTGGGGCAGGGGACCTGCCACAACTGAGCAACCCATATCTTACAGTATGGGCTGGAGCCCAGAGGGTGAAAGTCTGAGCAAGTCAGGGTGTTGCTTTCTGGTCTCCACGGCTGGTTTTTCCATGACGAAAATGAAGCCTGTTGGCAGGCGTGGGAAGGAAAATGTGCACTGCTTGGTGTCATGCTTTCCCAACCCTGTGTCAAGGTGTAGGTGTCCCCAAGGTGTCCCCGAGGCTTCTCCCACAAATATCACACAGCCGTAAAATAAAGCATGAACAGAAAAAATAGCTTGATGACTGTAGGTTTTTACAAGTGATAGGATAAGAAAGACAGAACAGCTTCATCAGAGCAGGATGGACCTGCTTAGGCTGCCATTTCAGTTGAGCTAACTGCAAATTGGGAGGCTTCAACATCTGATAGATTTTTAAGTGGTTGTAACAGAGCAGTGATACAGCACTGAACACACAGGCGTGCTCGCAGATCAGTTCCTCATGCTGTGTACTTTAAATACAACTCCCCAAGCTGCTCTGTTCATGGCCCTGAAAGCCTGAAATTGGAGTGATCGGATATAAGGTTATGTGCCTGTCAGCCTGGCCTCCCCCAGCTGAGCCTTGTCAGTAAATATATTGGATTTCTCTACATTTGTGGATTCCAGAAGCGAGACTGATGGTTGTTGGCTGTAAGTGTAGAAAACTACTTATCCCTAAGATGGTAACAAAGCAAACTGGCACCTTCTTTTCTTTTTCTAGCAGGATTATCTACCCTCATCAATCACATCTCATACTTGTGCACTGAATTAACAGTTTTCCATGTCAACTGTTTTTTTGTTGCCCAAGCTCAGCTGTGATCACAAAGAAACAAAGGAAATGTTTGCACACATAAACACCAGGCACCTAGGCAACAAAACAGAGGAACCTGACCCGCCTGTGCAGGATGTGAAACCAGCTACTACAGGGAGGGCAGAGATTTGGTGGGGCAGCTAAAGTCACTAGAACACAGATATTCAAGGGTAGGCATTGCTCAGAACGGGAGGCGCAAAGGTAGAGAGTGGCAGCTGTCAATCAATGTCAAGGATATGAGAGTGGAAGGAACATGGGATGATGTGGCTAATAGAAAGTTGATTTCGATCCAAATCATTTGGGGGAAGGAATTAAAACCTCTGTTGGGACAGTGCTGAGAACTTGCTAAAGTACTTCCTTTCCTCTCCCAACCATCACACAACTAAACCTGCAGCCTTAAAACTTCCTTAGCCACCATTTCTTCTCCTTTCCCTCCCTTGCTGCCTCATGAATCTCCACCCAAACTCATCTGTCCAGATGTCTTACTAGGTTTCTCCATGGCTTTCACTCCCCAGCCTGAGCAGCTTCTCATTACAGCCTGCGGGTTATAAATAATGCATTGGGAAGCTTCACTCTTTGTTCACAAAATGTTTGAGCCGGCTGGCAGCAGCCGCGTTTCCTATAGTCGCTGTAATTGACCAGTTTGTTAAAAAATATGCCCAACCTTGATATTTCGGGAAGGCAAGTCTTGGGAGGCAGCTCTAGAAAGAACAAAACGTCATTTCTGCCAAATCAAAATGACTTTTTCCTTGTGAGAGCAGCAAAGCCCGGCTCTTCCTGGAGTTCCCTAGTGCCGGCATCCCTGTGGCCCGCCATGCACCCATCTGTCTCCACAGCATTGCCAACACTGGTGTGGGGTCTCATCATGCCAGGCCAGATGTGCCTCATGCCCTGAGAGGGATCAGTCCTGCAAGGGCTGCCGCAGAAAGAGCTTGGCCACCACCCTGGGCAAGTTCCATGGCCTTCCTCATGGTCTATGGTCCTCCAGGCAGGACAGACCTGAGCTGATGGGAGTCACTGTATCCCGCCTCACAGATGGGCTGAGGATTTTTATCCCAGTATTTATATGTTTTTCTATGGTTGTAAGAAGTCTCAGCTCATACAAAGGGGTAGAAAGAGCATTTGGCAGTTGGAAACCTTCCAGATTCGGAATAACTGAGGGACTAAGACATCCTAAACACATATCCCTGGGAGATTATACAGGTTGATAATGGTTAAATTCTTCCTGCCTGGAACCAGATAGATGACATTATATCTAATGTAGCTCATTTGCCCTAACACCCTCTGGAAGTCCCTAACGCATAAAAGTTACCTGCCAGGCTCCACATCCATCTGGCAGGACCATTTCTTACATCCAAGGGTGTCCAAGGTGTGCTTTCTGTGTCAGTGTAAGAAAGTCCATATAAATCCCTTTCTTGATTTAGATTATATTGCTGTAATTGAAGGTTCAGGATTTAAAAGAAAAATTGACCAAATACATTATTCATCTAATATTAGAGAACATAAAACTTCTAGGAGTTAAGCCAGGAGGCCAGCAAGAACCAAGGAGCACTGTATGTTACGAAGAATGTGCCTGTGTTAAGTGTCTGTATGATGCAGGGTAAATAAGTAGTTTTAAAATGTCTTAGTATAGATTGAATTGAGATGAATCACCTTAATTTTCAAGGACTGACTGTCTCTGGCATGGAAAAAGCCAGCCAGTACATCCAAATGCACGAATGTGGGAGTTTGTGTATTCAAGACTTCACTCCACCAGGGACTACTCCGCACAGGATGCCTTTTACGCCTCAGCTGTAGGGATGAAATGGAATTAAAAGGTCAAAATATTCAGCAGTTTCATGATCAATGGCCTGGTGCTCATCTTTCTTGTAGTGGCCCCATTGCGAGCTGCCCAAATCAGCCTTCATCTAGCAGGCTCGAGTGCTTGGGAAGGTGGGTAAAGCATCAGGTATTTAGCTTGTGCCAAGCTGTGTGTTTCCTTGGCCATGCTGGTGCCAGGATCTGCTTTATGTTGGATATGGAGATGTGAGGGGAACTGGAGGCTGCAAGGTGAGCGCATTAAGAGGAAAGAGAGAACTGCGAACGTCGTGGTCTGCTGGGGGTGAGATGTCTACAGAAGTATGATTAAGCGATCACCATCTCGGCCTCTGCTTAGTATGTCTTGATCAGCTTCTAATTACTGCTTCAGTGCAAGGTTTCCTGCTCAGGAGAGGCTGTGGAGCCACAGCAGCACTGCTCAGGGCTCAGCTGCTGCTTCTGTCCTCCCACAATCACATGTAGGACTTAGAGGTGCTACTGCTCTCTGAGCAGGACTTCTTGCCACAAATGATGGATGAAGTTAAAATGGCATTGCTAACTGCTTCCTCTGCCTGCAACTTCGAATGAAGCTGATCAGAGATTCCCAGTGCCTCTACTGACAGGATCTGGCAAGATTTGGTCATTAGCTCAGTTTTTCCCTTATCAGTGAACTCAAAGGTGTGTCCCACCAGGCCCACTCTGTCACAGCTCCTGCTGAGCATTCACATGGCAGCCGTGGTTTGGCTGCTGTGCCATCAGTATGCAGGTGACATTCTGCTCCATGTCTTTTTTTCAGCAGATCCAGATGGTGTAATTTCCCTTTTTTCCCTGGACCTGGCCAGTACAGAGGGCTGGATGAGAATGAGCTGGCAGGCAACCTGGCAAGAAGGTGTGCGAGGTGCAAGGTGTGAGGAGATGGGCGAGAGGAGCAACCCGAGGTGTGGCTGCAAGTTGTGACCGCACTGTTACAGCCCAACTGTGCCCACTTTTGCCAAGGAGTTTGGCTATTTTTGAGTATTTCCAGAATCCGCTGGCTATCAGTTTCCCACCTAATGAATTTTCCAGACAGTGTCTTCCAACACAACAGGATGGACCTTGATTTTTCATGGTCTCACCTTCAGGTTAGAGTATTGCAAGGTGCTAGCAGCTGCCTGTGACAAGCCTTATGAGGCTTCCTCTAGGAGAGAATCTGGGCTGCCTGGCCATGCAGAGGGCATCAGCAATATCTCACTTACGTCTACCTGCTTCTGGGATCTGTTTTACCTAATCTCCCTCAGCAACTCCGTTATGGGATTTGGGTGGTTCCAAGTAACAATTTGAAGCACTCACCAGCCTAAGCCTGGGACCTGGAAACAAACACAGCAGGCTGATATTTAAATCAGACTTTCCTGCAGAAAGTCTGGATTTGGTAACACCACCTTGTTTTGTCATTTTTATTTGTTTGTTTGTGTTTACCCCCCCCCCCTTTTTGTTTTTTAAATTACCTAACATTTGTTTTGAGGAAGCAGGAATGAAAAGAAATGCTTGCAAACTCAGAGTTTCTGCTTAAACGTTCCAAAAGTAGATTGAACTGATTTTCCTATTTGTGGAGATCTTATCTAAAGAAGATAAGTGTTCAAAAACCAACAAAATGTTGCCTTTAATATGAAATTAGATATCTATATATGCAGTTTATAGAGATATACGCAGTTTATACAGATAGATAAAATGAGGCTTTTCTGACGTGCTAGTAATCTTGAGTAGACAAACATTTGAATGAAAAGGAGATGAATGATGGACAGCACAACGAATGAAGTCTGCTGAGATGATGATCAACAAAAACCTCCCATGTGAGGAGGCACTGTCTAGCTTAGATGCTCTGAATTGCCTAAATGCATGCCTAAACTACCCTGAAGCAGATGAGGTGATTATTGTCCCTCGGTCAGCATTTCCAAGAGCCACTGGTAGAGCATTTTGTTTCAGAATGGTACCTCCGATCTGTACCTTTTTCCTGGTGGTCCACTTCAGTTTACTTTCCTAAGACGGGTATTTTAGATCACACGTTTGATTTACTGTTGATGAAAAATAGCTGGTAGGTTGAATCGACATATAAAAAGGAGTTTGCTGCAGCAGAGCTTAACAAGGTGGTATACACAATCTATTTATTTAATTTATAGTGGTAGAAACATACACCGTAGCTACTGGCTTATTCTGACTATAAATAATGTGTATTTGTTACTTTCAGTACTGAGGCAACCTGAACAACGGGAAACTCTATTTATCTGTAGTTTTAACTTCCTTCATGCATCACTGATACTGGAAATGAAACACAGAAAAAAAAAGATGAAAACTCTGCCGTAAGCTTCAGTGGAGCTTTAACATACTGCAAGATGATCCTGCAGGGATTTCCCATCTGCCTTTACCTACCAGAGCTACAGGAGTTTATCCACCCACAGCAGCCACAAAGATAGAAATGTTTTCAAGATGTAAATGCTTCCCTGAGCATTAGACCCTGCTAGAAGTGTCCTTTATCCAAAGATTTTAGAATTTGGGATGTTTGGTCTCCTGGCTTGCAATCTGAATAAATCGTTTCCATTTTCTGTGCATTGTTTCCTCTCCCCCCCATCAATAAAAAGGAACAAGTGGTATTCATCACCGTTTGAGAATGGATGCAATGTGCTATAAATGATACATTTCTGAACAGTGAATTTTGTGCCAAAGAAGTTCTTCCTTCTTTTCCTCCTCGCTTTTGTACTGGTAACTGGTTACCCTTTGCTGCTGCTTTAAAGTTTCCTTCTCCATGCCTTTTCCGTCGTGAATTCTGTTTCAGCTGGCCTTTGTGCAGTACAGTCTCATCAAGTGTATTTCCCTATAAGCCTCCAAAGAGCCGGGAGTGTGTAAGTGAGTGCTTCTGCTGCGTGCCCAGAGGGTGTTTGTATGGTTTGGGAAACCGTCGCTTGGGGTGAAAGTCCTAAGCGGGGTATTCTCAGAAATCCCTGGCGTCTGCAGATTGATGGCAAAGGGAGCAGAGATGTTTAATGAGCTAGAGATGCTTGGCAGTTTGGAGAATGGGCTTTGGAGCAAAAATGCTCATTGTTGAGGATGAGGGACAGCAAAAAGCCTGTGCCACATTTGGAGCTTTTTTCAAGCAAACCTGCTGATCCTCTGCAAAGAGGCGGATTTCTTCCTTGCAGCTCTGTTGATTGAGTTCCAGGATCTGTGGCTCCGGGGACTGCTGCTAAACTCATAGAGTCATGCAGGAAAGATTTTAAAATTAGTAATAAAAACGTTGGCAAACAGTTGTAGATGAAATCAACTATTGCTCTCTGAAATAATCTCTCAGGCTCTGTCTCCATTGCCTCCACAGCTCAATGCCCTGCAGAGACGTACAAGCCAGCACCGCACGCAGGCTTTGTCTTACTCATAAAACTAGGATGGGGAGGGTGACGAGAATGACCCCGTGTTGCTTTACATGTCCATTTATGAGCCTAAAACATATTCACAACAAACACTGTCAGCATCTCGTCCCTTCTTGCCCTAACCAGATGTTTCTGTATCCTGGTTTGCTGCTGTGAGAGATGGGGGGACAAGCGGGACTACCCGGTGCTGGCGTCAACTGGAGGCTGGCGTCACCCGGTACCGCAGTGTCATGCGCTTGCGCGAGGCGCCCATTGGCTTCGCTGAGAGCTGATCTGCAGCCAAGACACCAAAAGGTTAAAGCGCAGCTTCGCTGTGGCGGCTGCTGCTCGGTTTCCCAGGGCGTGGGGAGGGACGGTCCTGCGGACCCGGCTCACCCTCTGGAGCCCTCCCCGAGCGCGCTTGGCTGCGGTGCTCAGCCATATTAGGAGCGTACGGAGCAAAGCCCAGGAGCCAGGATCAGGAACTCTCCCGTCAATCTGAAGAGCTGCTGCTATATTTAGTAACAGGCACATGGGAATAGCAGCTTAAATGTGGGAGGGGGCTGCTGGAATGCCGAAATGTGTTTGAATCTACTTGACTCTTGATGGAAACTCTGAGATTGTGCTATCTTTAGAGGGTCTTGTACAGAAATAAGTTATATTTTCCTATTTTTGCAATAAAAAGAAAAGCAATTCAACTGACGTATACCTCCACCACAATAGTTCTGATGAACAGCAATTACTGCACGGCAAAATAAAATCCTCATTAAGTGTTTATTTACCCCTTTGTTTCGGTTGCATGCAAACTAATCAGCAAAAGTGTATTGCATTTAAATGCAATTATGGCAGCCATTATAACGTTAATAGCAACTTAGTTGTGGGGTTGTTTTTTTTTCTTTTTTCTTATTTTCATGGAAGATGAGAGAAAGAGACACCTTGTGTTTTAAATGCCTAAATAGGAAAGTGAAAAAATACAGTTAGGAGCAGGAACACTTTCATTTGCAATTAGCACACTTATATTACTCTCTATAAACAAACAAGCCCCCTTCCTTCTAGTGACCAAGAAGTAAACCAAGAATGAGCCTCCTAAATGATTAAATTAATAAAGGATTTAGTGTGGTAGCAGCCAGATGCATCTGATGAACCACACTTTGTTCTAACAGAAATATACAGCTGTTCTCCATCCAGAAAAGCAGGTTTTCTGGTTTTCAGCAAGAGCAGTGTTCTGTGGTTTTCTCTCCCCGTTTTCCCCCCAGACTGGGTGCTCTCTGTGAAGGTCAAGTGACTCCTCCAAGGTCTGGTACTGAGTCAAGAGCTAAATATGGAGCCAGGATTCCCCTAGTTCCCACTCATCAACGAGTCACTCGACTATATAATCTCTAGGAAAAGCATGTGGGGCCGAATCACCATCAGGAAGGCTGAGGGGGGAAATTCAGGTGAAACTCCCGTGTGGAGGTGGATTTCCTCAATGCATCCAAGGAGAGGCAGAGGTTTGTTACTACTGCTCAGTGGAGGGGCTGTGTTTATTTTTTTGCTGAACTAGGAAAAAGGAGGGTTTAAAGAATCCTATGGTCCTGTTCTAGGGCTTGAATGCCCGAACCTATTGCCCTGCCTCCCAGCAGCACTGCAGTGTTACACCCATTCTGCCACAGCTTCACTCTCCAGTCTTGTAGGCAATATACATGGCAGAGGCTGGCTCAAGGAAAATATTATTCCTTGTTTTTTTTCTGGGGCTGGTCAACTTCTCTCTATACTTAAATGTGAATGGACATTTTTTCTCCAGAAAAGATTGTCTGCCTTTATTTAGCTTTTTTTTTAGTGACATACCTATCTAATCTAACTCCTCCAGGTATACAAGATACACCAAGTGCATTCATAGTTATTTATATGTCTGTCTTGAAAGTATACACATGCATCCATATACGTACTTGCTTTAGAGCCACTAGTGCCCTTTGGTGTGATTTGCCTATTTTTGTGTTTTATTCATTGTTCAAAAAATACCTCTTAAAGGGCGTATAATTTGATAGCAATATTGTCCAAGCAGTATTTCCATGATGACATTGTGACCCAGGCCTGGGATGCTGAGAAGCTGTGGACAGAAACAGAATCACAGAATCACAGAATCACAGAATCACAGAATCACTAAGGTTGGAAAGGATCTTCAAGATCATCAAGTCCAACCATTAATCCAGCACCACCATGTCCCCTAAACCATGTCCTGAAGCACATCCACACGTTTTTTGAACACTTCCAGTGATGATGACTCCACCACCTCCCTGGGCAGCCTGTTCCAATGCCTGACCACCCTCTCAGTGAAGAAATTTTTCCTAATATCCAATCTAAACCTCCCTTGGCGCAACTTGAGGCCATTTCCTCTCATCCTATCACTGGTTACTTGGGAGAAGAGACCAAGACCCTCGTCGCCACAACCCCCTTTCAGGTAGTTGTAGAGAGCGATAAGGTCTCCCCTCAGCCTCCTCTTCTCCAGACTGAACAACCCCAGTTCCCTCAGCCGCTCCTCATAAGACTTGTGCTCCAGACCCCTCACCAGCTTCATTGATACAGCTCAGGTGAGGTAACGCATGAAAACCTGCTTCCTCCTGAGGCATACGCAGTTAGAGCAATTTGGAAATGGCTGGTAATGATGGTAATTCCCATCCACGCTTGGAAGTGTAATAATTAACTCCCAGGCCCAGAACTGCCATAGGAGAAGTTCCTGGTTTTTTTATTAGACTCTCTCTCATTATGACAGATGCTCCAGCATTATGAAGGAAAGCTGGTTTTCTAGTGTAAAATCCTTTCTTTGGTTTCCTCCACTATTTACCTGGCATTTCATGTGTATACTGCTATATCAACTCGGAATTTTCCTGAAGACCTGGAGGTAAAAACTATGAGGAGACGCCACAGCTTCAAAAGAAACTATTATTTCAATTGCCAGCCTTTGACTCGGCCTAAGTCAGTCTCTAAGCATCTTTAGAAAGAAGGACGTAAGAAGCATTCTTTAATTTTCCTTACAAGAACAGTCGTCCACTTTCCATTTGAGCTGTTGTTGAGGGAAAAAAGCAAAGAAAGTCACGTTTTGTTCCAAAAATTAGGTTTTTTTTGCCAGACAGATGCAGTGCTCTGTGAATAATGGGATACATATTGTGTGTATAGATAAACAATCATCAGTGGAGTCTGTAAATATGCAACATATACCCAGAGTTTGTCCCGAAATTTTTCTTGCCAACTGAGCGTGCCTCTGCCTAGAACAAGAGCAGTGTTGTCCGACATGAGAAAGCTGTGGGGGCTGGACTGCCCTGCCTCAGAATGGAAGCTGTGATATAAACACAATAAACACTGCCTTCTCCATCTGCAGTCTCCAACAGCCTCCAACACATGCATCTCGGTGGGTCAGTAGGTGTTTAAGCTCTGGCTTACGGTCAATTAGCAAATACCAAACACAGTTGTTAACAACCAGACTTCTTAAATGAATGTACTGCAGGGGTAGGAAGTGGGTGGACAAAGGTGGTTAGTCATGCCCAAAGCTTACAGGCTGAGTCTTTGAGGTCTAGAAATAATGAGCAGCTCACGCCCATGGGTGTGTGTCAGAGAGATGCACTTGCACACTGTGTGATGGGGTCACCGCTGCTCAAAAGCCACCTCATCCCAGTGGGGGATCACCCTTTGATGTCATTGGATCTGGGGAGGTGGATGGATCCTGAGTAAGACCTCTCTGCCAGAGCACAGTGCCACACAGAGGATTAATGCAGCTATATTTAGAGCAGTGAAGTGCAGATTTATAGGTGTAGCCCCTTCTCTCCATCTCTTCTGTACTGCAGGGGATTTTCAAAACAACATCTAATGCAGCAGTTATGCTATAAAAGAACAAATTCTTAAAATTACCTATAAGCAAGGAGCAAATCACTTTGTGTATGGGACCACTAATTAAAAGCAACTTTCTGTTTTCCTGTGACACGGTCACTCTGCTTAGCTCATAGCCAAGTTGTGCCCTATATCTGTTGACTGCCTGTACCTGGAAACACAAAATGATTGAATGATGAACACTTTCTAGCAGCCTAGAAACTCTAACCATCGCGTTAAGCTGGCTTTCAAAAAAACTGGTTTGCTCCACTAGACTGATCAGAGGCATAAACATTTCCTGAGCAGCAAAACCCATAATTTGGCACATGGTGATTTACTGGTTCAGAGGCCTTGATCGGTGGGATATGAAGGAGAGGTTGGGGAGGGATGTTCCAGAGAGGTTAGAAATGGTTCCTTCCTTTCTCACTGTTCAGCTACCCTTTTGCTCAGAGTATTGGCTCAAAAGATCAGAAATTGCCCTGTTCAGAAGTGTTTCCTTGTGTCAAGCATCCAGCTGCTCCTCTGTTTGAAGTCTGTCTGTATCTGTCTAGGTTCCTGTATTACTTTCACTGCTATTATCTTTCATTACTATTATCCCTGCAGATAAATGAAGAAATGCAGTTGCAACTTCCATTTCTCTCCCAAGGAAATAAAATCTAAATTTCTCCCTTTGATAACTGCAGCCGGAAGAACTGTTGGAAAGGGCCGTCCTGGACAGCACTTGTTTCCAGCTCAGGCAGGGATGATGCTTAGCTCTGAGAGCTAAGAACATCATTGATCTGTTCTCCTCCGTGACTTTTCTTAATCAATGTTAGCCTTGCTTTGCTCAAAATGGCTCAAGGTGCCTTGAAACAGTCTCTGTTTAGCACATTGAATTGTATTTGTAACTGGGAAGATAGATAATAGAAACACTTGCTGAGAAAATGTGAGCCTTTGGGATATAGTTGTTAGCCTTTTATTTTAGAAAATCTGTGAGATCAAGGGAAAGACTTTAATTATTTATTTCCAGTGGCCTTCAGATATAGCTGTGGAAAATGTGTAGGTCTTTTCCCTCTATATCCAAAACTGACCTGAGAAGGAAGATACAATAACCCCTTTAAACACATCTCCCATTGCCAGCTGAGAGGGCACTCTAGGTTTATCATCCCTTGTTTCAGTGATGAATGGTGCTTCAATCAGTCCCAAAGAGTGTGCAGAGTAGAGCAAACGAACCCAGCTCCTCTTTACTCTAGTGAGCACAATAAGTCTTTAGACAAAACACTAACAACATCAGTATGGGCTTTCCTATGCAGGTTTCTCCATTCCTGAACAATCACTTTTCTCGAGGGTGGCAGGGAGGGATGTCCTCACTGTAGACCCCTCTACATCAGTCTTCCTCATGCCTGGATCAGCACTGCACTTACACAGACATTGCTCCAGGCACCGACCCATGCCTCGGCGCCTTGACAGAGACTTCTTTCTTTACAGTCCTCTTCCAGCTGTTCCATGGGAGCTGGGGCACTCCTGAAGTCTGAAGTCCACAGCCCTCTCATCGGGCAGCCTGTGCCTCAGTTGTTTCCCCTTCTGCATTTAAACTAAGCCTGTTCGCGGGTCTTACACGTAAAAGGATGATAAACATTCAACAGCTCTTCTGTATTTGTCTTCTGTCAAGTTCAGCAATCTCCTTAGCAGCATCTCGTGGGCTTTCCTGGAGACAAGGGACAAAGATCCCTACCATCCCCCTTGCTGAACAGCGGCTGTGCAGAGTGGCAGAGGCATGTGATCACAAAACCACCGGAGTGAAGGTTTTCTCCAACTGCCAGCAAAAACTGCCTCACCCGGGACTCAGTCTGGCTCCAGCCTGAAATTCCATGTGCTTCAGCCACAGGCTGCTTGTCTTGCTCGGAGCAGCCCCATGTGGAACAGTCAAATCAGCATGGAAAAGCCAAACTGGCGAATACTCAGGTGGGATCTGGGCTCCCTACCAGAACTAAGGGCTTTGAAAAACTAGTGATCTGTAAAAAACGTGGAGGTTGGGGACAATGGGGAGAGAAGCAGGGTTTGCCAGAGAAAGGAGGTCGTTCCATGTGTACTTGAGTGAATGTGAATTGTTCAGTCTCAGAGATGACAAATGAGGCTAAAGAAATTTGTTGTTTCCTGTGGAGGTTGCCTTAGCTTTCACTGGGAGTCTTTAACTCCCTGCATGTTGAGAAGGGAAAGTTTAGGGTTGAAAGTGTGGAGGGATTGTTTGGGGGGAAAGATCTTTTTTCGAGAGGCATGATTGATAGCTGAAATCATGGGAACCACAGTCATCTGTTTGCAGAAGGCTTCTCCGTAGTATATGCAGCTAGATTTCTGCCTTCATAAATATTGTCCTTTCAGGACATATTTGCTAAATCATGTCCAGTTCACTATCGTTTGCCAGCCTCGTTTAACTTCATTAGCTCCCTGGCCTAGTTCATATTGTTTAAAATGCATAGAGTTTCTCGGGAATGGCACATATGAAATTATGCAAACTGTTTAGAATAGCTTCACCCCAAGCATTCAGCACGGGTAAGTTAAAAGGAATTTGAGAGAACTTCATCGCACTGACACGTTTCATTAAGGTCAGTAATTAAGTAACGTGTGTGCACAAATACATGTGTTTGACGGTAAAAGAAACGGACGGTAGCAAGCAGCCTGGCTCCCAGTGGAGTGCAGCGTGTAGGGCCGGGTTCCTTGCTGCAGAGCTGCCGGGTTTGGCCGAGTTAGAGCAGAGATGAACTTGCCCTTTTTTGTTTCCTGTAGTGGTAGCAGACATATATGCAATATACTGAGCACGTAGCCATACCGCAACATTGGAGGGCCATCTACAATTTGGGCAAAATCAGCAGGGCTGTGTCTGTTGATCTGAGGTTTGATCTGGCCAAATACTCAATAGATGTTGCATATGATAATTGGGGGGGGAGGGAGTACTTATTTTTTATTTTTCCAGACTACCCTGAGATTGCCCCCTCCCTAGCCGTACCAGAATGGTACTGATGAAGTATATCCATTTTACCAATGTGGAGGGAACAAGGAATTTATGAAAAAAAGATGTGCATGCTAGCCTATCAGTTTGGTGGATGCTGTGGGCATTGCCCTTCGCTGCACAGTGGAGACGGGATGTTCGAGGCTGATCCTGAACACAGCCAGGGCTGGAGTGGAGCTCAGGCTGTGTGGACGGCTTTACCTGGCTCTTACCCCACTTCTGGGCACACGGACTAATCACTGTGGTGGTTTGTTCCCTGGCAGTTACAAAGAGAGCAGGGGACTGTGCTTGGCTTTCAAACGCTGGAAGTGCCTCTTTGTCCTCAGCGAGGTGCAGATCACACCACCGCTTTTGTCAGGCGCAATGCCTTCTGAGTCAGCAGCTCCTACTGAACCCGCTAATTGTTAAATATCTGTAATTACCTTCTAACCTCTCTCGCGCTCTTTTTTTCCCTTCCTTTTAGCACATTCTTTGCTACTGTCCTACTAATCCAGGCACCTACCCACATGGGAGTGACTCAGTTTGTTCCAGGATTGAGCATCTCCCTGCAGTTTGCATTAAATGGTTCAGAAGGGTAAGACTTACAGAAACAGACTCTATTCTTCCACAAAGGGTGTGTTTCAGGTCAAAGGATAAGCACGTTTTTGTAAAGACTGTTGAATCGTGATTAAAAACATTGGGAAATAGTTTATTCAATGAAGTGGAAGGCTGTGCTGGATTCCCTGGCGAGACAGCAACAGGTCAAGACACGGTGGTGTGATCCAGTTGCTCTCCTTCCCCTGAAGCCTAAGTGCCAACCGGGGCCACGGTGTGAGGCTGTCCTGGGCTCTCACAGCCAGGGCCAGACAGGCTGCCTGCACCGAACGATGGACTCTCGCAGGGGGGTGGGAAGTGCAGGAGCATCTCCAGGCTGTTTTGCCATCCAGAGAGGTTTCCTCCCTAGGAAAGCCCTGGCTGATACAGCATGATTCCCTCTGCAAAACTATACAAGCTGACATTCAGCGAGGGGACTTCCCTTCCTCAGGGTGCAACCTAGCCCTAAATAAGGTCATATTCCATGTATTTTCCCTCCTTTCGTCCTCTTTTTCTTAAATGCTCTGATTCTGTGCATTTCTTTTGGGGAGGTGCTGGTGACTGGGAAAAATTTTGCAGTTTACCACTTTTTCTCATCCCATTGTGTTTAGGAAGATGCTGCTGGTTCTGCACAAAAGGCTCCACTAACATTTCAGTCATCCACCGACATGTGAAATGTGTTGGATGCCTTCTGTTGGTGATTTACAAAGCAATAAATGAAATAAAAATAAAGAAGGAACCATCACGAATGCCCATTCCACATCTCTGTCTCTCTGGCTGTCTCTCACACTTTATTGGTATAATTAGAGCTTGTGTCCCCATGTTCCCTTAGCAACAGATGAGGAGGTGGCTGGCTGCCTGTCCGCACCACTGCCTTGCTCGGAGAACGTGGCGAGCGGCGATGCTCTGCCTCCCGCCCCATGGTGGGATGCTGCCAGGAGGGGAGCTCCTGTGGGAAGACCCACAGCCATAAGTACTGAGAGATGCTGTTTTGAAGTACCAGACGGGACTCAGGCAGGTTTTTCAGATGATACAGTGAAATTCTCTCAGTGATTTTATTCCGGTTTTCTAAGAAACGTGCAGGCAATATTGCCAGATCTTGCGCACTTTATTGTATAATTATGTTCCTGATCAGAACGATTTGTTTTTACAATCTGCCACCGCTAGCACAAGACTTAGGTCAGCTGGAGAAGGGCCAGCAGTTTCCTACACGTCCTCCCAAGGGAAGGTAGCAACTGAGCTCACTTGTTGGGTCTCTTCGGCTAACCAAAATAAGGCGATCCCATTTCCAGCTCCTCAGACACTCTGTCTCTGGAAGGTGCTGGTCTGGGGCTGGAGCTGCTTGCTTCTGCAGCATCCCTGCCTGGCACGGCTCCTGGCAGAGGGCTGCCTGGACCCGGCAGCAAATCTGCCCCCCAGGGATCACAAAGACGGAGTTGTCTCACAGCCTTTGTAGTATAATTAAATATCTTTTTTTACATCTTGTCATTCAAGAGTGGATTAGAAACCTCAGTGGCAGAGTCTGCCTGTATTTCTAAAAGTCTCATCTGTAGCGTGCTTCCCCAGAAGTCCTGGCAGAGCATGACCTGGATTGGTGTTTTATTCTCTGGTACTGATAGCCAGGAAAATTGTGAAGTAACAAACAAGCTGATTCAATGCCATTTAAGCTGTTCAAACAAAAGGGAGACAGGAAAAGGCTGGCAGAGCAGGCAGACACCAACTGTTTTATCATCTTCCTAAGACCCTCACCTGCGTGTCCCTCTCTGTTCTTTGGGGACAGGAGTTTGGTCACCATGGCTGCGCTGTCATAGCTGTATCCACTCTGAGATGTGTGGGTCAGGGAGAAAGCTGTTAGGCTCAGGAATAGAAAACAGATGTGAAACATGATGGCCCATAGCCTTATACCCTCTGCAATCCATAGGTGACATTGTGTGGACCAAACAGATGCAGCATCAGAAGTGTTCCTGCCCTAGGTGAAAAGCTTTCTACAGGGGACTGCTTTTCTTAAAACATCTTACATGTAACTGATACCACAGAGAATCACAGAATCATTATGGTTGGAAAAGACCTTTAAGATCATCAAGTCCAACCATCAAACCAACACCACCATGCCCAATAAACCATGTCCTGAAGTGTCATGTCCACATGTTTTTTGAATATTTATCAATACTTTGAATACCATATCATACATGCCAGTCCCTGGGGACAAAGCTCAGCATCCACCTGTGGCTGTCTCCTGCTCAGAACAGGAGAGAAGGGTCATCTGAGACTCGTCCATTATGCTAGTCTGTGCACCCAAGCATGGCCATGATCTGTATTGCCTGTAGCCTCCATGACAGCTGAGGGGAGAGGAATGGGAGCTGTGTCCTGCAGGTCCTGTCATCCCCCACCGCCCTGGATGCTCCTGACATGTGGGGTATCAGGAAATTCCCAGCTGGCTGGCTAGAGCCAAAATGTCTCCTCTGCACTTCCACCAGAATGAGCTGAGGCTTGACCACTCTCCGTCCGGTACCCCCTTGGCTAGATCTCCTGTATTTATTATGTCCCTGCTTGCAGAACAAAGCTTCTTGTTCAGCAAGGAAGCATGATCGAAATAAAGGCCTAGATGTTCTCAGAAAACCCTAGTTCAAGGGAAACTCTTTGTCAGTCTCATTCTGTTAAGTTTAGCAAGATAAAGCTGCTCACATTGGAAAGAGTCTTGTCAAGTCAAATCAAACCTATTCTGCTCTGAATGGAAATGAATCATCCCAGTTTATACTGGAACAATTCTGTATGCTGCCTGAGACTTATTTCATGTTCCCCTCTCAGATGTTAAGGCACTCATACAGCCAAAGCAAGCTGCAGTTGTCTGCTGTGTAATGCCATGCAAACCATGGGCTTGGGCTTCAGCTCTGCATGTGCAAGAGTTTGGGACATGCAGAGCTGAAGGGGGAAGACCAGACTTCAAATAGAGAAGACTCCAAGTAAACGAGTTACCTCAGAAAGGTGCTTTGTCTTCTTCAGAAATGCCTGGCTAGTTCTTGGTTTTGCAGGATTGAGCACCAGTCCTGCTTTCCCACGATGTTGCAGCATATGTCTCAGTAGTGGGGCATGCCTCTTCTGTCTGGTGTGTGTCTCTGGGTACCCAAAATAAGAAAGTCTCTTGTTCTTGAGAAGATAACATAGTTATGTGACTGTGGGAGGCTGGAGGAAATGTTTCCAAACTTCTCCCATGGGCAAAGTGACCTTAATAGAAAATCTTTT
The DNA here is from genome assembly GCF_964289735.1 of Phaethon aethereus. NCBI lineage: Eukaryota > Metazoa > Chordata > Aves > Phaethontiformes > Phaethontidae > Phaethon > Phaethon aethereus. Next base: position 40,114,948 of record NC_138575.1, read on the forward strand.
TCTTTTATAAGGCAGGGTGTGCGGCAGTGCTACTCCATCCGAATCTCTTCTCTGAGTCTGCTCAGTGTCATTATTGCCAGCTAAAACCCACATACAAACATAGGGAAGGAGTAGCTTTCACCTGCTCTTCACCAGGGTGGAAAGGAAGAGGAAAGTTCAGTCAAACCTATTGTTTCTGATTTACTCACTGGGGTGAAATTTAGAAGACTTAAATTCAGCTGAGCTTTGCAAGTATGAACAAATGAGCTCCAAGCACAGGCCCTGAAAACAGGACAGGACAGGGCTCAGAGGTTGGTGACCCTGGAGAAGCGCAAGGTGGTTGCTTTCCAGGGACGAAAGGTGCAGGCAAGGAAGATTATTCTGTTTGACTACTTGCTCCATTTCCTGGATGGTTTGGAAACAGGTTTCTCCTGACTCCAGAGGCTTGTGGGCAGAACTGAACCCCTGCCTGAGAGTCCACCAGAGTCAGACAGGGGGCAAATACAGACCCAAAATAGACCAGCTCTGGCAGACTATTGACTGTGAACAGGATCCACCAGCTGTTGACAGTACAAAAACTATTCAAAAAATGCATACTGCCTGGTGCAGCTTGGCTCCTTCCCTCCGCCATGAGTGACAGATGTAGAGAAGTCTTTGGAGAGGCAGAGCATGCCTTTCCCATTTCCAGACACAGAACCTGCCCTGGCTGACCCCAGCTGAGGGCTGCGCTGATTTACACGCCAAATGCTCTGTCTAAAATACTTGTTTGGCCTCAGACAGGGCATAAAAAGTTATGATAAAGTGTGGATCCAAGTCACTTCCTTCTACTTCAGCTCTTCCAAGAGACATGTTGAGTGCATCCATTCATCTTCCTGCCTTCTCCCCACCAGCTCTTCTAGACTCGACACCAGTCAATGTTGCTAGTGCTGGGCAACTAGATCCCATAGAGTCACACTGAGTGACACAAACACCATGGTGCTTGCTGCCTTTGGGACAACCTCCTTGTTCCCCAGGGAGGCTCAGAGACCTGATGAGAGGTATTGTGGGCTTTCACTGGCCAGCTGCACTGACAGAGGGGCCAGTTTACAGTGCTTAGACTTGGAAGTGGGTGGAAATCAAGTTATCTCCTAAAGAGCTGGACCATCTGCCCTCTTGATGCTAAGCAGCCTCACACTCCACTCTGACAAGGGCTCCAGGGCACTAAAAGGCAGTCCTCATCCCTTTCTAGGCTGTGTCAGCATTTGCACAAACTCTCTGTCTACACTGTGGGACATAAAATATTTCCTGGGTTCAGCCATAATTCTTCCCTGTTCCCACCCTCAGATCTTCTGAGAGACTGGGGCCATAGATTTGGGAAGTATGTGAAAATGTCTTTTTAATTGCTCTAGGTGCTATCAGAATCTACTTCAGGAAATTGATCTGGGAGTAGTGTAAAATCCTATCGGAGCCCCAACAGTAAGGTGAGTTGATCTAGCAAATATCTAGCAAAACGTAGATATTTCCGTACCGACAGAATTGTGTCCAGCTTTTCAGAACAACACTGATCTCTTTTAGATATCTCAAATGCAGTGCAATATTGCAGACTTTGATCCTCCAATTTTAAACCTCATATTGGCTCAAGAAGTGGCTGATTGCTTAGGCTGGACAATACTTTAGGAAAAGGATCACCCTGGCCAAGCTGTTTTTTAAACTCTTTTCTAAGCATCCTCAGACAACCAGTCCTGGATATAACCTCTGGGTTTGATGGACTTTGTTCTTTCCCACTGTTATCTTTTTATGCACATTTAGCCAAAGTCACTGACCTGGCTTATGCCGAATAAACTGTCTCAATGGGATTTTATGCAGCATCAGACAGACCTAATTTGACTAAATAAAACACATGCTGGCCCATAGTTATCTATGTCAGGAGTACTTGAAGCAACAACTATATTCAATATGGTAACTACTGAAGTACCCTGGCCTATTTTGTATTATAGGTCCAAATTACAGGCCACAGAAGCAGGCAGGAGAAAACCTGAGAGTATGACATTCTTCATCATGAGAAGTCCTTAATAAACCTGGAGGTCTTTAATTTAGTCCATTCCTGCAAACTACATCCCATCACAGAATAAGTGGATTTGAAGTAGTTTCCTTTGACCTCTGCCAATACATGTACTTATGCATTCTGCAAGCAACAAAAGAAATAAATGCTATGTTCTAATCTGCACATCTGTGCATGCCAATGTCTGTACACCTTGTAAAACCCAATTCTATTATGTGTGGGGTCCCAGCCTACCCCTGCGTGTGATGGTTAGAAAGTAGAGCCTTCCAGACTGCCTTCTCCCCTCCCTCGTTCTCTGATCAGGTGAGGCAGTATCAGGAAAGGAGGAGTCATCAAGATTGTCTTTTAAAATGGTTTTCAAATGTCTCTTTGTTACTATGACTGGACCTGGGGCAATGCTAGATGTGCCTCAAAAGTCTGCTTCAAATTAAAATGCATATTGCATGTATCATAGGTCATGACCGCGAATGGCTGGCATTCACACGAAAAGGCCAACTCTCTGGGCTCTCAAGTCTCTGAGACGGATAAAAGATGACTGGTTATATTAGTCAATATAAAGTAAAAGCTCTACTTTCTACCTTTGTGCATTGTTTATACCAGAGGATCTATGAATTAATGCTAAGGATATTGGATTTGTTGTAGGGTTTGCCTCTTCTCAGTATCTTCTTTGCTTCCTTATGTACTGGCTGCCCCTACCTCGAGAGCACTGGTTGATGCAGTGCGTGCTTAGGCAAAGGAAAACAAAGGTAGACTTATTTTTCCTTGGCTGACTGTTGCTTTCTCTTGTTTAGATACTCTCATTTCAAAGATGGACTCATACTTACCTCAAAAAAGGTAGTGGTAGCCATATGGAAAAAGTAAGCCTTAAAATTACATGGATATTCTCAAAACTAGAGAGGAAGTGTCACCTTGCTAACTTTCACAGTCTCCTACAAGGCATGGGACCGCTTTTAAAAAGTCATCATAATCTTTTTTCTTCCCCTTCAAAATAAGCAAAGGTCCCTATTTTAACCACCCCTCTCAGAAACAGCCAGACTGTTCTCAGCAGAGTTTACAAAACAAGCAGCTGTGTAGTTTGAGACACTGAACCCGTATGGAAAGCTTCAGCTAAAAACTCAGGTGAGGTTCATAAACTAGTAGGAGCACATGATCTAATGCTACAGTAATGACTTTTCAAGGGCAGGAACTGGTGAATTAGTTAAGATTTCAAAATATAAATGGCTGGACACTGTTGGCATTTGGGGAATCAGTGGAGAGCAGATACCATGGGCAAGTTCCATCATTTTGCCTTTTGTGAGTCAAGGACTCCTTTTTTCTGAAATGATGGCAAAATTAATATTCTGTTGATAGACAGAATCACCCTACAATCAAACCTAAATCATCTTCAGAGGTGTGCACTGCACATAGCAGTTTGTGTTGGTGTATTAACAATACTTCTGTGTATACTTCCATGTGTTAAACCGGCTTACTAGCAATGGTATGCTGTAATTAGCCTCCCTGGGAATCTTAATTCCAGAAGCAAAGTCATTAATTTCAGCTCATCCTTTTTTCCAGTGTATGTACACACGTGCACACACATATACACAAATACAGTGTTCAGCTGCCAGAACTATGTGCCTGAGTTCACACACCCAACACTTGACAACTGTTTTGAGACCATTTCTAATAAAGAATACAATAACCATTAAGATCAGGAACAAGATCAACTAGTATTTCTGAGCTGCTCTTTAACTTCTCACCCTGTAATTTACCTAGTCATTTTTTAAATGACCGTAGCATGTGTCTGTCTCGCTAAGGTTATATGGGATTTCTCATGGATACCATTGTATAAGCAGCTCTTTGTGCCCGTCAATGTGAATTTCTTCAGAGCAGCTATGGAATCCCCATGTACCCAGCAAGGGCTAATGGATTTCTCCCTGCCAAATTGGTAGCTTTTAAATTCAGGCTGCATGTGATGAAAGTCATGCCACGTCCTGTCTTTGAGCTCAATTCCCTCTTCAACCTACTTTCTCAGTCTGTACTTGGGAGAGATCAATTTCCCTGCTGTATTCTGGCAGATTAGAACTCTGTGATTAATATGTAAATTATTTTTGTTCTTTTTATTAGCTTTATGTGAATTATGGTTAACCTATTGGCGTTCTCCATATTTCCAAACATGTCATACTCATCTGTCTCAAGGATGTAGGGTATTTGCTGGCAGAATAATCAAATCCATACCACTATGCAATAAGAGCAAGTGAAGGGAAGGATGTGATTATGTGACTGGGGTGAGCTATCATGGCTTCAGTCTTGCAGAAATGTTCTCCTAGATTGGGCAGTGCAATGTAAGGTTTTCCTTTGCATTTCCCAAGCAGCCCTTGGGAAGTAGCCCACTGTTGTCATTGCAGCTGCTTCATGGATGGTTCCAGTTGTTCCGTTATTTATTTTGTAATCTCTTCCCCAACAGTCAAGGGAACACAAACACAACAAGTCTGAATTTCTAGGGAAAAACATAAGGTAGACACTGGCAACTTGTTTCTCCTCCACTGTTCCCCTCACTGCCTCCCCTGTCTCTCGTTTTAGCTAATCGTCTCTCTGCCCAAATCACTAGCTAGCAGAAAATGGTCAAGGAACACATGCTGTGTCTCTGTGGTGGGCCCATGCTTGAAGTCCTTGCCCAGGAGCCACCCAGAAGGTAGGAATAACCATTCTGCATCAGACCAAAGGGGACCCTACCTCAGACTGGGGATTTTCATGATAGCAGATGCAGACAGAGAGAAATAACCACATTCAGTATAGGCCTCCCCATCTGAGTTAGTCATTTAGGATCCCTCCAGAGAAAAAATTTCACCCATGGGAATGTTTGATTCAACTACCCTAAGGCAAATGCTTAAAATAGGGCTAATGAATTGCTCCCTAAAATGTGCCTATTTCTCTCAGTTCAGCACGAAGCAAGCTGGCGTGAGTAGGTCAGCTGTCCACATCTCGATTATCAGTGTCTGATGTCAGGCAACATAATTCCCATTTACACAATGTTTTAAGGCAAAGCCATAGGTTTTCTCAGGGCTCAATCATGAGGGAGGAAATAAAGGAAAGAAAACCAGAATATTATTTGTGTAAAAACAGTAAATGCATGAAACAAGTTGGAATTAACATCTTTGCTATGACTGTGCTGATTATTCTACTTACACAGTCTGCAATCCTGTGTCTTTCTTAAGTATTTAAGGTGCAGGTTTTGGAGGCATGGGTTGCATACTGCTGTGTTTATGCACTGATAGAACCAACAGAAGTTCATTTTTATTGGGGCTCCTGGAAATTGTATGTTTTAATCCAGCAAGCTACTTGTGCTGGTTTTTGCTAGGATAGAGTTAATTTTCTTCATAGTACCTAGTGCGGGGCTGTGTTTTGGATTTGTGCTGGAAACAGTGTTGATAATACAGGGATGTTTCCGTTATTGCTGAGCAGGGCTTACACAGAGTTAAGGCCTTTTCTGCTTCTCACCCCACCCCACCAGTGAGTAGGCTGGGGGTGCACAAGAAGTTGGGAGGGGACACAGGGTTATACAGAGCGGGCTGTTATCCAATAAACAAACATAGCCTTGAAGAAATAAGGTTTTCCAATTATGTTTCTCTGCTGAAGCTCCTTTTAGGCATTCTGGTCTATGCATAGAGAATATATAATGGTATATAATGGCCCATCTCTGTTTAAGACACTTGTCTTCATGACAAAAGGCAGGAGGGATAATTCAAGCCTGGTGTCTGGTTTCTATTAATTGAATTAAAAATAATGAGCTAAAATATTCTGTTTTCTACCAGCTCTCCCTGAAACATCAATCCACATATGCATAGCTGTCTAGGTGCTGAAGTTCAAGAAATACATATAAAGAAAACCCACAGGAAAAAAAAAAAAGGAAAAAAGGAAAAAAAAAAGAATTTTTTTTTAATCCAAATTTTTTTTTTTAAACAAACTTTCATGAGATAATACATGGGATGGGCTATTCAGGGCCCTTTAGTTTTAGGAGGGGAATTCTCAATTCCCACCTCTGTATCACTGGCTTAAGTAGGAGAGTGAAAGATGCTGCTGCCACCAGTAAGCAGGAAGTGGTGTAGGATTTATGTGGGAAAGCTTTTTCTAATCCTGTTTTTAGCACTGAGGCAAGTCTTCCATGAAAATTATGGGCAAAAACTTTGAAAGAAGTGTAATTCTTGGTTGTTCCTTGTTAATGTCTTTTTCTCATATACAGGAGAACAGGACAAACTGAAGACGACAGGTCACTGTGAGAGCCACCGCAACACTTAAACCACCATGCTATTGCAACTAGTATAAAAAACAGGAAGTTAATAAATTATTTTCATTACATTAACATATTAATGTATTTTTCTAGCTCCTGTCAATTCTTTTTGTATTAGAGTAATCTTGGAATATGAAAGGCATATTTCAGTTTCTCAGTTCTGGGAAACGAATGATGAAAATCAAAGACATCAAGTACGACTTGGAAGACATGGTCTGTCTGGCTTCCCTGCAGAAGTGCTTTGCAGCAGCCACCTCTGATGTGCATTTGACGTGGTGTGTGTGTTTAAGATATAGCAGCTTTGCTCTAATTCCACAAAGTAGATGTAGGGAAAAATACTTGGCTACAACATGTTGCAGGCCAACCAATAAAAAGTCAGTCAGTCCTTGGAATGTGTTATGAGAAGACGGTCCTATGGCCGAGGATTTTTATTTTAACTTGCTCGAAGACAGCAAAGCCAAATATTTTCTCTTACATCCAGTTTCCTGAATTAACGATCACCAGAGGCTTTTGAAGGAGCATGAGTCAGTGGTTTCACTTGAGGGCACCAGACACATTCAAAGTAGAAATGAAGGGAAACTGTCTTTTTAATATGCTTTGGGGATAAATACAAACTAAAAGGAAAATTCATGCTCATCCAGCCATCAGCTTCAAAATGAAATACAAACAAGAAATGTCAGCCTTTAAACTCTTCAACTTTACTCTGAATCTTTAATATTAGCATGTGCATCACAGTTGTGTCTATACAGGCACACACACATAAATAACAAATACATTAAAAATGCACTTCATTTATATATGTGTACATGTGTGTGTGAAAATTGGGAGTCTCTATGAACTACATTGATCACTTTTGACATGCTAACTTATAAATAGTCCTCATAGTCTACCAAGATTCCACCTAAAACATTCATTGTTTCCTTTGAATCAGCTTGAATGCATACCGAGACCTGGAAATCTGAATGAGTAAATGATCACTTGCCAGTAAATGGTGACTCTTTTGTGATCTATGACAACTGGATTACACTAATGTAAAACCAAAGAACCATTAATTCACATGGGAATTAAAAAAAAAAAAGCAAGCTTCATGGAGACTGAAAACTGCTTAATCAGGGTATTGCTCCTAAAATCTGTCTGCATTTTTATAAAATAATCCTATTAGCATAGCACATCTGGAATATATCTTCCAGGACTTTTAGCTAATGCAATCAGAGATAGAAACAGTATTTTATCCACCTCAAATCTCTAAATCTGCTTGTCATCTAGAAACATATGGATGCCACATAATATTTACGGTCTGTGCCATACTAGTAAAAAGAGTTAATTATGTCTTATTATTGCTGAGTAGTGAACCTTTTCATTGTGATAAAATATTGAGCAGGTTATTAAAAAGGAAATAATGTCTTATAGTAATCTTATCTCCTGTAATGCTTTGCAGCGGCTATAAAGCTATCCACCTCCCATCTATCAGTGAGCCTGGTGATTACTTATCAATAGCAATTGAGCTGCAAAGTTCTTCCTGGGGATAAATAAAAACCAGTGGAGATCCACATCAGCCTGTTTACTGTGGTCAGCCGGTGGGTTTTCAGACACAGGGCTCATTGCAGCCAACACTGTAGTTAGAAGGAGGGAAAAGGGAGAAAGAGGTGTGCAGGAATGTGTGCAGTTTTTAAGCTCCAGCCAATATTGAGTGGGTACTATTTGGGCCTCCATTTGGCAAGGAACTTCAGCATGTGCTTAACTTCAAGCAAATGAGTAACATACGTCAGCCCAACCCATGATGTTATTGGAAAGCCCCTTAAGCATTTCAGCACTTCCAGTCATCTTGGCAGAATTTCTTTATATTTTCTGTTTTTTCTTTGTATATACTTTCATTATATATCCTTTGCCTCTTAAGCGAGCAAGCAAGAGTTTTGCAAAACCAGGACCTCTGTGGCCAGATGTCCCATGTACTAATTATTGCTAATTTGTCAGCCTAGTGAATTCTTTTGTTGCTACTCAACATGCACTTGAATTTACAGTCCTGTTCTAGCTTTTAGAAGAGTCTGGGTAGCCTTGTTCTTCCTTTCATTGTAACACACACTGTCTTTCTATATAAATATATATGGTTTCATAAATTCTTTTTCTCCAACTATTTAGAAGAAACTTTTTTTTATACTTCAGAATTTCAGATGTGAAAGCCTGAGGGAAATTGCCCAGCAAAGCTAAGTATATTTTGGACCCCTTGTTTTTGAAGATGCTGATATTCTGCTCTGACAGTGGTTCCTGGGCATCAATATGAGTCACACTTTCAAGTCACTAATGGATTCCTAAATTAATCTGATACAAATGAATTCCCCATTATTTTTAACCATGAGTAACTCTTTTCCACATGACTGGATTTGGATGGGAAAAAAAGTCCATTGTGAAGTCACCACCACAAAAATGTCCATCTATGAGAATTACCATTTCTTTCTGTTCTTCTTATAATCACTCCTGTGTGATACAGTACTCCTAGTAATGCCTCATTTTGGGAGAACAAGCCTCCAGTGAAATGCAAGAGTCAGGATGGCTGATGGAAATACTTTTTTGCCATCCCTTTTTTGCTTCCCTGCACGGCCGTGGATGCAGGCTGCCCTGAGAAGGGCCAATGCAGGGTAATAAAAAAGCAGAGAGGAAAGCAGAAGACCTGGTGACTAACCAGTGCTGGGGAGGTCCCTCACCACGGCATTAGGACAGCATGGGCTTCTTCCCTTCCCGGTTGGGTGGTGAGTGTGTATGTTTCTGGCGCTGGCTCCATGCGTGAAGCTTTCACATATCTACAGCTTTGTGGTTCCACCTGTGCTTCGGGAAAGATGTGTGTTGGTTGCCTTGGTAGTTTCCTAAACACACCCAGCGTGTTCAGAAGAAATTCCCTTCCCAGAGCAGTCGGGGCTCACAGGCTCAGGGCAAGTGTTACAGCATGCCCTCCATGAGCAGCCCACAAGTGCAAGCCAGGGAAGCAACAGGCAAGAGTAGATAAACCACAGATATCGTCCAAGGAAGCTCAAAAATCACAAACAGGTAATAAACTGTTAAGCTTGTCACTATAATCAAGTACCTTTGATTTACACAGAAAATGTTTTTCTTGGGCTCTGGTTGCCAGGATACTCAGAAACTGGATGCATTGAAAGTAAAAGAAAACTAAATGGAAAAAATATTTTTAAAAAAATTTACACTTCTATGAATGCATTTGGTAACTTATTACAAGTGACTAAGCAAAGTATATACAATCTTTTTTGCAAATACCAAACACATTCTCTATTGCATATAAAGTTTAATTCCATATTTTTTGTAAAGGGACTGGAAAAATCATAATATTTCTTTTTTTTGTTTCCTATGGCAAAAGAGTTCCTCTTTTCTCTCCTTCATTCCATTGCAGGGAGAGTCTCACTCCCCAGAGGATGTAAAAGCAAAGATACTGTCATGAATATGTTAGAAATTCCACCTCAGGACATGTTCCACTTCTAGAAAAAGGGTTCCAATGAGAAGTGTTTCTTCAAATAAAAGTGTGTGTCACTTCATTTTGGAGGTCCTCAGAGTTTTTAACAGCTGTATGAACTGGGGAAGTGCTGAGGCATAAGGCATCCTAAACATCTCTTCTGTGCAGGCTTATGTGAGGGGCACCTATAGGTACCTGTGGGTGTGCATGGCAAAACAACCGCCAGAAAACAGCAGGACCAAGAGAGGAAACACGTAAGCTGAGGAGGGTGTGAAAGCCCTGGAAACTGGTGGTCCTGCTGAATCTGCAAGAGTTGAGAAACTCAGGACACCCGGAGTCACCTGACAGTGTCCAAGGCCACCCCACAAGCCAGCTGCATGGCTCAGGCCACCTCCATAAAGGTGCCAGCTGATACACGCAGACAAAGACCTTATATACACCTGATGTGAGTAGGCAGCCCTGGAGGGGTTGCTCGAACACCCACCCAGAAACCGTGGCACATCAGGATGATCCTCTGCTCCTGAGCAACATGCTGGGGCTGGTGCCTCTCTGTACATGGGGGTGTCATCCATGATGGGCCGGGGGAGGTGGGAACTGAGCATGCTGCCTGAATAAGTGCCTGCTATTAATAGTAGTAGCTTGGATTCCATTAATGATAACAGTTGCATTGGTAAAAAGTATTCTACAAGTATGTTGGGTTCTGTCTCCCTGGACTCGATGCCCAGGAGGGACAACAAAAGGGCAGTGCATAGAGCACCCACATGGGTCCTTCACCATGTCCTGATAAACTCCTCCGCTAGGGTCCACGTCCCTCCCTTGACACCAGGAAGAAGCCCCAGGTTCACATATGAAATTTTTGGCAGAGCCAAGAACAAAAGCAGTTTAGAGGAGCTCTAGTAATTCGTCTCTTTTTCATGCTGAAGATAGAGGGGTGGGTAGGGAGCAAAGCTGAGCAAAGCCTATCTTTTAATTTTGGCACCAAATTTATACCTTGGCATGGGGCATTCACAGACAGAGATCCAATGCTAAACTCAAGCAAAAGTATAGGCGCTTACTGGCGCTTAACAACACCCACCGTGTACCAGCAAATGGCAAGAGAACGCCTCAGCTGCAGGGGACTTACAGAATAAATAGACAAGACAGAGTGATGCTGGCAGGGAAACCATAGCAGACAGGGAAAGATTTGCTCAAAATCACAAATATGGCAGGTCCTGTGCAGGGCAAGTGCGCTGAGCCCAACTTCAGGCTCAGACCCAGTAAAATGTACTTCCCTGTCTCCGTAGCTTTATGACAAAAATAGATTGACTAGCATTTCTTCTTCATTTGTACCTTATCTTCATCTGACTTCTAAAAAAATAATAGAAAAAAAAAGTGGAGGAATTTGCATATTAAAAAAAATATTTTAAAGTAGTCCTAGACCCTGGCAGCCTGAGCCACCACTAGTTATGGACCATAACACAGCCTTTCAGGCACGGAAAACAAAAATGGAAATCCTCAAAAGTGTTTGAGTAAGAACTAGAAGTTATCCAGCTTTGCCTCCCTATCTTGGTGTGGGCCATATAAATTATAATTCCTGTTTCTTCAAGGAAGAATAATGGTAGTGAAGAAAGGCATTCATGCACAGGACGAGTATTTATAATGAATGTGTTTTAATGGGAAAACTGCTTACTGCTTTGGGATACTTTGTCTTAAAAATACGTTAGGACAGCTTCTGTGATGGCTTTCTTGAAGAGCACAGTTGAGAACATGTACCATTCATGATTAATCATCTGCAATTGAAAATGGGATGGGGATGAAATTGGGAATATTCAGTCTGGAGAAGAGGAGGCTGAGGGGAGACCTTATTACTCTCTACAACTACCTGAAAGGAGGTTGTGGTGAGGTGGGTGTTGGTCTCTTCTCCCAAGTAACTAGTGCTAGGACGAGAGGAAATGGCCTCAAGTTGTGCCAGGGGAGGTTTAGATTGGATATTAGGAAAAATTTCTTCACCGAGAGGGTGGTCAAGCATTGGAACAGGCTGCCCAGGGAGTGATGGTGGAGTCACCATCACTGAAAGTGTTCAAAAAATGTGTGGATGTGGCGCTTTGGGACATGGTTTAGGGGGCATGGTGGCATTGGGTTAACAGTTGGACTTGATGATCTTGAAGGTCTTTTCCAACCTTAGTGATTCTGTGATTCTGTGGAATCTTATTTATTCCCTCCTTTTAATTTCATTTATTGGTATGTATGGGAGCTTAAATCATGCTTTTACTGCTTAGGCAAAACACAATGCTTATGAAAACCTAATAAAAAAGATGGCAGCAGATTAAAACTACTGTGCTGGGTAAAACACAAACAGTTAAAGTGTAAAAATGAAGAGGCATGGTAGAAACTGTAACACCCATAGAAAATGGGTGGTAGGTTTATTTTGGGTAACAGTTGTTCATGGCTCAGTGGGGCTGGGTGCTGAGCTGCCTTGGCAAGAGGTTGCTTAAGCAATGCTCAGCTACAAGCATGGTCTTAACATCATTATCTTTAAGGAGATCCAGAACTTCTACTCAAGAACTTGCTTAATGCTCTGCTTATCGTTGTCTGGGTTAATTGGCAGAAAAAAAGAGGTTCAAAACATTTTGCTGCTCTGGGGTGTCTGCAAGCTCTCATTCTACAGCAGATTCCATGAGGGTGTTGGTTCTCAAGCAGTGCTCTCCCCATGGGTTTTGGTATTTCCCCTTTTCACACTGTGTTCCCCTTTCATGGGCACATATATCCCACTTCCAGTCCCCTAGGGTCCTCCAGAGCCCGTTCTGTAATTCAGTAATCACCACTCTCTTTGGCCTTAACGAACTTGGTACTTGAAGCTGAGGGAAAGCTCCTTGCCATCTCTCAGCCCCCAGCCAGCTCCAGCTGCTCCCAAACTACTGTGTTGGTCTTCTACTCCAACCCCTCTTAAAAGACCTTGCGCTTGTGGTATGGCCAGGACCTGCCCCTTCCTACCCTCACACAAATGCTAAAACTTCTGGGTGTTTGGTGCAGGGAGAGAAGGAAAGAAGGGGAGGGGACAATGAAAGACCAGACGGCTGCTAGCTCCTGTCCTTCCCCAAGTAGGTGTTACCTGTCTCTAGAAAGAGATTTACTACTCCAAAAGGAGTCAGATCTGAAAAAAAGTGGCTTCTGTATGTAGTTAAAGGACAGACTTCTTTGCACTTATTTGGAACAGAAGTAATTTTTTCCTGGTATTTATAGCAAGGTAGGATGTAGTTGCACCCAGTCTTTCCTTGTCTAGCTCCTGCTTTCACGTGGGCTTGTGTTATACTAAAAATGATCCAGACATCATTTCTGAATGTCAGCCTGTTTGTCTGAGGACTTTTAATTTTCCAACCAAGACAAGAAGCTTGAAAACTGATATCCCAGAGGGAAATTGGCTGAAATGCTGTAAACTACAGACTGTGCTAAAAGAAAGCCACCTACAGAGAAATATATCAGCACTGAACATATGTTTAAAATTGACTTTTAAAATAGATGTAACTGGGGATTAACTACTATCACTGTACTGGCAACTCAGCGCCAGTTTCTGCACAGAGAGCGTGGGGATTTTAATCAACTCATTCATTCATGTCAAATCTTTGTAGCTTATGGCAAAAAAAAGAGTAAAATTAAACTCTTCCATGTGTCCCTAAATGCCCCTGACAGCTGACTATGGTTTGATCAAAACACCTCTTCTTCTGAGTGTAACTTTCTCTTCCTTTGAAAATGAACAGTTTTAAAGCATCAGACCTCCTCTAACTTATTTCCATTGCTTTTTAAAAGAAAAGCTTAACTGAACTCATTAGCTAAATTAGTTTCTGATTTTGTTCCTGCATGCTGAAATGAATCAATGCATACAATGAAATTAAAATGACAACATTAAACATTGATATTCTTAAATATTGATGCTCTGGCTGAAGAGGATTTATGTTTAGTGCTTTATTACTTATTAGAGCCTCCACTGGTGAAAAAAATATTTATTACAGACTGATGTCACTCAATCAGCTACTCAGGACTTTTGACACTTGGTGGAAAACCCCCACAGAATCTCTGATTAGTCCTTTTGCATGAGCACTGACTATTCATAGGGAGACAATTGGGTCAGGTTTTCTGGCAGAAAAACATTCATTGTAAACAGGATTTGCAAAGGAATGTAAAGAAGTCTGCCATCTAAGTCTCCTGCAGGAGTCAATAGGGGTCTGACAATTTCAGCTCACAGGGAAAGGAAACAAAAAAAAAGAGATTTGGAGGAAATGTTGTTTGTGGTTTTGTGGGTTTAGCCTCCCCATTCATCAGGACAGTGAATGAGTCCAGGTCTGGTAACTGCAGGAGTTTTCCTAGTTCAGTCATACATGGCAGGAATCCCACTGGATGCAGGTGAGAGGTTGGCATAACCCCCATGCATCTCTCCAGTCTGTCTATACTTAAGCCACCAATCCAGTTACAACATAGGCTAAAGCACTGCTGTAGAAAAGGGCTCATACTCAGCTGTGTAATGTATTTCAGGATCAGAATAGTTTAGGTTGGAAGGGACCTTTAACAGTCATCTAGTCCAACCCCCCTGCAATGAGCAGGAACATCTGCAACTAGATCAGGTTGCTCAGAGCCCCATCCAACCTGACCTGGAATGTTGCCAGGGATGGGGCATCTACCACCTCTCTGGGCAACCTGTGCCAGTGTTTCACCACCCTCATTGTGAAAAAGTTATTCCTTAAGTCTAGTCTAAATCTGCCCTCTTTTAGTTTAAAGCCATTACCCCTCATCCTATTGCAACAGACCCTGCTAAAATGTCCGTCCTCATCTTTCTTAGAAGCCCCCTTGAAGTACTGGCGGGCTGCAAGTAGGTCTCCCTGGTGCCTTCTCATCTCCAGACTGAACAACCCCAACTCTCTCAGCCTGTCCTCATAGGAGAGGTGTTCCATCCCTCTGATCATTTTTGTGGCCCTCCTCTGGACCAGCTCCAGCAGGTCCATGTCTTTCCTCTGCTGAGGGCTCCGGAGCTGGATGCAAGACTCCAGGTGGGGTCTCACCAGAGCAGAGTAGAGGGGCAGAATCACCTCCCTCCACCTGCTGGCCATGCTTCTTTGGAGGAAGCCCAGGATACAGTTTGTCTTCTGGGCTGCAAGTGCACATTGCCATCTTATGTTCAACTTGTCATCTACCAGTACCCCTAAGTCTTTCTCGGCAGGGCTGCTCTCAATCCTTTTATCCCCCAGGCTGTATTGATCCTGGGGGTTGCCCTGACCCAGGTGCAGGGCCCTGCACTTGGCCTTGTTGAACCTCATGAGGTTCACAGAGGGGCCATTCCCTGAGCTTGTCCAGGTCCCTCTGGGTGGCATCCTGTCCCTCAGGTGTGTCAACCGCACCACTTAGCTTGGTGTCATCTGCAAACATGCTGAGGGTGCACCCAATCCCACTATGTCATTGATGAAGATATTAAAGAGTACTTGTCCCAGTACGGACCCCGGAGGGTCACCACTCATCACTGATCTCCATGTGAACATTGAGCTGTTGACCACTACCCTCTGGGTGCGATCATTCAACCAGCTCCTCATCCACCCAACAGTGCACCCATCATATCCATATCTCTCCAAACTGTAGAGAAGGATGTTGTGGGCGACCATGTCAAAGGCCTTACAGAAGTCCAGATAGATGACATCGGTAGCTCTTCCCTTGGTCCACTGATGTAGTCACTCCATCACAGAAGGCCACTAGGTTGGTGAGGCAGGAATTGCCCTTGGTAGAGCCATGCTGACTGTCTTGAATCACCTCCCTGTCCTCCATGTGCCTTAGCATAGCTTCTAGGAGGAACTGTTCCATGATCTTCCCAGGCAGAGGTGAGGCTGACAGGTTGGTAGTTCCCAAGGTCCTCCTTGTTACATTTTTTAAAAATGGGTGCAATGTTACCCTTTTTCCAGTCTCCAGGGACTTCACCTGACTGCCAGGACTTTTCAACTATCATGGAGAGTGCCTTGGCAACTGCATCAGCCAAGTCCCTCAGGACTCTGGGATGCATCTTGTCAGTTCCCATAGAGTTGTGCATGTTCAGGTTCCCCAGGTGGTCTCGAACTGATCTTCTATTACAGTGGGAGGGACTTTGCTCCTCCAGTCCCCATCTTGCAGGGCATCCCCTCAAGAAGTGTGGGAAGAGACACTGCCAGTGAAGACTGAGGCAAAGAAGTTGTTGAGTACCTCAGCCTTTTCCTCATCCATTGTTACCAGTTTGCCAGTCTTGCTCATCAAGGGGGTACGCTTTCTCTGACCTTCCTTTTCTGGCTGACATACCTGTAGAAGCCCTTCTTATTATTTTTTGTGTCCCTTGCCAAGTTCAACTCCAGCCACGCTTTGGTCCTCCTGACCTCATTCCTACACAACCAGGCAGCATCCCTGTATTCTTCCCAGGATACCTGTCCCTGCTTCCACTGCCTGTGCATTTCTTCCTGCCCTTTAGTTTGCCCAGCAGGTCTCTTGCCTTCCTTTCCTGATTTCTGACACCTGGGGATTGAGACCTCTTTTGCTCTACGGAAAGCATCCTTAAAGATCTGCCAGCTCTGTTCTGCCCCCTTGTCCCCGAGGGCAGTTTCCCAGCTGGTCATATTGATTAACACCTTGAAGAACTGGAAGTTCGCTTTCCTAAAATTCATTGTCCCAACTACTCTTTGCCTGCCCCATATCCCTCAGAACTGCAAACCCCACCAGTGCATTAGCACTGCAGCCCAGGCTGCCTCCAATCTTGACATCACCAATTAGCTCACTTGTATTGGTGACCAACAGGTCCAGTATCATATCCCCACTTGTAGGGCTGTCTAACACCTGGCTTAAGAAGTTATCCTCAGTGCATTCCAGGAGTCTCCTGGATTGCCTACAGCTCACCGTGCTACTTTTCCAGCAGATGTTGGGGTGGTTGAAGTCCTCCAGCTTCTCACCCCTGACTTAGAGAAGTCGATCCCTCACATGACTTTTTCTTGTAGCAGGGAAATGACCACAGTTTGCTCACTGTAGAGATGGGAGAAGTAGGTACCTCTGAACGTACTGATTCTTCAAAATGTATGTACATGGCTTTACTGTCCTCATCCAGATATAAGTGGAACATTCAGTGTGATCCTATTACTTGTAATACTAAATACTGCCTTCCAAAAATGTGTGACCAAATGAGACATACATAGACATGCCAAGTTTTGAGATACAACACTTAGCAGCAAAGCGATCAAATTCCTGGGACATCAGTGTGCACAGGCAGTATAACATCTCAATCCCTGTGATTAGTGTCTTTTACTGCAAGAAGTACAATATTTGGTGCCTAATGCATTCCTTTGCTTTTATTATGCTTGCCAACATTGATAGTGATTCACAGTAAAACAAAGGTAACACTTGACATCCTTTGCAAACTCCCACTCATCAATTAGAGACCATAAAGCTTCAACGTTTCGATGTGGAAATCAGTGAGTTTCAATGCTGGCTTGCGTGGCTAATGCACATCCTTCAGCACATAATCGGCTCAGTGCTAATAAGTTAGAAGGGCTCGGGTATGGCCAATCATGCTCAGGCAGCAGTTTATTCGAGAAAGCTGCTATTTTTGGAACAGCTGAATCATATAAAGACTTAACAGGTTACCTCCAAAATGAGTCTCATTACTGCAAGTCCCAAAAGTCCATGGACAGTGCTTGTGCAAGAGGACGGTGAGAAGACCATATCAAAGCCATCCATGGTGATTTGGGAAACCTCTGCATAGCTCTTGCATGGAGGCTGAGGTGGTGGAGGTGCTTTACCATGCCATGCTTCGGTGTAGGCTGAATTGGCTGTCGTGATGGTGTATACATTCTGCTGAGCAGGGCTGATGGAGGGTGGTTAAACCATGCTGGCTGCTCTTCCAAAAGAGACCTGGGCACCGCACAAGCAGAGTCAGGTGAGACACATTTTCCTCATGTCTTCTGCCAGGAGAGGAAATATAAAGGGTGAGAAATCTGGGCTCCGGAGGGCAAGTGCCTTACACTTGCAAGGTATGAGTTAAGAGAAGAAGCAGGGAGAAGGGGGACAGGAGAAGAGCACGTGTTTTTGCGGCTGGGTGAAGAGCCTGGTTTAACTGTTGAGCAACCAAGAGTTCAGGGCACCAGCTGCACACAAGACAGGGAGATTGTTTGCCTCCAAAGGGAAACCACACGGGTGTCTGCAGCTGTGCAGGTGTTGGTGTCCCAGGCCCCATGTCCAGCAAGCCTGGATCTGCTTGAGAGCACTGGCATAGCATCTCTGAGCCCTTGGTGGTGGCTTCTGGTGTGGACACAGGGCCAACGGAGCTGCCTTGCTTTGCCTGGCACATACGAAGCCAGGTCCTGTGCATTGACATGATGCTTTTGCTCTGCAGCAGCTGGGAGCAGGGCAGAGGAGGGTTTCTACACCTGTGGCATGGATGTATGCAAGAGCATTTCTCATGCTCCTCAGCAGTGGCCTGGCAGATGCTGCACCCATGGTGGCACGAGCTGTGCTGGCAGAGGGGCTGGAGCTAGAGGTCAGCGTCCGTCTGTGTGAGGTCCAAATGCGGAGCGCACCCCCCGAGGAGGAGTTAGTCACGCTCGCCTTCGTGCGCTCCCACTTGCTGGCTGTGTCTGAGGTGAAATGCAAGTTTATATGGGAAACCATTGCCAAAATCCGGCTGCATCGCTGCCGGGGATTTGGGTTTTACCTTCACCCCACCTGCAAGCCTCTCTGCACAGCCCGGCGCTGTGTCTTGCTTGTGGCCCCTGACAGCCAGTACCGTCGTAAAGCCTTAAAAAAAAGTCTGCATTTCTGTGTCCTCTGAGAGTTTCTTGTGCCTCCTGCCTGGAGGCCGAGCGGAGAGGGGCCTTGGCACAGTGTTGCCAGCGGAGAGCGAGCTGGCAGGGCACAGATCTCCTGCAAAATCATACTCCCTCTGCACGCCCTGTAGAAGGATGTGTTGATCCCTCAACTGCGTGCGAGCCAGAACATGGCTGCTTTCCAGGACATCAGCTAAAAGCCAACATCTGGCTAGCAGGGCTCTGGCGCAGCAGATGCCACCCGGGCAAAGGGAGCTGCTGGCTGGAGCCGGCTGTGAAGGCATGGAAAAGCAGCCAAGGGCCTGCCATAGCCTTCAGGCCTCAGAAACACACACAGGGACGTGCCTGTGGAGGGGAAACTGCTCCTTACCCTCACAGGAGAGAAATCTCTGAGGCAGCTCATGGGCTGCCTCCATGGGCAGAACTGCACAGCGCGG
The DNA here is from genome assembly GCF_964289735.1 of Phaethon aethereus. Taxonomy (NCBI): domain Eukaryota; kingdom Metazoa; phylum Chordata; class Aves; order Phaethontiformes; family Phaethontidae; genus Phaethon; species Phaethon aethereus. Next base: position 40,133,930 of record NC_138575.1, read on the forward strand.
CACCACTCTTTTCATGTCAATGCTGCCAGGTGACACCAGCGTAACCCCCATGGGGACGGGGCCCCAACCCCTGCCCCCAGGCTCAGGCTCTGCCACTCCAAGAGCAAAGTCTCCACATCAGCGCCACGTCCTGGCCTTCCCGCCCTCTCCTCCCTTGCTCCTTGCTGTACAGCCGCCTCTCCACAGGGCAGCACGGCCCCAGGGCGCGCCAGCAGCTTTCCCGTGCCAGAGGTGTTTGTGTAACAACATGCACGGATACCCCTCACTGCCTGCACAAGGGTGGACTCATGTTCCATCTCCGTTCCCTCCTGCTGCAGCAGCTTCTCATGCAAATGAGGGTTTTAGGACTGATAAAGCAAGGCAAAACAGCGAGCACTGCACGGCATGGTGTCTGAGGTGCTTCATCAGCACAGGCAAATGAGCAGGCACGGTAAGCCCCTCACTGCTGTTTGCCCAAAACACTTCAGTCATGTCTCTGAATAGGATCCCTCGATGATGCACTGCTACACAAGATACCCTCCATGGCAGGATCAACAGGTATTTCTTGAGCCAGAAGAAAGCCCACACCATCTTACGATGCCTCTCACTCATAATGAAGGAAACTGCTGTCACCTAAAACGCTTCTTGTTCCGTCAGGAGATTCCTCGCTCCGTGCTGCCCTCCAGCTCTGGCAGCATTTCAATAAAAACTGAACCTCTGGCCATGTTTTCCAAGGAAAGCAGGGTGTGAAGCCATGAATAATGGAGCTGCTCAGGTTCCTCAGGATAGCATTTCATTTACAGTCTTTATCTGGCTGCCTGTTTTGCTTCAATTGAATGAAGGAGTTACTGATTTCACTGGAAGCACAGGAAGAAAGTCTCCCAGTCTGTCTTTTGTGCTAGATACAGGGCAGTTTTGGCCTTTCTCTTGTCAAAGGCTACTATGGAGCACTCTCCCAGATTTCCATCTTCCCATGTCTTCTGTGGGTTAAGTCTAGCCCTTCACTCTTCACCCCAGCTTTCATTAGTGCTCTTCCCGGCTCTTCAGCTCCTCCCCAGGCAGCTGCCAGCTGCCTCTTTTGCTGTCGTTGTTCTTCTTTACCCTACTTGTCCAAAGATCCATAATGACTAGCTAAATTTCTAAAAATATATTTTAAAAGCTAGGCTTAATAGTACATTTTCATTTCACATACCCTTCACTCAGCAGTGGAGAAATCCAAAGTATAAAGACTTGCGTTACAGAATAGTTACCAGTAATGGATACTGTACAGATATTTTTGAATGAATCCATGCAAAAGTGACCTGGTTTCAAGTTTCACCATAAAATTATAAACTTACAGTGAAACTTTGTTTAATTATGAGTTAGAAATTTGGTTTATGGTTGGCTGGTTTTCTTTGTTTGGAGGGACTTGACAAGGCTTGGCACTTTGACATGGTTTTGACATGAGATCAGGCAAACCTTTAAAGCCAATAGGTTCAGAGCACATGCAGTTTGAGGCTTGGATCTGTAAAAAAACCTACACCAACTGCCAAGTAGATTTCTGGAGGTGTTAAGTGTGCAAACCAAAACAAAGAAAAGGCTCTGCTGCACCTGCGAGCTGAGGGCAAGCTGCATGATGGTACTTTGCCGGCTGCTTGGCCTCGCTGCTGCCAGCCGAAGGGCAGAAGGGGAGGGTGATGGCTCCAGTCCGGTCTGGCACAGCAGTGGTGTGCTGGCACGAGAGCGGGTGTCAGCAAACATCACACCCACGAGCTACACCAGTGATCTGCTGCTCTAACATCTCAAGTGTGTCCTAGGGGACAAATACCCAAGGCACCACCTGCATCTTGGTCTTGGAGCTCATTTTGGAGCTGCAAGAGAACAGCAAGGGTGGGCAGGCAGGGGTGAAGCCCTAGGATGGGCTGGGGTCTGCAGTCCCCTCTAGTGCTCCCATCCGGCTGCATGTATCTCCAAACAAAGCGTGGCAGGGCTAGTATTGTTGCTCCTCCACGTCTCCTTTTCCTCGTGCCGACACACTTCCAGCATACCTGCGGTACCTCGCTGATGATGGGGCGCTGTGCAAGGAGGACAGCTCACCATGGCCCAGGGGCTGTGCTGCCCCATCCCTGCTGGGCTTCCCATGGTCTCCCCATGTGCCACAGAGCCCTGCTCTGAGTGCAGCCGAGATGCAGCTGAGGCTCTCAGCACTTCAGCTTTGGGAGCTATGTTCAGCTGTAGGTGGGGCCTTATCCTGACGCCCATCTTGCCAGCGCCCTTGCGCGATACAGGCACTGAGGTCCTTTTAGGTAGAAAGGGAAGCTGTGACACCTTCCAGGATGAGCAATGGCACTACTATTTCTTGCTTTAAGGTGAAAAACAGGACTGAAAGCCTGGTAGAGCTGGGCTGCCTGCTCTTTCCTTGTTGCCTTCATCATCCCTGTTGATAAGCCCTAACATCTTGTAGCAAACCGCAGGATTGTCCCCTACTTTGATTGCTCACAGTGCATGACACTACTGGCCTGGCCCTGATTGCGCTTTTCAGTTGCTTATTTCGCACGTGTCCATAGAGTACTGACCCTATTTTGACAATGAGAATTCAATTTGAAATGCTAGTTTCCCCTTTCATAAGGAAACAACATAACATAAGACAGTGTAACATAATATAATGGAACAACAAAATATGGCATAAAAAATATAGCATAACATATTTATGCACCTATATTCTATAATAACCTCTTCTTGCCCTGTGTTGCACTGGGAACAGAGATTCACAGGGAAGAGAGGCTTTTTTTGTTCTGAATACCTGTGAAGTCCTGGTTACCTGCACTTCTTGTTCACTGCCACCATCGAGTCTCTTAAAACCAGTGTGCCATGCAGTGAGAAGTTATCCGTGGCACTACAGTTCCCTCCCCAGGGCATAGGAGAAAGAGGTTTTATTTGTGAGACATTTGCTGTTCTTTCCCCGCCCTGGATTGCTACTGCTCAGATTCATCAAGGCTTACCTGTGTTTCTAAGGCTTCCTGGGAAAAGTAGGAAAGTTACTTTGTGTAAGTATACATGGGAAGATCAGCTGTGTTTAATTTAGGTGCAGAACTTTGTCTGCCACTGTCATTTCACTTGTTTATCAGGATATATTGAGGAAAAAAAACCATAAAAAAGATAGATGAATTGAACATGTCAACTAGAAATGCACCATGCCAAAAAGTATCCCCATTTTGGTCCTACTGCAGCATAACCAGCTCTCCAGCTGTGTGCCATGAGCACAGCATCACCACCACTTATTCTTCAGCTGCTGCTGGTTCTCCTCTCCTCACCAACATCCTGTTCAAGCCAAGCAGAGGGATGCCAAAATCCTGAGCTCCCATGAGGCACCAGCAGAATCTCCTGCCTACCCTTCAAATACATATTCTAGACAAGGAGGACTCCATGGTCACTTGTGTTCGTGCTTAAGGAAAGATGTTTTTACCTGGAAATCTACCGGAGAAGGACTACTATCCAAGTGGGAAAGAAGAGTGAGGGAAACACATAACAGAGGAAAGAAATGAAATTAAAATGTAAAGGAGAAATAAGTAGAGGAATAAAAAAGAAAAGCAAGACAGAACAAAAATTAGTTGCACTCCAAGGAAAATTCCTATCTTTATTTCATCTGTGCTCAGTCCAGTCCAAGTGTGGGAGTTCTCAGAAGGCGATCTTTTGCATTTAAGTGGGCTGTAAATTGCAACAGTATTAAAAACAGTATTAGCCTCTCTTCTTTAACAGGGGAGGTATGAAAGATCATTTCTGCAGCTGGGATACTTCTCCATCCAGTGGCTGGTCCAAGCTGAGATGTGTCTGTAGGTGGAGTAGGCAAGGGGGATGACACTTTTGCTGTGCATGAGATCCCAGTAAATACACTCTCCCTTTTTCATTTTGGGAGATTTCAAGGCCTCCCTGATGTAGTGCTTCTGCTATGCAGTATCAGGAAGATGTTTATCTGTTATGGTTTCGGGACATGTGCAAATGATACGTTTGACTCCAAGTTTCAAGCCTGAGCAGGACTGGAAGTGGTATGTGGCCCTGAAATGCTCACTGTGGGGCAGAGAAGCATGGGCTTCACCTTTGTTCAACACTAAATAGCAGCCTGAGAAGAAGCTGGGCTGGGCTGGATTCCTCAACGGTGAGTGACTTTCATGTTTTACATAACAGGCATTTTCAAAAAAACGCCCTTGGGGTTGGACCAGTGCCACCTTCCATGAAAAGCCCCTGGAAAACTTGCTTTGGCTCAGCAGGGGAAGACCATATTGGATAGTGTCAGCATGTTAAAATCCTCCTGATGTGGAGGCAAGGGGGAGAAGACTCTTGGCAAAGCTGTTGCTCGTTTCAGCTAAAGAACTTGGTAAACAAGGCTCTGAATAATTGCACCTCTGAGAAAGGGGTTTGAGATGAATATATGAGGAGTTTCATCAAACGAGAAACAAAGTTTATTTGCATGAGAAGAAATACATTCAGCTTTACCGAGACTAAGGTCTGGGCTGCGTGGCATGCTGTTTGAAGCCCTGTCAGAGGAGATTAGTTGTTTCATAAAGCAATCATAACTAACATCCTAGTGGATTAAAAATACCTCTCACCTCCACGATTAATTTTATTTTTTTTAAATCAACCTCACTTGCCCTGGAATAACTCAGCCCAGGGCCCTCGCATTGCTCTGTCAGACATGCAGCACACCCTGCAAGGGGCAAAACCTGCCCCTGCCTCCTACCTCCAAGAACTATTAAACAAAAATAACACCATTTCTTAAGAGGGAGGACTGAACCAAAGCAGCTCTTTGAAATATCTGCCAACTCAGACATCAGGTCTCCAGACAAATTACTATAAATGACTGAGTGTGAGTAGGCAGTGTGATAGCTGGGGCAATTTCCATGAGTGATGCGCATCAGGAATATAATGCTGTTGAAAATAAAGTTGACAGGGCATGACACACCTGTAGACCAAGGTTAAGGAGATTCAACCCCCCTTCAAGTCCTGCCATCCTTTCCCTCGGAGTCTGAAATTTTTTTCAAATGGTTATGTCTGACACCATGTTAATATTGCAGATTTAGCAAAGTGAAAAATAAATGTAAACTTGAAATGGAAATTAGAGACAAGCATAAGCTAGTAATAAGCTAGTAATTCACTGTGATCCAGATATTATTAGTAGTAATGCATTGTATTTCTTATTATACGGCATGGAACAAAATCCTTCTCTCTTTTCCCAGTGAGGTTGCTATAAGACTTTGCAGAGCTGCGCTGCTTATAAAAAGACATATCTTGTCTCCACAAGATAGCTGGTGAGACCTTGGATTTGCAGCCCTTCCTGGTCATCCAGAAGCACAGGCAGTGACAGCTGTGCCACAGCCAAAGGGCCTGTGGGCATCTGTACGCTGGCGTAAAGTTATTTGAAATCAATTTGTTTACTGTGCAGAAAGGTTCATGCTAGGCAACAAGATGAGCTTAGGTGCTGGCACAGGCTGGTCAAGCTCCTGGGCTCAGCATCACTGCTGGATGGCACAGGACCACACTTCACGTGGGACCCAGGCACCCAGCTTTCCTGCCTCCCATGCTGCAAAGTTGCACTGATCCCTGTGATGGAGGCAGAGGAAAGGTAATGTCTGCACAAATAACACAGATAAACATGTATTTCTAAATTGCATTCTGTTGTATTCACGTTTCTGTCTCCATCTCTCCCTCATGCTCTGTTTGGTATGATTTTGGTGTAGTTTATTGTCCTCTCACACCAGCTTTCCAAACACATCCAATCGGTTTTAAAACTCTGCAGAGGGATATCCAGCATATCTGCTTGCCAGGATAGAGCAGCAGCTATAATATGATAGGTTTACTTTTCTACAGGCTGCATTCTTCGGTGGCTGGCCAGAGGGTTTTACATCAGCTGCACACAGATTTTTGGAAGGGACCTGCCAAGGTTTTGTGCTGGAGAGCACCTGGGAAAGCAGAGTTCAGCTCAGGAGAGAAACACATGTCCACTTCAGTGTCCCCAGGCCAGTCATCTGACTGGGAATCTGCTTCATTCTTCAGCTGTTTGCATCTGCAACAAATTTGTTTTCAGTCTTAAAAGTACCTTTCAGGTTTCTGCCTCTAAGAAGAAAATTGCTATTTAACATATAAGATTTTGAGAGGTAACACCAGGAAATGCTCCTGTTGTCATTTCCTCTGTCTGGTTGGGCTTTGCCTCATGTTAAACAAGGGTAGAAAAACAACATGGAGTTTAAAGTCCGATTTCAAGCCAGTGGAGAGATTCTGAGGTGTTCTGGCACAGGTTTTAAAAGACTAGCTTTGTCCTTGGAATGGGTTTATGTTATGGATATGCAAAAGAGTTCACGGTTATAAGTTTCATAATGTTTAAAATGTGCTCCTGGAACAATGGTGCCTCAAGCTTAGAGCTGACAGTCTGCAAATATAGATGAGCTTCATGGATTAATACTGCTCACTGTTCTGAGGGCACATGAGGAACTGTTTTTCTGCTTATGTATTTGGCATACGGCACTCTTTAGGCCAGAAAATGGGTTTAGAGCTGCACAGTTTAGCTTTGGAAATGCAGATCGGGTCATGTGTATGTTTGACTGTTTGACTCATGCATACAACTGTATCGGCAATCCAGCATAAGCCTGTTTGAAATGTGTCCCTGGCAGACAACTGGGCATTTCTAATCAAGCCTGACTCTGGAGCTACTTCCATACTCCAAAGGGATTACACTATCACAAATCACTGTATACCATTTCCAAATGGCGTAATTGCTGAACAGCAGCTGGAGGAAATGCTGCCTGCTTCCTCATTTATAAAGATTGAAAAGTCATTTGTTGAAATGAGAATTAGCTCCTTATCATCTGGAAAAACAAAGTATTACATGGCAATCTAAATATGTCAGAGAAGTAGTGTGTCAACATGAAGCAAGGCAGAAAATGCAAAGAATCTGAGATGCCTTATTTGCTCTTTTCAGTTTTGTACAGATTTTCCTGCAGGTCCTAGAACAAGACTGGTCCCTCTGGTTTGCTATCTATAAAATGCCTGCTTTGTTATAATTTTACCTCCTTCTGAGGTCTGTTGGAAGGCTTTATCCTTTAGTGTTTGTAAAATATTTTGAAATTCCCAATGGAATGTGTTCTATCAACGTAAAATATGCATTATTCATCCCCCTTTAAAAATTGAGTTCTGACTTAAGGAGCAAAAGATTATCATGCAAGCAAAATGCAGCTAAAATGAACAAACTAATGCTTCTGCTTTTCACAAGATGAAAAACCTGAGGGACTTCGTTATTTTCAGATTTTGATGTTTTTTCATTTTATTTAAGGTCCACTTAAATCACATTTCTCAGAAATCAGTTTACAATCGGCTCTGTATGAACTATCTACACTGGATATAGATCCACCAGTGTGGATATTTGCCTGATCAATTTGGTATTTGACTTATCTGGAAGCATGTTAGCCCAGATTAATACATTCAGCTGACCGAAACCAGCTCTTTGCAGGGCCAGTTGGGGTATCTCTGCACAATAATCCCACTGTGCTGGCCAAAATGATTTTTCGTGGGGTCAGCTCAGGTCTGGAAGGACTTGTTCATCGTCACTCAGCCTTGGCTCTGTGCACCCCAAGCTAGTTACCGCTCTCTCCTGCGCATCAGCCTCGGGGAGGCTTATCAGCCCAGGTACAGTGCAGTGCAGTGGGAGTATCGAATGTGGTTTTGCACCTAAACAAACAAGCCAGCCCAGAGCTCACTCTGCCAGGGATGTAATACAGAGACGCTCCAGTATTGCTGCTGGAAACAGTCTGTATCTGCCAGGGTTACTGCTCCTGGCTGCCTGCTGCCTCGGGGTCATGCTCACTGGGTGTCTCCTCCTGCGCTGTGCAGCCAGGACGTACCCGCCCCGGACACCGGCGAGTGGAGAGCTGGCACCACTGTCCTAAATTGCAGAGGATCAAATTCCAACCTACCGTAAACCGAGGCAGCACCTTTGATGCCAGAAGAAGCTCCAGCAGTTTACACCAGACAGGGACTAGCACAGTGCCTAGGTCTCATAAGACCTTCAGTAAATTTTCAGTGGTCCTAGAAAGAAAGAAAGGGTAAGAAAGAGACAAGCTGGTTCTTCATTTTCTCATCGGTAATGGCTCGTTATGCTGGAAAAGGGCAAAGCAGCCACAGGCAACTCTAAAATAATTTATAGATTACTGACTGGGAAGTTCATCATGCCACAGGTCTCGCTGAACTTGGCAGCATAACGGATTTATCTTTTCACACCCAGCTGTTTTTTAATGGCCTCACAGGCGGGCTATACTTGCCCAGCGCTTGCCCTCCCAGCTGCCAGCCTTTGTTGGATATTCAGGTGCTCTTCTTGGCAGGGGACCAGGACTGAGGGAATAGATGGCTCCGTTCTCTCCTGGAGATGCTGCCTTCCTGGCACCAAATCCTGTTTTTCATCTAAAAGGCAACCCACTCCTTCCTCATAAAAATGCTTTTAATTATAATTGCGGGTAGGTTTGCAAACTTGGAGGCAGGTTCACCGGTAGATTTGGACTCCTTTGCAGTCCTTCAGCAGATCAGGAGAGGGGTACACCAAGTTTATTTATCCAGGCTAGCCAGGGCAACACCTGTTCTAATCTGTTGAATTATTTTCTAGAGAAGTGATCTGTTAGTTCTCATCCATCGAACAGGCCTGAGTTCCCTTAAGAGCTTTCCTGGGGATATTTGGCAGGGAAGTTGCACAGAAAGGACTCGGTCAAGTTACAAAGGATGAATACAGGGTACAACAAGAAAGGTCAAGCCCCAAAATTCAGCTTGCAAGAGAAATAAAAGCTAAGAACAAAACAGTCAGTAAGCTATGTGGTGGCTGAGAGGCAGTTAGGAGAAGTTTTGGTTCATCACCCAACAAGTATCTACTTTGCAGCTGAGAGCAGCAAGAATGAAGCAAACCACTAAAACATCCAGCAATCTTCACTAATTGTGATCTGAGGATGAATAAAACCAACCAAAAAGAGGAAACACTTGGGACTAAAAAGAAAAGACTGGACTTAGCTAAATTAGCTGCTTTGAGTTTGTCTTTTCCTAACCATGTTCACCTCTGCACACTCAGGGTACTGGAGGAGGCTGTGTTTCTACAACACCTTAGTCCAGCTTCGAAGCTGTTCAGTGGCAAAATCTCTTGAGTACTCATCTCTGCCCCCTGTGCTGCAGTTCAGCCTTCCCTTAGGTATGATCTACAAACTGGACTGCTGATATACCTTGGGTTGAAATAATCGTTCAAAAATTAAGAGGGAGCATCTTATTTTCTAATTACAGCTGGCCTTAACAATAATTGTACTTACACAGATGGGATCAGGGGTAAGCAGGGGTTTTGAGGCAAGACAAAGCGATGAAGAGACAGGATGGAGAGAGATAGGGGGGCATGAGATGCAGTGGGGGTGGGAGGCAGGAATTTCTCACACCGCTTTCTACCAAACCCAACACAGTAAGGTGCAAGGCAGTTTCAGAGGAATTAACATTTATCACTGAAAAGTTGTGGTGGACAGAATAGATTGCTGAAACTAGAAAGCAGCAAACTTATTCTATATACTTAAAAAGGGAAAAGGAAGCTGAGTTAAGCTATAGATCTACCGGCCTAAATTTAATTTCTGGAGATAACAGAGAAACAAACTATCTGCAAGCACCAAGAAGCCACAACCAATATGGATTTCTGAAGAACAAAACCTGCCAGAGTGAACTGATTTTCTTCCCAGACAGCACCAAAATCCTGATGGAAAAGAGAACAGCGTAAGATGTCAGATAACATGAGAGTAGTAGGAGTTTTGACCCTGTATTTCTCCTGACATTTTTAAAAGCAGGCTATAGTAACATGTTCTTGGAGCAACTGGAAGTTTGCTACCTGAATTATTGAAAACCCACTCTCAAGAAATAATTATCAGAGGTTTTAGTGTCAAATCAGAGAAGCATATCAAATGACAGTCCAGAGGGCTGTCCAAGGTCCACAAGGGCACATCAGTATTTTCTACAGTGCTTGAGATGTTGTAAAATGGAGAAGTTGTACTAATGCGTAGCTGGTGTGGTGCCAGAAGGAGCTGCAAGCACTTTGAAGGCAAGCTCTGGACTTCAGTATGAGTATGACAAATGGGAGAAATGGACTGGAAAAGTAGGAAACAATTCTATAAGAAGTGCAGAGTCAGATGAGCATCTGTCAGCAATGGTTTATGCAGAGGTGAGTTGACTTGGGCCTGCAGGGATGGCCAGGTGACATACCAGGGTCCCGCACAGCTTTTTTTTTTTCAGTAAGAGATTTTTTAAGATGGGGGAAAAAGAAGGAAAAGGAAAAGTAGTATGCAAAGTTCAGTGCTTGCCTGAGCTGTGTCTGCAATCAATTGCTTGTAGTACACCTAGTAATATTGGTTAAATAGAGTAAATTTTAAAAGAGGCACCATTTGAAGGTCACTTGATTTTTACCATGTAAATACATGCAAAATTTGGCCCAAAGCACTTGGCATGGATTAACTTCAACTGCAATAACCAGCAGGAAATCCACGTATAGGGGAAGAACAAGAGATTTTTGAGCAAAACATGAAGGAATTAAGAAATTATTAAAGTAAGGTTATGTAAAGTGCAGTTCCCTGTCATGACCATGAACTTTCTGCACCAATGCTATGCCTTAAAAATAGATTGGGTAAGTAAAGTCAGAGAAAAAAATTGACCAAGCTTTCTCTCCTGCTGCATCTACAATATATAAAGGACTATTTTCATGAATATGCATGGTGCAAACATACAAATGTGAACAACTGAGCTTGGAAGAAGGAGGAGGAGGGTGTGCCAGGAGCCATACAGACCCTTCCCAGAGTCGGTCCTGTCCCTAACATGTTCACAGTCGATGCAGAAGATAGAGACAAGCTGACAGGTATGACAATGAGCCTGCCTGAGGGCAACGCCCGAAACATTAGCCAGGTCTCCTGAACCTTTGTCTACTGCTTCACCCATTGATGAATCTCTTTGGACTAACGGAGGTTTAGACTGGCATTTAATTCAGTGCATACCCGGTAGATAGGTGTCTGCATCACTGAAATCTCTGCTGATTGGTGCTATAGGTGGCAATAATCAAAGACCCTTAAAAAGTATCATATGGGAATAATGCTTGTCCACCCACAAAATAAGGGAGTACGGCTCACACCCCATTGTCCCAGGCTTACTGGTCCAGCAGCTCACTGGTGTTGTGCATAGGGCCAGCACAGGGCCCGTAGGGCTCGAGAGTGCCGAGTCCTTCATAGGCACTGAACTCACTTGCAGACGGTTTCTAATACCCTGCATTTTCCTAGCTTAAATCTAGCTTGTACAACTAAACGCCATGTAACAAATTACATTGTCAGAGCAGACTGAGAAGAAATGAATCTTTCCAGCCTCATTCAGTTAATCCAGAATAAATAATGTGATATTTCTCAGCTCATTGCGCATGGAACAGACTATGCCAACTGATTTCTTCTCCCTAATTGAGAAGAAGTGGCCAGTTAATGCAGCTGTGAGGGAAATGGAGAGGTCTGGCACCTCTGGTGCTGCAGAGGAAAGTCTCTGAAAACTCTTTTGCTTGATGATGTTTCAGAAAGCATCCTTCCCCTTTTGAGTGTAGCAAAAAGGGGGAATTTCTAAGCAGACCTTACAGATTTTATGTTATGCTGGTTGACTGCAGCAAAGAGCAGCAGCCTAGGAGTCAAAGCAGAACAGTTAATTACTGCAGTTAATTAGTCCCCTGCAGCCATGAATGGCCACAGGTGCCACATTACCCTTCTCCTTGCACTGAGAAAGGAATTGTGCACACCACTTGCAGAGGAATGTAAGTGTTTTGTATTTTCCTTCACCACTAACTGCAATATAAAAGAAAAATACAGCCTGGCCCATGGGGCTAGAAGTCTTGGCTTCCTTCAGCGGACTGGTCCGCCTGGTAAAAATCTGCTCCTTTCCTGATTGCCGGTGGCTAGCAGTGCTTTCAAAATATATTTATTTCTCAGGGTCCTACTATAGTAGCTGTCTGAAGTAGCTCCTTCTCCCAGTGATGTTTGGAGGCAGGAGCCAGGAGAGCTGCTGGCGCTGCTGCCCCACTCCTCGCCGCTGGGTCGGCACCTCCGGGAGAGCTGTCCGGGAGGATGCCAGAGAGGAGTGCTGGCCAAACAACATCTCACACAGCCCCAAGAATGGACTTTCCACTTCTGATGGATAACCACTGCACAGCTCTTCTACCTTTGAGGTGAGGACCATATACCATATCTTCTCTGCACCTACTTTTATACTGTGGCTTGCTGCAGAGCAAACAAATGATGGCCTAAGGTTAAAGGTGGAGCTTGCTGCACACATGTGCCTTTACAAGAGAAATGGCACCGACAGGCTGTTATTCCACAGTTGTTCTGAACTAGAAACAGTTCTGTGATAGAAATGAGATCTACAGTCTTCACTTTCCCAGTATTTACCAAGTTAGAAATGTAGCAAGTCCAGGGTATTAGCTCTATGGTCCTGTAAGTTCAAGAAATAAAAGATAAGGAACAACATGGCTGAAACAAATACTGTTTTCAGTGAACTGGATTATTGATGAAAACAAAAGTTGGTAGAACTTGTGAAGAGCTTTTAGCTACTGATAGAGATAAATCTCTGTGGAAAGGAGTGTTATAAATGTACAGTGTGGGTGTGCTGGAAACAGAAATGTGGAATAGATCCTCTGTTGATATTGTGCTCATCAGCAGTTTAACATCCCGGTGTGCTCAGTGCCCATGTTTACACAGCTAGCAAAAACACTTTAAAAGCTGTTCGTACTGAGAAGGAATGTGCATCTGTAGTTATCAGTCACTGGTGCACCCTGTCAGTCATGTTCCTGGGTTTTGGGTTTTGCTGAGCTGCAGTTCATGCAAGGCCAAAGATAGGAGAAAGAGGCTTTCAGCCTGCTTCATGTTCCCAGAACTCAGGCTGATCTGATCCTTATCTTAAAAATAACCTGTGGTCATCTCCAGCTTGTGCCTGCCATCTCAAGGGCCTGTTTTGGAAAGAGGGGTTTGAGTGTGTCAGCGGGGCTGGAGCTGAAGTTCTTCTTCCCCCTGTTGTGCTCTCAATGTTTGCCACGACAGCAGACTAAAGTCTGGCAAATTGTAGGGCTTTCAACAGTTAGTAACACAAGCAAGGCCATCACCGTGAGATCAGTACAACTAAAGAACACGGCTCATACAAACCTGACTTAATCCAGAGGTACGATGCCAGGGCTCCCTGCGATGCCAAGCTTTGGGGCTCTGAGCGTGCCCACGCGCGACCTTGTGGGCAGAAAGCATCGACCAACAGACCAAGAGCTACAAGCTGCAGAACGCCCATGGCAGTGAGTGTGTGCCTGGGACGGAGGGGAGCCTTGTGGGCAGCCTCCTACTCGCACACCTTGGCCTGGGGGGCTCAGCACCTCGGCACGCTACGGAAGACCCATTTCAAGCTAAGCACCGAAAGGCACAAGCTACCATTGTTGCGCCTTTGCTGATGTCCTCGCAGTCCATCAGTGGCCAACGGGCAGCTGGACGGAGGTGTCCCTGCCACCGAGGTGGCTGCTGGCCCCTCTTCCCCAGGCACCCCGGTTTGCTGGAGCTGCTCCTCACCTGCTGCACAAGCCCCAGCGAGGCTTGGGATTTCCAGCGTGCGTTTTGCCTCTGGGTGTTTCCTGATGCCAAATAGGATCAGTCCCCAGATTTTATTTACTTGCATTTCAAGCTGAAGACCACTATAAACTAATTTAGAGAGTGGGGAGGGTTCGGTGGGTGCATCCAAGGGATGGGACTTCAAAAGAATTTGGCAAGGCTCTCGGGTATATTTTGATAATAAGCACAAAATACAGATGAAGGTGAAATAGAAAGTGAATGCTGGACACCTGCTCTTGGCAGGAAAAACAGACCCAGCAAAAAACACGAATGCAATTCACACTCATCTTTGAAAGTCTGTTCTCTTAAAAACCCTACATCTGATTAAAAATTTATTGAGTCGATTCAGGAAGGTAACTTTTGAAATGTGATCCTTTTTCTTCAAAATTAAACTATTTAATAATTGACTAGAAAAAAATACAGTGGCCAGCTTTGAGAAATTTACTTCACTTACAGCTATAATTAAGGATGATTTTATTTTGGTTCAACACTGGACTTGTGTGTGCATGGGCAAGCATGTGTTTATATGGCTTCAGCATAAAGGTAGAAGAAAGGAACACATGGCTCACAAGATGAGTTATATTTTGTACACAAAATCCCATGAAAATATAAATATAGATGATCTTGGTCAGACCTAAGTAATATACCAAATGGGGAAGGGGAAAACAAAGTTGGTCATGAAGTTGAGTTCAGAACACTCAACAGCATGGGTCAACTTGAGAAAAGTTTGAAGCAATGCTAGGTCAGGAATCATGTCTTTCAGCTCCTCAAGGAAGCATGCTTTGGGAAACAGGCATGAAAGGGGAAGATAAATTATGTAGCAATCTTTCTTGTTATATGAAAGAGAAAGGAGAAAATATCAGCAAGCTTGCATTATTTGCGAGGCATTACATGTTTTCAGGACAACTGCAAACCCCAGGAAAATCAAAGATGAAGCCATATTTTATCAAAACTTGTTTTGAGTTTCTATGAATTAACTAATCAATTAGTGATTTTGTGTGCTGTTGAAGAATTAATGGTTTAGATATAGAATTATGAGAAGTTCACATTTGATGGTTGGAAATGGGCTGATTTCTCATGTCTTTTTGATCATATAATTCAAACAAAATTTATTGTGTACATCCCAGATTTAAACAAATGCCTACTAATTCAGATGTGTTTTCCTCACCAGGCAGGTGTCTGGCTGTCACTTCCACTGCTGTATAATTCTCACTATTCCTTGGTAGTTATTAGCAGTCTTACCAAAAGGTATATTGTGAAAACCTAGAAAATCTGCAAGGGAATGAGAGCTCTAGGCTTACTTGTACGTGTTCCCAGGATGACAATCTCTTTGTCCTGGCTCCTGTCTGCAAGTAACAAGCACCAATTCTGCCCATGCAGAAACACTGAGCTCTTCTTGGGAAAATCCTCTTCTCATCACCCCAGTTTTGCTTCGTACCTCTTTTTTGCTCTGCCTGTATCCTAACTAAATCCTGTGGGAACAGCTGTGTCAGCACAGACCAAAAGCTCCCCATATCTGCAACGCTGACTCCCGTAGCCACCGGTAAAGGCTCTATAAGGAGGCATGACGGCAACGGGACAGGAGAGGGGACAGCCTCCCCTCCCTGTGGCCTGCCATCACCTCTCCATCACCAGTGGCTCCAGCCAATCTTGTTGAGTTTACTGGGGCCTTGATGAACTTCCTTCTTCCACTTCATCTTTTAACACCCGAAACATCCCGTGGCTGTTGCTCTATGCTTAAAAGTAAACTCAGCAAGGAGAAAATTTATTCACATTTCTTTCTGGGGGAACAAGGAGGAGTGCTTGAATATTTCCCAACTTCAAAAATAAATTAACAAAATCTCAAACTGTAGGATATTTGTCTCCCAAAGAGCTTTTCCAGGCAAAGAGACAATTTGCAAGTAAAGTTTTCATAAAAGGTTGCAGCCATCTCTACTATAGCAATATCGTTGTGAGTGTTCAGTCTACCTTAATCTGATGGATTTTTCTGAGTTTAAGCTCACTATTCTACCTTAGATGAAACAGGAAATTTTGTATGCTCTGCACCTGGGGTTCTTAACACACAGTAGCACAGTAAAGAGCAGATCTCAATGCCCATTAACCTGCTGACCACTGTGAACTGTTTTATATATTCCTTGTAATTATAAATGACACTGAAACCGAAAGCAGAAGAATCAAAATTAGTAACATGTGAAAGCTTTGCAAAGATATGAAGGGCAAAAGGGCTTATGAGGTCTAATTTATTTTGAGTAGTCTGTGCTGCTTTGAAAAAATCCTGAGCAAATGGTTCACCAGGGTTATCTGAGGAAACGGGCCACCAGAAGAAGTGTCTTGTTCACTCTTTTACAGTTTATCTTCTGCCTGTCTCTGCTTTTCACTATTATCCAGTTAAACAAATATAAAATAGACAGATGAATACATTAAGCTAAATGATAATTTAAGAGGGACTGTGTTGTAGCAAGAAGACCAGAAGTGGGCTGGCCACAAGTATATTCCCTTGAATGTTTTTCCTGAAGTGAGGCATCATGGTGGAGCAGGCACTCAAAGAAATAACATCCTTTCTTTAGGCTAGAAATTTGAGTTGGGATGTTTCAGTTTTATCTAGGCTGTAATCCCATCCCTTAAACACTGTGTAATGCAGACAAAAGGCACCATCAGTGTCAGACAAAAACATACTTTTAGCCAAAGTAACCACGGTTTTTGCTGTTGTCGCTGTTTTCTCCCATTTGGCCTCAAACTTTACTGGCCCACTTCCTCTGGGCCCAGGGCAGTGATGTGTCCTCTGCAGAGGAGCTTAGAGCACAGCTGAACCTCTGGGGCAGCAGGACAACCCTTCAAAACCTGCACGACCTCACAGCTATACTCACCCTTTGCCCAAGGGAGTCGAGAGCTCCATAGCTGCCTGCAATACCACACAAGTGAAGGGATTTGGTGACATTACACAAGAGTTTGCAAAAAAATCCTCAAGCCCTGTGCTTAGAACCTGAAGCCAAAGAACTTGTGCTGGATTTCATCTGTGAAATTTGGGATTTAAAGAGATAAGCATGCAGGTGTGCTCTAAGAATGAGCTAGCTGTATCGGATCATGGCAAAGGAGTAGAAAAGTTCAGCTGAAGCAGAGAGATACACATACACTTTGACCAGATCTTCCTTAGTAAAGTGTCTTTTGTGGACCACTTTAATTAAATGGTCTGTCACGCAGAAGCAGGTGTATTTTAATACAGGCGTGTTCCCGGTGTTAATATAGAGACAAGTTATATCAGAGTGAGCAGGCCACTGCACATCGGGGCTAAATTCAGCTACAGGATTGGGTGAGCTGTCTGCAGGCAAGAGGTTAATGTCAGCACTGTCCTTAGGAAAGACTGAATCTTAAAATATCACATCTGAATATATGCTTTTCTCAAGCTACAAAAATCTGCCGGGCCCCTTGCCAAGAGGAATCGGTTTGCAGATGCTGCTGTGGCTTCGGTTCCTTGGTGTTCCTGCAGGATGATCTACTCATATAAACATTTCCAAATCCAGGACAGCGTTTTTATCTTTAAACAGCAGCAGGTGCCGAGGCACTCTCCCCCAGCAATCGTAGACCCTCTGGATGAACCTGGCATGGTTTCCATGGGACTCAAACATCGAGGAGGAAAATTCCCGTTTAATAAAATCCACAGCTTGCTCTCCTATCTGCTGTGCACAGCAGCCTGCAAAGGTGTTCCTGAGCACTCGTTCTGCAAGGCTTCAGATTCACTGCACTGTGTGTATGAGTTATTTTGGTGTGCTTTGAAGCCTCAATTCTTGGTATGTAACTTCAGGCAGTTGGTTGCAGCACCTGAGGTGGCAGCAACACCCACCTTGGTCTTTCTCTGCAGTGGGTGCTGAGAGCAGACCCACCAGAGGCTGATTTGGATCCCATTTGCAAAACCATCCTATCTACACAAGGAAAAATGTCTGTGTGTGTTTCTGTGGGTGTGCAAAGAAGTGTACATAAGTGTACTCACATCCTTATAGTTTTATAGGACAATTTGATGCTGTCTGAAAATGCAGCCTAAGGTATTTAAAAGAAAAGAGCATAATCTATGGAGAAGAATACAGTATCCTGCTAAAAGTGTTATATGTCTGATCTGGGAATACTTATGGTTTAAGTGGGCTATAAATGAATACTTAACTGCTTTAGTGCTGTGAAGTGATGACCCTCACGTGGCCTTGGGACATGCTGCATGGTCTCCTTTAGCTGCCACTCCACTGAAAATAATGGGAGCGTGCATAACAGAGCCAGCCTGGAGGGCAAGACTGCCTCCAGCAACTACCAGGCTGTCCTCTGCCTGATATAATGCTCTAAGGTTTCCAAAACAATGTAATTCTGCTATCCTAGATGCAATAAATGCTATTGATGACTTCTAAATCAAAAGCACATGTAGGTTGAGCCCCACATTTTAATACCTGGAATAGTACTGTTGTTGCTATACAAACCATAAACCATTTTTGTAGGAAAGAAGTATTGATCACTTAGTACATAAATCATTTTAGAGTAGTAAAATTGTGTGGCAGAAAAAAAAATTATATAATATACATTTTTAACAAATAAAAGTGCAAAGTTTGGCTTATTCCAATTCATGATATTTCTTATTGCAAGGTATTTGGACAATCCCTGCACATTTGTTTTGTCCTTGTGAGCATTGCTAATTTTAGCATGAATGAACATTCATCTAAGAATTCATGCCTGAAACGAAATGTTTCACCATTTGTTATTCTCTTTTCATTAATGTTTGTTACCCAGTCACAAGAGGGAAAACACAGAGTGACTACACAGCTCCCTACACAGCACAAATTGTGAGTAGTAGCAAGAAGTATTCAGCCAGTTTTAGAGATGAACTACATCAGTCCAAGGTAATACAAGACATAAAGCCCTCTTCATTCCTTTTGCTCTCCACAGGAGAAACAATGTCATCCCTGACTCAGCACAGTTCAGTTCTTCCCAGACAGCATCTCAACTCCACTGCTGACCTTATTGGAGCTGGTGGCAGGATTAAACATCACTCAGTGTCTCCCCCACTGGACTGGAGCAGGGCATGGAAGATGGTCTTCAGGCTCTTCTGCCTGCATTTCCCCATGCCTGTTCTTCTCTTGGCTTGTCAGGTGCTGTTGGTATTGGCTTGCACCTTCCACTCCAACACCAAACAAACAACAGGAATTTCAAAATCAGAAACAAAAACCAAATCAGGCCCTTTAACAAGGATCCAGGTAGGCATGATCAAGACTGAGCATGTGCTAGGAAGGACTAAAACAGAGCACCACAATCAGGCCTTTGCCTTCCCCAGGAGCACTCCAGCATTATTTTCCATCAGAGAGTACCTGGAGTGACACCTATCTCCCTATGCTTTTTCAGTTCAGCTGACACTGACAGAGTCCCTCTATCATGAGAGGATTCAGAAATCTGGATTCACAGCATCATGTGTAAGGTATTACACTACCTATCAACTTCACCACTACAAGAACAAACGCAAAGTAGAGGTCAGCCCGCAGCCATCAGACTGGAGCTGTTGGGAAAACTGTGTTTATAACACAAATATGCTCAGCTAAACTCCTAAGCGTAGATGTAATCGGCATAAGGCAATCAATTCCTACAGAATATCTTCAGACTGGTTATGCTCTCCTCTGCATCTTTCATAAGAGTTTAACTCCTTGTCCTACAGATTTTCTCCTTATCTTTTAGTCTTCATTTTCAGTCCTAGTGATGTCCTCTTTCATCTAGTGGGGATCCCATTATTAATAACGCTGAAACAGTGCCTGCTCATAATCTTTGCTGCTGCTGACCTCCTAGACCATCCTAGAACGTTTGGTACGAAGGACATTTTGGTTACCTGATACATTGAGCCTGCCTTTTTTCCCCCAGCATAAAATAATCTGTCTGGACTCTGTTGAGCAAACTGTGCCTGTGTTTCTAGTGTAGACTCGGGCTAGTAGAGCCAAAAAAGGCCAAAGAAAGATGTAAAAAAAGGTTCACAGGGGAAAAAAGCCCTGAATTTCAAAGTCTCTAAGTTTGGAGAAAAGGTATATTCGTATGTTGAATGAGAAATAAACAGCAGCAGGAATGAATGATTCAGGATTTAATTGCAACGTCGGAACTATTGTTAATTCTGCTACCCAAAAAATAAACCTGTAATTAAAGGTGAATACAATTCATTGCCATCAATTACCATCCCAAGCAACCGAGAATGAAGGAAGGCAAGACATAGCTCACGCTGTGGTTGACACTGCGGCAGCCCAGTCTCCTGGCCTTGACTGGAACCTCCCATGCCATGTAAATAATGATATATTCAAATGGCCTTTGTGACTGGAGCTTTAAAGCTGCACATGATAATTGGGTCTGCTTTCAAAACAGGTAGCTCTAGTCCTTTAGAGCTGTGTTTGGAGCTGCCATACGAGGCTGTGTAAGTGCTCCCTAGTGGCGTTAGTGCCAAGCAGGCAAGTGATGCTCGGGTAGCACACCCCTACATTGAATATCGCTGCACAGGACCTCCCAGTTCCTCCCCCTGCTCCTGTTCTGTGCACCAGTACGATGCCTTCCTTTTACCTCTGCTTCACTTCCATGAAAAGAGGGTCTGAAAAAAGTGATCAAGAAACTAGCAGAAATACAATCAACATTTCTCTTTTCACAGAATCACAGAATCATTACAGTTGGAAAAGACCTTTAAGATCATCAAGTCCAACCGTCAACCCATCACCACCATGCCCACTAAACCATGTCCTGAAGTGCCACGTCCAATGCATTTTTTGAACACTTCCAGTGATGGTGACTCCTCCACCTCCCTGGGCAGCCTGTTCCAATGCTTGACCACCCTCTCAGTGAAGAAATTTTTCCTAATATCCAGTCTAAACCTCCCCTGGCGCAACTTGAGACCATTTTCTCTTGTCCCAGTTACTTGGGAGAAGAGACCAACACCCACTTCACCACAACCCCCTTTCAGGTGTAGAGAGCAATATGGTCTCCCCTGAGCCTCCTCTTCTCCAGACTGAACAAATCCAGTTCCCTCAGCTGCTCCTCATAAGACTTGTGCTCCAGACCCCTCACCAGCTTCATTGCCCTTCTCTGGACACGCTCCAGCACCTCAACATCCTTCTTGTAGTGAGAGGCCCAAAACCGAACACAGGATTCAAGGTGCGGCCTCACCAGTGCCGAGTACAGGGGCACGATCACTTCCCTACTCCTGCTGGCCACACTATTTCTGATACAGGCCAGGACGCTGTTGGCCTTCTTGGCCACCTGGGCACACTGCCGGCTCATGTTCAGACGGCTGTCAACCAGCACCCCCAGGTCCCTTTCCACCAGGCAGCTCTCCAGCCACTCCTCCCCAAGCCTGTAGCGTTGCATGGGGTTGTTGTGGCCAAAGTGCAGGACCTGGCATTACATTACATTTACTTTACATTAAGGTGAAGTGAATGTCCCACGACTGGCCTTTAAAGCACTTTGCAAAGGGCAGAAAGCATCAAAAGACTGTGCTAAATAAATTTCAGTAGCTTTGGGCTTCGCTTTGTTAGAGATTTGCTAGGCTTGTAAGCACATTTGAATCCCACACACAGATCGATTCTGCTCCACCAATTTCTCTCCTTGGTGCTTTCATCTCAGTTTATTCGTTCATGGTTGACTTACACCTGCTTTGATTAATTTGTGGGCTAACCATTAGCCTTCCCTGGTAAAGGTGTATTGCTATTAACTACCCCACCTTTTTTTTTTCTGACACTATGTACTTCTAATTACATCTGTTGCCAAAGGTGTGTCACACTGGCCTGCCTTGGAGAGAAGACTTCAGAGTGCAGCAGATAACACTGATCATTTTCATCAGTGCATTAGGTCTGTTCCTTCGTAGTTGTAAATTTGAAATCAGTAAGATTTTCTCAATGTTTTAGTGCCCTACTTAAATAGGCCTTAGAGGGAACCATCTCATTCCAAGATGAAGACAGCAAGTAACAGGCTCAATCATTTGGAAAGAGCAATTTGTTAAACAGAGCAGAGCACTCACATTACTTTTGATCCATCTTTATTGCTTCCAGAAGGCAACACTCTCAGGAAAGTTTTCATGGCCAGATGTTCAGCTTTTCCAGCTGTTGAAATATTTTTGGAAGGCCCATCAGTCAAGATAATATTACAGGTCACTGGGGATACATGCTGACCTTTGCAGGAAGAGGGTGGTTTGGCTCACAGACCGGCCTTCCTGGCCAAATCTCTGCTAGGAGGTGAGTTCTGTGACATCTCTAATTGGACCTCATCATTCAATCTAATGGCCTCACTCAAGTCAGGGTATTACCCTGGAGCGCGGGACAGCAGAATCAGAGCCTAGCAAGGCCTGGTATTTTCAAACCTGGCAAAGCAGCAGCTAATTTATGCGCTGATCATTACCATGTGATTAACATCACCTACTGATTGCCATTTCTTAACAAATAGGTTGTGATGCCCTGGCTAGCACAAGAAGTGACTTATACCACAAATGCAATGTGAGAGGTCTTGGAATATGAGCTGCAATGCCAAAATCTAGTCCCGCTTAATGGCATTCTCATCGCAGCTTGTGAACGGACAGAAAGCCAGTTCTGGGATTCCCCTCGGCTGCCTCAACGCAGGCATCCAGTGCCATCCGAAATCTCACCTGTCCTCACATTACTGCTCCAGGGGTAGAAAGAGGTTGCTTAGAAGTCCCGTGTCGCATCTACCAACCCCATGCAGGTGTCTTGGGTGCTTGAAAGCCTCTTGAATGGCACTAGGTACTCATGTGCAGGCAGCTGAACCTGCTCCTGCTGGGCAGCCAGCTGAACGAGGCTGGCCATGGGCTCATGGAAGGATTCAACTACATGAGCACAGGTTTCTAGTTCTGCTGTATAAGCTCTGGTCCCCACATGGAGGGGGGCCACAGACCCTGAAGGTCCTCTGTCACAGCTGTTGGGTGCAGGATGTCACTGCACCCTGGGTGTCCTAGATGGCAACCTCTTCCTGCAGGCAACTGAACCCAGAAGTCATCTCCTCTAGCTTGAACAACAGCCTGGACACTCAGTGCTCAGGCAGGCTTCTACGTACTGACACTCACATGCAGGTTTCTTTGTCTGGAGTCAAATCTCAGTCCTGGTTTTACCAAGGCAAATTATATTAAGTGTTTAAAAAATGGTAATGTCTTTGGTCTGCTTCTCAGATTGAGCCAAATTAGCATGGGACACAAGAGGTGTCTGTGTCTGTGCTGAGGAGCTGTGACTTTAGATAGCTGGGCTATCTAAAGTTTTAGTTACCCATTTTTTAACATATCAGTATGTAATTGAAAATTGCAACCTTATGGGGACAATGTACAAAATCTCACACGCGTGATTATAAAATCATTGACTCTTTTATTGTTCTTTGCCATCTTTTTGGGGGGGAAGTAACAGTCAGGCATTTTTCCAGTTGGAAGAAATCACAAATTAGTTTTATACTGAAATAGCACATTTGGTAATTGATTAAAATAGTCACTGCTTTTAACTCTTACTTCATTCACTTGTAATACTGCGGTGAAGAAATCATCCAGCACAGTTAGATTAAGCTCTCCCAATCAGCATAAATTGGTCTAAGTGGAGGCTGAACCCAAAAGACCTGGTTCCAGCCACTTGTGTGCTCTTGTTCCAGCAGCAGTGTCCCTGCAGCTGTAGGATGAACAGAGTCAGGGAAATATCAGCTGAAAAGGAGTTTTGCTGGGTTTTATACCTGATTAGTTCTCAGCCAGGTGTGGCTCAGCCAGGGACTTCGCAGAGTCTAATGCCGGCACATGAGACACGTGGGAACC
This sequence comes from Phaethon aethereus, assembly GCF_964289735.1. Lineage (NCBI taxonomy): Eukaryota > Metazoa > Chordata > Aves > Phaethontiformes > Phaethontidae > Phaethon > Phaethon aethereus. The sequence continues at coordinate 40,157,339 of NC_138575.1, forward strand.
AGTGAACATGGATCAGCTTAAATCTGTTATGAAACTGCAATCTGGAAAAATATCTAACAAGTTTTGAATTTATGGTTTGGAGCAATAAGTGCATTTCCCAACACTTGGACTAGGTGAAAACTGTTAATAGCTTAAGTGATAAAGCCTTTGTTTTCTCTGCAAAGCAGCAGCGGCTGATCAGCAGTCACTCTTGTGTGCTGATCTTGCAAGTCTAACAGTCTTTTCCCCACTGCCGAGTGAGTCCCAGATGGTTGTACAGCTATTTGTGCTGCATACATACAGGGGTCCATTATCTGGATAGCTGACTTGTGCAGCGAAAGGTTTTCTAACCCAGAACATATCCTCCCAGTGCTCTGTGCTATGGTTCTCAGGCATGCACACAATGTTTTAATTGATATATTTGTCATTTATTATGGAATTATTCCTTTGGAAAAGACCTAATTGCAAAAAAAAAAAAAAAAGTATGTTTAATGCCACAGTCAGAACATAGTGAGGATTGAGGTCGTTCCACTGCCGCGGGGCCAGAAATATTGCAGCTGAGATTGTTGTAAACCGAGCACCTGCCTGGTTCAGTTCTGGATGTTTACATCAGCGATGCTAATCTTGCAGATCTAGAAAGCAGGCTGCACACCTGATGAAAAAAGGCAGGAGCTGTCTGATGGTTTGCAGAGCAGGGTGAGGCTGCAGGAAAAGATTATGTTTGTGCTGAGGAAAAAGTAGAGCTTTTTTTTTTTTTTGCACAAGCAGTGCAGCAGCGTATGTAGTTGACAGCCTTGTCTTTAAGATTTTTTTTTTGAAAGACCAGTGGGAGTGGTAGGATGAGTTTTGCTGAGGCAGGAGCGATTACCCTCTTTAAGAAGCACTCCTGCAAAGCTGCGAGTCGCTGGTTTTACCCTCCAAAGAGGCGGCTGGTGGAAGCTGTGACGTGCGGTGGGATGGCAGCGAGACGCAGCGGTGGGCAGGTCACCCAGGGACACCGGGCAGGACACCAGCCCCCAGCCCCGGCTGCAGCGCCGCAGGGAGCATCAGCCCTGCCTGAGCCAGGAGAGGCCGAGGGAAACAGGGGGGAGATGAGACATTCCTCTTTGGGGCCTCGAAGCAGCTGTGTGGGGCGAAGAGACATGAAGTCGTCACCTCTGTGCGACTCTGCACTGGGCTGTTTTAGGTATGGGCATACAAGGGTTGATGGGTGGCCTTTCCAGCTCATGGAGGCTGCTCCAAGACTGGAGAAATGTCGTCCCCCAGCAAGCCAGCTCAGCTCACCTCATTTCCCCTAAATATAAGGGGAAAAGTGATGGCGAGCAGAGGGTCAGGCATTGCTTGGGGAGCTCCATTCCTGCTAGCAGGCAGGCTGAGCTGCCCTGAGCTGGACAACATCTCCTTGCAGACCTCTCTTTCCCCTCTGTGTGCGCAGAGCAAAGGCAGGGTGCCGTTCTGTTGCCTACACCCTTGCCTCCATTCCAAAGTACACCTTGGAACTGGCATTCTTGCACCAGTTTCAGGAGCACTTTGAAACACGGAGTGGCTTGTAAGGGAAGGATACCACGTGTGCCCAGATTGCTTTTCACCCAGGATCATGTTCTGCAGGTGGGTACAAACCCAAGCAGAGTACCTCTGCCTGCCAGCACAGGACTGGATGCCCCATTGGCATGACACAGTGCCCCACAGGAAACGTAGCTCTGATGTGGCTGCTAAAGGAGCTTTACACCTTCTTGCCTGCAACTGGCTCAGAGATCTGGCCTGGCTGGAGAAGGGCCCAGGTGTATCTGTAACCAACACATCCGTGGACAAGCCTATGGGCATGAGCATCGTATTTTTATCCAATATATGCGGAGCACCTACGGGAAAGCAACCATCCAAGCCTGGTGTTGCTGTGTGTTACAGTAACACAAAAGGTAGTCAACAACCTTCATGTAGGATAAATAAACACAGTGGCATTGCTGAAATTAAGGCTGGTTGCTGTGTTGCCCTGCTCGTTGCAGAGCCGTTTTCACCTTGGCAAAGGGGAGCTCAGCTACCATTTGCAAATGTAGCACAGCCGTTTTTCTCTACCTGAATCACAGAAACCCTCATCACCCCATGCAAATGTTTAGAAACAGGCACCATGACCCCTTGCCATGTGCATAAGTCATGGGCCCAGCCAGTGCAAGAACATTATAAGAAAAAGATGCCACTGCAGCAGGTGCCACAGCTGCTTAACAATGGGTTTTTCTTCTCCTTTTCTGAGCATATTCACTGTTTGCTGAACTTTATACTGGCTCTCAGAGTACTGGCAGGTTTTCTGGCTTGGCACGCCTTTGAATTATACAGGAATTCTGAACTCCCTTTCAAATTCGTTTAAACCCCTTATTAGCACAGCACTTCTGCCTAGATGAGTTTAAAAAGGAAACAAAAAACAAAACACAAAACCGATAATAAAAGTTGAAAATTTGCTTTGCCATGGCCCCAACCACTACACAGTCACCTGGCGCCTGCCTTCATAAATCACCTTACAGTCCAGCCATGAGCTTCTTTAAAATACCGTTTTATTACTTCACAGGGTATTAGTTTTTTGCCATTGCAGACTCAAAACAAGCCTGTGCTTCCTGGAACTGCTTGGACTCCATCCCCTCTTCTACTTCCAAAACAGAGACTTGTTTTAGAAAACACTGTGCTAGTTCAGACTGGATCACTACCAGGGGCAAGCAGCTGAGCAAGGCATGAAGCAGCTGAGCAAAAATGAGGGTAGCAGAAGGAGATAATCTAGTTCCTAAGGCGGAAGACAGACAGCCTGTCCAGACATCCCAGACTAAGAGAGAGGAGTAGTCCTTAGTGGTTGGCAGTAATTGCCCATTTTGGAAAAAAGGTGCTGTTCCCAAAGAAATCCTGGCAATGTTTGTTGTGTTGGTGTGCACAAAACGCACCTGGAAGGAGACATGCTTCTGGCAACAAGGCACCAAGACAGTCCCAGACTAGTTGTGCAGACTATCAGGTGCTCTCTTAACATCAGCGCAAGTGGATTAGGAGCTGTACTGAGCTCCCTGGTAACACACGGAGATGGCTCATGGGGACCAGGTCCTGTTGGAGGAGAACTACAGCCGTTCAAACTAAATCTCTTTTATCAAACTCCTCGTGCAGTGCTTGATGCATACTGAAAAAAGGCTGGTTCAGCACATACTGATGGTGCTAAGTCAAGAAGACCATCCCAGATCTAATGCTTGTGGGGAGGTAATTTTGCTGGATTTGTTCCCTTGATTTGAATTTAAAATGCCCTGGTAAGAGTCTGCCTATGAGGAACAATGGCGTCAACAACAACTCCGGTTAACTTCAGGATGTTTTTGGTCTTGCTGCTGTAGAGGAGGCTTCTGGCAGCAGCTTGGCTTAAGGTGGCAGAGTACTTCTGAGGTGCACAGATGTTTCTCACTTTTCTTGTTTATGTGAGGACTGGAAGACAAAAATATGTACATTTAATCATCTGCATGTGAGCTGGGTGTCTAAGGTCCCCGTAATGGAGATCTTGTCAATACAGTCACTGCCTGTCTATGCCATTAAGAGTCTAGTTCTCAGCAAACCGAATTAATTTATAGAACCTTTTGACTGTATTGGGAAGTTAAACACCCTTGTTCATGGCCAGCTTGCTGATAGGTGTTGAGAGCCAGACTAGGTGCTTCAGGGCATTCTTCCAGGCCTCCATGTGCTGCCCTGGCAGGTCCTGTGTTGTATCTGCCACCTCCTTGCTGATGTCTCAGATTCCCTGTGTCATCTCAGGCAACATGAGAAGTCTTTGTAGAGGCAATTGAATCACCCTCTGAGCTCATGTGTCAACATCTCTACCCAAATGCTTCAGCGTAGATACTCCAATCTTGAGATGAATCTTATCTAACGCAGCTGTGCAGCAGCTAACAGAGCTAGTCTGCACAACAAGCTGCACCTCCCTTGGCTTTGGGACAGCCAAGCCCTGTAGCACCACGCTCAGTCTGCAGCTCGGGGTTTTTGTCCCTATATCCCTTCTGCTTGACAGGGAAGTTCTTGTGCTTTTGCTCTGTGCAAGAAACTTTTCCATGGACTTCCGAGCCTCGCTGCTGGTCTAGCCGAGTGGGGTTTGTTGTAGATTGTCCCAAACCAGCCTTGCACATCAGGCTGATTTGGTCTTCAGCGGTGTCCATGTCAGTGATGCTGTTAAGTGTTGTGACCTTTGGCAGGAAATGGAAACATTTTTCCTGTAGCTGACAACTGTCTCACTGCTGATACTGCAACTCTATGGTGTGACTATTTTACCAAAAAGTGCCCTGGGTTCCTGCCATGCCCCTCTGGCCCCCTCCCTTCCTCCTGCAGCTCTGCAGGGGCATCCCTCCAAAAGGGGAATTTCCCAAGAGAGAGGGGAAACCACAGTAGGATAATCTGCCCAGGTCTGGTCAGAAGACAGTAGGTATAATTCTGGGGATCTCCTCTTCCCTAATCCTACTGATTCACACTATTTGGCCACTGTTTCATTCAATGAAGTGTTAGGAAAAAGATGTCCCAATTAAAAATTTTTATCAGAAAAAAAAATGAACAAGGATATAAGGATATGGCCCATTCTGAATAAGGAAGCTGTTGAATAACAACATTCCTGAAAGATTTCAGCTAAATGTTAGATAAAATTCCAGCACTGGAGAGCAAGAATAAACATGAGTGGGACTGGTCAGTTTGAGTCCAGTTACCCTCTTTTTAATACACTCATAAAAATGAAGGATTGATGTACAGCAATTGAATCTCCAGGTTTCTGCCAACCACCATGTAGCCTCACCATGACACCTTTTTTTTCTTTTTCTGAAAACCTTACTGAAAGTCATGTTTAAACATGCTTCTGAGCATCCATCCAGCTGCCATCCACCTCCTGTAGTTTCACAGGCAGTAGGTGGGCAGTGGCTCGAGAGCCGGTGATGCCAGCAGGCTCAATCCCTGTAAATGGCTGAAGTGAGGGTGTCTCAGCACCCACAACCCATGCTGGGCTGAAGTAACCCATGGTGCTGGTACAGGAGGTGAGCACTGCTCACTACCCACACTGGGAAGAGTGAAGCTGTGGGGCAGTGTCACTCCTCTCTCTGCTCCGCTGAGGCAGGCAAATACCTGGTGGCACACCAAAATGTCCAGGCAGATGTTGCACCTGTGTGAGTCACATCACTCTGGCACTTGTACCCTCTGCATGAAGCAACATGGGCAGGAATGCCTCTTCCACTGACACGCACAAATACCCTGCATTAATAGCACCTCCTTCCATTTTATTTCCTCACAAATCTTCTCAGAATATTTTCTGTTTGGTTTTGTTTTCATTGATTTAAAATGCAGAGAAAAGAAAGCAAAGTAGGTTTTTGCTCAGCAACAGTCCAGATGAAGCAATTTAAAAATAAATAAATAACTAACCACTCTATGGCTTGTCATTCAGAATGATGCCAAATATATAAAATATATAATTACTGTCATATGTAACTGTTTTTTGTAACTTGAATAACATTAAAGACAACGTAAAATGCTTGCTTCATTGTTTCTTTCTGATTCACTGCCTACAAACCTGCAGTGTTTGAAGAGGGTGTCAAAACAAGAGCTGGATGGGAACTTTTCAGTTAAATGTTTTTCACCACAAAATGCTGTTTCATTGAAACCAAATCTTTTCAAGGAATTCTATATCTGTAGTTGAAACTTTTGTTAGAAAGGTTTGGGGTTCAGAATGATATTTCTGATTAAAAGGAGAAAGAGACAAACAGACAGAAAATCTTAATGCACAAGACCAAGCATCGCCTGAGTTTGGTTCCCCTCGCCAGGTGAGTGAATGGATCACTGCCTTCCCAAATATTTTTTCTCTTTTCCCTCATTTATTTTTCTGACAAATTTCAACAGCCTTTTGATCATCAGCGTATCTAAAATAACTGAATCACACAGAATCACAGAATCACTAAGGTTGGAAAGGACCTTCAAGATCATCAAGTCCAACCGTTAACCCAACGCCACCATGTCCCCTAAGCCATGTCCTGAAGAAAACTGTTGAAAGAAGAAAAAACTGTTGAAACCTCAAAAAGGTTTGCAAGCTAGAGTTCTCACTTCTATCTAGCCTGACTAAAAGCCAAATATATGAGTCTTCCTGCGACGTCTGTTCAACTCCAGTTCCAGAAAGCTTTAAGCCTATGAAAGATTAAAATAAAAGCATCAACCAGAGAAATATCCACAGACAATATCAGATATAAGTTCTTGGAACAGGCCTGTGTGACTCAAAGAGTGGCTAAACACTGTTGTCCTTCATTTTTGGACATATCCAAAACTGACCTTTGTCATGTAGTTACCCAATGGCTGGTTTGGGCAGGCAGTCCAAGGTAATCTCTTCAGGGAATTCAAGGATGAAGTATACCAGACTTGGGAGCCGGAAAGTAGCCATTATAGCATACAAGTTGTTAGCAAACAAACTCAGGGGGACCTGCCTGTGCCCAGGAAGAAAGCACCACTGATGGGATCTGGGTATTGTGTATCCAGTCACCAGAGCCTGTAGCCCTTAGCAGTGAGACCCATCCCACCACCACTGCGTTCATTTTAGAAGTGTTTGGCATTGGACTTGTCTGTGCATCTCCCCTGGTTAGGTTTGTAGCTTGTGCATCCTGTATTCTCTCTTCCTAAAGAAATAAAATGAAAAAGCACACACTGCAAAAGCAAGAGGCTGAAGATACCAAAGACCTGTATAATACTTAAGGTAGTTACTTGTAGTTTCATAATCTGACAAATCCTTTTTCCCAGACTGGGAATCCTGACTGAGGAAATGCTCTGACTGTGGTGATATGGACCTTGAAGAACACTGGAGAACAAGTCTGACCCTTACACACACAGTGATATTTTCAAGAAATTCAGCGGCTTTGCCCGTTATCAAAACTACAGAGCTTTGCTAAGGTTTAGCTGAAATTCTCTGTTTGCATTTGCAAGGGCTTTGTGGTTTCTGCAGTGGGGGTGACAGTTTGACCCAATGCTCCTATGTTGCCTTTGGTCAGCTCTCGCATAAGACAAGCAAAAAGGCATATCTCTGCAGGACTCAGCTGACCAAGGGTCTACACCCAGGAAATTAACCATCAGTTTAGTGCAAGCCCCTTACAGCTTGCCAGTGGCCATAGGCAGGTAGGTAAAATATCGTGATCGATGATCACAACGGCTGGTGATAGACTGGGGAGACCTAACACTGACATCCGACATGAGGCTGTTATCCATCACAGCTCCGACCGCTGTCTTCTGATCATGAGGGGGCTGAATTATTGAGCAGACCTAATTCATGGCAAGCTGCCACTTGCATTTCTGGGAAGGATGAGTGTAATAAGAAACAAATGCCTCGACTACAATTTTGTATTGTCTCCAAGTCTCTCCCATTGTGCTTCCCTGCTGGGTAAAAAAAGGCGAGGGGGGAGGTTTAACTGCATGCTGAATGGCTTTGCATGGCAGTGACAGGTATTCAGAGACAGTAAGACTGTCTGTCTCCAGAGAACCAGCACCAAAAAAATGTTAAGCCGGTGGGAATGCGGCATCTTTGAAAAGGAGAAGGCTCACTTTAAAGTTTGGCAGGATCTTCACCCCCCAAAACTCTCAGAAAAAGAACATGAACTTCTGAGACTATAACTGAATGTAAAATCATCAGCAAAAGCATGCTCCAGTCACATAATTTATTTGGACGTGCGTCAGTGTAGGAACTGGCACTTGCCCCATGTATGTTCATAGTCCAACTTCTCTGCCACAGAGAGCCAGGATCCGTGATTTTCAGTCCAAGGACATTTCTGACATTTCAACATTTATTTTCACCACAAAATCAAAAAGAAAACTTCAGGCTTTCAAGGTGTGTCCCCCCAGAAGATCATGGCTCGGCGGCAAGACCAGGTGGACGCGGTGGTGCTGGTGATGGAGAGCGGAGCTGCCCGTGGGACATGGAGCAGCGCTTGGCTCCAGCTCCAGGCCACGCGCTGGGCACTGCCGCCGCGCCCGGCACCCTGAGGCGGAGAGGACTGCAGACCCAGTGCCAGGCAAGGACGTGCCAGGAAAGCACAGCCCTGCTGCGCCCTCCCGCAGCCTGGGCCCTGACTTTCTGGGGTCTTTTCCAGTTACATGAATCAAGTGTGATCAGGAGTAAATGTGATCAAACGACTGATACGTAGAAGTTCACCTGAGGGTGAAGTAAAACTCTGCCCATCAAATTCGTATAAGTAAACTACCAATGAGCAAATACCGTCCCCGAGTCAGCACCGAAGGAAATAACCGTCTCAGTTATTTCTCCTTGTAAAATTGAGTCCATTCTGGTCCCTCTTTATGAAAAGTGCCTATAAATTTGCTTTGCATAAGAAAGGAAGCAATAACAAAACCAGCTACATGCTACAAAGAAATATTTTGTATTAAAAAAAGTTCCTAATGGAAAATCCTGTTTCATTCTGTTCAGAGACGTTTTCAATTATCTTCAAAAATGAGACCCCTGAATGGTGCACAGCTTTGCCCTCGGCGATGCTGATACAGTGCCATTAAAATCGATGAGAATACACTTGTTTGAACAATGGCAGAATACAGCCCTGCATGTTTCTTGCAAATGCATTTGTAAAACGTACTCCAAAGGATAAAAAGTGCATAAATAAATGCAGCCTCTGTAAATATCAGCATTTTTACCAAATGGATGTATGTGTTTTTAAGTAAATTCTTGCGAACAAAAGTGTATTTCTGGCTTTTTCCTTCACTTTGCAGATTTGCCTGGCCAGGCCATATCTCCCAGTCCTCTACCTGTAACTTCAGGAAAATCTGTGAAGAAAACTCCTGTAAAATTTCAGTAATACAGCCATCACATTAGCTGTGTATACATTTCTATTTTGAGAAGAAAAAGCTTTTTGTATTTTGATTAACTGTCTTTGACAGAATAATCTAGGAGCATGAATAGATTGTATTATAGACTATTAACTCCCTAGCAGTCCCAGCGCTGTGAGTGTTTCCAGGGAAGCAGGTCTCCTTTTGATCCTACCATACCTTAATGGTACTGTTTGTATTAATATTAGCAGTGGCATTTTTAAAATTCAGTATTAATTGAATCCTGATTTCTTCATTATTTTCCACATATTGTGCTTTCCTATGAGAACCATGACTCAGGCCAACAAAAGCCTAGAGAAATATCTTCACCTTGTAAGCTACAAAATACATTCTACCACCCAGTTAATTTATGGCAGCAATTTGGAAGTCTGCTAAGCCAGACACAGGTGCCTGGCAATGAGTGCATTGTTATTAAATATGAGCAACATGTGACATTAATCGCAAATTAATTTTTGAGAGAAAATGCATGCAAATTGCAATAACCTACAATGAAGAAGTAAAAGAAAATGCTGCAGCACATATTTGCAAAAGTTCATTTCTGTAGAAGGTTTATACATATTAATTGGTTATTCCTCATTTTATTCAGTGATTGGCTGAATAAAATTATTTATAATAACTATTATTTATATTATTATAATTATTAATAAAATTAGAGAGAAGACCAGTAGGGAGACCTGACTAGTGGACGTACCAGGGCTGAAGTCCTTTTCTCGGAGCTGACTGGAGGGGTTGGATAACCCTGATGATAACTCCATTTAGCCAGCTGCAGAAACGTCTTCGAGGAGCTGAGGTGGGTTGCTGAAGTCGCAGGTCTCGTTTTGTGAATCTGCTACTCACGCAAAAACCACAAACTGCCAAGTCTGTGCCAGAACTTTACCTGGAATAATCTCATGTAAATGCTGTGCCTCTGCGAAGTGCTGGCTGGGGTTTCCTAACATGCTCTCCCAGATGGGCAATGTAGAGATCACGCCATACTGGAAAGAGAGAGCTCCTGCAGAAGGGTTTGGCAATAAAATGAGCATCATTTTAATTAGAATTTTCCATAGGAAGCATTGCCTTTTCATGAAAAACTCCGTACATTCAAAATGTTTAAAAGCGATTTGTTTTTTTAGCAGCTGGTAACGATTTTCCCTCACCAAAAACTGCTGAAAATTTCGGGGGTTTCTAGCATCACTGTTTCAATGAAAAGCAACAATGTTCGAAGAAAAGATGCATTTTTCAAAAGATTTCATTTAAATAAGGTTCCAGTGTATCTTCAAAAAAGAATGTTTTTGATGGAAATTTTTTGGCCTGCCCTTTTGCAGAGAATAAATCTCACTGGAAGGTGGCATAATAAATCGCCCCCAAGCCATTTACATCAAAACTCTACACAATATTTTTAGGAAATGGAAACACCATTAAAATCATTGCAAGTCAGCCTCGACATATTTCTAAGTTTTTCTGTGTGTCATCCTCTTGAAAGCCCTACCTAGCACACCACAAAGTTTTGGTAAGAGCTGCACAGCTGACAGCCCAAGCCTGAACAGTCAGAAACATCAAACGGTACCTTAAAACCTGTATGAGAAGCCATGGGGACAGGCTGTGTGGGATGCAGTTTTCTTTGATGCTGGGCAGCCTGCAAGGCAGGTGCTGGTTTTTAATTTTACAAAGTCCATAGCACATCCTAGGAGGAGAGACGTGCTTCCCTGTGCCTGCTACCGTGCCCAGTTACTGCAAAGCGCTGGTTTTCCAGCTGTTCCCCAGCACCCGCAGTCCCCCAAACTTCTGCCTGGATGCAGCACCCTCTGTGGGCACCAAGTACAGAGAGTGGGGGGGAGCAATTGCATGTAAAATGCTGCGTATTCTGCAAAATCTGCCCTCATGGCCCCCCTCGTCCTGTGCTGCTGCGGCAGCGGGGACCCTGCCCGCCCGGGGGGACCAGAAGGGCAGACTGGGTGCCTCATCCAGTCAGGCTCGGGGGCTTCCATGCCCAGCTCATCCTACCCCAGAGGCCACTTGCAGTGGGGCTGCGAAGACAAGTTGGTGTCTGCTGTCACGGTAGATTTTCCCCGAACCTGTGCCAGCGTGTGCTGCTGCAGTCTACCCTGCGTGAGAGCTGGCCTCGAGCTTCCCTTCAGCAGCTCTGGGCAGAGGTGTCTGAGAACGTATGACAGGATTATGGACAAGACAAGGACAAGAAAACCCAGCTCACTCCCTCTGGCTGCTTGAGGTAAACACTGTGGTTGCTTAAGATGTGCCAGCACATTGGTCTGCAGACAGAGACGACTTTGCTTATGGAATTAATAATAATAAATTATTTATCCTTGCCATTATTTATTGACTAAATATGAGTCGACCATCTCTACAGGCTGACCTTCAGCTCTTCAGAGCCCGCTCTGATCAGAGACGCACGTAACTTACGTTGCCTGGGATCACTTGGGTGCATTTTGCCTAGGAAGCCTCTCCCTGACTCCTCATTCCTGATGATCCCTTGCTTTGCAAGGAGCTAATTTCCTCCTAATCCCTATCCAACAGTCGATGATGACCTTCTCACATGAAGTCTGGCTGCATTTGCTGGTGAGCTGCGAGAGCAACTTGTTCCCATGCTCCTCATCAGGCAGGCTGCATAGAGCCTGTCCTGGTCCCTGCACAAGTCTCCTACGGAGAAATGTGGTTTATTTGTACTGGGCAGCAGGTCTGGTGGCAATCGCGAGCTCAGAGAGGCACAGAGAGGGCACAGAGAGGATAAGTAACAGCCTGCAACAGGGCCAGAAACCAGCTCGTGGCTTCTGCACTCACATGCGTGGTACCAGCGTGGGGACTGCGTGCTCCCTCCTGCCCACGGATGGAGGATGGGGCTCTCCAGAGCCCCAAGTCGTCCTCACTCTTGGCTTCATACAACGCACAGGGCTGACAACATCCCATCAGAAACAGTTTCAGTCACGAGAAAAAGGCACAGAACTGCTGACACGGCATGTTCACAGTCGGGGAAGCCTCAGTTAGAGAGTGCTGTATTTTTGTCATTTTTGTCATCTTAAAATTAAAGACTGTTTTCTACCATTAAGTACGTCAGGCATAGCTCCTGCTCTACTCCTGAATCCGCTTTCCCAGGGAAACAAAGCTTACATCTATCCTGTTGGTCAGTGGGTTTCTCACTGTTGGCCTCACACTAATTTTAGGGTTCCTGTTTGATTTTATCCAGATTTGATGGCAGAGCAGAGCCTTCATGAAACACTGGGGCTTGGAAGAGAAGAGAAACTCCATCAGGCCCCACCAAAGAGGAGTTAGATAACCAGGGAGAGCCATGCTGGCACTAGTAGTGCTGCGGTGAAATGGCCCAGAGTATTTCTTATCTTGCATCCAGCCTGGCAGGTACCTCGCGGCCAAGCACGTGTTCTACTTTTCTCCCAGCCCAGCCCCATGATGCGAATGGCCAAAAAGGTGGCCTGGTTAGAAAGGGAAAATTACCAAAGAGAAGAAGTCGTCTGCTGAAAAATACCAACAGAGCAATGGTGGACAGCCTGGGACTAGGGCTTGTGAACCAGAAACATCCTTGGAAAGTACAGCTGGGCTACCTAGAAACAGGAGACATCCTGAGATACCACCAATAGGGGCAAAAGCAAGGGACTGTAATGGCAATTTATCATCTGAGAGGTGGAAAAGAGTCTGAGGAAATAAAATTGCTCTGAAAGAACAGAAAATATCATCGTGTATCAGGTGTTACAGATCAAAAATAGAAATTAAAATTATCTATTGGCTGCTTGAAGTAGGATGTCCTACACCCTCTTGTGTCCCTACGTTATAAAAAGAATGTCATTTTTATCAAAATGGAGCCCTTCTCTCTCTCTGAGAGCTTCCCAGTTGAATTCCACACAAACTTTCTACAGGATCTCGGACTCTCACTGGGGATGCCCAGCTGACCCCAGACTCCACGAAGTGAGACCCTCCCTGTTACCTTGTTGGTTCAGTCTGTTGTCCCCTCTTTTGGGGGTGGCTGAGTGTCTTGTCCCCATCCCGGATCAGTTCCCCCTCTTTTGGGATGGTTCTGAAATCTGTCTAATTCACTTCATATTGATATTATATATACTCACATAAGTATCATAAGTATATCTGCTGCTATATTGTTGATAAATTCACTTTGTTACTGTCAAGTTGTGATAACCAGTAATAGTATATAACGACTTGGTTGTTGCTTTTATTGATTGTACAACAACACTAATTAATGCTATTATTGATTGATACTATACCATTTTTCACCATGAGGGTGGTGAAACACTGGCACAGGTTGCGCAGAGAGGTGGTGGATACCCCATCCCTGGAAACATTCCGGGTCAGATTGGACGGGGCTCTGAGCAACCTGATGTAGTTGAAGATGTCCCTGCTCACTGCAGGGGGGTTGGACTAGATGACCTTTAAAGGTCCCTTCCAACCCAAACTATCCTATGATTCTATTATTCTATTGATTGATACAATATAATTGATTGCTGCCAGTAATTTGTAATAGCTTGGTATATATATTAATTCATATTCACTTTATTAATCATAGGTATATTTGCTAACAGTGATTTTTGTGGTATTTGTGGTAATCTGTAATAAAGTGGAGAAATTTAGAGGACAAAGCCTCCGTGTCCTGGTGTATTACAGAATCCTACAAACCCATGGTTGCGATCTCTACACTAACCCCTTAGGTCATGATACCCCATCAGGATCCTGTGTTTCCTCACCGTGGGGCATGCACCGTGTGTGCACTGAGCAGGTGAGGTCTCAGCCCACGGGCTTCCTCCGAGGCAGGGCGTGGGAGGCAGTTTGCCCCCATGCTGCCCCCCAGAGTTTTGAAAACCACAAGGAGAAGACAGAGGAAAACGATTCAAAGTTTTCTGATTTGTCCAAGAAGTGACTGCCCAGAGGGTGATGTTTTTCTAAGGGGAATAACACGTTTCACAGTGAGGCAGAGAGAAATTTCTATTTTTTCTTCTTTTTCAATAAGTTCCTTTTTTTAGGTGGTAGCAGTCATGGTTGTGGATCAAAGCAGACTCTGGTGATACTCTGCGGATGATGCATCATCCTTTGAAATACACTTGCTTGGGACGAGTGCTGCTGGACACACGGCAATTCTATTCCCTTCGGGTGCTATAGATATCTATTAATAATAATAATTTTTTCCCCAGATTTTCATTGCAGTTTCCTGACATTATGAGGGGTTGGGAAGCACAGAGAGGAAAACAGCTTAGTGGCGTCATTTGCAGAGGCTGAAGAGAAGCTGCAAGGATCTGTCCCAGGCTTTTGCTGCTGCTTTCTCCAGCCTCTTCACACTTTTTCTTCTCTCCTCCACCACACTTCCTGTCCTTTTTTCATCCCTGTGGTTTGAAATAGCAACGTTGCTTTCACTTGTTTTGTTTGATAGACTGTTACATATGCAATATCAGTATGAATTAAACCTATCTCTCTATATAAGTGCATATTGATAATATGATATTGGCAACATATGTATGCTGTATACGGTATGCATGATACACGTGATATATACACTAATATATATCGATACATTATTTATTTAAAATATTCTAGTTGTGCATATATGTGTGTGTGGGTTTTTTTAAGGCCCACAGCTTTACTAGCTTTGCTTCCAAACCCCAGCGAAACAGTTCATCTTTTCTATTATTGGTTTAACTGGATTTTATTAGCAATGATGGCTGCTGCTAAGTTAAATAAGAGGCTGATTTAACTAGGGCAGGGCTCCCATCAGCTTTTTACTTGCATTTTCTACCTTGTTAAACATCGCAGCTGCAGTTAAATCAATTGGCACCGTCTGTCCAGATGCCTATTTCCAGTTGCCTATGGGTAGAACCTAATCTCAGCTACTCTTTCAGCTTTAACTTATCTACCAGCGGCTGCCTATGGTATTTCCAATTCCTTTTTCAAAACGTCAGCATGAAACAAAAAACTGAACGGCGGTCTCCAGCAACGGTGTTTTTTTCCCCAAAGGAAGAAAACAGCAGGGGAGCAGGCCTGTGCCCCGCGAGGTGCTCCGCGTTCCCTGTACCCCCGGGGAAAGCCAGCTCTCGTCTCCTTGGGGCGTGGTGGTCGGTGCGGGTCAGTGTGGCAGGATGGAGAACGGGAGCGAAATTTTCTGCCTGATGAAGGAAAAGCAAATTGCACGTTACCTGTAAGATAGCCGAAGCGTTACGCGTGATTTGCTTTCCCGCGGGTACCAAGCGCTGAAGTCGGAGGATGCGAAGGCACTGAGAACGTCAGAAAACAAGGCCCAAAGAGCATCATTACAGAGAAAGCATCTGTGCGGGCACTGAGCAGGGTGATAACCTGCGGTGAGCTTGGGAGTTGCCACCCAGCCCCAACCATCGCCCAGCCCCATGCAAAAGAGCCGTCTGTGTTTATGCCAGGATGCCCAGGGAGGGCTGCTTCCCCTCCGGCCCCCATCAAGTGGGTCCACAAAGCTCTTGCCGTCTCAAACAAGCAACGCACACCCCTGTCCTCGGCCTCCTGCCTGCATGGAGACCTCACAGACACCTGTGGACCACCAGCAGGATACAACCCCCATGGTGCTCTGCCCCGGCGTGCTAACAGGACATTAAATCCACAGCTGACCTCCAGCTTTGTGCGTCCTGCGATCCATGAGGGCAGCTTTGCTTTATGCTGCATTTGAAGAACCGTTTGAAGATTGAGGCCACTCCTGGAGCAGTCTGGGGACCTTCTGCCACCTTGTACCTGTCTCTCTCGTGGGTCTCCTCTCCTTCAGACCCGCTCAGGGCAGGACACAACCACTTCTGTCTTTGCACAGCAACCAGCACAGGGCGACCCGAGGCAGTCCTAGGGCTCTTCTGGTTGTTGCCATCAGGCAAATAATAACAACTTTGTACAACGTACTCTTAAAATTTAACTGATTTCAGGAAACAGATTGGACACAAAACGTTAGGAAAAGCCTCGGGCAGGGTAGAACAGGGCCGACCCTTGGTGCCTCGCTGCGTGGCGAGGCTTTGGTGAGCTGAGCAAGCAGGCGCAGCGGTCTGAAGGCGCTTCCTGTTTTTTATGCAGGTTTTCCCCCGCGTTTTGCAGAGAAAGTCTGTTTTTTTACAAAATGAGACGTGAACAGAAGCGCTACTAACTCAGACTGCAAGTCCTCGCTTTTAAAGGGGTTTTCCTGAGAAACAGACAAGCACTGAATCAAACAGAAGGGGAAAAAAAGCCTAAATCTTCTCCATGGCCCTGAGAATGAGTGATAGAAATCACCAGTCCCCGCTGAAGGTGAGCGGAATTGATTTGCAACCAGAAAAAAACTGCTCAGCTGTGCATGAAAGGCTCGATCCTGCTGTGCTGACTCAGGCAAATCTGCTGCTTGAACATGCAGCCCAACGCTTCAGATAAGGTATTTTTTCAATGCTGAAGATCTCTGTTCCCAACCAGAGCAATGACTCTGTACCCCGCGCTTACCAACACGTGCACACGTGTGTGTACGTCGCCCTGGTGCAGGAGTGGGCTTCTCCCGGCTGTGGGATGGCTGCACACCAGGCACTCTAGCTTTTTTAAGACATGTGTCTGCAGTTGTATTCACCATGCACAATTCAAACATAACCACTGGGCTTTTCAAAACCACCTGCAAAATCAAAGCCAGCCATTTCACTGTGCCCTCAGGCGCCAGGGCAATTTTCTCTGGGCAGGGTTGCACCATACGCGATGGTGGCCCAGCTACAGCCCACAAACCCATACCCTGTGCTAAAAATTAGTCTCCCAGAGTTTCAGCAATTAGGGGCAGGAGGCAGAGCAGTTATTTTTCCAAATGGAAGGACCATTAGGAAATGGTCCCATCTGTGGGACACCACAGGTTTACTAGGATACGTGTTGTTTCTGAAATGCAGAATGACCTGGAGAGAGGATAGTGGGTGGCAAAAGTTGCAGATGACACCAAATTATTCAGAATACTTAAACCTGAAGCTGACTTTGGAGATCTACAAAAATATTTCATGGTGGTAAGTCACAGGGTAATATGTAAAAAAACTGATAAACTGATAAGCAATTAAAAAGACTGATAAGCACCGAACAACGTACTTCGGATGAAAAAGATGTACAAGATGACAGGCCTGAACGGCTACCTCTCAGGAAAGCAGCTTTGACATCACTGAAAAGTTCTCTGAAAATTTCTGTCAATACTTGCGAGCTGCTAAAAGGCAAACTGAAATTTTTATTGTAAGGCACAAAATGGGGCTCATCATTTTGCCAGAGAATAAGTCCATGGTGTATGTGCACCTTGAATATTTCGTGCAGCTCTGGTAATGCCGCATCACCCAAAAAAAAAAAAAAAAAAAAAAAAGAAGACGACTGGAAGCATCCTACAGAGGTGCAGGGTGGCTTCCACTGATGGAGAGCTAAAGCCTCTGAGCCTCCTCAGTCTGGAAAAGCCATGGGCACGACAGAGGCTTGCAGATATAAGCGAGGCAGAGAAAAGGATGGGGTTTTTACCCCTGCGACCAGGTGTTGTGGGAGCCATGAGTTCAAAGATGCCGCTCTGGGGCTAGACGAATTCACAGAGGTTTGGCCCACATGTGACTGCTAGAGTCACTAGCTCTGGCTTGGGGGGGTCCCACGTCCCTGACTGCTGGAGGCTAAATGAGATTTTTCTGTGTTTTCCCCATTTCTGTACTCTAGGGCAGGCATCTGCTGATGGTCGCTTTCACAGGTGAGGTGAGATGCTCTCCAGGTGGACCCTTGAGGTGACCTCCCCTGATTCTTTTTCCATTACGCATTCTTGTGTTGAGCATATCTGGATGGGGAAAGTTGTCGAGAATTATGGAGGTAACCTAATAAAGTCTAGGCAAAATAAAGACAAATTTTGCTTGTGCTCTCTTAACCTAAATGTATCTACTGAAGATAATCCTGTTTCCTCAAGGATTCATCAAACACCTAACAGATTCATAGGGATTTATTGGCCATGATTTATTCATGATCTAAAAAGTGGTTGATACAGTCATTGCTTGTAAAAGCATTACAGAAGCCTCACTTTGATGACTTCTTTCTGGCCAAAATTCAAGTTAAAATAGAATATAAATTATTATATTGTGCCTGAAAGACTTTCTATTCTGATTTTTTTCTTTTCCCTTTCACAGTCTAGAGGGGTGTCAAGCCTGTAGCAGTGTGCGAGTGAAGGTGTAATAGAGCAGTCTTTGATGACTTTCATATGTGGTCTCAGCAGGAGACTCTGTACTATTTTCCCTAAAATAATGTTTGTTATTACATTACCTTATTCAAAGGTTCATGGAGACCCATTTCTACCCTGATCAATGGTTATTGGTATCTTTATCCAGAACTGGAGAAGCATGAGACACCCTGACACTTATGGAGTGTGGAAGTCCTTCACTGGTGGGTAAAATTGTTGCCTACTTATTTAACCAGCTTGTTATTGCTGTGGGTTTTTGTTTGAAATTTGTTTTGCTTATTTGAAATAACAATACAGATGTCCATACAATTGCCACTCTTTTGTGTTTGAAAGGTACATCATTGTTGTTTCCCCTAATGCATCAAGGCAATATTTTTACTGCTGCAGGTTTCAATAAAATGTATAAATATAGCTGACAAGAAGACAACTCTGCTTGTTTCATTTTTTATTAATGGAGCTAGTTTATCCCTATTGATATCGACAGAGATGCTCATTGCTCTTTTACACAAAAATACACAAAGAAAATAAATGAAGGTGGGGAGTATAAACAACACTCTTCCACTTGTAGACTCAGCAAGAGGCTGTGGTGTGCAGTGAGCCTGCATCCCAGCACCCTCCTTTCCCACATGCTTTGCCTGCAGGGAAGGGCAGCTTGCACATAAATCAACGTCAGCTGCGAGCAAGCTTTTTCCCCATAAAAACGCTTTCTGGGCACCCTCCTGTTCATTTCTATTGGGTGACTTCAGGAGCAGAAGGCTGTTCATTGCTGGTCGGGAGTGTGGCATTGCTCAGCAAGGTGCCAGCTCATTGCCAGCTACAGCTTTGGTGGAAAAACCTCTAAAATACAGCAGCTTGGGTCAGGAGATGACCGGCCTTCTTCAGAAAGTGCTGTTGTCGCTCCCTGGTTCCTCACCTTTCTCCGTGGTAACTCAAGTGCATCCCCCCTGCCAGTGCAAGAACTGTCCCCTTAGCAGAAAGAATTTTAAAAAATTTTATGTATCAAGTGCTGCAGCTTACTAACCTATCCATCTCCCTTGGGGGGCATTGCATCAGCTTGTAGCAGCAGAGCAAGCAGCAAAGAGGTCATCACAGTGGAAACTACCTCCATGTGAAACTAGGCATTGAAAAGTGTACAGTGTCCTCAACGTGTGCCCCTGGATTGACTGTAAGCAGCCATTTTAATGAAAGATTGCTCATGGCTTTTGGAATAATACACTGTGTAAAAACCATGCCATGTCTAAAGCGGTTAATGAGTGGAAGGTATCATGTAGGGATGGGGCAAGCTCAGCTTGTCGTTTGACACGCGGGTTCCTGCGCATAGAGCATGAAGTGCAGTGCGGTACTCGTAAGAGTGGACCGGGGCCGGCAGAGGTTTCTCCCTTTAACCCTCTTGCTTTGGGTGTACAAAGTACCTGCAAGTTCAGCCACCTCAGCTTTTAGCAACCATCTCTCAGCACCTTCCCACCACAGTACCCACTTGTTACTAAATGTCTCAGCAGCCCTTTCCCGCTCTAGACCCAAGTATTAAGCAGAAAACACGCTGGGTGCGTGTGGTAACAGCTTACTCATAGGAAAATGCCGATGAGCCCAGGAAACACACACAACGTTAAAAAATGGAAAGGTGACGGGAGAAGCATGAGCAACCCGCCCGTCACTTGACCTCTTCTCATCACAGGAGAAGAAAGATGCTTCGGAGAAGATCTAATGCCTCCAGAAGGCTCTCTGCGGTGGGCAAAGGAAAGGCTGTTTCAGGAAATATTTTTCACCCTCGCTGCACTGGGGACGGTGGAGCCGGGCAGCCCGGGGAAAGGCTGACGCGAACGCCACGGGGGCGGGGGCGAGGGAGGCTGGAGGGGGCTGGCATGGAAAGGACACTGCGTGCATCCCTCTGCCCACAAATCCAGGGAGAGGAGTCCAGCAGAAAAGCCCCAGGGGCTGCGTTACTCTCATCATAACCCCGACCACAAAAAAGTTTTGCTAGAAACTCCATGCGATGATTCACAGCCCGCGCCCACGTGGCTCCTGGGCGCTTGTCCGTGTGCCGGGGGTGGCTCTGGGGGCCTGCGCCGGTCGAAGCAGACACGTGTGTGCCTCCCGGCAGAAAGCTGTGGGCTGAGGCCGTGCGGGAAGCCAGCAGTCCCATGAGAGCAGCCAAACCTTCTGCTGTGCCAGGCAGGGGGTCCACGTTGCTGCCCCCGTGGCACCTGCCACAGCACGGGGCAGCGCTGACAGAGGAGTGGGACCCAACACCCTGGGACACAGCGCAGGAATGGCACCCAGTGGCCACCAGCCCACCCCACCATGGCCATGCCCAGCCCCAGACTTGTGTCACGGCACAATGAGAGAGGGGTTTAAGAGAGGACCAAGTTGTGCAGACACTGGAATAAATGTGACCCCCCCTTCCTGAGTGCCAAGGCTGTCACCAGTGCATGCAGGCAGGTGCCCAGGGTCACAGGGCTTGTGCCTGGCCAGCAGAAACACCGAGGAGCAGCATGGAGCCACCAGCCCCACCGGCTTCCAGGTGTGTCTCTCTAAATCTGTTAGCCAGAGTGTTTCTGGAAATCAAAACCTGAATCTGGACTGAAGCCAGGATGTTGTTGTTCTGCTTTCTGTGCTTTTGGAAGAGGACTTTTCATTCTTTTTGATCATTGAGACACTAAATGACATGAAGTTCTAATTCACTAAAAAAAAAAAACCAAAACCTTTATTTAACTGTGCATCGTGAATTATAAGCAGCAACCCACAAAATGACAAAACAGAGAGAGGATGGTGGCCAGTTCAGCACCTTCAGCTCATGTGTGCTCTTTGCAGGGCCATAATCACTGCCCAGCTCTTCTTGTGAGGTGACATCTGCCAGGGTAATTAGGGCAGACCCATGCTTGGCACCAGGCAGCCCTCCCTCACTGTGGGTTTGCTCCAGATAATGAACTTGGCCGGGCTGTTAAGAGACATGTTTTCCTACCAAGCCATCAAGAATTAATGGGGAAGAAATTAGTGTTTCCTAGCTAACGCTAGAAGAAGAAATGGTATTTTCCCATTTTATCAGTCACAGACTCTCTGCTGACTGTAGGGATATTGCAGCCTTCCAGCACTCCAAGGGGGCTTATAAGAAAGATGGGAACAGATCTTTTAGCAGGGCCTGTTGCGATAGGACAAGGGCTAATGGTTTTAAACTAAAAGTGGGCAGACTTCTATTAGACATAAGGAAGAAATTTTTCACACTGGGAGTGGTGAAACACTGGCACAGGTTGCTCAGAGAGGTGGTAGATGCCCCATCCCTGGAAACATTGAAGGTCAGGTTGGACGGGACTCTGAGCAATCTGATCTAGTTGCAGATGTCCCTGCTCATTGCAGGGGGGTTGGACTAGATGACCTTAAAAGTTCCCTTCCAACCCAAAGACTTTATGATTCTAAGATACCAAGGTGATGCTAACATTGGCACTGAAAAAAGCTGCTGGGAGTCCTACAAACCAGCAGCAGAAAGGGAAATTCCCCATCCTACTTCTCCGTTCCCAGGCTGAATTTACATCAAGAGCAACCTCTGATGGGGCTGGCTGGGAATTCTCTCTTGGAATTATTTCTCTCCAAATATGCAGTTTTGTTTTTTAAGCTGTCAGAAAAATTAAAACGGAAGCTCCGCCGCACGCCCTGGAGGGTGTTCCTGAGCTGGCACAGGCGACCTCTCCGAAGCTCTCTTTCCCATGACAGCATGGCATCCCCAGGTTTTGGGGATGGGAAGCAGCTCCCTGCGTGCAGGCAGGGCGGGAAGATGTGCAAGCACCGTGGTGCCTGTGGGAAAGCTGGCCCCACGGCTCAGCTCCCCATATGGAGATTTGGCTGCCAGCCAGCTGTACCCGGCCTTGCAACGAGCTTGGGAAGTGGTGACAAGCCCAGGGTTGCCAGCCCCAGCCCAGTGGCAGTCCAAAAGTTGGGCAAACTGGGGAATGGGCAGCTGCCTCTTGCTCTCCGTGCACCGACACAGTTCCTGATGGCCAGCTCCCCAGATGCTTGGCTTTCTGAATGGGAATTTCTCGTTTATGTTTGGTTTTTCTCCCCCTTTAGAGAACCTCACGGAAATGAGATTTTGAGCTTTCACCAGTTTGACTGTTTTGGTTTGCAACATGCCAAGAAAACGTAGGAGGAAAACACACATAACTATTTTCATCTTGCTTCAGTTCGGTTTTGCTGCAGATTTTGAGAAAAAGCTGGGGTCATTCACTTCACCCTAAGATGCTGATGTGCCAAAATACCACAGAAAGTCTATCAGCACCCCTGAAAGCAGGAAGTAGCAGAAGTTTCTGGAGTGAGATTGTTCTTGTGACAATTCAGGGTCAGTTCTGCAGATTCAACAGTACAAAGTTCACATGCAGTTTGAATATTTCTTGAACATTTTTCTGGAGTGAACCTCCACAGCATTTGCCATTTACTCAGTGCTAGGTCTTTATAGCACAAAGGGTGTTGTCTGCCACTTTATCTTATGTTCTTCGGTTATACCCACCTTATGCAGTACCATATCCTCATCTCAACCTGGATCCATGCTCCCGTTTACAAGGATATCTAGTCCCAAAATGTCAGAGACTCAAGGTGCTAAGCACATAGCAGATCTTCCAGGCTTATCTTAAGTACATTACTCAGGACAGTGAGGATGCTCTGGTCCTGAACAACCCCTGGAAATATGCAGGCTATGGGGTTTGGTGTGCCCAAGTCCTGGCTGTATAGGTCTCTTTCCTACTTTTCTGAGCATTTGTGATAAGGATCTTCCAAGCAGTGACTCTTGCAAATATCGAGAGGCTTTTTTCCCAGAAATGGCAGAAAGGAGGGAGCAGAAATGCCTCAATGAAAAGGAAACCTGTTGAGGAAAAGACTGGCTGAGTGTGGTCAGCTAACTCCAGGTGCTCTTGGAGCCGAAGTCCAGTGCTGTGCACAGCCATTTCCCAACAGTTCCTGTCCCCGTGCCCAGCCTGTAGTCCAGCAGGCTGATTGCTGGAGCACATCTGGGACAGACAGCACTGAGGTACTTCAGGTTTGACACTCCTTTCCATATTTCTTGGCATTGACCAATCTATTTTGAGTCCTGCAGCATCTAAGGGAACAAGCAAGACAATAATATTCATCTGACTTTGGAAAACTTGGGTATAACTAAGCATTCAAGTGGATCATCTCCAAGCATGGACGGGTGCAGATTGTCACTGAATCCTTTGCTTATTTTTGATGGTAGACAGATGGATCTCCATTTGTGATAGCCTGATACTTCCCCTCAGAGGATCACTGTTACAGTTTCTTACAATTTTCCTTGGTGGGATGCTTGCCTTAGTATCTATGTTCTTGAATGTTTTGGCTAATGTGATTTGTTCATATTAAAAATAAAGTCAGGAAAAATACTCCCTGCTTTGCCATTACAACATTAAAAATCAGGGGTTTTTTATGAGATTTACTGTCTTGTGATTTGCAGTAGAGACAGAAAATCAGGCTTGTGACTTAAGGTCACAAAATCTCAACCTAGAGAAGTCAAAATATTTTGTGTTTATTATTTTTTATTTGTTTCTTATATACAGGGAGGCATTGCATTAACAAAATTTTAAAAAACTCAAACGTTTGTAGAGTCTGGCAATAACAAGTTAAAAATGGCCAAGATTTAAGTTTTTTGTCAGCTTTATTTTTTAGATTTCTCTCCCTTCTTCTCCCATCAGCACATCACACATAGTGTTGTCTTCAATTACAGGATCACATACTACTTTTTTTTCACTCACTGTGGAGTTACTAAGTATATAATCCCATAACTAAAGACTATTTCATACTCCATGAGCATGGATAGATTGAAACGTGTGACAGAGATGACTTTGATTCTGAAAGTCCTGACTTTTGACTTTGCACCAATATCCTTTTTTTTTTTTGTGAGCCTAAAGCTCAATTCCTCCTGTTATATGTTTACTACTTTAGTTTTATCGCTTCCTATAACTACAATTTTTATTTTTTTTTTAAATTGTTCATCATCTCTTATTTGGTTGTTAGAGCAGAGTTTAAATAATTCACAGAAGTTAATCTGAAAGTGCTGCCAGTGGTGTGTCAGGGCTCCTGACTACCAGGAACCTTCCAAGATCCCAGCTCTGGATATAATTCATCCTAAATTGTAATAACATTCAGTTCTTCTTTTGGAAATAAATAACAGCTAACTTACCTGAAAACCTCCCTTCAATCATACCGCTTCTCATAATTGTAATTGTCCATTGATCCTTTCATTCAGAAAATTCTCCCCAGGGCTCAAAAGCATGGTAACCTGTTTAGAAGATGCTTGGTCCTTCAATGGTGGCCACGACATTAATTATGAAAAACACAAAGAAGTGGAAATACTAGAGCAAAGAAAACCAAGTTCCTCACTAAGTTGAGGACACTGTACAAAGCAAGCCATGTTAGGAAAACTTCCCACCTATCTGGTAGCTAATTCCAGGAAATAAACTCCACAAATTCATTTATACCTGTGTGGCTAAGACAACACACACAGTCAGCAGGGAGGAATCACTCGCAGTCCCTGTGTTTTGTTTCCATTCAGAGGAAGAGAGGATTACAGTTGGGTATCTTTGATGCACATTACCCAAAACACAAAGGCAACCCTTTTCCAACCAGCATTTAACCCAAGAAGTCTCTCTTTGGGCTTTCCTCCGTGTCACCACCTCGCCTGCTGGGGTGGTGTGTCACGCTGCCTTTTCTCCTGCTTCTGAAGCGTTTCTTCTCCTCCCTCCCTTCCCAGGCAGGGACAGTTTTTCATCCGTCATGTTCAAGCTGTGAGTGGCTTTGGCTGCCTGCTTAGCCTTAGGAAGTGACTTTTGCCTCTCTTTAATTTTGGAGATCAGGTTTACAGCATCAAGTCGCTTTCCCTTGCCATGACCTGGGAGATTTTCGCTAGTTCATCAGGCTGTTATCATGATGATTATGCAACTAAGTATATTGCTGCACACTGGACATCTTTCCTCAAGTGCTGCCTTTTCAATGAACTGCTAAATATTTTCCTCATCCTTTCAAGTCTACATTTTTCACTACAGTAATTGCTGCTTACGTATTCATCTGATTCTTGTATATTCAGTAAAATGATCTGGGAAGATGTTAATCATACGAAAGAGTGAAATATTGGATAAGAATATTTTGATCAAGCTTTTTGTTGCTTTTCTTTCATCCTTCTAATATTAAAGAAGAATTATTTCTGCCTTAGGAAAAAAGCCTTAAAGAAAGCCCTGGGGTCTGGGGGAGGAACCCAAACCAAAAAAAAAAACAACCCAGGAAGGGAACATCTAGAGAACACCGAAAACATATTTTATCACAAGAGGGCAGTGCATATTAACAAGTGAGGAAATAATCCATGTTTCACAGGTGCCTAATCCCTTTCTTTTAAAAATTTCCAAAAGCTTTGCTGCTGTTGCTAAAGAAAAAAATAAGGCAGAAAAGTCTTAACGTGTAATAGCAAACTGCCTTGTGAAGTTTGTGGTTCACTGGGACTGTAGGAATGTGCGCCTGGTACCGAGCGTTGTGATTTTGTAAGAGAAGTCAGAAAGCTCTGGGTGGCACAGGAGCCACTGGTTATCCCCGTCGTGCTGTTTCCCTGGCAGACAGCGATGCCACTTGGCAAACCATCGTTTTGCTTGTGTATCATAACGCCGGCAGAACGACCACTCTCACATCAGACGTATTTATCCTGGCAACAAAGAAAGAAATGAAATTCCCTTCTCAGAAAGAGGGATTTCAAGCACAGCCATACTGCAGCAAGGTGCTTAAATGTCCGATGGCCAAGCTGTGTTTTTACTCCAAGTGCCTGTTTTCCTTAAGGAAAAATGAAGCTGGTTTTACCTCTGAAAAATGAGAAAATGCTAGCCAGGGAGGCTTATAATGCCAGGAGGATGGGACTTTCACTGTTTGCAGTTTTTTTCTAAAAGAGTCCAGCAGCCATGGACACAAACTATTAATCGTGGAAACAGTGAATTTGGCTGAGGGAAGAAAGTGTCTGAATTCCTGTCGCACCATGTGTTTCCAGACACCTCTATCTGAAAGTCAGATGCCCATGCTCAGAAATGTGAATGATGCACCTCGCACGACACATGCTGAGAAAAAATCATCAGTGCCAGCAATGCTTATACTTCACCCACACGCTGTCCTTTAAGCTCTTTTTCCAGCATAGAGCCTTAAACTTTTCTGCCCTGGAAGGTCTTGAGGATTTAAATGTACTTGTATAGTTTAACTGTACTTCCAGGTCTTCTGACTGACAAAATGCTGATACCAGCAGGTTGCCAAAAGCAGTCCATCCCAGCTGACATTGAGCCTCCAAGGCAGCTCCCCACTGGCCCCCAGCCACAGCCCAAGGCGGGGAGAACCATCGCCCTGTCCCCACGAGCTGTCCGCATTTGCCCATGGCCTGCAGAGCTGCAAAGCGCTGCGCTGGTGCCTGCAGCTGACCCTGCAGTGTGAATGCATTGCTGCTGCCGTAAAGCACTGGGATTCCGCTCGCCTCGCTTTAGAGGACTGCTTGAGGAGGTGGTGAGCTGAACTCAAGAAGGGCTTTTTTCTTTCAGTTTTGATGGTAGAAGATTCGGTGACTAGGCCATGCGCAGGTAAGAAGAAACCCACCCCGCTCTCCTTTCCTTGCATGGGAATTGTGCTAGGGCAGTGGGGATTTAATTGCATGTTGAACCCCCCCTAGCTTTTTTACCTATTTAAACATATCTAGAAGGGAAAAATTACATGCCTTTTCAACATACTTTTTGTGGTTACACTCTCAAGGGTAACCTGGGGGGGAAGATATACAAGAAATTATGTTCTGTATTGTCTTGTCTTACATCTTGTGCATTGTGTTTTCTGTGTGCTCCTAGATGTGAGATTTAGGTAGCATCTTGGCCTTCAGGAGGGATGTGAGAGGACATGCTGTGCAGTGTAGAGGTGTGCTGTTAATGGGTCCCACTGGCCAGCAGGAGAAAATCTGAAAAACTTGTCCTTCCCTGGTTGCTTCTATGGACCTGCCCCTTTTGACGACACAGCCAGCTCCCCAGGAGTCACCATGGAGTCACCATGAATGTTTACTGACCCACCCAGCCAGCCATACCTCCACCGCCCCAGCACTGGCTTTGGAGAGGAGCATGCTGTGGAGAAGACCCCATAGTGGTGAGCTTTCCACAGCCAGGTTGTTGGAGACAAGCAGAGGAAGCATCTGAGTCATAAAGTCCTCCTCTGAAGACTGGGAGATTGGGCTCAGCATGGTGTCTGCCAACATAAGTGGAGATGCTGTTGTACGGTTGTGTTAACACCAAAAGGTTAAATTTCCACCTCAGTCTCCCTGATCACTTTCATAACTATGTGAATTTGCAACCAGCAGGATGAGCTAGATTTTCCTAGCGCTATATCACTTCTTCTTTACTACACTGTCTCTCTTCATGTTTTTAGGGGACATGTTAAGCAAGCCAAGTGGTGCCTGCTCAGAAGTCACCTCTCTTCAAGTGTGTGGAAACCCATACAGTACTTTTGGGGAGAGAAGAGCAGGTTTCAAGGAACTACAGAAAAGCATAGAGTAACTTTGCCAGCATCTGTTGAAGGGTCAGACAGCTCTGATGCTGACACTTTACAGTTACCTCTATTTACCCCGGAATAGCAAACTTCTATAGGGAAGAACTCAGTGCTCAAGAAGGGGGTTACCATGAAAAGTTGCCACTGTTTCTCACACCCATGCAGAAGGCACCATCACAAGGCATGCACCCAGTGCCACTGGCAGCCACATCTGGGGCCCAAGAGCCTGCAGCTGGGCAGGACTCAGTGGACTCCCCCACTTAAGCCCTCTGATCTTGTATTTTGGAGCTTTGCTGTGAAACAGGATGGGTGCAGGACGAAGTGATATGCTTAGCATGGAACATCCACAGACTTGCATCAAGTACACCTTTTCCTAATCTGTTTATCAACAAGATAACAGACATACAAATCCAAGAGCAGATTCAAAGGTTTTCCTAAGAAGGACAGTGTCTCTGTTAAAGAAGGTTGTGTAAGTGAAATCGCAGAGGCAAAAGAATATGCATTCAGCCATTCAGAGGTTGTTCTCTTACTTAATGTAACACAATGTGGTTCAGCATGAAGACTTAAAAGGCAGCTCTGTGTGCCGTGGGACCATGCAGTGCTGCCAGCTTCTGGCTGATGAGTAGCATTGTCCTCTTTTGGGGAATGAATATCCTGCTTCAGAGGCATGCTGCAGTGCAGCCAGCTAAAATACCCTCATGGCTTTCACTGAGCTAAAAGAGTTTTTACTGGCCTCCGTTTTAAAATTGACATTCCTGATAATGTAATTTATGTCAAAGTCACATCTCAAAACATTTTTAAATATTTACAGGCTCAGTGGTGCAGTGATGCTACTTTAAGTAACATTAAAAAATAAAATATACATTTGACGAGCAGACAAAAGAAACCAGGGAGCAGTCAATATTAAAATTTAGACATTTAACAAGATTAGCAGATATTAAAATTTAGAGAATAAAGGAAGCTAAAGAGAAGTCTGGCAGACTCCAGTACAACAAAAGAGATAAATGTATTAACATTAATTCAAGCAATGTAGTTGATGGAGATAATAAAGTGGTTAGAAATTACAAAGAAAAGGAAAACCTCAGTAAACATTTCTGTCATATTTCAATAGGGAAGAGATGGTGTACTTGACTACGTGAGGATGATGAAGCATTTTCTGATCCATAAGTACCTAAGGAAGAAAAAAGGAGTTGTCTGAACAAACATCTGTGCCACTGACAATAATTTTTGAGAAATACTGTAATATTCTAGTGAATTACAATGGGGCACTGGTAAGGTGTCAATATTGTGCTAATACTGAAAAAAACAGAGAAGGATATATGAGGTAACTAGAGGCTAACTACATTCCTGAGGGAAATAATTGAAAAGCTCATAAGGGAGTCAATGAACAAAGCCTTAAAAATGAGAATGTGATTAATTGCAATCAGTTTATGGAGAATAGATACTGTTAATCAAACCCTAGTGTCTGACAGTATCACTTCCTATTTTAAATAAAAAATATCTCTATAAAATACTCAAATTTCACTGACTGGAAAGAGAACTATCTTAAAATATGATTGTCCTCAAGGAATTATCTTCTAATGGAGATGTTAAAGCAGTCCTATGCCCAGGCTCCTATTCAGATTAAATAATCCAGGCAGTGATATATAAAGATGGTTTTAATAATGGAGGCTTATTTAAGTCAAATGCATTTTAATACAGCCGGTGTAAAGCTCTACATCTAAACTAAGGAATTCAAACCTACAGAGAAATGATTGCATGTTGGAAAGTGATAACTAAAAACAACCAAGTTCACAGAGTGACAGCTCAGCACAAGTTTCCAGTATGATAATATGAAGAGAAAATCAAATCACAGTCCTCAGCTTTTCTAAATAAAAAATTATCAAGAAAATGAAAGGAAGTGGTTCCAGATGAGATGTCTGTAAGAATGAATATGGTGCCCACAATTTTGGTATTGATAAATTGAAAAGAACCATGACAGATACCCAAAACGTGGAGAGAACATCTCTGAGTGAGAGAATCAGAGTACAAAATCTGTTTAGATTATCAAAATGAAATTGAGAAGTGACTCTGTAAAGATAAGTAAGAAACTTCTCAGGGGAAAAAAGAGGTAATTAACGTCTTGGTCACATGTAAATATGTTGAGAGAGAGTCCAGTGGTTTATTTGGCTTTACAGCCTCTGAATATATAACTTTCCAACTTCTGTGGCAGAATATGTTCTTTTTCATTGCAGATATTTTTTGCCGAGTTACATGTCTAGTCCTAAGTTCTTTAGATTGCTGTACAATTGGTATATAAGTATCCATAAAAGAATATTCTTTTTCCCTGTTAGACATCCGTTGTAGGACAGGATGAATCACCACTATAGATTCCTCTGCAATGTAAGATACTGCACTCATTGTAGTTTCATTGCAGATTCGTGGTGCATTCAGTGAAGATTCACCCACGCTGTGGAAAGCCAATACAACATGTATAGTGAGTCACGGCCTCATGCACTGACAGCAACACTTCAGAACAGCCACTGCACAGAGCAGGACTGTCTCCAAAGGATGCCAGGGGATTTGAAGAATCCCTCCAAGGAGGCACAACCAAAGAGACCGACCAGCCCTCACAGGCAGAGCAGCCAGATGATATCTATAAACCACAGAAGCATTCTGATCCCAATGAGATGATGATCCTTTGCCTGAGGACATCTGAGAGTAAAGCAGAAAGGGCATGATGAAAAGTATGAACAAAATGTGTCGGAAACAAATTGTTTATAAGTCACAGGAACATCTCTGAAAGTAACTGGTGATTCTATATAACTCAGCCTTTGGGTAGCCAACTTTGAGATGCGTGCGAGGAAATCATGCCATAGAAGTCATACCTTTGGGCAGACAAAACCAGCACTGCATAAACTAGCCACCAAAAAACTGGTTGAGTCCAAATTCCTGTCCACTTTGGGAACCAAAAAGTATCTGTTAATTTGGTTCTATTCCTTTTTTCAACATTAATGTGACTGAAGGAAGGATTATTTTACTGATTATTGCTTTGATGATTAAATAATACAAGTATGCTAGCTGGGTTTGATAGATTGCTTAAGCTCTGGGTGTCAACAATTCTAATGTCGACACTTGTGAAGGTCTTCTGACCACACACTGCTCTATGCTGTATTGCTATATAAAAGAGATGTTTATGTTAGAAAAACCCACATTTCCTATGTATGCATGCTGAGTATTCCCTCATAGCAATTAGTTCATTTGCAGAAAGTTCTTTTTATAGTCTTTGCATTACTGATCGTAAACTTTTCAGTTGCTAATTATTACACAGGTTCTTACCAAGAGAAGGGAGGTGGAGGAAACAGGTTTTCCACATCTCTGCTCTACATTAAAGGTTTCTGTGTTTGTAATATTAAGCTTATTTAGCTGCTGCTTCTCCTCAAAGATCTCAAAGGAAATGCTAATACTTGTTAGATCACTTTACCCTGTGGAAAGGAACTAAGATTTCTTCTTTAAATAAGATGAGAGGTACTTAACATTTACACAAGATCTAACATTAAACTGTTGGAAGAAATTTGAATAATATTAATGGGTTTTTAAATACACTCATCTGCTCAAATCACTGATCTTTATCTCCTGGGTAATCAACATAAATATATATTTACCTGCTTATTCTTTTCATTCCAGGAACATACTGCAAGTCCAAAAGCATTGCTCCTAGGTTCTTGTTCTGCCCAGGAAAACTCTCAAATTGTATCACTAAGCATTCGCTCCTTGCAGGCTGGCAGTTGATTGGATTAAAGATTGACTAAATGTTAAAAGAGTGTGTTGTTCTTCTGAATTTTGTCTTTTCTTTTGAATTTGCTAATAATCATCAGGGCGAAAGCTTACACCTTGGGCTTGCATAGTCACCTAATTTGCACAAGTATTCTCACAAGTGGTGGTGCCATACTGTCCACAAAAAAATTCAACGATCATATGAAGAGCATGAGCTAAATTTGGGCTTCCCTTGATCAGTGGTTTTCCATTTTTAATAAAGTACTGTGAAGACTAGGACCCTGTTTGAATCCTGCCTCAAATCACAAGGTGACATCTGTAGCAAAAATGTATTTTATCTGAATTCCAGTATGAAACTTCATCTTTCTTCCTCCCTGAGAACGAGGCCATTTTCCCTCTGCTGTTGGATTCCTGTGATTTATTCTAGCTAGAGCTGAAACAATCTTGAAACACAGAATATGGTTGTCTGTGTCCTCCCTGCTTTAGGGCTCCTCATGAGACCCAGGGAGAAGTCTTTTCATGGATTCCCAGTCATTACTGAGGGTTAGTTGAATTTCCAAGTCATAATCAGGTCAAACCCCATCTTTCTCAAAGACTGAATTAGAGTGCAGGCTCTACCACAAGAGCTGTCGCTCTGCTCCATGACAGAACACAGAAACCCAGGCCGAAGTGCCTGAAAGCTATGGAAGAAACATTTTTGACCAAAACTTGCAGAGATAATTGAATGAAAGCCATCTATACACCCTTAGAAGAATGGTTTTGACATAATTTTAAAACTTATATCCAGAAACCAGTTGTTAAAAAGGAAGAAAACAACCAAACACCACGAAATGCTGGAGGTGGGGAGGTTGCAATAAAAATAATAATTAAAAAAACCCCACACTGATACAACACACATGCACACACACATGCACACCCTTCCTAAACTGAGCTTTTCCCTAAAAGAAGTTGCAGAGGCTCCAGGGAGACTTCTTCATGCGTTGGGTGTCCAAATGTTTGCTGATGCTACATATTTTTTCTCTGAAGGTATTCAAACACCATCATGATTGGTTGGAGGATAAAACCCTGAAACAGATGGGAGAGAGAGATACTGTATTTACACAGGACATGGTTTGCTGAAGTGAAGCGTGGTTACTTGTTTAAAAAAAATTATACTTGACCCAGTTTAATTAACTGTGGGTTGCGGTTCAACATTTGAAAATGGGTTACTAAGAAATTATACTGCTTTAAAAAAACCACTATAAAACAATCCTTTTTGTGGTCTATTCTCAAAGTAGCAGCATCGATTAAGCCACTCAAACATGTGTACTGTATTTCCTTAAAGGTAGCAGTGCTGAAAATGCAGCTGGTTTAATTCTATAGTTGAACCAGAAGGTGTTATCTGTATGTCACTCAGACCAAAAGAGCAAATGTCTCTCTAAAGCAGACAGCATTTGAGCACAGTTTCATTCTACATGGGTAAACTCTCCTTTCATGCCTACATGAGCGTCTACTGTAGCTCGTGAAGGAAGGTGATTATTTAGATCTTTATTTTAAGACACTCAACTTTAAAGTTATGCTTACATACAGCTTTAGCTGACAGCTTTATTTAACAGGGTTTTAGGAACACGTCCTAATAAATGCAAGTGACTTCTACCATGAGATTGATCTGTGACTGGTCACAAGACACAGCCCTCTAAAGAAAAAACAACATCTTCTGAGCATTACCAGTGTGGGTCAGATGTTAACTAATGACAACTCTACATCTGAGCCACACTGGCAATGATCAGATGTTGTAAGCAGCAACAGGTTGTTTTGGTGGTTTTTGTTAAGGACAGTGTCATGGTTTAACCCCAGCTGGCAGCTAAGCACCATGTAGCCACTCACTCACTCCTCCCCAGTGGGATGGGGGAGAGAATTGGAAAAGTGAGGAAATTTGTGGGTTGAGTTAAAGACAATTTAATAGGTAAAGCAAAAGCAAGACAAGGAATTCATTCACCACTTCCCATGGGCAGGCAGGTGTTCAGCCATCTCCAGGAAAGCAGGGTTCCATCACACGCAATGGTTACTTGAGAAGATAAATGCCATCACACCAAATGTTCCCCCCCTTCCTTCTTCTTCCCCCAGCTTTATATGAGCATGACTTCATATGGTGTGGAATACCGCTTTGGTTGGTTGGGGTCAGCTGTTCTGGCTGTGCCCCCTCCCAACTTCTTGTCCACCTTCTCGCTCTCAGGCCAGCATGAGAAGCTGAACAGTCCTTGACTGCTTATCAACTGAAAACATCAGTGTATTAACATTATTTTCAACTCAAATCCAAAACATAGCCTCACACTACCTCCTATGAAGAAAATTAACTCTATCCCAGCTGAAACCAGGAACAATTATCAACACTGTTTTCAGCACAAATCCAAAACACAGCCACACACTAGGTACTATGAAGAAAATTACCAGCCAAAACCAGCAGAGACAGTAAAGAAAGAGTCACTTCATGAGCTACTTCCCTCTAAGTGGTCACATTAGATGTCAGTCTTGGCTCTGAGGACTGGAAGGGTATGGAAGGGGCCTTGGGATGTTTCTGAACCTCTTACAGACACACCAGTTGGCTCCAACCGCTGATCAGTTCTTTTTGTCTCCGCACTGATTACCAGAAAAAGGCCCAATTTCATAGCACCTGCTCCATTTCTTTCACTAAATCACAGGACCGTTGCTTCCAACAGTCCATCACAGACTTTGCAGGCAACAGGGCCACATAATGCAGGCAAGGAATCCATACAGGAAAAATAAATGAGGCTAACCGGGTAAGCATAAGAAGAACAACTGGGTCCACAGCCTGACAAGGTTATTACTATCACTCAGACATGTTTTCCCCCCAGGGATTTCCATTCCTGAATAGGACAAAGAGTGGAAGGCATACGTGTTGGTACAGCTAAGGCAGGCACTGGAAACTTCTGTGAATATTAGGTCAGTGCATTTTTTTAAAACATCACAGCTCCCTGCATCCATTTACTTGTGGACTTTGACCCTTCAATTCTCTATTCTTAGGATGGCAGCAAGTTCTGTCTGCACAGCTATGGAGTCCTGAATTTTTATTTCTTTTTGGAGCAACCTCATATTTAATAATGTTTCCAAAACACATCTGTCCTGATCAGCTGAATGGATTGGCTGGACGCTAAATGACATATTCTCTGTGGACTTGTAGTACTTTCTACCATGGCTTGGCACTGGTTTTTGAAATCAGAGTTGCTAAACTGGTGTATTTTTTTCAAAAATTTAGAAAGCAGCAAGTGGCAATTGTGTGTCCAGAATCTCATGTCAATTCTAAACACCGGCATGAGAGAAAATGTGTGGATCAGGCTAGAAGAAGTGAGCTACTGATGGGGCAGACTGCTACACGATGAGAAGAAAAATTCCCTAGTGTACAGGGTTTGCGTGGCAAGGTTTTGGTAAAGGGGGGCTGCAGGGGGGGGTTCTGTGAGAAGCTACCAGAAGCTTCACCCATGTCCGACAGAGCCCATGCCAGCCGGCTCCAAGATGGACCCTCCAATGGCCAAGGCCGAGCCCACCAGCAACAGTGGCAGTGCCTCTGGGATAACAAATTCAAGAAGCAGAAAAGAATGAAACTTGGGCAGAAACAGCAGCAGAGAGGAGTGAGAACATGTGAGAGGAACAGCCCTGCAGACCCCCAGGCCAGAGCAGCAGGAGGGGCAGGAGGGGCTCCAGGCGCCAGAGCAGAGGTTCCCCGGCAGCCCCTGGGGAAGCCCATGGGGAGGCCGGCTGTGCCCCTGCGGCCATGGAGCTCCACGGGGGAGCAGATCTCCACCTGCACCCGGGGAGGGCCCGACGCCGGAGCAGGGGGATGCCCGAAGGAGGCCGTGACCCTGTGGGCAGCCCATGCTGGAGCAGGCTCCTGGCAGGACCTGTGGCCCTGTGAGGAGATAGAGGAGCCCAGGCTGGAGCAGGGTTGCTGGCAGCACTTGTGACCCCGCGGGGGACACAGGCTGGAGCAGCCTGTTCCTGAAGGATGGCACCCATGGGGGGACCCAGGCTGGAGCAGTTCATGAAGAACTGCAGCCCATGGGAAGGACTCACGTTGGAGAAGTTCATGGAGGACCGTCTCCTGTGGGAGGGACCCCAGGCTGGAGCAGGGGCAGAGTGTGGGGAGTCCTCCCTCTGAGGAGGAAGGAGCGGCAGAGACAGCGTGTGATGAACTGACCACAATCCCCATGCCCGTCCCCCTGCGCCGCTTGGGGGGAGGAGGGAGAGAAATTGGGAGTGCAGTTGATCCTGGGAAGAAGGGAGGGATGGGGGGAAGGTGTTTTAAGGTTTAGTTTTTATTTTCTCGTTGCCCTACTCTTATTTTGTTGGTAATAAATTCAATTAATTTTCCCCAAGTCGAGTTTCTTTTGCCTGTGACAGTAACTGGTGAGTGATCTCCCTGTCTTTATCTCGACCCACAAGCTTTTAATTATATTTTCTCTCCCCTAACCTGCTGAGAAGGGCAGTGATAGAGCAGCTTTGGTGAGAACGTGGCATCCAGCCAAGCTCAACCCACCATACCTAGTTGGCAGACATTTTAAAATGACTGAATTAATTTGGACTTACATAATGGTAAATTTGAAAAATAACAATTTTAAGTGCTTTTGAAAATGACATGCAGTGTTTACCAGGAACTCCTAAACTTGTCTTATCAAAAAATAATGGACTTTTAAACATATGTTATATAAATATATAAAATTTATTGTTAAGTGACTATTGCTAAAACAAAAATTCTCTGAAAATGTAAAAGTTAGTTGCTGCCTTCTAAATTTACATTTAGAACAGTTGGTCAGTTGCTTCCCTAAGGTCACTATTTTATAGCTATAGACTAACTCTGCACCCTCCATTGAACCAGTAAGTCCTCTTAGCCCTAGCTGTATTCCCTCTCCATAGCTACAAAAGAGAGACCATGTTATCATGAGCAAGAATGTCATATCTCTTATCTACCATAGCAAATGCAATTTGAAACCCCACTTTAAATGTGGGTGGAAAGAGAAGCTTTTCTGTAAGTCTGCAGTAGACTAATAAAGCTTAGGAAAAAAGCTCTTTTAAGATAAGGTCCAATTGCAGTTTCAAAATACAGATCTCCTTAGTGAGATAAGACTGCAACCCAATACATATTGGTATTAGATCAAAAGTAACTGCTCACTCATTTCTGAAATCTTAATTCTAATCACAGACACATAAGACACTTTTCTGTGGGTCTCTCAACTGAAACGACAGAGGGTGAAGTGTGTTTGTAATCAGCAGGTCTTGGAAGGTGTAGAACAGTATACACCTCTGAATAATCTGATATGAGTAGTTGTCTTTGGTCGTATTAAATGTAATAACTTGACCTCATTCAAGCTCCAATTTGTTTTCATGTCCTCTCCATTTTTTATGGTATGTTAGCAAACCTAAAGCATGAGGCTCTCTCCACTTGTATTAGTTTCTATATCTATACATGTTCTGTTTTTCTTTTTCATCCCTACTACATGCATTTAACTGTGATGTTATTTCGAAACTTTCATATGGTTTAGGAGCCCAAAATAGAAATGTTATTTCTTATCGCAAGAGAGCAATGTTTTGCAAAGGTGCAAAGATGGTAACTCTGCAGTTGTGGCTTTGTTGTACAGAGCTTCTGGATGTCTAATTAATCTTCAAATGGAACAAGTCTTAAGATAACAAGTAGAGTTCCCTTTACAGCTCTTCGGGCCCTTCCAGGACATGCAACACCTTAAGCTTGTCTTGTGATGAGGGAACAGAGAGGGCATCCACTGACTCCTCACTGCGGGGCCCAAACCTGAATAGCTGGACAGGTGCATCCCTCCTCCACGCCCCCACAACCACCCCCTTCTCCTCCCCACATCTGTGTGACGGCGCTCCCCAAACTCAGCTTCACCATCCACCAGCCCAGCTGTGGTGCTTGCAGGAACAGACGGGGTCCCTCCACCACTCACTTTCCCTGAGTTCCTCACAAGTTACAGCCACCCAGTGGACACCTGTTGAGTGCTCAGTGCCACCATGAAAGCCAACTCTAAAATCAGCATCGTGCAAGTGAGACAGTGGCCACAGGGGTACAGACAGGCTGGGGCTACGATGGAGTCAACTTGATCTTGCCAAGAAACACAGAAACAGAAGGCTAGGGATTTTGCCTTGTTGTTAAATTTCTTTTAAAAATATGCTTAGTGTGCTGTGTTGTTTGTACATGTGGTTCCTACTGCAGGGATGTGTGTGTATATATATGTACACATGTGTATGTATACACACACACATCTATGACAAGATAGATGCTTAACTGTCAAGTTAACTGTCAAGTTTTTAAATTTGCTTAACTGTCAAGTTTTTAAATTTGATTTTGTTGACAAAGATGAGTTTTGCCTTTTTCATAAGAGTTTTGTCCTTTGGCAGCTTCTGGCAAAGAGAAGGTGGAAACTAAGCAGGAGGTGTGGGCACAGTCCTTTCCAGCTGGTTGTAAGACTGTCAGAGGGCAAAAGCCTGAAATATTCCACATTACCCTGAGAATTTATGTCAAGAAGAAAAACCTTTTCTCATCACCTTCTCCTGGTTTT
Source organism: Phaethon aethereus (assembly GCF_964289735.1). Classification (NCBI taxonomy): domain Eukaryota; kingdom Metazoa; phylum Chordata; class Aves; order Phaethontiformes; family Phaethontidae; genus Phaethon; species Phaethon aethereus. Next base: position 40,195,184 of record NC_138575.1, read on the forward strand.
ATGAAGTTGAGTTTGGTTGCTTCTTCTCATGTGAATTTGGGTTGAATAGTATCATTCACCAGACAGAGGTTTTGTTTTTCACTATTTTCCTTTGCTCCCATTCTACCTAGATGCAGCATGTTTTTCATGTGGTACCACACCAGCAGAGGAATGAGATTTCACTCTTGACAATCTTGGCCCATGTTATTACACTTTCCTTTTCCAGTGTATTCATAGAAAATATAACACTTCTATTAGCTAACCCTTAAACCAAACGTGTGACCATCTGTGTGCAACAAATGGCTTAACCAGGACACTTTCCACCTGACCGACTCTTTGGTTGGGAGAAGCAATTTTAACCTTTTTTCCCCCTTCTACCTTCAAATACTTCTCTTGTGAGAGCCTTTCCCCTCCCTCCCTCAAGTGAGCCCGAGCAGGCTGCATAACTTCTGCCTGCCAAAATATCAGGTAACTAATAACTTGTTCTTCAAAATTTCAGGCCTGTTTAGCTTAGAGACCCTTCCTCTGGGGGTGCCACAGCGTCAGAGGGACAGCAAGCCTTCCACATCCCCCGCGGGAGCGTACACAGACCCATTTCTGACCAGCCAACTTGCACAGCAGGCCTCACACCTGCACATCTTGTTGCACGCATGCACTGCTCTTCTGCATTGGGATGATAAATGTTGAACAGAACAGAAGAGAACAGAACAGAATAGATAGTTCAGATGGAAGGGACCTACAATGATCATCTAGTCCAACTGCCTGACCACTTCAGGGCTGACCACACAGGGCTGCAAGTCCCTGTGTCATAGGGCTGTGGCACATGCTAGGTGGGATGGGGAGGTCCTTCAGAGAAACAAGGATAACTGCGATGGATCTGCAGTGGTGCAAATCCCTCAGGCAGCTCACTGCAGGGTAGAGGAGTTACAAGGGCTACTGGTTTGGAGACTACCATGCTGCACAAGGTCTAGTGATGAAATTCTCTCCCACCAAAGCATGTGGTTGGAGGTCCCTAGAGCCCAGTCCTGTTTTCCAAGGTAGAAATGACAAGAAGTTTTTGAACATCGAATAACTTTATCTTTTACATTGCCTTTAACAAAACAATCTTTTAATCTCTTATAATGTGTTATAATGAATCCCAAGAATCTGAGTCCATGTCTGAAAACTCCCCTATGTATTTTTCTCTATGGCTGGATGGAAAATCAATGTTAAGATTTTAGCTGAAAGTGGATTTCATCTGGGGAGCATTTGCTGAAGCAAGAGGTCACCTCTGAAAGGTGTTTTATATCATAGAAAGAAGAACTTTAGCAACTTCTTAAAGATAAAAATGCTGCACAAAATTTGTTCAACAGCAAAGCCAAGGCTTTTCTCCTATACTTTGCTGTAACTTCTGCATTTCATTCGTCAGCAATCTCAGCTCTAAACAACATTTCAACCAGGGGGCATTAGCCACAACTTTTTAATCAGACAAAACTGCTCCAGAATTGGCAGTATTTTGGTTTATGTAAGGCATTTCTATTTTGAAAGTATTATAAGTGAACTCCACTTTAGATAACTGACTGCTTATGTTGCCTCACCAAACATTTTAGTAGTACTCTTCTTGATGGCAAGTGCACCCTGTCACAGAGTGAAGTTCTGAAGAATACGCAAAACTGGTTTTAAAGCAAGCCATAAGCCACCAAATTTTAAATTTTGACCAAATAATTTTAAGTATTTATTTTCTGATTAAAGGAAGTTGAAATTTCAGGCAGAGGAAGGATTCAGGACTCAAACTTTTAGCCAGCTTCTGCACATACCCTCTAGTTATCTCAAAGTGGTCAAGGAGGTGATTGAAGCTTACACTAGAAACAAAGCTGCGTTTATACCTTGTTGGGATATAGCTTTCCTCAACGTTTCTTAAAAGTTTTACATTAAAATACAATACTGCAAATTTCTAAAAAAGCAATTCATCTCTGTTTTATTAGGGGATGGAGGGATTTGACTTGAAGAAACCTGTCAGTTCAATAACCATTTGGACTTACAGGCAGCCATGGTTCTTGCTATAGAGAGATCATCATTCACACTGCACTGATCTCCAGGCACTTTCTGATATCAGTAAATAACTTCCAGATTGTTTTCCTCCTTTTACTTGGGGAACTACAGCAGTCTTTTCCCAACTGGCCTGCCAGATAAAGGCTGTCACAAGACTTGATGTCAAATTGGGTAAGCCAACACAGTATTTATAGCCTGTGTTATGGTATTATATTTTATATTGTAATATTTTTATTTATTTTATCATTTGTTTTTTGAGTCATCAAAGTTATTTCTCATCCATGTTGCAACAGTGTTGAAGCATCTTAAAACTATAAATTACTTCATCAAGTAATTTAAACCTGAATTACCCCTCTACTTCTTCCATTCTTATTTTCTTTCCTCTGGAAGTATTTCAGTATGCTATTGTTGCTCTCATGGGAAAGACAAGGTGGTTAGATCATTGCTAGAAGTTTAGTTGGAGGACATCAACAAGTCTGGTTTCCATTCTGAAGCCAAGGAAAAGCAGATTTCCCATGGTCAGTCCCATCATCAGGTTTTTTGTGAAGTGGAATTAGTGTTTCCTGGCCAGCCTTCACAAGGATTGATTCATGTGGCAGAGGTGTGTGTCAGGATCCAAAGGCTGTAACTCTGCTCAGCCCCACTCTTGAGAGTTTTTGGGGCTGTAGAACAGCCACTCAGTTTGGTATGCCTTTAAATAAAGTCATTTTCTTAAAACCCTAGGAAATTGCAATTACCAAACTAAAAGAATGTTACATTTTTATTAAAGCCAAGTTGCCAAGCATAGAAAATGCTACAGCTCAGGATACCCACACAGCTGTCATTTGTCTCTCTTCTGTGTATACATCATAGAATAGAATCATAGAATAATTTAGGTTGGAAAAGACTCTTAAGATCATCTAGTCCAACCGTTAACCTAGCACCTCAAAGTGCACCACTAAATCATGTCCCTAAGCACCACGTCTACTGTCTTTTAAATACCTCCAGGGTATTTAAAAGACACTTCCCTGGGCAGCCTGTTGCAGTGCTTGACAACACTTTCAGTGAAGAAATTTTTCTTAATGTCCAATCTAAACCTCCCCTGCTGCAACTTGAGGCCGTTTCCTTTTGTCCTATTGTTTGTTACTTGGGAGAAGAAACCAACACCCACCTGGATACAACCTCCTTTCAGGCAGTTGTAGGGAGCAATAAGGTCTTCTCTGAGCCTTCTTTTTTCCAGGCTAAACAACCCCAGTTCCCTCAGCTGCTTCTCATAAGACTTTTGATCTAAACTCTTCACCAGCTTCGTTGCTCTTCTCTGAACACACTCCAGCACCTCAATGTCTTTCTTGTAAGGGGGCCAAAACTGAACACAGTATTCAAGGTAATCATAATCTTTAATTAGATGTCAGCCCATTTTAAGCTTCCTACCCACAGGACTCCAGGTAAAGAGGGGTAGAGGAAGGGCAGCGTGCAGAGGAAGGTCCTGAGGCGCATATTAGGCACTCCTGCTCATAAGAGTGCTCCCTCCCTTGTGAAGAAAGTTGGAAAATGTGCAGTACCTGGAGAAAAAAGGATCTCTCAAAGAGAAAGAGCTTGATTTAACCATCGCACACTACCCTTAAGAACTACCCCTACCAGAGAGGTCCATTGGGATGGCAGGAAAGCAGCAGAGAGCACTACAGATAGTGAACTCTGGGCTGTACTTTTAGCAGAGCTTTTTCTTTTACTGTCCATAAAGAGCATTCACAAGCACAATGCAGTGGAACACCGTGATTTCATAGACTCATAGAAGATAAAGCTTTGTAGGTTCCAAACAACACAGAAACACCAAGAAAGCCACAAGTTACTAATAAAAAGACAGTAGGAGGTAAATTACAAATTATAGCTGTAACCACAGATATTAGATAATTAAACTGAAACAAAGGTATTCTAGAGATTGATTTCATTTTCTGTTTTCAACGAAATGCAATATGAATAAGGAAAGCATGAATTGGTGGAGCTCTACATTCTCAAATTATTTTCCAGGTTGCAAATTTTATAACAGTTTACAAACTTTCTCTCTAATATTTTTAACTCATCATCATACTCAGTTACCATTAGTGCTATAAAACCCAGTAAACTGTTTTTTTCCTCAAAGAAAACAGATTAATATGATCTCTATAATATACATAACCTATATAATCTACGTAATATATATAATCTGTATAGAAACTATATAGATTAATCAATATCTTTATTAATCTCAAACAAATAAGGACATTTCTCAAACTAAAGAAAAATCAGTCCTCCTTCCTCCTATGTTCTACATTTGGTCAGATGATTGTGCTATTTCGCTGCTTTTGGGACAGGAAAACTTGCTTCCCAAAGTCTGTTTAGCAGGCTAGGATGTTCTCCATCTAGTACAGGGTATATGCACCACTTGTTATGGTGTGTCTGGTAACTTGGGTTGGGCAAAATACAGTAACTGTGTTCTCAACAAATGGAAAACTTTCCATTTTTTTTTAAATGAAAAAGTTAAATGTTCCTTTCCCATTTCCTATTCCCATTCCCAGGGCCCCTCTGTGTATGTTTCCGGCTCCCCAGTTGGCACAGCTGCCTGGCTTGCACCTTGATGCTGCTCTGGCTACACCTGGCTCTGGGTTTCTTTAGCAATGAAAGCAAACATTGAAGTTGGTCATCCTGAAGAGGACTGCTGCTGCCATAAGACACAGAGGGGTAGGGACAGGAGGAAGCTCACACCAAAAGGGGCTAAGAGAGAAGACCCTTGAGTGCAAGGTGTCATTAATGATTCACATCACTCTTGTGTCCATACACCTGGTTCAGTTTTCTTCAACATCTTACAGCTCTGCAAAAGACTCAGGTTTTGTGTTTACTTCATTAAAATGTGTTCTAAGGTTGACCCAGTCTTACCCCTTAGGAGGACCTGAAAATCCTGTATTTATTTTAAACAAGAAGTAAAACAGGCTATACTGTACATCTCTATGGCTTAGTAAGTCTTACTCTATTTTAATACGACAGATCATGATACTATTTCTGATGTCTTAAAAGCAAAAAACTTTACCATTAAGCCTCAGAAAAGTTTTTCATTTTGAACCCATCCCTATTATCATTGAAATGACTGACATTGTCATAGAGGGCAGTATCAGTCCCTTTATTTGTCATCAGAATTAGGGTTTTTTTCTTGTTTTGGTTGTTGTTATTTATCTATGCAAAAGAATGAAGGGAGGAAATAGAAATGGCATCACAAATTAATATTCTGCAATCCAGGTAAGTCTGTCAAATAACAAGGAAGCTGACGATGAAAACATCTCAAGGGATGTGTCTTTCCTCTTTAAATGCAATACATTGTGCATCTCTTTTCCATTTAGGTTACAGTCTATGAGACAGCAACTGACCATCATCACTAGATCACAGCAGACACGTGCACTGATCTCTCTGAATGGGTCTGTCACGAAAATTATGAAAAAAAAAGATTGTGCACAAATTTGGACAATTAATTGTAATAGGAAGCTTTGCAAACTGAGATCAGATGTCAGGATGTTTGCAAGTTAAAAAGTGCTTTTATCCCCTCCTAATATTGAAGCATGGAACATATTCAGAGTTCACTTCAAGCTCTTTTCCCATACAATCATTTCCTAACTGGAAAAAGGGAAACATCACACCCATTCTTTAAAAGGGCAAAAAGGAGGACCCTGGGAAATGCCAAACAGTCAATCTCACCTCTGTGCCCAGGAAGGTCATGGAACAGATACTTCTGGAAGATATATCAAGGCATGTGGGTGACAGGGAGGTGATTAGAGACAGCCAATGTGGCTTCACCAAGGACAAATCGTGCATGACTAATCTGCTGGCCTTCTGTGAGGGAGTGATTGCATCAATGGACAAGGGAAGAGCTACTGTTGTCATCTACCAGGAGTTCTGTAAAGCCTTTGACATGGTCCCACACAACATTCTTGCTGCTGAATTGGAGAGATATGGTTTGAGGGATAGACTATTCGATGGATACGGAATAGTCTGCATGGCCGCCTGCATCCAAAGAGTCATAATCAGTGGCTCAGTGTCCAAATGGAGATCAATAACAAGTGGGGTTACTCAAGGGTCCACATTGGGACGGCTACTCTCTAATACCTTTCTTAATGACATAGACAGTGGCATCGAGTGCCACCCTCGGCAACTTTGCAGACGACACCAAGCTGAGTGGCAGAGTTGATATGCTAGAGGGAAGGGATGCCACCCAACGGGACCTGACAGGCTTGAGGAAGGGGCCCATGTGAACCTCAAGAAGTTCAACATGGCCAAGTGCAAGGTCCCACACCTGGGTCAAGGTATCAGTACGGACTGGGGAAAGAATGAATTGAGAGCAGCCATGCAAAGAAAGGCTTGGAGATTCTGGTGGATAAAAAATTGGGCATGAGCAGGCAAGGTGCACTTGCAGCTGAGAAAGCCAATCATAGCCTGGGCTGCATAAGAAGCAGCATGACCAGCTGGTGAAGGGAAGTGGTGAGACTTGCTCTGGTGAGGCCCCACCTGGAGTAGTGCATCCAGTTCAGGGGCCCCCAGCACAGGAAGGACATGGACCTGTTAGAGCAGGTCCAGAGGAGGGCCACGGAAATGGTCAGAGGGCTGGAACACCTCTACTATGAAGAAAGACTGAGAGAGCTGGGGTTGTTCAACCCAGAGAAGAGAAGGGTCTAGGGGCATATTTCAATACGTAAAGGGGGCTTATAAGAAAGACAGAGGAAGACTTTTTACCGGGGCCTCTTGTGACAATACAAGGCATAAGAGCTTTAAACTGAGAGAGGGTAGATTTAGACTGGACATAAGGAAGAATTTCTTTTATGTTGAGGGTCGTGAGGTGCTGGAAGAGGTTGCGCAGAGAAGCTGTGGATGCCCTATCCTTGGCAGTGTTCAAGGTCAGTTTGGACAGGGCTTTCAGCAACCTGATCTAGTGAAAGATGTCCCTGCCCATGGCAGGGGGGTTGGACTAGATCTTTAAAAGTCCCTTCCAACCCAAACCATTCTGTGATTCTAACTCTTCCTGGGGGATGCTCATCCAGTCATGCTGCTGGAGAATTTCTGCTCTAATGTTAAATACACAGGAAAATTCTGTTAAAATAATATTAGCTATAAGCCCAGCATTCAAAACCTAGGAAAAGGCAGAATTAAAGTTGCCTGTTCAAGCTAATCTTGCTGGATAATCAATGTGATGCAGCTAATGATCATACTGATTGTGTACCACACGCCCCAGAGTCATGGTGCTCATCTGATAACTGCTTAATAGTCTCTTTGGTGTTTAATATAGCCTTAAGCCATTTGTATGGCATGCTACTAAAGTACTGCTTTAAAAACACTGTTCCTAACATCTTTGCACTGTTCCTAACATCTTTGCACTGTTCCTAACATCTTTGCAGGCTTTTACTTCCCCATTGGTAAAGAAGGTTATATTAAACCTACTTTAAAATGAGGATGATGAAAAAAGTCATGGACTGCTACCCTTTGCGTGGGACATGAGGCAGATGTCTTGTTCACAGGTTTCACAGCCACTCTGACTGCATGGGACCACCTCGAATGTGGGAAGCCACCATCTGCACCAGATCAGAGAGGCATATGGCCCTGTGTGCTGGTCCATCCTCCTCTCCAGACCAAATGCCAGCTAGTGCTAATGAGCCCACCAGGCAGATGAGCAGCCCTTCAGTTAAAAAATTTTATTCCCAGAGCTCCAAACTGTGGACATATTGGTGGTTTTCACTGAGATTGTTAAAGATTTCCTAACAGAGGAGAAACAACATGTCTAAAAACCATTTTGCTGAAATCTCCATTCCTAAGGCAAAATAGCAAAAGCAAAGCAATTCAGTCTAGGACTGGTGTCTCTAATGAAAATGTCTGGATCAGAAAGCAAGATCTGAAAGACTATAAACCAAAAAGCCTTATGGTAAAGTGTTGTGGGGTCATCCTTGCAATGTAGGCATTGCCAATTTTATTGTATAATGCATGAATATGATAAATAGTATTGCCATGCATGACAGAATGGTAAAAAAGCTATAGTACATAGAGGTCAGGCCTTTTTTTGGGGCAAAGGATGCTGATTTTCTTTATCCACACACCAGCTGCTTAACTGAGACCCATCTCCAAAATGTTTCTTCCAAGGAAGCCAAGCTTTTGAAGGGAAGCAGCAGCTACAGGAACAGAGATTGGAGCTTAGCGGTCAGCATGCTATTAATACCTGACTAACAGCATCATACAAAGATAAGCTGTCTGATACCATATCTTGCACTGACAGAGATAGTTTTACAAGGGAAACTGTTCCAGGAAGTGTTTTGCCTCTCTTTTATCTTGGTGCTTTCACAAGTGTGTTGGTATGATGCCAGGGTGATTCTGATTTCCTTGGAACAGTGAGAAGAAGAAACAATACTTTTTCGGTATCAGATAATCACTGAGTCCTATAATCTGTAATTCATGAAGGGCAAGGAAGATATATAAGCAACCTCAGTTTACACCAAGCTTAGGTCATGGGTAGATGTAGAAGGCAAATGCCTGTCCCCTCTCTGTTGCATGAGACTGGACATAGACAATAGAAGTGAAATGTTTAAGATATTTAGGCAGACCACTTAGATGCTTTTCTCCAAATGAGGGAGAGTCTGTCTTTTTTCTGAGTAAACTGAGTCTCAGAGATGTGATTCAGGATTTTAATCTCTCTCAGGCAAGCTCTGCCCTCGGATGCAGCCCTGGCAATCAGAGGTTGTGCAGGCTGAGTGTGCTCCTGGTTCCTGCCCAACGTCTCCAGTATCCCCAACTGAGGTAGAGACCAAAATCTGCGGGAACCCTCCTCCGTGCATAGAGGAAGCAGCTGGGATCGGCCCTCGTTAGAGTGTTGCAGCCCATTTTTCAGATCAGTGATGTGATAGGTAGTTTTGGTTCATCATGTCTCTGGTTTGCCCCAGAAAAAAGAGCTCTGAGTGTCCCTCTGGGGCCGCAAAGTTTCCTGGTCCTTGTACGCAACTGGATTAGATAATGGTACAAGCCATCCCAGCACAGGAAGGCATGGGCCATAGTCATTTTCTTACTGGGATTCCCAAGGATTACATATTGCGTGTAAACCACTTGAGCAGACAATAAAGAAAAGCTTCTTTTAAGATATGGGATGCAATACAAGTTGCCTAAGCAGTTTTGCTATTAATGATTTATTTCTTATTTGTGAAAGAGAAATATTTTTTCACCGTTTGGTCTAAAGTGTGCGATATTTTTTTTGAAGATTTATGCAGTGTATAGATGCAAATAATGTCTAGCACTTACAAAAGTTTTGTAATTGGCCAACAAACTGTCAGGAAAAAAATCATCATAAAAAAGGAACATACTGAAATGACAGCACAGTGACAAACCATACACGCAAAATGGAAAATGAAAATGAGTGTTGGGAAATAGTGTGCTATAGTTTGCGATATTAACCATCTCGGGATCTAATATTTCCTATGTAAGTAATCCTTTGCTTTCTAAGTACTGCCAAACCTTTGGAATCTATATTTTACAAGGCGCAAAGCATGTATCTACCAAGTGACAAACTTACCCCAGTATTTTTAAACCCAGTGTATAAGATTTTGAATTTTAAAAAGTATTTCACACCTTTTATATCGAAGTTGTTGTCTTTGTCTCATGTACACACACATACTCATAGTAACCTGTTCAAAAATCCCCGGCTTTAAGAAACTGTGTATCAAGCAGAACCTAAGTAAGGGTTAGAAATCTTCATTTCTTCAAAGACCGGAGAACAGCTATTGCTAGGTGGCTTGTACTTCTTTTCTTACTGTACATACTGATGTAATGTTGGCAGTTTCTGGATTATTACTTTTTGCGTAAACAAAAAATTCAGTTTAATGCCAAATAGGTTGGTTGCCATAAAGTTCTGATTCCCAGTAAAGGAATATTATTAAACTCTCTTTACATTTTTCCATTTAAAAATGCAGGAATCACATGTGCAACAAAGGTGCTACACTTAAGACAGGACAAGTCGTACTAGCTAATGTTTACATCGCTGGACTCTTCCCGGTGGAAGATTTTTTTTAATGGTTTATAACCCTGTTAGACTTAAACTGTTCAGCTTTTCCATGCCAGGAGTCCAAACCAGGGTGATTTTTAATTTTTTTTTTTTTTTCACCAAAAACTATTTAATCACTTCCAAGGAAATGCTAGGGGGGAAAAAATGCATTGCTCTGCTGGTATTAACAGAACCTGCTGGCCTTTCTGACAGCTTTTGTGGTTCTCTGTCAGATGAAACCTAGTAGTAGGTGCACTTTGTGTCAAGATTCCTTTCTCCTGCTGCTTGGAGAGCTGGACCAAGCATAGCCAAGATATAAACACTTCAAGAAACTGTGGTTTATAAATGGCCAAGAAAGTGCAGTTTCCTTCACTTTAGGAAACTTCCATTTTCATAGACAAAAGATCTGACAGGTCTTTCTCCACACTGAGCACTCTGCAACCTCTTAGTGCTTCCAGGTCTGAGCAAGCCATACATGCACCTTCTCAGAGCTCTTCCAGGTGTCGGGACTGGGGATGTGCCATCCTCACAGACCAGCTAAGCAGGTTTCTCCTGGTTACGGCTCAAAAGACGTAGGAGGATGTTCCCTGTAACAATTGTTTCCAGCTCCTCCAGGCTAGGACAAAGCTCAAGACCAAAAGTTCCCCCAGCTGATACTCTGAGTTCATTGGAAATACACTAGTGAAACAAGCAGTTTTGGCAGAAATGTTTCAAATTTTCAAGTTAAAATGCTTTGCAGAAAATATTCAGCTTCGGTGAATTTGCGGATCCTCTAAGCTCCAGAGGAGATTCCAACATCATCTTGTGAGATGTCCGCTAGAAGTCTGTCAACTTTCCTGCCACCCACCACTCCCATGCTGTCCCCTCATTCATAGCCACTGAGTGAAGATCCCTGTAGGTTGCTCTGCCCCTCAGTCTTACAGGATGCAACCAGCTCCACTTCCAAGCACCCTGGGCCGGAGGCAGCTCCTGTATCTGATGAACCGCCCCTCAGATTTACATGGTGCTGGAGACTCCAAAAGTCATGGTAAATGATGACTAAAACTCATTTCTCTCTTTGTAGTTTTCTTGTTTCTCACCACCAATAAAATTGAGTACACTCTTTTAATGTGACAAGAAGATCCTTGTCACCAGCTCTGCTCCAGCCAGCCAGGGCTGTATTTTGTTTTGGGAACAGCATCATGGGCATCTCTGAAATGTGTTCTTGCAGGACTTTTATTTGGTCAGCATTGTCATGTGCTTGGCTTTCTGTTCTGATTCAAAATGAACTCTTTTTCTGAAAAGCCAGATTTGCATGGCCAAAATGAATTTTTCCCTGAGCTGGGATGGCCAGCTGAGTGGAGTGCCAGCTTGCACTCTATCTCAGTGGAGTGTAAGCAGGAGCAAAAGCCAGAACAAGGGAGAGAGAAAGAGTAGCCAGGGAAGCAATACAGGGAGGTGGGAGATGAGAGGGGCCAAGCTGTCAAATGTAGTATAGCAAGGAGAGGGCAAGCAGGAGGGGAAGAGAAGATCAGAACTGTTGTAAAAGAGAGAAACCAAAAAGAGAAGGAATTAATTGGGCATGAAGCCCAAGACTGCAAGGAACTGTGGGAAAATGGGAAGACACTAAGGTTTAGGGAAGAAAGGCTGACTGGAGAGGGAAAATGGGGGGCAAATTGTGGGGAATAGGATCTAGTGAGGAGAAGGGGACATACGAGAGGAGAACTGAAACCAGCTGGACAAGGAGAGCAGGAGAGCAAGATATTGTGGGAGGGGACAGTCTGAGATTCAGACAGTGACATCTGGGACAGTCCAAACAAGATGACTGAAAATGGGCTGGCTCTGAAAATGAGCACAGGAAAGAGAGACTCATATGAGGGATGCCAGGAAGGACAAGGAGGTGACACTCCTAATTCTGAGACAAAGCTTGGGAGGAGCAGGTAGATCAACCTGTCTCCATGAGACCACACGTCCCCCCACATTCCCTCCTTAAACCTGCTGGAAAACACATGCTCTGTCCTCTCTAACCTTGCTTAACACAGAGGATGGCAGTGCACTAACACCATTAGTCACTCCATTAGCTCCGCCAGCAAAGGTCTGGCCTTAGACCAAAAGAGAATTACAGCCCCCTTTGTGGCCATCAGCTGTGTCTTTACTTCCACTGAAGACTGCAGACAGACCTCTAAACCCATCACAACCTAACCAGTTAAGAGACAAATACTGAATTTTCCAGGGCAACGTGGTCCCCTGCCTCCCAGTAAGGGAAGTCATGAATGGGGAGAGGAAAGGGCTCAGTTTCTTTTTTGATAAACAATGCTTGAAAAAGACATCCCTCTTTTTATACTAACTAGTTAAAAGTACACATTTAACATCATTAAAGAAAAGGTTAGCAGATGCCTAGGGTAGGGTTGTGTATGACTTTTCTTCCTTGACTGCACAAAGGGACCTGTTTGAGGTTAACCAGGATTGTGTAGGGGTGGAAACATATGGATACAGGAGCTCCATCTAAGTGCAAAAACTGGAAGGTAGCTGGGGGATTTGTGAGCTTAAAGAAAAAGTAAAAGAATAAAAATATTTTGCATTCAGCAGGTAAAAGTCATGACAGTGTACAGGGTTTTATCCCTCCGCATCTCTGCTGGAGAGGTTCCTGTGTGATTTTAGACATTTCACTTAAACCAAATTTTTCACAGTTGGTCACTAGTTGTGTTTCTCCTTTTCATATGTGCTGTCCTCGGTGTTGGTGGTGCAATCTGCGGAAGCACCATCCATCCTCACTGGCACAGATTTACAGCTGCACTCCAGGAAAGGGGGCTTCAAGCATGTAAAGATCTACAGTAAGCACTTTGTAATCCAGAAGGTAAGGTCACTGCAAACTGGGCAGCCAAAATTATCTGTAATATCTCTTGGCCTCAGATTCCAACCTATAAAATGCAGGGAAAACCCACCCTTTATCTACATTGCAGAGCAGTTGTGAGGATTTATTAGGTTTTTATTACATATGTGTGAGATGCCCTCAGAGATACAACAGCAAAGGACTGAAAGCAGTGCTGGGGTCTGGCACTGCAGAGCATGCTGTGCCAAGTGGATGCTGATGGCTGTTCATGGCACAAGCATTGCCCCAGGAGAAGAAGCTGAGCCAGACCCAGCCATGCTGAGATCAGCGGGTGAGGGGTTGATTGTCCATCCAGCACAACCATCTCACTGCCTGTGGCTCACCAGGGATGTGGCTGTCAGTCCCCTGGTTACGCCCCTCCCTGGGACCTTGTGCTTGCATAGCATACGATGTGTGTCCACGGGCAGCACTGCCCTAGCCCTGCCCCAGGGAAGTGGTGGGAGAGGAGAGTTGCACTGATGGACCCACACCTCAGCAGGGGGTTTTGATGTAAAAGTGAAAAATAACAACCAAAGAATCTGCTTCTCCTCTTATTCAGAAACAGGTAATAATGATTTGAGTCATATGTTCCAGATATGGGAAAGTACATCCACCACATGCCTTCAGCAGATCAAAGTTGAGTTTGCAATGGTTTTGGTATCTCCACCTTAAAAATAACCAGAGTGGTGGTTAGGAGTTCACTAAAAAATCTGAAGTCCATCAAAAAGGTGGTCTGCACTGAAAAGTGGCTTCGGCGTGCAACCATTAGCTTTCTCCCAAGATTACACATACTTAGTGCCATAACAGGTGTCAGCAGCTTACCATACTTAAGTCACTACCTAAGGATATTTGCTGTCAGACATTATTTCTAACATCTGTCCTCCCACTAGTTTTACCAGTAAACACTGTGAAGGGTTAACATTTATCTCCTTCCTAGTCCAAACTTATTTTTCATGGGCCAGGTTATACCTTACCTACACAGCAGTCCACCATTTCCAAAGGATTTAAGGACTCCTACACCAAATGGAAGTATTTATGAAATATTTCTCATTCTGTATTATTTCTAAGGGGGAGTATTAGTGCATCAAATCATGTTACTTCTAGGTTAGGTCCTAACTAGCTGTTCCCCTGAGCCAAAATAGCAAGGAATTAGTGCAAGCTCCAGCAGTAGTACTCCCACAGCAACCCAGCCAGGCTGCAGCAGTGGTCCTGTCACCCTTAAAAACTTGTTATGGGCAAACAGAAAATTCATTTTATGTGTAAAGATGAGAATTTGTTAGTGTAATTGAAATCTTAACAGCAAAATCAAGGTGTAAGTATTAGATCAGCACAGATCTAATTATTATGGGAAAAGATAAAAAGTAAATAAAGAAAAGAATTATGTTACGGAAGAAAAGTTTCAAGAAAAACTGTATGCTTAAAATTCCTATATATACGTCCGGGCTGTTGCCTTTTTCTCTGGTGTTGTGCTCAGCCTTCCACTGCCCCTTGGGGTCCTGATGTTGATGGCTTCAGTCTGGGGGACAGGGAGGGGATATGGCAAGTCATCCACAGCCCAAGTCTGTTGCAGGGAGAAATACAGTGCTGATGTCGATGGCTTCTTCTTCCTCACTCTGGGATCTGCTTGGAGTCATTTTTATATTCTACATGTCACTCTTTCTTCATGTGTCTGCAAGTCCACGTTGAATTTGATTTTATTACATATGGTGTGTTTTATATGTGTTAGATGCATGTTGTTGCTGTTCTTGATGTCTTGATTATCCCTAAAGCCAGTTTTGCCCATCCACCTGTCTGCATTTCTTTGTCTGACCATTGGTGAGTTGCTTACAACTGTGAGGTTTCCAGTGACAGGTTTTTTTGCCCAGTCCTGAACTCATCAGCATGTCATTGTATGTCGCCATTCCCCACACTTCCACTGTCATTCCAGGCCTATGTTTCTCCACACAACATTGTTATGTTAGTCACAAAAACCCCATTCTACATATAATAACTGCATGTGACTACTACCTGTGTAAAATGATGATTGTATCATCTGAAGATATGCAAGGTAAAGCAAATTTAAGGAAGAGAATCACAGCATCGTGTGATAGTTTGGACCGGAATGGACATTTAAATATCAAATCTCCTACCATGGGCAGGGACAACTTTCACTAGATCAGGTTGCTCAGAGCCCTGTCCAACCTACCTTGAACGTTTCCAGGGATGGGGCAACTACCACCTCTCTGGGCAACCTCTTCCAGTGCCTCATCACTGTCAGCATAAAAAATTCCTTCCTTATGTCCAGTCTAAATCTACTCTGTTTTAGTTACTCCTTGTCCCGGCACCATAGTCCCAGATAAAAAGTCTTTCTCTGTCTTTTTTTATAAGCCTACTTTATATATTGAAAGGCCACAACAAGGTGTCCCTGGATCCTTCTCTTCTCTGGGCTGAACAACCCCAGCTCTCTCAGTCTTTCTTCATAGTAGAGGTGTTCCAGCCCTCTGACCATTTCCGTGGCCCTCCTCTGGACCTGCTCTAACAGGTCCATGTCCTTCCTGTACTGGGGGCCCCTGAACTGGATGCACTACTCCAGGTGGGGCCTCACCAGAGCAAGTCTCACCACTTCCCTTCACCAGCTGGTCATGCTGCTTCTTATGCAGCCCAGGCTATGATTGGCTTTCTCAGCTGCAAGTGCACCTTGCCTGCTCATGCCCAATTTTTTATCCACCAGAATCTCCAAGCCTTTCTTTGCATGGCTGCTCTCAATTCATTCTTTCCCCAGTCCGTACTGATACCTTGACCCAGGTGTGGGACCTTGCACTTGGCCATGTTGAACTTCTTGAGGTTCACATGGGCCCCTTCCTCAAGCCTGTCAGGTCCCGTTGGGTGGCATCCCTTCCCTCTAGCATATCAACTCTGCCACTCAGCTTGGTGTCATCTGCAAAGTTGCCGAGGGTGGCACTCGATGCCACTGTCTATGTCATTAAGAAAGGTATTAGAGAGTAGCCGTCCCAATGTGGACCCTTGAGTAACCCCACTTGTTATTGATCTCCATTTGGACACTGAGCCACTGATTATGACTCTTTGGATGCAGGCGGCCATGCAGACTATTCCGTATCCATCGAATAGTCTATCCCTCAAACCATATCTCTCCAATTCAGCAGCAAGAATGTTGTGTGGGACCATGTCAAAGGCTTTACAGAACTCCTGGTAGATGACAACAGTAGCTCTTCCCTTGTCCATTGATGCAATCACTCCCTCACAGAAGGCCAGCAGATTAGTCATGCACGATTTGTCCTTGGTGAAGCCACATTGGCTGTCTCTAATCACCTCCCTGTCACCCACATGCCTTGATATATCTTCCAGAAGTATCTGTTCCATGACCTTCCTGGGCACAGAGGTGAGATTGACTGTTTGGCATTTCCCAGTGCCCTCCTTTTTGCCCTTTTAAAGAATGGGTGTGATGTTTCCCTTTTTCCAGTTACTGGGGACTTCACCTGACTGCCATGTTTTTTCACATATGGTGGAGGGCAGCTTAGCAGCTACATCAGCCAATTCCCTCATGACCCTGGAATGTATCTCATCAGGTCCCATGGACTTGTGTATGTTCAGGTTCCTCAGATGGTCTCAAATTTGATCTTCCTTTACAATGGATGGGTCTTCATTGCCCCCATTCCTGCCTTGAGATTTAGGAGCTTGTGGGGTGAGGGAATTTCAATTGCCACTGAAAACTGAGGCAAGCAAAATTGCTGAGTACATGACCACCTGATTAGAAAAAACTGCTGTTACAGATAAAGCAAGGGAAAATGAACTTCAGGAAGGTCAAGATAAGTTCAGACAAAGCAAGTCCTGAAGATTTGTAAACTCGGTACAAAGCCTGTGGCCTGTTCCTACGAGTGGCACTACTGTATGTACAAGGCTGCAGGGCCACACTAAAACAGGGGTCTGTGTAACGGGGTCAGCCCAAAACTATTTCCCCATGCAATCAGGAATGTCCAGCGAACCTTTTTGCAGTTCCACCATTGCCTGAGAAGATCTGGTTCTCACACACCTCACATATCCACTCAGAAGGCCCGCCGAAGTCAGTAGGGAAAAGAGCCATTAATTTTGTATAGTTTTTTGTATAGTTGTTATAATTTTTGTATAGTTTTTAATTCTCGGTGCAATAATGCCATCAGAGCCAGAAGTGAATCTTCAGGGAATGAATTTGCCTCCTGCACACAAGATGCTTCCCTGTGCCTACAGATAAAAGGTTGTACAAGAGGTCAGAAAGCTGTGCTGCCCACAGGGCACATCCTGCCCCTGTTAAAAGCAAAGCAGGAGAATTCAGGTACAGTCATCTAAAAATAACAACAATAATGCTGGGGATGATGACAACAACAGCAACTATCAGGGTATTTTCATTTTGCAGTAAACTACTGTCTTTCTGCAAAGATGAGTTCTGCAGCTGCTAACCTGCGGGTAGCTTTAGTCCAAAGCCTTTGAATTTCTGGTGAGTAATTTTATTATGATGATGAGGCAGGAACTTGTTTTCAGTGAAACAGATGATGAGTAAGCTGAAACAAGGTAGTTTTCAAGGAAACACCTCAGTCATACATGACCTGGTGCAGCCGCGGAGGTATAAATGACTGCTGGGCTTCTCAACAAAGAGAAATGTGTAACCACAGGAAGCGAGCACCCCATTTCATGTTAAGAGTTTATTCTTTCTGCGCCCGAGTACTTCCACCAAGAAGGGACACACAGGTAGAACCAGAGGGTACCCTTTTCACAGAGGGTTATATTTCAGAGTAAAGAAGAAACAAGAAGTCCCAACCCAGCAGAATTGCTACGGAAAGCAAAGCCCCTGCCTCTGTGTCTTCAGCTGCCCTTACAGGTACCCGTCTTGCTTGTTCCTCCGCTGTTGTTGTAAGAGAAGTGAAAGCATCTGACAGTACACAAAGTGGCAACCTGGGAAAGTTGCAGAAGGGTATTTAACCCCCACATTTTTGCACAGATCTTGGGTTTTTAAAGGAAAATAAGGGTGTTGTCCGTTTGAAGCCTGTGGTGCAGATTTCTAGTTACACACTCACAGCATGGAGAGCTTCCAAAAACAATTTCCTCAGATCAAGACCTCACAATCACCATATTAAACCTTCAGGTCCTTTCCCCAGTGTGGGGGAACAAAACCCACCAGCAGCTGCTATTTCAGAGGGGGTGTTGTGTGGTCTGCCTAAACAGCCCTTGCCCCCCGCCCCGTCCCTGCCTGCCATCCGTCCGCAGACGCTCCCCTTGCGCTCACGTAACCGCGGCACCAGGCTGTAATCCTGGACCCAGACTGCTAAGCTGCCCGCCCCTAAGTGCTGCTCAGTGTTCAAACCCCTCTAAGGGGATTTCACTGACATTTCATAGCTATTTGAGGTAGAAATTTATTAGTTGCTTTCTGTCATTGAGGTGTTTGCTGGACGGCTGTGCCATTCTGGTAGCAAAAAGAAGGAGCATCCTAACTTAAGTAGTGAGAGTCTCCCCCCGTAACTTAGCTGTCACACTGGCAAAGATGAGGTTTTTTTCCACCAGAGAAATACTTGCTGAGAAAATCTGCTGTTGGTAGCCCGTGAACAGTCTTGCCTGATGGCCGGCCAAGCCTTTCGGCATAGCTGAGAGCACCTCTTCCCGCTCCCGAGATCTCGTTTGCAATGTCACCATCTCCTGGAAAAAAAAGACTCCAGACAGGAAAGGCAGAGGAAGTCTTTTTGATGAATTCCTAGATCTGGGAGACACCAGGATGCTCTACCCCAGCTCTGTGCCCCAGGCTTTTTGGAGGGTGCCCAGGGTGGCAGGGGAGGACCACAGTGCTGGGTGCTGTGCTCGGTCCTCTCTGCATGCCCGAGCTCCTCACTGGCAGAACACCCATCAATGGCTTTGAAGCCATTCCTTCCAAGCTTTTTCACATGTTTCTGGATGAATTTGTCTGTGTACTTGTCTTTAGCAGTTCAGCTTATTCACAACCTTTAATCTGTGTTGTCCTTTCCTAAAATAATCTCTATAAAATCATGTGAGGAAAAATCTCCCCCAAAGCCTTATGAAACTTTGCAGAAGCAAATAAATTGCACCTGGCACCTTCACTCGTTTTCATTCCAGAGGAGCCAGAGAGCTTAGAATGAAAGTAGATGCAGCAGACAGGATACGTTTCCAGCTTTCACTTTCTCTCCTAAAGAGGGAGCTAGAAAGCTGGGTGCGTTTTTTTTCGTTTTGTTTGTTTGGGGGTTTTTTCCCAACTAACTTTGTAACTGCTCCATCCCATTAATTCAATTAATTTTCTATTATTTCTTCAAATTAATGAGGGTGGAAGTAATTTTACTTGCATTCGGTGGTTACTTAATCAAGTTTTAGGCTGTCAGAAAAAGATCTGAGTGGCAAAGTGCTAATAGAAAAAACCTAATGAATAGATGTTTGATTTGTCTCCAGGCTTGGCTTAAATGTGGCATATGTGGTTTACTGTAGCTATTTTTTATGGATTTTATATCTTTAAAATAGTAAATATAAACAAGGGAAGCTTTCCTAAATGTCATGCCAATATTCCCACACCAACGTTGAAGGTCAGATGTTGTATTTCTGCAGCAACATCCCTGCTCCTCCACACCTCAACAACTCCCAGTCTCCAAGGTGTCACCTTATTGCCAGAAAAATGAAAATAACAGCGTCCTCTTGTCTTGAACACTACATACGGTTCAGATCATGCAACTCTGAGAAAGATGTATTCAAATTGGAATATGTTCAGAGAATAGCGATCTGTGTACATTGCTCATTGTATGGGAACACCGGGGAGGGAAAAGTATTATCTAAGGTAAAGAAAGTCCTGACTGGAGAACAAATGGATAGGAATTGTCTTTAAATGTAGTTACATTAAAAGATGACTCCTAAAAATTAAAGGAACCTTCAGCTGAACAGGAGAAAGAAGAATGTCATTCCTTCCGAAATCAAAATATCACCATGTATAAGCATTTAAGAAGAAGATCAGTGTGGTTTCCACCCAAACAGGCACGAGATACAATTACATCAGAAATCACTTCTAATCCCTATTCCTCAAAAGAGAGACTTTTTAAAAATAAAATTAATGCTAACATTGGGATAAATGAAAGGGTCATTCACAAGAGATTTTATCTACCTATCTGTACAGATGACTTTTAACCCTTTATGTAGAAGACTGGTGGTAGCAGTACATGCCAGAGGTGAGCCCACCTTGGCCTTCTAGGGTGGACTATTATTTCTGCACAGAAGGTTCTTCCCTGAATTTGAACTAGAGTGCATTAAAAAAGAATATTAAGCCACCTTGTTTATTACACACCTGTATCCCAGAGAATTAACTAAATTTTCCTCTGTTATTCTGGTGGACATCCTGGTTTTCATTAATATAGACATCTAACTGAGGGACGAAGCTGAAGAAGGCATTGATAATATTATCAATATTTGTTTTGATGATGGTAACATCAGCAAGCCTGCTGACCTGTGTTTTCCTGTTCTGTGTTTTCCTCTATGCCTTTTGCCAATTATTTATATTTTTCTGTTTCCACGTCTCCTTCTAAAGACAGAAGTAACAGTCCCTGCTGTCTCCTGAAAATCCTGTGAAACCTGGCAAAGCAAACTGCAGTGTCTGAATGAGAAGTTTCCATTTCCTAGAGCACATCTGTTTAAAGAAAATCCCATCTGTAAGGTGCTGTAGATTCAGTGTCTGATAAAGAATGGCCAAAAGTCTCTGGAATTTCAATGTGGTTCACCTTGAAAAAAATGAAGTGGCAGTAAAATCAACCACACTTTTAGGTTTCTTGAATAAGAAAGTCAAACACTTCCTCTTTCAGGGATGAACTATGAACCTATTCTACTCTCTATGAGAATCTTCATACCTTTCCCTAAAGAAAGATACGCTTTAAATGCTTACCTTTCCTGTTGAAATTGCCTAATTATGCAAGTGTTTATCCAGCCTATAATCATCCACAATCACTTTTAGACAATTTCCTACTAGCCTGGTGTGGTTTTGCATGCTGCAAAATCAGCTGGGGAGTTTTAAAATAGGTTTGAAAGTAGGTTGAGGGAGTTGAGTGCCCTGATGAAAGTGGAATTTGGGTACTTTATATGTTCCTCTGTAATTAAGGTGTTAGGAGGAATTATTGAAAAATTATTACAAAGCACTGGGAACAATCTGAGAAATACACTTAAAGTCTCCTCGCAACTCTGCTAGCTTCTATAGTGATTTGTCTAGCAGGCTTTTTTCTCTGTAAATCTACGGTTTGTGCTGTTAGATGTTATTTACATTTGATTCACTACAGACGGTATTTCTCTCAAAAAAGCAATATCCTAACACAAAAACAACACGTTGCCCAAAAAGGTGTTGCTTTACTTGACTGGAGAGAAGCAATTTGTAAGTCTAGGCATGGAGTTTATTATACCTTACATCTGTGGCACAAATAAGAACCTTTTAAATTTAAAATAAGAAGTCAATTTCTTTTCCATTTTACTATTTTAATGTCCCTGTTGCATCTTCATTCTGGGCCAGATTCAAAATTTACAGAAGTAAAGGGATTGCTATCCATTGAATTCAGGAGATATTGGATCAACCCTAGTAGATTTGAGAGAGATACAAAACTCTTTAATAACATTCAGCAAACCTAAATAACTGCCATATATGCCTTTTTGTGGTTAATTAACACATATTTTTGCTGCCACAAAGATTGCTTGAGATAGTCTTTTTTTTTTCTCTCTTTCTTTGCCAATATCTCCTGTATTGTAACTTGAAACTACTTGAAGATACTGGATGAGATTTTCCTGCTGCAGTTAACTTGCCCATCTAAAGCAGCCAAAGAACACTGGCTTTGTTTTCTCCTCTGGTTGAGAAATTATCCCTCATTTGCAGCTAAACTGCTCCAATGAAGCATAAATATTATTTGCATGGTACAATGCACTACCTTATACTAGTAAACTGCCTTGCAACATCTAGTACTAATTTTATTTGGGGGTAACTTAAACTAAGTTTTTTCTCTAACTTTGTTAATTGTTCTTTTGTGTGGTTTTGTGGGCTTTTTTACATTGCAAACTGAATTGATTATCTTTGCTTTTATAAATATTCTCATCATGAGATCCCAAAACATTATTTACAGTGCCATCAGATACAGAAGGCCATCACTGGAGAAGTAAGCAAACTAGCAATTTTTAAGGATGAGCAAATAGGCAATTTGGTTTTGCACCTCATTCCTTCCCAGAGTTTTCCATTAGGAGACCATGTGCTCAGGAGGTCCTGAGCTGGTTCACTCCTGAGGCTGGTTACAGATCTGATGCTCAGCTTCACAAGCACACATGGCTTTTCTAACTCACAATCAGGTCTTCAAGGACCCTGTAGCGTTTGTGAGATTTGAGAAACTGTGTGTACGTATCTGGTCTGCCTCCCTCCCTTTCCTTGTGCTGTTTCTATCAGCAATTTGTAATACCAACGCCATCATGCCAAAACAGTAAGAGAGAGAAGCTCTCTGCCCCAAAGACAGAGTTTTGGGGCTCTACGCTCCCTTAGCGTAGCACTGGGAAAAACACATGAGGGTGGACACGACCAAATAGGAAAGTAGGTACATATGGACAACATGACCCGGAGTGTTGAGAACTGTGTAGGAATTATCTTTGTATACATACATGCAAGTGGAATGCTATGGTGCTTTTGTCTCATGAAGGGGCACCTTGAGTTATGTGAGCAGATTTCCCATTAAATAAGTAAGTCTCCCGGAGTTGCTTCACTGTAGCTTGTAGAAGGTCCCAGGAGCCACCTGGCCAGGTGTGCAAATGGGCTTTGCTCAGTGGGGGGTTCCTGCGCCTGTGGGGACGCAGCCTGAGCACGCTGTGACACAGCTGAGGGAGGGGCGAGAAGGGGATGAGGGATGGGTGAGCTAGAAGAGGGAGAAATGATCAGGCAGGAGGAGGTGGACAGTAGTCATGGCCCTGCCTGTAATAAAACACCCACTGTACCCCGGGGTGGGGAGCAGCGCGTGTCCTGAGAGAAGCCAGAGACAAAACAATAATGAAGGAAATTAATTTGAGGAGCGTACAGGAGGATACTGAGCACTTGGCACATATGAAGACAGGCCGTGTTAGACACAGATGCTGATGTGAAGGGAAAGAGGCAGCACCAAAAACCATCAGAGTGGCCAAGGGCAGCGTAGTTAAGGCTGAAAGAGGGGATCCATGAAAGAATAGAGTTGCGACGACTTGCCAGTGCTGCTTGTCCACTGTGGCTTGCGGGCGAGGAGGAGAGCAGCACGGCCATGGCGCTGGCAGAGGAGGGTTTCTACAGCTGAGCAATGCGAACGTCAGCTTCAGTGACCACCTGGGACGCTCAAAGCTTATGCCTTTCCCAAAGAGCAAGGAGGAGCTCTGTGTAACATCTGCGCCCAGTTTTGCTGTCTGAGCCCAAAGTTAGAAAACGTGTTTTGGTTTTGGGCCCGCCCAGTTCTAGAGCTCTGCTTATTGCTTTTGGGTGCAGCTCGTGGGGAAGAGCACCTCTTCGTCCTGCCGGAGGGGAAGGAGTGCCCCTACCTCAGCTTTCTGCCTTCTGTGCCCGTAATATGTCCCACCATCCCTCGGAGCAGTATGCTATAAGGTAACAAAACAAAAGCATCCTTCTTGCCTGCAGTTTAACTTTTTCTACCACATGTCTTTTTCCTTGGGGGAATTTCGTTAGAAGGCATGGCATTCTTGGGAGGTATAATATACATTTTTTCTGAGAGTCTCAGGCTTAAAAACCTGTGGTAGCATCAGGCAGGTTTGTTTCCTGTCATTTATTGCCCTGCTAGTACGAACACTTTTTTTTTTTCCTGAAGCACATATCTTGTGGTCAGCTGCATGGTGCTAATACACAATTACCGTAAATTTACATTTTACCAGCTGAAATTTCCTGTAAGCCTTCTGTGTGCTAGCAATACAAAATGAAACTAAGCAAGCCCGTTCTAACAAATAAGAAATATTATTTGATTTATTTTTGTTTGTTTGTTTTTCCATAACAGTAACTGGACTGGCTGCTGTCCTACCACAGCTTGTGCCAAGCATGAAAAATACGTATGGAAAATAATAATTTTTAATATATTTACAGACATTTTCCTCTGTCACAATAAACCTTGATACTCTGCAGGACCCTATGGGTGGGGATATTTCTAGTGATCAGTCAGCCCTGAAGGAGCTCGCAAAAGGTCTGTTTTGCTCTGTGTATCAGTCTAAGTTGTGCATAAGAACAAGAACGTCATGGTTTCCTGCTTGTTATCTCACATTAATGTGTGCAGCTCCTAGAGGCATAGTCCCCAGGGCCAGAGAGGTTTGCTTTACATGACTGAAATAGAAGTGGCTGGTGCCATTAGGTATAGGTATTACAAGGAATGAATAAGTATTAGATAGTATATGGTAGCTGGAACTTCATTCTGTAGGACTTCAGCTGTGACTGGAGATTCCATACTGTGACACATACAATGAATAATGTTGGTAATGAAAAATTTTTTTTTTCTCCTTTCCAAGGGGAAAAGGAAGGTGATTAGAACTAGCAGCACCCATATTAGTTAGACATTCCTATGTAAAGTTCTTTCCTATGTCCCCATGTTCGCCATCCAGAAGAGCGGAGGATTCAGTTTTTCAGCACTTTGTTCTCTATTGACTAGAGAAGACAGGAAATGTGCAAAATCTTTTTTCTCAGCTGGAAATCTTCCCTCAGGCTGATCTTTCATAACAAGGCAGATGAAGATAAGCACTCATTGCGCTGGTCTGGGATGGAGGCAGAGACCGCAAAACCTTGCAGCCATGGTGCTAGCTGAGCACCTCACCTGCGTGGAGGGCTGAATCCAAAGCACCGCCTCGATTCTGTTTGTGCCCAGGCTTGCTGATGTAAAGAGATTTGAGGACCCACCATTTGACCTTGTGTGGTGCTTTGTGCCATGTTTGGCCAAAGTGTGTTGATTCGATAATCACATGCATGAGCTTCGCCTTGGCATTGCATAGGTGCATGAAGAAACAAGCTGCGTGGTGCTGTACAGCCCCACATTTCTGCTGAGCAGGTTGCTTTTGCTTGGAGGAAATCTGTGTGTGAAGGTACCTGGGAACATTGCATATTTTCTTTAAAGAGTGGTGTTTTGTGGCCTAGGACAGCAGAAAATCATGCGGTAAAGGCACTGTCAGCCTTCCAAACAAGATGACAGAAAGTGGGGCGCAAGCCAAACATACAAAGTACCTTTTTCTGGTGTATTTGTTCGTGCTTTAGACATCTTTCCAACCTGACCTTTTGAAAACCATCTGTTTGCACATCCCACACACAGCTAGATCAGCGGTGTGAGGCAGTGAGGGATGTGACAGAAACGCAGAGCCGAGCGGGGCATAACCACCCCGCTTGCACCACACCAGCCACGCGCACCCTCTGCCCAGCCTCCCCAGCTGGGTGCCAGGGGCCAACCTGGGCCCGGGAGGTGGCGGTGCTCCCGCACCCTCCCTGGGGCTAGTGTAGAGGCTGTGACTGCATGGGACTGTAGTGCGACCTTCGCCATCTCCCAGCTGTTGTGTATGACATCTCAGTGTCCCATGGCCTGGGTTAGATCAGTCAAGAGCTCTTGGCCATCAAGGGAAGCATATGGTGTTCAATTTTGGGCCCCTCACTACAAGAAGGATGCTGAGGTGCTGGAGCATGTCCAAAGAAGGGCAACGAAGCTGTTGAGGGGGCTGGAGCACAAGTCTGATGAGGAGCGGCTGAGGAAACTGGGGTTGTTTAGTCTGGAGAAGAGGAGGCTGAGGGGAGACCTTATCGCTCTCTACAACTACCTGAAAGGGGGTTGTGGCGACGAGGGTGTTGGCCTCTTCTCCCAAGTAACTAGCGATAGGACAAGAGGAAATGGCCTCAAGTTGCACCAGGGGAGGTTTAGATTGGATATTAGGAAAAATTTCTTCACCGAGAGGGTGGTCAGGCATTGGAACAGGCTGCCCAGGGAGGTGGTGGAGTCGCCATCCCTGGAAGTGTTCAAAAAACGTGTGGATGTGGCACTTCAGGACATCGTTTAGGGGACACGGTGGCGCTGGATTAGTGGTTGGACTTGATGATCTTGAAGGTCCTTTCCAACCTAGTGATTCTGTGATTCTGTGATGAGGGGGCTGCAGGACAACCCAACAGCTCTTCTCCCCAGTGCATGGCACTGCGAGTCTTTCTGCTCCAGGTGACCTGAAGTATACATCTGTTCATGACCATTTTCTGCATCCTGACTGTACTGGAAACCATAGGAGAAAGAGCTTCACTAGCTTTATCCTTAACAGGAATTTATGGCTGCATGTTACTATAGTTGCATGTTACAGAGAACAGATTCATAAAAGGATGTATCCAAAGGCATGGTGCTAATGGGTGCCACAGTATTTTTAATTTAGGCACTTGGATCTGACAGCGGCATTCCCACAGCATCTGCCCTCCTCATACAGCGGATGTGGGAGAGTAGGAGAGGGAGAAAGCTTCCCAAGAAAGTGGATTTCTTCACTGTAGTGTCACAGAAACCATATGCATCCAAGAGATTTTGCTGGTAGGAGCCTTCTATAACTTGGCGCTATGTCTAAAACCCCAAAGACAAAGTCATCGTGTGGATATGTATGTGCATATGGGTGTATATGAGTAGCCCAGACTCATCCCAGACTCTGCAAGTGGGAGATTTTTGATGCAATTTAAAAATTCATGACTGTGGTTTGTTCCAGTAACAGTAATGGACTATAGCCATTTAAAGCTGTAACCTGGCTTGGGCGAGGATAGAGCTGCCTCCAAGGTCTGCCTGAGCTGCAGGCTCTTTGCTTTCCTCATCACAAGGTGCAACTTCTCCATGTGCAATTAACTTGAAGAGCAGACTTTTATTTTGATTTGGGAGGAGGGAGAAGACGTCTTTGACAAACTCACTGGGGAAGATAAACTAGATGAGAGTGCTTTCGGAAGATCATACCATACATAACAACACAGCAAGGGGACTTGGCCTCAGCAGGCAAAGCAGAAGGTGCATCACTGTTAAAGCAGAATGGCAGGGTGGTCTGTAAGCAGAGCTGGGAGCTGATAACCGTCCGTTGGCCTCCTATGCTGGTGGAGACCACAGAACAGCATGCAGAAAGAATTCAGTGGTCTCTTCTCTAGCATTTTTTACACAAAAAAGGACTTAAGGCTAGCATGCACCAGTAATTTGCCTTGCACTTTATCAGGTCTCAAAGGAACGAACGAATGGTTTCATACCACACCAACGACTCCCACTAAATACAACTTGACATTTGGCATTAAATTGGAAAGCAGGCCTCTACAGTTTGCATGTAGAGCTACAATTTAGAAGAACTTAATCCAAGATCCAGCAGAGTCCTTGTGCCACAGGCTAAATGTGCAATATCAGACTGATCCTTAAGCGGAATTAACAAATGTGAAATCTGATTTCACCCATTCTGAATTTCAATGGCTTTATCCTTCCCCATTTAGCTTTCATTTTCACTCACCTCAGTTGATGGTTATCATTCATTCTTAGATTCTCTTTATCTATCTGGTATTTCTTTAGTCATACTTTTTGTATTGTTTCATGCCAGATCAGTTAAATTCCTTGAGGGTTGCTAAGCCTGCCTTCAGATTTTCACAAAAAGACATCTGAAGAGATGATCCTATCCATATATAGAACCACTGGTTCACTTTTAAAATGTCCACCTTTCCAAATGATAGATATATCTTCCGTTTCCTGTACTCCACTGGAGTAGCTGTATCCAGTCTTTCCTGACTTCTCCCTGGCCAGACTCACAGTATCCCAAACTCATACAACAGTTAAAAGCCATTTTTTCTCTCAATATCTTGGCTTTTGTGATACTTCCTTTCCCTACCTGTAGCTTCATCTGCTTGTTTAGACTGAGGATCTTCCTCTTCACCTGCTCCAACTTACTGTGGTGGTCTCTCAAGCTACATTGTGGATACCTGCTCTTGCTCTTTTAGTACTTTATATCCTTCAGTCTTGTTTCTTCATAATCTCATTCAGCTTTATCTCTGTACTGAGGAAAATCCACTCCACCCCTTCTACTTGTCTTTTTCTACACAAACTAAAGTCCCTGTGGTCTCTCTATGAATGACCAACACTAGCTTCAGTTCAGTATGGTCAAATGGAGTCATACTTTTTTTCCTAAGTCACTTCCTTCTAGATCCAAGCCAGCAACCTTTCCTCAGACCTGCAAGTCAGATATGTCCTTCCAGTCATCCTTTTCTGAGTCCTCACATCCCAGTTGTCACTGAGTCTTGCTAGTTCTACAGAATCTACAAATACATCATCACCGAACACAACACAACTTCAATCTACACAGTTAAAAATTAACAGCCAGGGTTTTATTGTATTTTCATTTTCATTCTTGTTCTACTCCAGCACTCTTTTTCTGGCTTTGAGTAATGCAGTCTTATTTACGCTGGTTCAAGATGTTTCAATCTTAGTTTTCTCAGCACGTCGTATTAACCAGGTTGCCATCCCCACTGCATCCCTCAGCAGATGTCCCTTTCTCCTTTGTGTCAAAATCTACCTGTATGCATTGGTATGGCTTTCTACCCTCCCTCTCATCTTCCATGATTGTAGAGATGCCTTCTATCTGGAGACCATTTTTCTGCTGCTTCACACATTAAACTATATCATGGTTATACATAATTTCTAAGAAAAGAACCAGGTTGTTTTAGAACAGTTTCTAAAAACACTTAGAAACTTAGAAACAGTGTCCAATTTCCAACAGTATGAGAAAGTGGACCGGAGTTTCCTCACTCACCTACACAGCTGCTGGCTTGATATAAATTATCAGTAAATACTGGTTTTACTTTGGGGATAAAAGTCTTACAGGACCATATGTCTGCTTCAAAGTGGTCTTCTAAACACAGCGCTACCATGTTTCAATCAAAAGCTGATGAAACAATTGTGTGTACACAAGCTGGTGAGACCTACCAGGGTCCTACCAGACCTACCATTTTTCATATATTTTCTTGAAATTTTTGGTAGCAACTCCCTGGATAAAGAATGCACTTATTTGAGGCAGTTGTGCTCGTAATACAAAGTCAGCACTGGCCTCTTGCAAATGCCTTTGACCCCACAGTACGCGCAAGACTCGGGAGCAGCCTGTGGTTTCACTAGATATTTTTTCTAGCAGAAAACCCCCTCGCAGAACGCTAGCCTCTGCTATGGGGAAATTGGTTAGCCTCATATGGCACACCCTGATCATGTTTCCCAACAGCATAAAGCTGAGGCAGAATACCAAATGATTTAACAGCTTCTAGCTGGAAAGTCCTGTGTCTAAAAGTGGAGAACATGAGGACAGCCCATTTGTCTCAGGAATTCAAAAAGTACTGCAAGAAATTGAAATTTGCTAACCAACAGAAACAACCAATTTAGTAAATCCATGGTATTTTCTACAACTTTTTCATTGAGGGGAGTGGAGAAGTGAAACACAAAGCTTCCAAGGTTTCTGTTGTACCTATGAAATTCTGTTGTAAATGATCTCACCAGCCTTGTTACTTTCACTTTGAAATATCTACCTTGCTATCTATCTTAAGAGGAATATGAGTGTACTATTGAATATCTAACCCTACTGCATAAGTAACTTGGAACAAAAGAAAGTAAGAAAAAAGCTCCGTTATTTATTTTCATCCTTCCCCAAAATGATAAAAATGAAACATTGTGACCCAGGGGTCCAGCTGGGAAACTCCAAATTCCATCTTAAACAAAAGTAAATGCGTCTTGCAAGGTAAACTCTGGCACAAAATTTAGCTTTTGTAAGATATAAGTGAACAAATCCTAAAATTCTGCAAGAGTAATGACATTATTCCCACAGCTTCTGCAGTCCAGTTTGTCATCTCTTGGGAATCCTGTTTGCTCAGCAAATAGGTTTACTATAGGACGGTAACCCCAACGCTGCAGTCACAACTGCTCAAGAATGTGAAAATGAGTCATTTCCAGCTGAAGTCATACATGTAACTACCACTCCAGCTTAACAGCAAATGAGTAACCCAGCCTAGAAAATACAGAATTAATTACATTACAGACAAAAACAGCTTTATTAGTGTAATATATTAAACACGGGTAAATCAATTTGTGTAGGTTTCCACTTATGGAAAAATGTTATCTTCCTTGGGAAACAGGTGGGGGCAGGAGAGGAAGGCTCGAGGAGCTGGATGGAAACGTTCAATGAATTCAGCCTCTCCCGAGGCAGCAGGCACTGAATGCGGATGCCGTAAGGCTCCACACGCTCACACACCCCCCATCCTTAGCGGCAGCTCCTGAAGCTGGGTTGATTTACCCTTTGGCTGTGGAGGTGATGATTCACCTGCAGTGTTCAGGGAGATCACAGCAATCAGCGTGCATCGCGACGCGACCCCAGAGCTGGGGGCCACCTTCCTCAGTCCCAGAGAGGGGCCCACAGACCTGTTCCCTCACAGGTATCCATCACTGGGTGGGCTCACTCGAGATGTGCTCCTCCATTCACTTGCCGCTGTGAACACTCACAATCACTTTGCGCCTAAATGAGTTTATCTCCAGCCACACTTTCCTTCTCATTCTTCAGCTGAGAGAACCCATTTCCATGATGTTTGTTTGCCCTGCCTTTCTGTGTCTGTCGTATAGATGTGTCTGAGAAAATCTTAATTAACATGGATAATATCCCTTTTAATAATTTTTTTCTTAAATCTGATTTTTAAAGAATATGGTCCGTTATTTTTTTCTTGTAAAGCATTATCAGCCGATCGGTGATACAGTCTCTCTCTATGCCCTTGTAGTAATAATCACCCTTGACTTGACATTAGCCACTCCTTTTCACTGCTTCCTTTACCGTCTTGGAAAAGTAACCACAGGTTTTTGTTGCCCGTATTTTTTATTACTTTATTGTCACATTACTTTCATAAGTCAGCTAGACAACTTGTTCAATAGCCCTGTGACTAATTTAGTGCCTTTTTTCCTACAAACACCTACACCAAAGAGCACCTAAATAAGATCATTTAAGTGCTACTTTAATGCGTTGCCTTTGAACTCTTTGCTCTTTGGCTGCAAACTGTGCTCACTGCTTAGCTTTGACCACAACTAAGTAAGATCACAGTGGGATTCATTCCTCTTCTTACTAGAAGTTTGTTCACCTCAAAGTTGTTACAGTTGGCTAGACCATCTCTACTTGCAAGCAGTCGAGCAAGAGCAGGTATGTAATGTTATATGTTAGAGATATGCAGGGAATCCACAGCTCCTGTGAGCCGTACTTGCTGTGAGCCGTGGTAGCAGTTAGCCACAATTTTATGAGGTCTACGGTTTGGTTTTCTGTTGTTTTAACCACCTATGCAAGCTGAAGGCAGGCGGAGGTCGGAGCTGAGCTGTATGCAGTGTTCCTGGCAGGTCCTTTGCTGCTCAGGCCAGAGGTGAATTTCTGACCACACAGCTCAGCAATTAAAATTGTGTGTCTGGTGGAAAGAAAATTTGGCACTCTGAGACAGATGTGTTGATACAAAACCAGGCTATCGGATGGTGGTACTGCATTGGACCTTTTCTTCTGAATTTTGTTACAGACCTCCCCCTCACCACAGTCTTCTCAAACACACTGAAGTTAGCGTTTCCTTTTCAACAATTTTATTTAATGGTTAAACTCAAGTGTGTAGTCCAGGTGCTAAGTATAAATTAATTAATTCTGCTGCAGAAAGGTTGGGTTTGGGGCAAGTTGCATGAGTGTGTGCATCTCTCAGTAAGATAAAATCTTGTGTGCCTGTACTTTGGGGTGGCAAAGTAGGGCTATAGAGAAAAAGAAATTAATATTTCTTCTTGGGATAACCCTCAGTAAGACATTTTTAAACTCCAGGACATCTATCCTCCCTCAGTCCTCCTTGGAGGTGAAAAACAGTAACAGTGTTCATGCTGCTATGTCAGAATAGCAAAAGCTACTTTGATGCTGAATTTGTTATACGTGTCTTTGCATATTCCTGTGGCTGAGGAGGTATTGTACAGAAGGACTCTTCTAACTCAGAGACAAACTAAGAATGACTACCAGCAAGAAAAGAATAACAGTAAAAAGGAGCAAAACACACAGACTTTCCTATGAAGATAAAACCAATTAGCTACAGGTAAGAAATAGACAGACAAGAAGTAAAACTCCCACACTTAATTGTTAGACTCATCATTTCTTATGTGGGTGAGTAAGAATCTCTACAATTAATGGATACCATAAAAGATTAAAAGGACAGAACATAACAGCATCAGCTCAACTGAAGTAACTAACAATACTTGATAGGAGCTCATTAGGTGCTACAAAGTTCCATAAACCCAGTATGCAAGTGAGCGTGATAAAAAAGAATAAAGACTGAAGAGAAGATCAGGATGGTCATAATAAAATCAAATAATTATTTTTAGAAACTGCTAAAGTGCATGGCTGAATGATGTGCAGTCTTCTTAAGATATGGGGATTGAAGATGGAGAAAAGATGGTTTGGGCTTTTCTGAAAATAGACATGCATGCATTAATACAAACACCCATACATTCGTCTGATAGAGATTTCCTTCGTGCTCAGCCAGCATCATCTGGGTCACATCTCATGGGAAGCAGTAAGTCCTGAAAAGAGATCTGTAAGAAAGAATGAGTTTTGGCCCGATGCATTGACTCAGGAAGGCTGGGTTCTGGAAAGGGCCGAAGAGGGTAAAAAATCAGACAAATTTCCTGGGAGTGGGAGAAAAAGAGGGCCAGATGACCAGAGAGAAAAATATCTGGTTACAAAGAAGTCACAGGAAGGCAGTGGAAAATTGAAACAGAAACTTTAACTGAGGACGACAGTTAAAACCAGTCCAAAGCTTGCTCATTTTCCTATCTGAACCACTAACTGGATGCTCATCTGTAGCTCATTTACTCTAAACACAAGGCCAGAGAAGGTACTGGGGAGAACAGGCACCAGCAGGAGCAGAGCTTTCCATGTGGAAAGAGGGGCAGGGCAGATGTATTTCATATTTTGTCCCACCTGGAGGCGAGTGCTGACTCAGATGGAGATCCTGACTCGATACTTCCCAAGATATCTGCCACATCACTGTGTTGCAGTTTCAGAAATGTCTGAGAGAGAAATGCATACAAGCACCTTGTCCTGGAAATGGTAGATCATGCTGACAAATAAGTCAAAAAGAAGTCTATCCAGTATTAAAAGCATCTTCTTGAAAGTTCTTCTGTATTGTCAGCCATTTTCTCATGCAGTTTCAGAAAGTTTATCAGTAAAACCCCTTTGGAGTAGAAAATAGCCTAGCAAAATTGAAAATATGTGAATTGATGTTGTAAATGGTCTAACAAAATAAAAAATATGTGAAATGAGTGCTGTATGGATAAAAAGAGTGCCTAGAGCTATTAAACAATTGTAGGAGGAGGACAGACCTTCAGACTAGAGCTATTCCTCGGGTCTAGTCAGAGTCTAGAGGTCAGACGGCCCTTCCCATGTCCTCAAAGAGCACCTCTGGTTTGAGGCAGGGCTTTCAGTAGGTGGGTTCCACAGGTAGTCAAACATCATTTCTGTAAAAAATGTAAATGAATTTGTATTTTAGTTTTTAATTTTTCCAAAGTTTTTTTTATGGCATGTGAAGTGCTTATCGGGAAGAAATTTCTATCACCGGATAGAAACTACTTAGCCGAAATGACTTTTACTTTTCATGAGACTGTTTTTCTCTGTGCAGGTTAAAAGATACCTATTTTGTCCATCTGTGTATAGCTTATTTTGGAGATACAGGCACAAAAGCATGAGAATTTCTTCTTTTAATTGCTGTTCCTTCCCTACAGTGTGTTCTTGTAGCATTTGTGTGGTTGGTCTATATGTAATTTTAGAATTCATAAGAACTCTCTGAAAATGAAGACCTAGCTTACTAAGACTAGTTCAAGGTTTTAAAATGAATAATTTTTTCCATTTATATCCATGTCACTAGCCACTTGTGATAAATACCATGTCAGAAGTTACCAAGCTTTTTTTTGCAGTATTCAAGAAGCAAATAATTTTTACAAAGTCTATGGAAAAAAAGCACTTGCTAGGTAGGCAACATGAAGTTCACCAGCTGGGTAGCACGTATGGACTTTCATCACTGCTTTTTTGTTTCAGATAAGAAAGCTCAACAGTTTGTTAGTTCATACATAATTTTTCTTAAACTTGTCTGTTAACACACAAAGTAAGAGAACAAGCACACAAATGACATGGGGCAAATGTCAGCATTTTATATATTTTCTACGAACCTCTGAAAAGTATTGTACACATTTTAAATTAATTGTTTTCTGGTATTTTATATACCTTGAGAATTTTGTCATTTATCAATAAATTACGACCCTTCCATAAATTCACAGCCATTTTATTCCAAACATTCTTCTACTGGGCTAAACAAGGGAAAGGACTTTAGCACATTTATTTGTAATCAAAACAGTTTAGCTTTACAGTGAGTAATAAAATCCTTCCAGCATTAAGTAAAAGGTGTTCCCTGAGTGTCTGGAGTGGCCAAAAGAGAAGCATGATTCAGAAACCAAATACTGCAAGGCTGGACCATCCAAATTAAATAGAGCCCATTGCTCTGTAGTGGATTTCTGATGATGTGAAGCAACCCACATTCTTCATACTTCTCAAGACTATATACAGGTGCAAATGTGATGAATTTTTAGACTATTTAGGGAAAATAAAAAAATTCTCAGCAAATAATGTGAACACTGGTGGGTTTTTTGGATACAAAAATTGTCGGAGCTATACTAAAGTCTCAACCTCTTCTATACTCCTTCTTTTACTAGAATCATTTGTATGGGCCCACCACTCAAGGTAAAAAAAAAATCAATATCCAGAATCCAATTACCCAATTCAAATCACTTTTAAATCAAAAGAAATCTTTCCACTTACTTCTGTGAATTTTTGAATCAATCAACCTGTAGCAGAAACCTCAAGCAGCAACTGCTGCATGAAGAATTATATACTTCAAGTGAACAGCATCCAATTGGCTTTTCACTAGAGATAGTAAAGAACTGCACATGGTCATTGCAATAAATTGGGTGAGACTGAATTCTTTAGCATTTGTTTAGCCTGGTAGCTAAATTTGCAATTCAGGTAAGTATTTTAAATGGTACTTGCACCACTCAATTTAGCATTATGGTTCCTTGAAATAGTGTAGTCATGTAAATACAGCTCGAGTGAGGAGGAAATATTTTATAAATCCCTGAAAAATAAATTTTTAATTGATAGAAAGTCATTATTTACATAGTATTTCTGTTCAATGGTCCTTCTAAAGATGAAACTAAAAAGGGAAGTCTAAATTTGTTCTTATAAGAACATAAACCATTGACACCTACAGCCTTTGAGGATGCAATCAGAAATGTGTGGAGGAGGACATGGGATGATAATGCAGTGAGGCATGAAAGTGGACTGAGGACAGAGTTGTGCACGCCCTAGAGAGAGAGACTCCAGTGAGCAACATCTGTTGTTTGACCTTCAGGAGCCTATAAGAAGGGTGGGTGTGGGGGAATTTCCTTACCACTGATGACATTAGCAGCCTGAGGATAACACAAAACCGTGAGTTGTGGAATGACTTCCCTTCGAAGTGTCATTGGCTTGGGGTTCATTGTATATGATGATACACTTTTCAAGAATACCTTTCTGTGGAAATGATTATGCAAATATATTTTATTGCATCTTGTTTAATAACACAGGTCCAATCTGTGAAGAAGTAGTGAGGGTAATTTGCTTCTGCTAATAGCACCTTCCAGAAAACTGTCAGCTCCTTATGAGCATGATCGTATAGGCAGCACACTGGAAAGAATAACATACCCAGCCATGAACACAGAGAAATCCTCAGTCTTCTCTGAACATACTCCTGTATGTACCATTGACCAAAACCTGTATACTGTATCACATGTGTGTGCTCTGTATCTCCGCGTACTCAGCAGACATACCACTTAAAAAGAGGTCCAATTCTGCACAGGACCTGATCCTGCGGAGCACTAAATGCTTGCAACCAAAAGGTGTGGGAGTGGCAATAACTCACAGCCCTTGGCTGATTTAGAAACCAGGTTTGCCCGGCTGGCTTGCTTTCTGTTTTGTAAGGTCACGGTCATCTTAGACCTGTGATTCAGGGGGAAATCTCACAAAAAAACTGTTTGCCTGTGAGGCAGCAGTGAGCATGGAGTGGTGGAGGACGTTCCTACTCCCTTTGTGCAATGGGGAGCTGAGCACTCTTTCATTTTTATTTCCCTCTGGCATGATGTGACCACAATAGAGCCACAACTGGTTTTGCTGTGGATCAAGGAATTACCCTGCTTGCTTCTGCAGGTCAATTTTTGGCATAGAACTTCCTTATTACTTCCCATGAAGAGTTTGCTCGCTGTGAGACAGAACCTTGGAAAGAAAAAAGACGAAGCTGGAAGATGGGTGGCCTTATTTTACTGTCCTACATCAGGACCAACTGCTTCATAATGCACCCAGAAACCATATTTGTTGCTGTTGCCAGACCATTATGCTGCTCCTCACCTCCTTCAGCAGCCTATATACATCCCATGCACTGCAGCAGTTGTTGTTATCACTTCTCTGTCCCACACAAGACATCAGAGAGGTGAGGGGTTTTTGCATGAATAGCTATTTTGGGCTGCAAACCCCACACTCATCTGCCAAGGTTTTTTTTTCCACCTCAAGACCTTTTTAGACTTTTTTATTATTCCTGCTTCCCACTGAAGCAAGAATGGTCGCTCCTAGACTAGTGGAAGAAGATGACTGCAAGGACAGATTTGAGCTGACAACCTTCACCCAGGAGTCCTGCAGGACTCAAGGGCGAAACAGCTGAACGACAGAATGTGGGGTGTGGGGGATATAACCTGCTCTTGAGTCTGCCCCTACACCAGAGATGCATGAAGTGCGTTTATTGGCTATTAATTTTGTAAAAGGCCTCAGGGGAATTCCAGAAAACTGCAAGCCAGTAAAGCTCACATCCCTACCACAAAATACCAAGGCAGAGTGGGCCCACAGATAAATGTGGTGCACAAGAGAATAGCAAACATGACATTTGTGACAGGATATACCACACTTCGGGGTTATGCTAGAGTTTACTGAAGAGCCAGTGAATACACAGACAAAGGGGAGCCAAAATAGCATCATGTCCTTGGATCTTCAAAAGAATCTCAGCTGAGTCTCACCGTAAAGCTACCAAAGGAGTTAAGCTACTACGTTATAAGAAATTCCTCACATAAATATGGAACTGGTTAAGATAAGAAGTAAGGGGTAGGAATCAGTGAATGGTTTTTGCAGTGAAGTGGGTTCGGTCATGAGAGGGCTTGCCTAGGACCTGTGCCATTTAATGTAGCCATCAGCAATTCGGGAAACGGGGTGAGCTGTGAAATAATTGTTTGCTGATCTACTAAGTTATTTATATTAACTTAGTTATTCATATTCATAATTAAGTTTGCTGATGTACTGTTATTCAGGATACCAGAGGGGAGGTTCAGCTGCAAAGAACTATAAAAGGACTTCAAAATGCTTAGTGACAAGATGATAAAACAGCAGATTAAAATCAGTGATGATAATATGCAGGAATAGAGAGGAAGGGCAGAACCAATATGCTGCAGAAGTGATGCATAAACCACAGCAATGTTCTGAGACAATGCTGTCTTTTCTTTTGATTTTTTCCCCTTTCTAATTTTAGCTACTAGATAGTAGATAATATCTTTTCACTCCTGTGCATGCACGTCTATTAATTACCTTTCTCAGGTTGCGTGGCTGGAAAAAATTGCACTGAACTTTAGTAGAAATATCCAATGCTTCTGCTATGTTTCTTTTTGGAAATACATAGGATATCCATTAAAATTCATTTCACACTTAAATTTAGCTTAGCTGGAAATGCCTTCCTCACTTGGATACAGTGAGGAATGACAAAGAAGAGGAGATCCAGGACTCTAATGGATGTGAGACAAGAGATGACAAGTTTTCATGTTAAAAGTGATTCACATCATTTGTATGTTATACATCTGAGGGGAAAAATTGCAGTCCTCTGGAGGCTGATTTTTATGATGTACTTCTCTAACATTATTATCACATTAACAGCAAAGTGCGGAATGATTAGTTCAGCAGTTTATCTTAAGCACCTTGTAGAAATGGGTGTCACAGACTTACACTGGGTAGGGAAAACTCAGGGGGAGGCCAATATGAGAAACAAATTATTTGGATTCCTTTGAGTAACTATGGCAGTACTGGTGAATCTCTGCCATGTCTGGTGTCAGATTTAACATGAAAGGTTTAAAGATGTTTTAAACATTTCCAGTTGGAAATAAGGATACTTGGAAATAAACAAAACAGATAAATAAATAAGTAAAACAACTAAACAAAAAATCCCCAAAATACCAAACTACTGAAATCAGAGTGTACAAACACATTTTGCCAGCAGTGCCAGCTGCTACTCCACTACTCCATCTCCCAGCTGCTCATTCCCTCCCTACTTCTCTGTCTTTCATACCCAGCATTAAGATGAGAAGAACCTGGGAAATTATGTGGCTGAGCAATAACCTCCCCCCAAAACCCTTGCTGTTTTGAGCCAGTTTTAACAGGCTAACAGCAGGTATGCATGAGAGCGCACAGCGCTGAAAATGTCACAGGGTTGGGTACACACAGCTAAGGCAGGATGGATGGGTAAATGTTATTCATGCTGGGTGTATAGCAATGGTCTTGATTGGTTTTCCATGAACCCCTTCGGCAAGATGTGGAAGGACTGTAGACTCTTCAGTTTATAGTCTAAGAAAGTAGCTCCTAACCAATCCTGGCTTTAAATTCAAAAAGTAGAGTATTAATTTAATCGGGAATAGTGGGGACACTCATTGTCTCACTGCCAATAAATGAAGGTAATGAAACTTTAACCTTCCCTGTTAGGTTTTTCATTTTTCCTTCTCTCTTCTCTTCTCTTCTCTTCTCTTCTCTTCTCTTCTCTTCTCTTCTCTTCTCTTCTCTTCTCTTCTCTTCTCTTCTCTTCTCTTCTCTTCTCTTCTCTTCTCTTCTCTTCTCTTCTCTTCTCTTCTCTTCTCTTCTCTTCTCTTCTCTTCTCTTCTTTTTTTCTTGTTCTTGTTCTTGTTCTTGTTCTTGTTCTTTTCCTTTTCTTTTTCTTTTCCTTCTTTTCTTTTTCTTTCTCTTTTTTTTTTTTTTAATAGAAGTTGCTATAGCTGGCTTTGCTTCCCTGGAGGACGGCTAGTCTCTTTTAAGTAATACCTCATGAAAGAGCACGTGCACGGAAGAACACATTGCCTATGTTAAATGCATACTGAGGCCTCTCATGCTTAGTGCTGGAACAGAAGAAATCCCACAGCATTATTTCACTTGCATCTCACAGGCATACACATGCCTGTGATGAGTACAAACAAGAACAGCTGTTTCCTTCAAAATCAGTTCAAGTCTCCAGGATTACTGAGTCAATTTGTTATGACTGTAAAATGAGGATATGAAAGAGGGTATCTTACAACAGGGGAGACAGCTTGGGCCTATGGCAGTAGGAAGGGCTGCAACACTTACAACTAAACTCATTTGGCTTATTACAAATAAACTTTGGGCTTGGTGGAGTGTTATTTCTGGAATTTGCTTATTCAGTCAAAGTTCAGGGGGTAGTTGGAGGTCCCATGTTGGTAGGAATCACAAGTAAAATCTGCCCCATTCCCAGCCAGCCCGACCAGTCTGCCGCCAGATAATTTGTGTGGTAAACCCCTCAGGACCGGAGAATTTGGAAGCCCCACCAACTCCCCTCCACAAGCCCAAACCCAAGGCTCTGAGACTGGCCAAAGCCCAAGCAGCTCCAGGACTCCAGCTTGTACCACTTGCAGAGAGCCCAGCAGTTGGGCTGACCTGGATTTAGGCTCTATAACTTTGACTTGCAGAGAAATTTGAAAGTGTCTTTTATTTTAAATCAGAATAACAACATACTTCAAATGATCAATGCCTTCTTATAAGCAAAATTATGTATCCTCATCCAGATACAAGCAAAACTTGAAGAGCTTGGGAATTTTAAATCCTTCTGCCAGATTTCTTTGAAAACATTGCCTATTCCCAAATCTTGGACAGGCAGAGGAAATAAAATTTGATTTTATATATCTGGACAGGGCCTTCTTTTGTGACAACATAGAGTGAGATTAGCATTCTATTTTTCACAGATATTCTGGTGAATAAATATGCAAGTACATTTTGGTTTTTGGGTTTTTTTATTGAATATCCAAATTTCAAAAAGTTTCCATTGAGAAATCCAAAGTTTTAAATAATATTCTGGTACAAAAACATAGTCCTTGAGATAAAAACTTCCATACTACCTCCAAATAAATAAAATTACATCAGACATATTTAAATGATGCAGTACAAAAAAATACAGAAATTCTCAAAATCAGTGAGTTGAAGTCAGTGCAATAGAGTTAGTCACATTTGCTGGAGTTGCTAATTAGCCTGGCCTCCTGGTAACTTCAGTGCATAACAATAATTACCAGCAATTAATCATTAATCCCCTAGTTCAGAAAAGTGCTTCAGCATTTGCTTATCTTTAAGCATGTCTATTTGATTGATTTGGATTTAGGTATGCTTAGAAGTAAGCAGATATGAATATATTTTCTGGAGTACAGAAACTTCCTCATATTGGTGCTTGTGTCTCCACGCCAAATAAATGAATGATAAGACTAAACTTACCACATCCCTCTCTCAGGACAGCATCAGATGGAAAACTGGTAACCATATCATGTCATTTCAATATTTCCATATGGAAACTGAGTAAACATTGCCTCATTCTGTATCTTCAGGTCAACAAACTTTGAACAGATAGACAGCATTTTAAGACAAAAAGTAATTTAATATATAGTAGTAGGAGGTATAAATACTTTGACTGGTGTCTCTTTATAAATAATTATTTAAAATACTTAAATATTAATAAATAAATGTATAAAAACTCAATAAAATATTGAAATAAAAAAATGTGCATCATAACAGAATTTGCACAATAACTCAGTACAAAAGGGCATGTGGTGTCATCAGCATTTGCACCTCTGAGACTGGCTCCTTTTCTTTTTGAGAGAAGCTGAGGTCTCCACCAGTTTTTGTAAGACGCTGAACAGCTCATTCACAGCTTTACGTTGAATTTTCAAGTCACTCATCTGTTATAAGTAAGAAGCAAAAGGAATGAAGGTGATGCCAAGTGCGATAATTATTTACTCATCACATCCTACAGGCTACATTGCTGCCAGGGTAAACCAGAGGGACATGTGCAGCTTCCAGTTACTCTACTACCTAATTCCTACAACAAAGAGCCACTTTGTCACGGATTTCTGTTTTCCACTTTCTGGGCTATTTTGCATCATGTCACAGACCGGCCATATTCTGTAAAACAGAGCGACTCTGCAGTTGTTGTTATGATATATGAGTTGTTACCCACAAGCAGCTAACTCCACTGGGACGTTGGCTGCAGACCTCTGCAGAGGTCGGTGGTTTGTGCCATCAGCGCTCGCTCAGTAAGCCAAGTGCCTCCAAAGCCCACGGAGGCATGTCGTAGCTGGGCACAACTTTCCCACCCAGTTTCTAAAACGCAAACAGCCGTGTCGGTGGCAGCTCTGGTGGGCAGGTGACATGGCAGCACCGCCGGCACTTCTGTACCAGACTCCGGCAAGACTCGGGGAGGGCAGCCCCCACGCTGACACCCCACACCGCAGACCCGCAGCAGCCCCTGCAGCTGGAAACATTAGGTGTTCCAGTCTGAGCTGAGCCAGACGGGGGTTACCAGAGGGGTTACTGAAGCATTATTGGCTTGAGTCAGACTCAAATCTCAACTGGAAAATATAGTGTCATGAGCCTTGGAGGCAGAGGAAGAGCCTTACCTGAAGCTTTGTGAGGTCCATGAGGTCTTTCACCTTCTTTAAGCCATCAGGAAGGCTGTTTTTCAGAGTATAGAGCTCCTCAGATATGTGCCTGATGTGTGCCTTTGACTTGTCAGTGTTTTCAAGCATTTCCAAGTACATGGAAACAATCTGGCTCAGGATGATCCTTTTTTCATTTCTCTGTTGAAAAATGCAATGAGAAAGAAAGGTCTGTGAGTGCCTATCAGCAGGAAAATGAATGAGCTAAAACACAGCACACGGGGTTCTCACTGCCGCTTGAAACAGGATGATAAAGAACATGCTGCAACTCATCTCCTGGGCTTGGCTGTACCTCAGGATCAGTTCATGGTGCAGTATAAAGCACGTTGATCC
The DNA here is from genome assembly GCF_964289735.1 of Phaethon aethereus. Classification (NCBI taxonomy): domain Eukaryota; kingdom Metazoa; phylum Chordata; class Aves; order Phaethontiformes; family Phaethontidae; genus Phaethon; species Phaethon aethereus. The sequence continues at coordinate 40,237,248 of NC_138575.1, forward strand.
TTATGGGAAGAATTTTTATGGGGATTGTTTTCTCATTTCCAAGCTACCAAAGTGGCCTCAGCTCATGTTCGTTCTACCCCAACTGGTTACGTTGTCCCTGGGAGCTGCTTTGTACCAAAAGTGCCCCACAAAGTGTCTGAGATGCTTTGTCATATCTGGTTCTGACTCACCTCTGTCCAGTTCATCAGTTTCTCTGTAAAAATAGGTCCACCGTCAGCTACGTCTGAATGACTTGAGTTCTGCAACAAAGAACAAACATATCTGTTACACAAACAATGCTTATAACAAGGTAAATTTGCTTTCTCTATTCAAATGAGCAGTAAAAACCTGAGAGAGGTGATTTTTGCACCACTGGCCTATAGCTGTTACAATGCTGTCACTTCTCTAAGCACCAAATCGCATTGGATGACTGCCTGGTACCAGAAACAGTGTTGGTCTGCTTTTCAATGTCTTCTTCTGCTATAACTCATCTGAATAGATATATTTAGCACCATCTATTTTACCAAAAGCTCCTTGCAAGTTTGGTGCAAATTACACTTCATAAGCATAGCAACTGGCTAGAAAATTGCCAGACCTGATCTTGCATGTTTTCTGGTAAGTCGAAGTCCACCAGTACGTAGTCTGTGACCTGGAATTTATCCAGTCTTAGTAAAATCTCATACGGAAAAAGAACAAATTAACTTTACTATAAAAATACAGTTTGTAGAACTGGAGAGTAGCCCAATCACCCATAGTCAGGCATGGGGATATACAAGGTTAGTGGGCTACTGAGAGGCGTGCAGGGATGGAGTTTAACCATCAGATGTTAGCCACACACTGTGGTAGATTCTAGGAAACAAAGAGCAATACAATTCTCCTACCAAGGAAAGGTAGAATGAATCATTTCCTTTTCTGTGTGTGTCTTTTTTTTTCTTTTTGTTTACAACAGCCACTATTTCCCTTTTTGTCTGCTCAGTAATTTAAATACAGTCAATGCAAACAGAAAACTTGCAGGCTGACAGAAACCTTGTAGGCTGATTGGCTCCCCATGATGAGCACCTTGTTTTGCTCTTCTGAAAGGTGGGGAGCACCTGCTGTGGACTGGAGTTTTTAATGTCAGTGGAAGAAGCTCAGGCTCAGGATCTATCTGACAGAGTTATATATATTCTAGTGAGAATGTCTCTGATCTATGTTAATGACAAATTTAACATATAATGCCAATTTTACAGCCTGTTTCCTATCAATCTGCAAACACTGAAGTGTTACATTAGACTTCTTTGTGTGATACTCCAGAGTGATTCTTTGACTACTACATTTCAACTTTCATATGCCATTATGAAAAAATCAGAGCTGAAAATAGGAGTAGACTTCTGCAGTTCTTTCATGCATTTAAGGAAAAAAACCCAAAAAATATATTGAGAATAAAAGATGTTAATTAGAAGTGACTCTATTGTAGGTCTGTTATCTCTGTGACTAATCCCAGAAAAAGTCAACTGTGAACTACATTAATGCCTCCTATATGAAGATAGGTGAATTAACATTACAGCTATCAAGTTATCAAAATTCTGTCTGAAAGGAAGTCATATCATGCTGGATAACATTCCCATGCCTGATCATAGTCACAGATATGGAAGCAGAATGGCTGGAGGTTGCAAAAGAATAAGCAGTAGGAACCACCTTTGGGCAACACACTACTACTACTACTACTAAGTACCAGATGCATTTGTTAAAGCAAAAGTTCTTCTCCATTTTGTTTATATTGCTAACTAATACTAAATCCTCCATTGACATTACTAACCTAAAACTAAAAAAGTGTCAGTAAATTGCATCTGAATAGAACTGAATCAAGATTCATTTATTCATCATAAATTGCATTGAGATTTCTTGCTATAAAACATTCCATGTAATCAAAGGCTGAATGAAGTTAGGAGAAGCTCTTGTGAAAGGATGAGTGCCCCTGAAATAAATGCAAACTGCTGCATTAACTATGGCTATTGAAAAACTGGATCATGTTAGTGAAAGAGGTTAGAAAAAACAAACGAATTGTCCATATTCTTGTTTAAAAAAAGGTATAACCAAAAAATTTGTTCCATGGTTACCCTCTATCAGTACATATTGAGTATGTCAAGCAGTGCTCAAGTCTGGGGTATATCTAAAGCACAAGCAGAAGGAGAAGAGAAATGCAGTAGAAGACCATACTTACAAAGTCAGCTTTCAGTTGATCTATATCATTTTGAAGTTGAGCAAGAACCAAGCTATTTCCAAAACGTCCAAAAAAAATCATGATGACAGACAGAACAAACAAGCTGTATGTCTGGCAAGTCATTTTCTTGGCCATGGTTCAGTTAAAATGCTCAGATAAGTTCTGGGAGGTGTCAGTTCTAAGAGCAGTGAGCTTCAACTTCTAATAGTTGAATGTTCTATTAGAAGAAAGTAGGCGAATGAACTTCATCTGCCTGTCAGTGGTATTTATACCTGGTCTTGAAATTTGTTATTTCGTCATCACAGGCTGTGTATATTTAGACAAGATAGTGTTAGATAAGAAGCCTTCGTTTTGGGCTAATCAAGGGAATCCCTCGAAAGCATCTTTCTTAAAGCATGGTCCTGGAAAAATTTTCAGTGGTTCGTCAGTGGGTAACATTTACGTGGCAGCTTCTGAAGTTTCTTTTACACGTGGTTGGGGAAAAGGGGGAAATTATGATACCGATTGGGGAGTATGCATTGTGGCTCAAGCATATTCTTACACACTACCTGAAAAAAATTATATCGTGCGGTTAAAGGGTCAGTATAACAGTCAACTCATTTCTGGTAACCACTGAGATTGCCATGGCATTCTTCAGAATCACTTAGAGATCTAAATATTCTCCTTACCGCTGTCCTTTTGTGAAATGCTATTTGCATTCTTTCCATGGTCTAAAGTACCTTTCTGCTGCTTTCTCATTCTTCACCTCCAGATTCAAAATAGGCTCAGGGAAAATAAGGTTCCAGCATGGATGCAATGATACGTCATATTAAATTCCTCTACTGTTGTCTACTATCTGCAAGAGTGAGGTATTTAGTACTCAAGACACTCATTTCTGCTTTACAATAATTAAAACTCCCCACCTGCCCATTCATTTTCACTTATGTGTGTAGAATATGAAAACAGAAAGACATGGATAAAAAAAAGCCCAGTTGAAGATGACAGGATGCTCTCCAAATGCATACAGACCCCTGAAACAACTGTACTGAGGATATCTGGGGAAAAGTTTTTGTGTAGGAACTAGACCTTCCTTTGATGGATATCATAAGAAAAGAGTTTACTGTGAAGACTCTTATGAAGAAATCAGAGTAGTTTTAGGCTGTAGTATATGAATACAGGGTACGGAGGAGCCTACAAGGGAAAGAAAGAAGGAGCCAACAGGGAAAAAGAAGAGTGAGGATCAGGAAGAGGACACTTGTGGGCTCAGCTCACAAACGATGAGCTACAGACCTGGCACTTGGCCTTGTTAAACCTCATACAGTTGACCTCAGACCATCAATCCAGCCTGTTCAGATCCCTCTGCAGATCCTTCCAGCCCTCGAGCAGATCAACACTCCCACCCAACTTGGTGTCATCTGCAAACTTACTGAGGGAGCACTTGATCCCCTCATCCAGATCATCAATAAAGATATTGAACAAGACCGGCCCCAAAATCAAGCCCTGGGGAACACCGCTTGTGACCGGCCGCCAGCCGGATTTAATTCCGTCCACCACAACTCTCTGGGCTCTGCTGTCCAGCCAGTTCTTTACCCAGCGAACAGTAAACCTGTCTAAGCCACGAGCCACCAGCTTCTCCAGGAGAATGCTGTGGGAGACGGTGTGAAAGGCTTTACTGAAGTCCAGGTAGAACATCCACAGCCTTCCCCTCATCCACTCATCTAGTGGATGAGGGAAAACTAGAATAAGAAAGCCATAACATCTGGCTCTGTCATGCTACCTTCTGAGTGCAGGTCTGACTTCCTGGTACCCTCTGCTGCCTGTGGAGGCTAAATTCAGGCCTTCTATTCATCTCCACATTCAAATTCTCACACAAAGCGTTGAATGTTCTGTGGTAAATCATCAGCTGGACAGAAATGTGTTCTAACACAGAAATATAGGATCCCCTTTCCAAATCCTTTCTATTTGAATAAATGGTACCATGTTAATGTTGACATGCTTGTCCTGTTCTCTTCTATTGACAGACACCATCACCCTTCTCCAAATCATTTTGAAATTAGGCAACGGTCTACAGCAGATGGTCAGAACGTGAGGATCCTTGAGTCCCAGTGGTTCTGCACCTCTCCCAGCCCTGTTCTGCTTCCCATTCCACCCAAAAGTGATGAAACAAATCACTGTTTTCCAGTGTATGTCTTATCGCCCAAGAACTGTGAACACTCAGGTTGTTAGGTAGGCTCAGATTCAGATGGCTCCTCTGCACTGCCTTTCCTGAGCATCAACATTGTTGCAAACAAAATAGGGGATATCCTGCAAATATCTGCCCTTTACTAGACAGAGCCAAGGGCCTAAGAGCATCCAATTTCTTATCCATGTTCCTTAGTAGATATTTACTGAGTGCATGCTGGAGGCGACTGAACACTCAGCACTAATACAAGCTCTTTGCCTGAGTACTAGGCTGAATCTAGCTGAAAGAGATGCTAGAATAATATTGAAAAGTCTTGTGCTACATAGAATTGGAGTGGTCCTTCTAATATGGCTCCACAGTCACAGCTGGACTGTCATCTCTTCCAAACACAGAAGGAAATGAAACCAAGGCATTTTTTCATTTTGCTGCCTGGAAGTCATCTGACTCTTCATGCAAAGCAGAGGTTTCACACCCTTCTGTTCATACAACACCTTACACTAGTTACCCAGTTATGTCCTTGCAAAGTCATGTCAAATTTCACCGTGACCGCTGATTAAAGGTTTTTCCCTTTCATCTTTTGTTTTATGCATACTCTTCAACATGCTGGCTGAGTGGTTAGTAAGGAACTGCCCTTACCAGCCCAGCAGATCTCTGCCAGACTTTCGTTTCCCTAAAACCCTGTGGCTTCCTCTATTACCACTGCTCAAGGAAAGCAGCTCAGGGTTGGAAAACCCTCTCTGAGTTGTCATTCTGACCTTACATCACACTTCATCTCTTAGCCTCCCTTTCCTATAAAGCAGCAGAAATAATTCCTTCTGTTCCTCCTTCACAATGCTGGGGGGGAGGGTAAGGGGTTTAAGTGATTAAAGTTTGCATACGCATTGTACCAGTGCTATGTAATTACTAAATATTGTTATTTATGTTACCACTATCTGCAAAGTAAATGTCTTGATAATCAGGCTTCATGACTTTGCAACTCACACTTACAAAGACATTGTAAGACTAACATTTTCCCCCAGCACAAAAAAAACCCACTAATCTCCTACAGATATGGATATGTTTCATCAGTGCTACACATCGTGGAGGATGTACCTGTCTACTCTTCGTGATCACCGCATCTCTATGATTAAGAGGATGTTTCTCATGATCATTAGGCATAATGTTGGCACAAAACAGCTAATTTTTTTTATAAGAAAAAAAATTTTAGGGCAGGGGGAAGTTCTGAAATTCTCAAAAGGAACTGTTTTGACATTTTTCTAAACAAAATACTCTATCCTGCCCATTCCAAGCACTTTTTGGAAATCCTATTGTTTGAGAGAACTGGAAAACCAGTTTGTACCATCTGAAATGGTACAAACAAAGACAGCAAGAATGACAAACTGGTAACAATGGATGAAGAGAAGGCTGAGGTACTCAACGACTTCTTTGCCTCTGTCTTCACTGGCAGTGTCTCTTCCCGCACCTCTTGACGGGATGGACTGCAAGAAGGGGACTGGAGGAGCAAAGTCCCTCCCACTGTAAGAGAAGATCAGGTTCAAGGCCGCCTGACGAACCTGAACATGCACAAGTCAGCTCCGTTCTGGGGCAGGTCTTGTTCAATATCTTTATCAATGGTCTGGACGAGGGGATCAAGTGCTCCCTCAGTAAGTTTGCAGACGACACCAAGCTGGGTGGGAGTGTTGATCTGCTGGAGGGTAGGAGGGCTCTGCAGAGGGATCTGGACAGGCTGGATCGATGGGCAGAGGTCAACTGTATGAGGTTTAATAAGGCCAAGTGCCAGGTCCTGCACTTTGGCCACAACAACCCCATGCAACGCTACAGGCTTGGGGAGGAGTGGCTGGAGAGCTGCCCAGCAGAAAGGGACCTGGGGGTGCTGGTTAACAGCTGGCTGAATATGAGCCGGCAGTGTGCCCAGGTGGCCAAGAAGGCCAACAGCGTCCTGGCCTGTATCAGGAATAGTGTGGCCAGCAGGAGTAGGGAAGTGATCGTGCCCCTGTACTCGGCACTGGTGAGGCCGCACCTTGAATACTGTGTTCAGCTTTGGGCCCCTCACTACAAGAAGGATGCTGAGGTGCTGGAGCATGTCCAGAGAAGGGTAACGAAGCTGGTGAGGGGTCTGGAGCACAAGTCTTATGGGGAGCGGCTGAGAGAACTGGACTTGTTCAGTCTGGAGAAGAGGAGGCTGAGGGGAGACCTTATCGCTCTCTACAACTACCTGAAAGGGGGTTGTGGCGACGAGGGTGTTGGTCTTTTCTCCCAAGTAACCAGTGATAGGATGAGAGGAAATGGCCTCAAGTTGTGCCAGGGGACATTTAAATGATTGGATATTAGGAAAAATTTCTTCACCGAGAGGGTGGTCAAGCATTGGAACAGGCTGCCCAGGGAGGTGGTGGAGTCGCCATCTCTGGAAGTGTTCAAAAAACATGTGGATGTGGCGCTTCAGGACATGGTTTAGGGGACATGGTGGCGTTGGATTAATGGTTGGACTTGATGATCTTGAAGGTCCTTTCCAACCTAGTCATTCTGTGATTCTGTGATTCTGTGATTCTGTGATTCTGTGATTCTGTGAAGTCTATGGTAACTGACAGGATGTATCCCAGAGTCCTGAGGGACTTGGCTGATGTAGCTGCCAAAACACTCTCCATGATATTTGAAAAGTCCTGGCAGTCAGGTGAAGTCCCTGGAGACTGGAAGAAGGGTAACTGCACACATTTTTTAAAAAAGTAGCAAGGAGGAACCTGGGAACTAACAACCTGTCAGCCTCACCTCTGTGCCTGGGAAGATCATGGAACAGATACTCCTAGAAGATATGCTAAGGCACATGGAGGGCAGGGAGGTGATTTGAGACAGCCAGCATGGCTTCATCAAGGGCAAGCCCTGCCTCACCAACCTAGTGGCCTTCTATGATGGAGTGACCACATGAGTGTTGTCTGTCTGGACTTCTGTAAGGCCTTTGATACGGTCCCCCACAACTTCCTTCCCTCTAAATTGGCGAGAAATGGATTTGATGAGTGGACTGTTGGGTGGATGAGAAGCTGGTTGGATGGTCACACCCTGAGGGTAGTCGACAATGGCTCAATGTCCAGATGGAGACTGGTCGCAAGCGGTGTCCCTCAGGGGTCTGTACTGGGACCAATACTCTTTAATATCTTCATCAATGACGTAGACAGTGGGATCGAGTGCACCCTCAGCAAGTTTGCAGATGACACCAAGCTGAGTGGTGCAGTTAACATGCCTGAGGGACGAGATGCCATCTAGAGGGACCTGGACAAGCTCGAGGAATGGCCCCTGTGAACCTCATGAGGTTCAACAAGGTCAAGTGCAGGGTCCTGCACCTGGGTCAGGGCAACTAAATCAATACAGGCTGGGGGATGAAGGGATTGAGAGCAGCCCTGCCAAGAAGGACCTGGGGGTACTGGTGGCTGAAAAGCTGGACATGAGCTGGCAATGTGCACTCATAGCCCAGAAGGCCAACCGTATCCTGGGCTGCATCAAAAGCAGTGTGACCAGCAGGTTGAGGGAGGGGATTCTGCCCCTCTACTCCGCTCTGGTGAGACCCTACCTGGAGTCCTGCATTCAGCTCTGGAGCCCTCAGCACAGCAAAGACATGGACCTGCTGGAGCTGGTCCAGAGGAGGGCCACAAAAATGATCAGAGGGATGGAACACCTCTCCTATAAGGACAGGCTGAGAGAGTTGGGGTTGTTCAGCCTGGAGAAGAGAAGGCTCCAGGAAGACCTTCTTGCAGCCTGCCAATACTGAAAGGGGCTTCTAAGAAAGATGGGGACTGACTTTCTAGCAGGGCCTGTTGCAATAGGACAAGGGTAATAGCTTTAAACTAAAAGAGAGCAGATTTCGACTAGGTATAAGGAAGAAATTTTTCACACTGAGGGTGGTGAAACACTGGCACAGGTTGCGCAGAGAGGTAGGAGATGCCCCGTCCCTGGAAACATTCCAGGTCAGGTTGGACGGGGCTGTGAGCAACCTGATCTCGTTGAAGATGTCCCTGTTCATTGCAGTGGGGTTGGACTAGATGACCTTTAAAGGTCCTTTCCAACCCAAAGATTCTATGATCCTATGAAATATGATACAAGGAAGACCATTTGGCCTCTATTACATACTCCTGTCTGTATGCAATCAGCAATGGGAAAATGTATATTATTGATCCTTCTTCCCACTCACAAAATTTCACACACACATTAGCTGCTGAGTCTTCCACAGAAAGGGAAAGAAGAGGAAACTAAGACCTGGTGGTGTTAGACATCTGGGGACACAGATGTCCAGATAGATAATGAGCTGTTAGGTACAACTTTAAGTTATTAGAGTCTAAGTTCAAAATCTTTAAAATCGTATTACCTTGACTGACACAAGACGCCTGTTTCATACTTCCCTTCAGAATTTCAATTTGGTAATGCCATGCAGGATGGAAAAAAAGTTTATAGATTGGGAAAACCTTTCCCCACAAAACACTAATGACAACTTTCTGAATTAGTAAGAGGAAATAACTGCCCCCTCATGGTCTGAGTACTCATCCATCCTGTAAGTAAGAGATCAAGCTTTTGCCTTGCCCAGGAAGAAGAGGATAGCTGTGAATAGCTGTTCTGGGCTGGCCTTTCTCACACACTATTGTGGACTTTTTGGCCAGTCCTAACTCTTTGACTATCAGCTCTGTATTGTCTAGAGACTCCAGTAATAGCATAATGTGAATATTCAGGACTTGCATTAAAATAATTTTCTGGAGTGTATGGAGATGATAAATAGTTTTCTCAGAACATCTGTCCCCATTAACAGCAGTTAATGCCCCTGTTTAGCAAAATGAGCGTAATGCTGTCTCCCTTCCCTTTCCTTGACAGACTGTTGCACTGATCTGTATGAGGAATTCTGAGACTGGACAGAGGGACCTATAACACACATTTTCTCACTGCTGATTGTGCATGGACAGCAATATGTAATGGAGACCGAAGCGTCCTCCGTGTTTCGTGTGCCGTATTTCAGGTTGGTACAAACTGGCTTTCCAATTCTCCAAAAAACACATTCTGCATGTATGAACAATTAAGAAGCTATGAGTTACCAGTGGGAGCTAGCCATGAGAAAGAGAGCTACAATCTTAAAATGCTGTTTTTTCTTGTAGTGAAGTATAGAAAACAATGATACCATTTTAGAAGACAGTAAAGGAAAAACATGGTGTGCATTTTTACTCTATGCTTCTACAGATCAGAGTCTATTCACATATCCAGCTCCAGATTAAAATCTATTGCCCATAAAATAGAAGAAGATCCCAGATCTTATTCCATTTTAGTTTAAATCCATATCAATGGAAAAGCAGCACAACTGTTGGCATGGCAGCAGCCCAAAGTATGGCTGGCGTTGCATAAAATACATCCTGTGCTACAACCGCAGAGTGTCTATGGGTTTTTCCACATAAAACCTTTCATTTTCACCAGTTCTTCTTCATTCTTCCAAGAAGAATAAAACACTTTTTCTTGAAAGTTTTCTGTTTTAAGCACCATAATATCCTTTGGAGGTACTGCCAGTTCTGAGCATTATATCATGAATCTTACAGTATTTGTTTCCTTTTTAAAGACCCAGCTTCTTGTCTTATGTGATTTCATGAATCTCAGGGTTTATTTTAGAGTCTTGGGGTTGGGATTTTTTTCTAATCACTTTTTAATCATCATGGTTGCAGGGAAAAGATTGAAAACAAAAACTTCTAAAAGCATAATAAAGCAAATAGAAAAAATCACAATTTAAATGTAATTTTTTCAAGGTTCTTTCTAAAGACTCTTGAAATACTTCCATCTAGGCTTTATAGGCACTAGCGGCACCTACGACATTCATACTGTTGATTTTTAATGTTAACCAGGCTATATTATCAATCCGATACTATCGATACAACTTCAGATAAGGCACTTTGTGCCCTGGTGGGTGTAAAGTCTTCTACAAAATAAAGATATATTTTTTCAAAATAGTTCCCTCCCAAGGTGATCTTCCAAGGTTTTCTAATTCTTCCCTAATAGCCCTGCTCTTCATAAGCCCAGTATGCTAGTATTTCCATAACCTCTCCCACAAATATTTTCATTAGTTTTAAGGTAACATTTAAGTTCACTTTAAGATAAATAATTCATTAAGAAAATAATTCCACTATAATTTCACCTGACTGTGTTCCGTGGTTCTGCTTTCTTCTATTTCCTGTGAATATATATGCATATGTCTACCTTTGCTGCACATTAGTAGATAGAAAAACCATCATATGTTTGCTCACAGTGTCTTTCCCCAATTCCCGGCAAATGAGAGCATGTTTTCCTCTGTACATTAACTCTTCATCCAAAGAGACCTCTGGTACTTTCACAATCTGCTATTCAGTTTCATTTTCATAGGATCAGATCCACCTTCAAAAGAAGCCAAAAAGCCATCTGAACTTCTGCACCCGGCTATCTGCGATAATACCTCATGGCACATTTTCAAAAGGACCGTGTTATTTTTAAAGAAGGAAGACCCAAGGATGCTAGTCTTGGATCAGCTGTCGGTTTCAGTATGTGCTGGGTGAACCCAGTTAGGGGTCTCCACTGACCTTGTCACAGGCCAGCTTGCAACCTCCCGAAATAGCAGGGACTCTGATGAAAATTTGTTGCAGATTGATAACATTGGAAATCATAGCCCTCTGATCAATATAATACTTTCCATACATTCTCAATACTGTATCCAAATGGTACTTTTCAGACTTCCAACCTGCTGGTGAGCAAGCCCCACTCATCTTCCTTTCATTACGTTTACCGAATTTTCTCCGCGTGTTGGGTTCTGTGATTCATTCCTTCTCCTTATGTTGATTTTCTGTGTTGTGGGCTTTTATTTGCGTTGGAGTTTTTTGGTCTAGTTTTTAGCAAGGAATTCAAGTGCCATTCAAGTTTTCATTGTACAGTCGCACTTGTTTTCACAGTTTAAGTACTTTTATCATACAGACACATTTATTGTTGGAAATTCATTCTGATTTTTAAATTTGGAAGAAAACACTAGTGAAAGCAATCCTGTAATGCTTTAATTTCTTACTGAATTTTCTAAGGTAAAATGTAAGCATTTTGGGGAAAAATCTGATCATTTTCATATGTTGTCCCTTACACAATTTATAATAGTTAAATATCATGCATGTACATGCAGACACAAGTGTGTAGGTGTGGGCATATATTGGAGACTGAATGATCTATTTCAGGCATCAGTAAGAAAATATCCATGAAATATTTCAAATCAGCCTCCAGAGTGGGCATTTTTTGTCATAACCATTTGGAAACATCTACAGGAGGTTTCCTAGCAGAAATCTGCTGTGTGATGCAACCCTTTCTACTAAAACAATCCGGGAGACAGTTTGGTGGGGATTCCCCTTGCCTGCCATTCTCTTTAGTGCCATTCATAATTGTGTGACTAAGCAAGCCAGTCATCTTTACTCACAGAGAAAAAGCAAATCAGTATGCAGATTTGGTCCTACCTGTTTCTGTTCTGCCTCCAGAACACTCGTGAGCACACCAGAAAATCACACGTACAAGCAATCCATCCACAGATGACATTTTACTGAGAACTGGACTTCCTGAGAGCAATTTGCTTGCAAAGACTTTCCAGTTAGATTCAGAATTTAAAGTGAAAGGAGAAATATGCAAGACCTTTGCTTTTTAGTAGTTAAAAAATGAAGAAGCACTTCACACCCTAAGTACATTTCCTCTTCATCTCCACAGGAAATAAGGCTGCTTATAGAAGAGCTACCGTGGGTCGAGTGTAGATGCACTTTATTTTAAAGTCACATATCTTCTTTTTTTCAAAGGTCTGGATCAGCAACCATGAAATGCTCTGAATGGACACCATCTAGTCAGCCTCAGGCGATGTAAGGATTTAATTAGCTAGTAATAACTTCTTAAAACACCAAGAAATTGTAAAACTAAGTTTGTGTTGCTTTTTTGAAGAGGTTAATGAGTCTCTGCCCCCAAACTAAAATAAAACAAGTTTCTAAAAAGACAATAAAACAAACAAATGTTGGAGAGGAACAAAATACAATCTCAAGTAGCACACTTTAAAGTAATCAAATCATCAGTACCATGGCAGGCTGGGTTGCTAATCTTTTTTTCCTAAGGAAATGAAACTTATGCAGTTTCTCTAGCTGTCAGTTCCTTCCTCGTCAGTAACTTTTGAACAGAGTCAGCAATTTGATCCAGATTTGAGACAATCAAAGGTCTCACAGCTAATATAGCCCCTGCTACTTTCATTAAAATTGGCAGCTAAGCAACAGAAAGATTGTTCTACTAATCATGGACCATGTGGTGACATTTTAAAGTGTCTATATGAGTTAATTACCATAAGGAGGGGAATAGCTTTCCTAACACAGCTATTTGATTGTTGCGAAATCATATTCATTCCATCAGTTACTCAAGAGTTAGTTAATATCTGGGAAAGTCTACATGGCAGTTATGAAAAACTTCCAAACCTTATGAAAAAGAGTCATAAAAGGAGCCTTATCCTCCCACTTAAACTAATCTTATCATTTCATATTAATGTGTACAGAGTTCTGGACTCCTACTTCATCCTTTTTCAATACCTCTGGCTTGCCATATCAGCCTATTCTGCGCATATCTGTGCAGCAAAAGTAAAGGAGAAACTGTAGCATGTGCTACCATAGCTAGGTCTGTTTTATTTTAATCTAGCTGGTGTGTATATCAGCAGCAGAGGAGCTATGACCAGGCTTTAGCTGTGGTGTACTATCTCTATCTCCACATACACGAGCAAAGTACAGCCGTTCTTTCAAAGCTTTGCAAAAGCAGATGTACAAGTTGAATTTCAATTAGGAAGGGCTCAGAGTTCAGACACACCAACTTTGGTTTCCATCAGCACATTTGAAATGCTCTCCCCTTTCTAGAAGAGATTTGTCTTTTGGAAAACCAGCAACTTTGGTTTGATAATTGCTAAAAAATACCCAAAACCATTTTAGATTAGCTAATATTTTTTTTCCCTCCTATGTAAGGTAAAATGGCATATCAGTGAGATCTTCTACATTAGTGCGCCATTTGTTCTACGCATGGGAATTCAAAAAGAGTTTCCTGATCATCCCTACTCATTGTACTTTGGGTTGCATTTGGAAGTGCTCTTGGAGCACTTTCAGATAAAATAAAACTGGAAGATGTTTTCGGAAACTCACTTGATGTTCTCCAATTGTTAACAGGAGTTCAGGCCATGGGACCAGACTAGAGCTAGTTCAAAATAAACTCAAAACAAATGCAGTGTAGAAGTTGGGTCCTCAATGCCAGTTTTTTTAACTTACAGATCTGCTCCTATAGCATTGCTCCTTTTGCTAATGAAGACATAAGATATCTTGCAACAATTTCTGGTATCTTATTTGAAATGTTTAAGCACTGAAGTTGAATGGTCTAAGCAATGGGAAGCAGGAAATTAAAATGTTGCTTGTACTAAACCAGAATAATCAGGCACAAGTAGACAGATAGGTGTACAGAAATAAATATTTGTGGAATAAACAATTAAATACATAGAAATAGTCATGAATCTTCTCATACCTGGGCACACATGAAAACTTATTTAAAAACCCTATAATATCTGACATTACATCTGGCGGAGGAGCTTGCCAAGCCACTCTCCATCTTTTATCAGCAGTCCTGGTTAACAGGGGAGGTCCCAGAAGACTGGAGGCTTGCCAATGTGACGCCCATCTACAAGAAAGGCCGGAAGGAGGATCCTGGGAACTACAGGACTGTCAGCCTGACCTCTGCACCAGGGAAGATTATGGAGCGGTTGGTCTTGAGAGTGCTCACAGGGCACCTGCAGGACAACCAAGGGATAAGGCCCAGCCAGCATGGGTTCATGAAAGGCAGGTCCTTTTTGACCAACCTGATCTCCTTCTATGACCAGGTGACCTGCCTAGTGGATGAGGGAAAGACTGTGGATGTTGTCTACCTGGACTTTAGTAAAGCCTTTGACAGCATCTCCCACAGCATTCTCCTGGAGAAACTGGTGGCTCGTGGCTTAGACAGGTTTACTCTTCGCTGGGTGAGGAACTGGCTGGATGGCCGAGCCCAGAGACTTGTAGTGAACAGCGTTAAATCCGGCTGGCGGCCAGTCACAAGCGGTGTTCCCCAGGGCTCGGTTCTGGGGCCGGTCTTGTTCAATATCTTTATTGATGATCTGGATGAGGGGATCGAGTGCTCCCTCAGTAAGTTTGCAGATGACACCAAGTTGGGTGGGAGTGTTGATCTGCTGGAGGGTAGGAGGGCTCTGCAGAGGGATCTGGACAGGCTGGATCGATGGGCAGAGGTCAACTGTATGAGGTTTAATAAGGCCAAGTGCAGGGTCCTGCACTTTGGCCACAACAACCCCATGCAACGCTACAGGCTTGGGGAGGAGTGGCTAGAGAGCAGCCCGGCGGAAAGGGACCTGGGGGTGCTGGTTGACAGCCGGCTGAACATGAGCCGGCAGTGTGCCCAGGTGGCCAAGAAGGCCAACAGGGTCCTGGCCTGTATCAGGAATAGTGTGGCCAGCAGGAGTAGGGAAGTGATCGTGCCCCTGTACTCAGCACTGTTGAGGCCGCACCTTGAACACTGTGTTCAGCTTTGGGCCCCTCACTACAAGAAGGATGTTGAGGTGCTGGAGCATGTCAAAAGAAGGGCAATGAAGATGGTGAGGGGTCTGGAGCACAAGTCTTACGAGGAGTGGCTGAGGGAACTGGACTTGTTCAGTCTGGAGAAGAGGAGGCTGAGGGGAGACCTCATCGCTCTCTGCAACTACCTGAAAGGGGGTTTTGGCGACGAGGGTGTTGGTCTTTTCTCCCAAGTAACCAGTGATAGGATGAGAGGAAATGGCCTCAAGTTGCGCCAGGGGACATTTAAATGATTGGATATTAGGAAAAATTTCTTCACCGAGAGGGTGGTCAAGCATTGGAACAGGCTGCCCAGGGAGGTGGTGGAGTCGTCATCTCTGGAAGTGTTCAAAAAACATGTGGATGCGGCGCTTCAGGACATGGTTTAGGGGACATGGTGGCGTTGGATTAATGGTTGGACTTGATGATCTTGAAGGTCCTTTCTAACCTAGTGATTCTGTGTGATTCTGTGTGTGTGTGTGATCTTGAACTCAAAAGAGACTGTGGTGGGATGCATCAGTTCTTCCTCTGCTTCCAAGGAATTCTTTGCAAGAACTGTATGTCAAGGAGTCACTGATAAAGAACTGTTGATTAGCTGAAGAAGAAATGGATTCACATTGTTATCTAGTCACCTTAAATCACAAGGTTATGCTTTGTTGATACTTACAGGCTTAGGAAGTTTGTAGGTCTTAAAGCAACTCCAGAAGTGCTGCAGAAATAATGAAAATAAAATGGTGAAGTAACAGTCACGCCGAGAGCACAGCCAACAAAGTTTAGGAAAAGCAGAAGTAAAAGCAGGGGTGGTGAAGAAATTTTGTATGTCACAAAAGGAACCAAGAGTCAAAATGTTTGAAGGAAGATGTTGGAGAAAATAAAATGGGACTGGGTAAGATACCACAGTAAAACACATTCTTCTGGAGTCACATAAGCTGTCCACTATCCAATCCCCTGGTTGGATAAAGATAAAATGTAATAAAATACAGTATGACTGAGAAGGTAAGTACTACTGGGACATGTATCATTATGGTAGATGTTAATTCTCTGACTAAGACTGAATGTTACATGAGTTGCAACTTTTCTGTCAAACAATTACATTTTCATTTCAAAAAGAAATATTTTGAGAAGTTAGAGGAACTAATCACTGCACCTGAATACAAAGGTAAACATGAAGCAACACGGGAGTTCCTGCAAGTTAAAAGTGCAGAATTCTTTAGAATTTACTTCAAAAGTAAAAAAGAAAAATATTACAGACAGGGGCGCAGATCTGCTGAAGACGACCTGGAAGTGCTTGTGGACAGCTAAACATAAGTGGATTTCATCTTCGCAGAAGCGAAGGCAAATGGTATCCTGGACTGCATCAGCAAAACTACAGCCAGCAGGTCCCGGGATGTTCTCTCTCCCGCTCTGCGGGGCAGTTGTCAGGCCACACCCAGATTTGGTCCCCCCAGCTCAAGAGAGACACTGAAAAATGGGAGAAGGTTCATCCGATGGGCTCCAATGTGATTAGCGGGTTGGAGACCTCTACTTATGAAGAAAGACTGAAGGAACTGGGTTTGTCCAGCCACAAGGCGAGAAGGTCCGGGAATATCTGACCACAGTCTTCCACTACCCAAAAGGTAGTTACAGATAAGATGGAGGTATTCTTTTCTCATAGATGCAGGTGAAGTGACAAGATGCAACAGGCTCAGGTTGCTTCAGGAGGATCTTCAGCATGAGCAACATTAAACATCAGAGTAGGTTGCCCAAAGAAGTGGTGGAACCTTCAAGTATTCATCACTGTGCTTGACAGGGCCCTAAATTTAATGCAAGGCCACACTTACAGCAAATGATTGGACCAGGGCTCCCTTTCAACCTGGGCTTTTCTGTGATCCTATTCTGATGAGAGCAGCCAACCCAACCACCTCCTCAAGAACAGTAGGAACATAGCAGAGCCCTGAAGGACAGAAAGAAGGACTGATAAGCAGTGATAACGGCACCTTGGATGTCAAAAAGGGGTGTGAAAGAACTTCCCAAATTCACACCAAAATAGTCCACATAGAAACAGAAGTCCAAAACCAGCAAATCATACCATCATCATTTAAACAAGAGGAGCCTAAGGAAAGAAGCAAGGTTGGTACAACTTGAGACTGGGCTGAATGATTGTATACATTGTAGCCCAAAAATTAAATAGACAATTAATCTCAATTTTTAATATGGACGGGGACATTAAGAAGCATTGGTGAATGCAGTATGTGAGCAAGATCATTTTGAGAGTTGCTGACACAGAACACGAAAGCAGAGTTAAGATGACTGATAGCCACAGGAATGGAAACGATCTCCTCTAAGGCAAAAGCAGAAGCAAGAAGGTAGAGCTAAAGGTTCTCCCATCAAGGAAACAAACCAAGCAAACAGCCACATAAAAATGCAGTTGCAGTAGGGAGAAACTTTAATCAATCTATCAAATGAATGGTAGCATTTTCAGGTTGGAGAACAGCAAATGTAATAGCTGTCATTAAGAAAGGGAGAAATAACAAGCAAGATGGAAAGAGACACGCTATCTGACAAGAGTGGTGTGAAAGGCTTTCAAACAAATTATGAAATAATCAACCATTAAAGACAGGGAGGGGGAAGAATAAAATGCAGCCTGGGTTCAATCAAAGGTAGACTGAAGCGAGAATAATTTG
The DNA here is from genome assembly GCF_964289735.1 of Phaethon aethereus. Lineage (NCBI taxonomy): Eukaryota > Metazoa > Chordata > Aves > Phaethontiformes > Phaethontidae > Phaethon > Phaethon aethereus. The sequence continues at coordinate 40,254,876 of NC_138575.1, forward strand.
ATTTACTTGAGAATGGAATTAACAAAATAGGGAGAAATGTGACTGTGCAAGTGCCAATCTAGGTGTGTGGCTTCTAGTCAGAAGAACCTGGGAGGACACCCTTCGGAGGAGGAGAACGACCACATGGTGCTACTGCTCATCACAGGGACCATCAAGGCAATGCTGTGGGGGAAATGGATGCTATGAAGGTTAACTGGGCAAGGTATTTCCAGAAGACGGAGAAAGGAAACAATGCCAATGTACAGTTGTGGGTTAATCCTGTGCTATATAGATGAGTTCAAACCAAAAACGGTCCAGACAACAAGTAGAGAGCTCATGTTTTATAAAAGTCTAGCAGAGTTTGGCTTGTTCAGCTTCAGTAAAACAAAGGCTGAGAGAAGATGTAATTGTTACCTGGACTATATTATAGTGGGAAAACAGCAAATTCAGTAAGTCATGTAAGCTAACAAAATAAACTGATACTAGAGGAAACGGCTATAAACTCATCATGAGTAAATTTAGACCAGAAGTTGTAAGGCTTCTGGCAATCAGAGTGTGAGATTCTGGAATAGCATTCCCAATAGAACAGGAAGGGTTCATAGGTACAAAACTTCTCCAAAGCATCTCATTCCACTCATGAGCTCAGTATGTGGTAGATGCAACTTATAAAAAACTGCACAGTTTCCATTTACAGTCCTCAAAGTGATTTTTTATACCAGTTGGTCTGGTGAGTGGCTGACTTATTGCTACTTCCAGGCAAAATACACCTCGAATACCCTGTTCAGTTTTGGGCCCCTCACTACAAGAAGGATGCTGAGGTGCTTGAGTATGTCCAAAGAAGGGCAACGAAGATGGTGAGGGGTCTGGAGCACAAGTCTTATGAGGAGCGGCTGAGGGAACTGGACTTGTTCAGTCTGGAGAAGAGGAGGCTGAGGGGAGACCTCATCGCTCTCTACAACTACCTGAAAGGGGGTTTTGGCGACGAGGGTGTTCGTCTCTTCTCCCAAGTAACTAGTGATAGGATGAGAGGAAATGGCCTCAAGTTGCGCCAGGGGACATTTAAATGATTGGATATTAGGCAAAACTTCTTTATAGAGAGAGTGGTCAAGCATTGGAACAGGCTGCCCAGGGAGGTGGTGGAGTCACCATCACTGGAAGTGTTCAAAAAACTTGTAGACGTGGCACTTCAGGATATCGTTTAGCGTGCATGATGGTGTTGGGTTGGACTTGATGATCTTAAAGGTCTTTTCCAACCTTAATGATTCTGTGAAAATGGATTTCCTGATTTCAATACTGAAGAGTAAAACCTTGCTGTGCTTTCTTCCATCTGACTGGAGAAATCTGGTGTTTCTTACAAAGTCACTTCTGGAGATGAACTGCGATCTGGTTGTTTTTTTATCTTCCCTTTCATGGATGGCCTTGAACTGATACTTTTAATGTCTTGTTTTTACCAGAAGGTACATTTTCTTATAACTCTCCTTTAAACCCTTTGCAATATTCCAATGTTTCAAAGAAATGAAAAGTTGGAGCAAATTCAGAAAATCAATAGTGAAACCACATACAGAAGTTACATTTTTCTTCTTTCTCTCAGTAGTCCTCATTCATATATGAGTTGAGCACCTATATTTACTCTTTTTGCCATAGTGCAACATAGGCAGTTTATAACAATTCTTAAGTCTTTTTACAGTCACCAAAACACTTGTCCTAGAGTTTAGGTCTGGGGAACACTCTTTCCTAGATTGTAGCCACCCAGCACACCAGTGTGGCCTCTTCCCTTTCATCTATAAAACCTCCCCCAAAGATTCACTTGGTTTTGTTTGGTTTTTTTTTTTTTTAACATAGGAATAAGTGCCAGGATCTTGCTTTCCATGGGTTGAAATCAGATTGTGCTGAACATATCTATCAGCTGAGTGCAGTTCATATCAGTGAGTTATTTGCTTCAATCACCTTTTGGTATCAGCAGGCCTTTTTGGGAGTACAGGGCATGCAAGCCCAGGTTGCTCGTCTCAGAGAGGCTGATCCACGGACTCAAATCGCAGCCCTGTACCCGCTGCTGCACCCCTGCTTTTCAACCCTGCAATTTTCTCCAAACTTTGAATGCCCTTGGCTTTGCTCAAGTGGAATGGGAAATTCTTCTAAAAAAAACCCCCAATGTTTCATAGAGTGAGAAACATGCTGCCGTTCCCACACTGACATCAAAGTTATCCCAAAGCCCCAGAAACAGCCTGAAACCAAGAAGCGGCACAACCACCTCATCACCATCCACGTTGTGGCTCCGCTCCACACAGGGGAGGAAGAAGAGAGCAGGGGAGACTCCCAGGAGCAGGAGTGATGCCTGGTACCCGCCTGAGAAACTCTGAATTAGCGGCTGGCGTGGGCTGCCCTTCTCCAGCCGCTGCAGTTGTCCGCCAGTTTGGGATTCACATCTGCAAGCCCTTGCAGGACATCGTCGTAAGTGAAACACTCTTTCCCCTGCTGCGGGTAGAAAAACAGGCTGGCTTTTCCACTGACAGCCTGTGGTTTCTCATTCACAAAAAAAAAAATTTTCCTCACATCTAGGAGGCTCGATTGTAAATAGTTTTATCAAGTGACTAATTTACCGCGACTGTGGTTTATGTCTGCAAGCTTTCTTCATCACTTGGAAAGTGCTACTGGTTATTCCCTAATCGTTACACAGGAACAGAGAAAACATTTACATTGACATGACAACATTTGTCTAGGAAACGTCAGTGGGTTCTTCGTTCGTGGTTAGGGACGAGCTGGGCTGGCACAAACCATTTCTTTAATGCGGGGAAGGAGAAAACAGGAAATAATTGATGATGCTTTATTAAGGATGGACATGGGCTACCAAGCTTCATCTGCAACAATAAAACCACCGTGTTGTATTTTGCTGCTAAATACTGCTCACTGAATCTTTAGGAGAAACGAGCAAACAAAAACCCTCTTTGTACCTTTGTTGCTTCAAGGAAGTTACTTCCCTCTCATCAGCTCGGTCGAGAGTATGGTTGCACCATGAGTACCAAAATGACTTAAACAAGCATCACTGGGGGAAAATGGAAGTCAAAGCATCAATCAGTTAATGTTAACAAGCGATGCAGCTAATAACCCAAAGCTCTGTTATTATGCCGTGCGTATAAAGGTCTTTTTGAGGCCTTAAAGAGAAGAAAATATGATAATTGATTAAAAGACTGTTTGAAAAGCAAAACCAAACCTGCCAACCTCTCATTATCTTATTATCTATAGAATCATAGGATCATAGAATCATTTAGGTAGGAAAAAAACGTTATGATCATCAAGTCCAACTGCTAACCCAGCACTGCCAAGTCCACCACTAAACCATGTCCCTAAGCACAAAATCTACATGTCTTTTAAATACCTCCAGGGTTGGTGACCCCACCACTTCCCTGGGCAGCTTGTTCTAATGCTTGACATAGTATGTATATACACCTTAATATCTATATACAACTTAATTCATAATTTCTGATTTAATTTCGTTCTTTTCTCTGCAACTCCAGCTGCTGGAAGCTCCACTCCCTGCTGTCTTTAAATAGATTTTTTAATGTGTAAAATACAGCAACACACTCATGCTACACCTGAGAGCTGAACACCCCAGGTTCCTCTATTCACCCATCATCACACTTCTTCTACACTCTGGCTCCCCCTCCCTTCATACACCTTTTTTCACTAAACCATGTTAAATTCAGATTTTTTATTTCTGACTATTCAAAAATCAGGGAATGATAATCAGGTAGCTGTTATTACTTATATATTTTAGCATGACATGTTTTTCCACTGCTTTGCCAAGTCGCTGCGTCAGAAAGCTGCTTTCCCCCACCAGGAGGTCACACAGCTCTAAAAGGGGCATCACGACCTGGGGCAAGGCAGGGAGGCACTCTGGGGCCAACCAGAGTCAATGGCTGAGGAGCAGGGAGATCTCTGTGATCCTTTTATGGGCCACACAAGAAAAACCACCCTAGTGGTGCCCATGCCACAAGGAGAGGAGCGGAAGCAAGAGCAGGAGTGGACTGGTTTCCAACCCCAGGGCCTTGGACCAAAAGCCTCAGCATCACTTGCAAGGAGCCTGCAATCTTCTACAGAAATAACTTACCGAAAGAGAAACATCTGTGACTTCTCATGTGTCTTAATACTATTTCAAAACTCATGCGACCCTTTCCTCTTGCAGGCCTTGACACTCGCCTGCAGTTTGTTGTTCGCCTCGCACAAACATTTTGTGGCCAGACAGTTGCTCATCGCTTTCTTTTCAACTATGGAAACAAAGCCCCTTGTCCTTCGCCTGCCCTTTTCACAGAAGGGCCGACGCTGCCGACAGTCCCTACGGGACTGTATTTGACTTAGTTAACATCTGGACACCGAGGTAGGTTTGCCAGGATGAACGAGGGGGCTACTGGGTACGTTGTGCATGGTTTGGTGAAGGGAGAGCATCTCTGCACGGTCCCACTGCTCACACTGCGGCTGCATCCAGCTCTGTGACACTTTACCCTGTCTAGGAACGATGCAATGGCCCTTCAAAGACAGCCTTCTGTGGCTCCCATCAGAGATTTTCAAGACCCACCAGATAAAGCCCTGGGCTACCTGGTCTGACCCCTGGTGGAACCTGCTTTGAGCAGCAGGTCAGACCAGAGGCCTCCAGAGGTCCCTGCCAGTCTCATTTACCCTATGGTCCTGCGGCTTGATGACCGTTGCTGCCTTTCAGAGCCGCAACCACACCCATGGGACTGAAAAAGTCTCCCACGGCTCAGCAGCTCCCGTCGGTTGTCAGGGCAGACACCACCATGGTGGTCGCTACTCACAATAAGCAGCAGCTTGACTGGAGATGGGGGAAGCTGCAGGGTGACCACAGCATGGCCGTGCGAGCGCTGCTCTAACCTCTCCGTTCCTGTAACAGCACTGCCTGCCCAGGCAGCCTTTCTCTTCGCAGCCCTCTCCCATCCAACGCCCCGCAGTTGTTGAGGGGGAAGATGACCAGAGTGGTACCTGGGCTCCGTGGCTGCGGGGGGCCTCTTTGGAAAGCATCTTATTAATCACTAGACCCAAAGTCCATGGGTTAGATCTTTGGCCACAGGTCTTTGTGGTGAGGAGGCCGCTATCGCAGTCTCTAGAAGTTGGTGTATGTTGTGGGCATGAAGGAACAGTGACCAAATCCAACACAAGCTACATGACTGGCCAAATCCCATTCTTACTCCCAGGTTTCAGGAAAATTATCGTCCTTCTAATGGTCTCTGAGGGAAACTAACCCAGCGTTTGCTAAGGACTACACTGTAACACCACCTCAGGGTTCCAGCCAAGATCAGGAATTTGCTGTAGATGGTTCTGGTTACAGCAGAAATCACTTATTAAGGGATAGTCTCTGCTCTGAAGATTTTGCACTTCAGAGAAAAAAGCACTTCAGGGAAAAGAGAGAAAATTTTTACATGGTCTTGTTCGTGATGAAAATTGTTGTCTCTGCTGACTGTTGCTGTATTATTTACATAACTCCGAAACTGCACGTGCAGCTGCCACTTTCCACTAGATCAGTGATTTTCAAGAAGTTACAAGCTAGTGACAATTTTAATGTACAGCCACATGTTTCATTCTTCCTTTTGCAGTAATAGTTACAAAATACTCTTTTTGCCCTGTAATAAAAGTGACTACTCCAAAAAGACTGAAACATTGCGATAAGAAAAGCCACACTAAGCAATAGTGACAACAATTAACGCTACATGGGTATTAATTTCCTTCTGAGGATTTCTGCACGCAAATCAAACACAAATTAATTCAGGCAGAAAATTGACAGACAATTTTTCCATTTGCCAAATGAGAACAGTGCCTTAATGAAGCAATTTGCCTATGGTCACATAGGAAGTTTGAAGCAAAACCAGGGACTGAATTCATACCTGATTTATAACCCTAGTCTTTGGTTATATGCCCATCTTTCTTCTCCAAGATTTTTAATTTCAGTTCTAAGTTTGTGGCAAGTGAATTAAAAAAAAATCCAGCTGCGTATCTATCTCAGTTTTACATCCAAGGAAACTACTTATGAAACATGCTCTAACACTTTCTCCATCAACTGGAGAGTGAAAAGTAGACTGGGACCGACATGAGTCTTGTTTTCTAAGAGTGACACCTAGAGTTTCATCTGAAAAAGTAAAAAGCTTTCCTTTACTCATCCAGTTTTAAAAGGCAATAAGCTTTTGTCTACACTTATTACTTAGAATTGCCAGTTAAATGTATTTAATACTAATTATTTTGCTACGTCCTTGTGAAGATGCAACACAATATTTGTTGCTAAGTGGCCTGTATATGGCATGTGTCACTTATCGCAACACTTCTCTATTAAATAAAGACCTTTATTTTGCAGATGCCATATTTCGCCTTTCATTCAGGAGTGTTTAATTGCTTTGGAAATGTGATTTGCATTACTGCACGAAGGATGCACCATGCCCAGAGATGTTACTGCTCTCGTTTTATAGACAAGGCAACTGAGAGTCCACCAAGTGTCCTAAGCCATACGGAAAACGAAGGCGAGAACCTTCCTGAGTTTTTATGCCATAAGTTAACTTGCTTTTCCTGTCAGATGGATGGAGGCAACAGGGCCGAGCCTTGCTGCAGCCTGACCTCCAACCCCTCCGCGGGAGGTCTGCTGGCTGCCCGCCCCGCAGGGCCGACCCCCGGGCACGCAGCATGGCGGCCGGGCTTGCCCTTCCCCATCCTTCCGCCGCAGGGCACCGCGCTGATCCCACCCACAAAGTGCTATTCGTGGGTTGTTTAATAATTAGACAAATCGCTTAAATCCGGACGGAAACTGTGAAAATTAGTCATCTGATCCATTTAGGCCCCTTTCAAAGTTCATCTGTCTCTTTGTGTGTTACCTACGTACCTCTGCATGCCTTTGAAAAACAGGCAGCCGTGTTCATTTTGTGAAATTATTTTTCGCCATTTTTTTTATCCACCTTTGCACCTTAGTGCAGCAGAAAACACAAATAATCTACATGCAATCATTGTGGACTGCTTCTGGAGTCTTTCTTTTTCAACACTGAACATCCACAAGGGGAGAAAAAGCAAAAAAAAAAAAAAAAAAGCAAAATTTCCACTGACTAGCTCAGCAAAATTATCCACAAGAAAAATCTTCGTCAATCTGAATCACCTGAAAGCATTGCCCAAGGATCCTCCCAATTAAAGGTGGACATTTTCCTCTTTGGAGGTATCACTGGCTCCCTTCTGCGGCAGAGAAGCAGCAGCCCCTCCTGCTCCCACAGCCACGGGGGTCCCCACACTGAGACCCCAGAGCCCAGCTGCTGCTCCCGCCAGCTGCGAGGACGAGACGATGATGTCTGATGAAAGCTAGTGAGGCCATGCTCATGGTCAGTTTTGTATTCCGTACACCACAGTTTGGACAAAAAACATTAAAACAGAAAGCAAACCTAAATCTCACAAACAGATGAGCTTTGTGAACAAATTCACAAAAAAAGGCCACTGCTTTAAATTAAAATTAAATTACGTGCTCGAAAAAGACCACGACATTAAGTGTATCACCTTTTCCACTGTCCCTCTAATTTACGATTTTGGTTTTAATTGAAAAATATTTTATTTTGAGTTGCAATCCCCTTGTATTAGTTAGACATTTGCCCCTACACTGCAAGCTGATGTTGATATTGACTCCACAGGATGGTGGGACTTTGCCGCGGATGTCCATTGACAGGGCGAACGTTTGAAACGATGGAGTTATGCTCTTATGGGTGAGCAAGTGAATGTGCCCTCAGCCAGTTACACCTCCCTTCCCTGGGGTGCCCCCGCTGCCCGGCTCAGCCTGCAACGAGCGTCGCATCCTGGGAAACCGTCAGGCTCCCGCTCCAGCCATGTGTGGCCAGGATGAGTCCTGCCCTTTCGGGTGGTGGGGTCCTGTGTCTGCCCTGGTCTGTCTCTGCAGCCTCCTGTTAATTAAAGCACTGGGCCAGCTTTCCCTGCTTCTTCTCCCTGAATGTGCTATTTTGGCAACAACTGCCTCCATGAAATTTGAAGGCAAGAGTTAGGACTGCGTTTCAGCCTCATTAGCCTCCTCGGTGTTATCTTGCTGCGTAAGGAGAGTTTTTTGAAACAGAAAAAAAAAAAAAAAAGAAATTCAGTGAGTTCTACATAATTTGGAGGTGATTCCTCAGAGCCAGGAATACTATGTTCAGACTTTGTCCGTTTTATAATATAGTTTGCTCAAGTAAAATGCAGTGGCCTGGTAAGGTACTGCAACAAAACCTGGTGTGTCGTATACTGCAGCTCCCTCTAGTAATAAAATAGCAAATAATGAAATAACGTAACACTACTAATGAAACAGAAGATTAAATCTGTGTCTCATTGCTAAATATGCATGGCGTTCAGCTGGAGCTGGTATTCCTCTGGAATAAGGGGCATAAGGCAGCTTTCCTCACCTCACCTGCTCCTTTTGTATAACTCTATGTACGTTCTGAATTGGCAAGTCCCTGCCAAATTTAAAATCACTGCGTAGGATGGCACATTAGGTTTGCTGTCTCCCAGAGTAAGAAAGCATATGTATAAGAACATTTTTTTTGTCAGACATAGCTATTATCCTTCACGAGGAACAGGTTTAAATTTATAGGTATTAGGTATTAGGAGCAATTTTAGCAGATGATATATTCCTCACTGATTGGGTCCTTTTATGTGGTGGGGTTTTTTTGTCGGAGTTTTTTGAGAATTATTTACTGGCTAGCTTTTATAGGACAGTTTGCAACCAAATTTATCATACAAAATATGCTCACTCTTCTCTTTCACTCCTACTGTGGTCACCTGGGCAATCTGTTCCCAAGCTCTGATCTTTCATGTCAATGGCCAAGGAAGCTGGAGATTGAAGATGATGTGGAAATGATACATGTCAAAAAATATGAACTCTGCATAGGGAAGCTTTAGGTCACCATCTGACTAATTACGTGAGAGGTAACATTGGCTTATTCATGTACTGTATTTCCTTTTGTCTGCATAACAGCTTTTCCATCTTCGGAAGAGTAATGAGAAATGGAATTTACCTGAGAATTGTCCATGGCAAACACTGTTGGATTTTTTTCCTCCTTTGATAGTTCTTCGAGTCAGCCCTTCTTTTTACCAAACCTGTGGGAGATACATAATCAGGTGACATCATGGTAACAGAAGAAAATGCTCAGCAAACAGACACTACCGCGTATGAACATTTCTTTACGTATGTGTTAGACTAAAACATCTCCATTTTACCCTAATGCGCTAACTGGTGCATCTAGTCAGCCCCTCTGAACTGGAATGTTTAATATGTGGTGACTAAAGTCAACACAGGGACATCAAGAGGCCCCTGCGAGAGTTGTGTGCCAGTGCCACGGCACTGATTAGCTGAAGTCCGGACTACACCGAGTGCACAAAGTGGACACTGTTATTGCTATCCCGGCACCATAGTCAGTCGGTGGTGCATCCACCATTGTACTTTAACAGAAAAATGTCCTATATTTCAGCACGTAACTAATATAATTACTGGATGTTAATTGCTAGAATACAAAGCTAGAAAGCCAATGGTATGACATGTCATTGCTTGTGCTGAAAGGTTCATGTCTTTATTCCACCATTCTTCATATTAGACGTAAGTATAAAGAAATTGCCTTGTGTTATTGAAGATAAGCCTTTGCATCTGTCTCAGATCATTTGTTATATAAAGCACTAATGGTTAAAAATAGTGTAATGTCATCAGAAGCTGCTGTTGCTGAGATTTGCTGAATGCTTTGGCAGGTTCCCAAAATGATGGCATCCTTCCTATTTTGAATGAAGTAGAGGGCACTAATGAGTAACTTGCACATTGCAATTCAATACTGTTTTTCTTTGGCTTTTGCCACAAGTGGCCAGTGCTGATGCAATGTGTTGCAAAGCAATGGAAGAACTGGAAGTGAAAGCCAGCCATGCTCCAGGTATCTGAGGCATCAGAAAGGACAAGTCACACAGTTTGTGGGCAGGGAGAGGTGAAGTGGTGTGCTAAGGAGCTGCTGGACTATGGGCTAGCACGTAGCTCTGATCACAACAGAAGCAGGTCACAAGGTGGATTCACTCATAGCTTCGTGCTTTCTTCCCTCCAGGATGCTGGGCAGTGATTTGCAAGTTTAAAGAAGAGATGATGCTCTTCTCTCTCCTCAACCCTCACCAGTCACTAGTTACTCACCTGGATGAAGATCAAAAGCCCACTAGCAGCAGTGGTGACCCTTCCATGAGTTCAGGAGTGTGGACAGCCAGGATACCTCCTACTGCTCAAGATACCACCTGTGCAGGGACCCCAGAGAGTTTCTGAGTGATCCCTGAAGTTATAGAAATGAAGGTGCTCTTACCATAACCAGTTCAGAGAGCACACGTAGTTGGATCCTGGAATCAAAAGATCACCTGTCAGAGACCAACCACCAACCCTGGGGTGCAAAAGGCCACAACGTGGAGGAATAACTGGCTCAGTCCTTTGGTGTCAGCACACCGATATTGTGCCCTGACACACCAGCCACTATGAGATCTGAAATTGTGCAGAATCTCAACCCTGTGGAAGTGCAAATATACAGATTGGGAATATTTTAATCACCTAGATAGTTTCTTCTGGTAGGTCATTAAAAATGTGAGAAAACTAGAATTCCATCTTCATTCCGTACCATACAACAGATCTTCTGGAAACCACTACCATCATTTGAGTAACAACTTCCCATAAATCTCATTCAAACCATTTTGCAATCCCAGTCAATGGTGATCCATGATCCATTTATTGTGTTTTCTGCACTGTGTGGTCTCAGGTAGAGCATATGACATCTGAAGGTCATGCATGAGTCATAGACCAGGTTAGACCAAACTCCACGGAGTATATTTATTAAGTATGAATTATTACTTTAAATTAATGATAATGATAAGCAGTATGTAATTAATTTTCTTGTTTAAATGTAGAATGGCTTGTGTATACTGTTGTATATGTATATACAAAAAAAAAAAGAAAGTATAGCTTAGCGGAGGGATTTTCAAAAGTGGTCCTCATTGCTTTGAATTGTAATCACACGGGGTGGCACAAGGCATAGCTAGATCTTGCCCACGGCACATGGGACATTGTGTCTGATCCGCACGGTTGCAGATTTCAAGTTACGCTCGTGCGATGTGTCCGAGGGCTGCCTGTGAGGCAGTCGACAGGCAGGCGAGACCAGAAGTACATCATGCTGCGGCTGTTCCGGAGGCTGCTCGTGTTCTGCAGGACAGGCGTAGCTGCTATGCCAGGCCAACTGCGAAAGCTCTTGAAAATCCCTCTTTATGCCACTGTGTTACAGGGGCTCTCCTTCAGCGGGACGGAGTTACGGCCACGTCCGTTGTATGTCCAGCTCTCGGTTGATTTTCAGGACTTTTGGGTAGGGATTTGTCATTAACATAGAAGCGGCGTGTTGTCTGTCACTTCCTCGCTCTTCATATGATGGTTTGTATGTAGGCCTGAATCCAGGGAAGGAGAATATCCAGCTCATGGATGGCCTTGTAGATTCCCTTCTCCCCAAGCTGTTGAGAAGATAAAGACGTTAGAAAAGAAACCACCCAGAGCTCTTTAACAGTGCAGCTGGGAGCCAGTGCCTCCTGCTCTTACCTTAAGAAACGTTTTCTTTAATTTTTTGACAGCGGAAGTTAACCTTGTGGATGGAGCACATGGAAGCTGAAGGGATGAAAAGAAACCAAAAGAGCTTGTTGCAGCAAAGATGCTGATGTAAAGACATAGTGATGAGGAAGAGTCCAACACAGAGTGTGGCACCATTAGGACTGCTGGTAAAACATGTGAACTCAGCATCGTTTCAGCATCTACAAATGTGTTATTTTACCTGTGTGCTTCATAGAAAGCTGAGTTCACAGCACAAAAAAACATCATATGAGCACCACTAAGCCTTCTCATTAAACACTTTCTATGTATCTCAGGGATCTTTACATCAGTTGTAGTTACAGCTTTCATACAGTACACCCTAGCTCTAAGATTCGAGGCCCTTTAACTTTGAATCTTCAGAGAAGGCGAGGCTAAGGGCTGAAGACTTTGCAAAGTACAGAGGGCAATTTTGCACATTTCTGCAAACCCTTCAAATATGTTTATAAAGTTAATTTATGCTTCCCCCTATTCTCCTGCCCATTCCTCCACTGTCTGGCTAGTTACAGGCTAATCCCACACACTTTTGTCAAGCTAAGCTTTCCATTAAGATCACTGGGAGTTTGCCAGCAAGACCCTACCCAGCTCCCAGACATCGCACACAAATCGGTCAACAATGTCTCGCAAAGTCCTGGCTCTCCCTCAGAGACACAGGACTCTCATATCACAGCAAGCTTTGAGCTGGAAGCTGGTTTTATGAAGGTAAGAACTGGAAAGCGGTCTGGCTGGGCTGTTTGGACCTGCCCCGGCTAAGCTTTCTGAGCAACACGGCTTGCCGACTGCCCCCCCTTAGCTCCCCGAGCTTTCCAAGGGGGACAATCTTTTTTTTTTTTTTCCCAGGGAAAAATCTGACATTTTCCGATCTATGAACAAGGACAACATGCCTGAAAAGGCAAAAAGCAAAGGTCCTGAACTCATACAGAACAAGGTGACTCCACTGAAATGGACGGTTAGTCCTTTCTACCTCACAGAGAGGTTTTAAAAAGGAGCAACAAATATTTTCTCTTTTAAGTCACCTTTCATGTTCCTTAAAGTCATCTTGCAGGATGAAAGTGTAAACAAAAGCAACTCTAATTTGTAAACCTTTAAAAATCTTCTAACTAGAGCAGTTCTTTCCGACCTGGGTCTTTTTTTTTTTTTTAAGATCAGCTTGTACGAAGCAGATTTCCACAGAAATTATTCAGTAGCAAAACTGACCTTAAATGACTACACTGGCTTGAGTGGTAATACACATTACAAACTCTGTTACTCCAGCATAAAGAGCAAGCAAACAAATGAGCAAGCAAGTAAGCGTGCTCATTGTAAGCGATGCTGCAATCTCTGTTAGAGGTCTACAAGCTCTGCCTACAATGATAGAGCAATGATTAAAAATTCTGCAGTGAACATATTGCCTTTCCCCACTCCACTCAAATAAAAGAAAAAACTTCCACAGTCTGCTACTGATGTAGGAACCAAAGTCTGACCTCAGAAGCAACTTCATACTGTTCACGGCAGTATTGCCGACTCAATAGGGCACATCAGCAAGTAAACAGGCTTTTGTTGAGGGCAGTGGTGTTGCAGGTGGATGCTCCCAGTATTCAAGGAAAAATATCTGTTCTTTTACTGTGCAGTCATACTCTAAATGAAAGAGCCTGCTTTCACTGCAGAAAAGGAATGTAGAAGTTTTAATACCCATGTGTTTTTTAAAAACGGGATGCGGGCTCCTAAATCATTGCAAAATATTAATGTTTCCTTGTTTGGACAAAACCAAGAACTAGTAGGGTGAGGATCATAACAAAAATATAGTACAAAGTCTTTGGAAGTGGTTTGGAGACAAATATTGTTAGGATTTTTAAATACCATGCATGCCTCTTGCTGACTGAGTTAGAGCCTGAGTTCATGAAAGAATATAGGATAGGTGTGTACATAAAAGTATCACTGTTGCCCTCAGTTGTATGAAGAACTTTATCCTTGAAAGGTGATAAATTCCTTATGTAAGTATGTTGCCATGGTGGAAATCGTTTCTGATAAACATCTTATAACTCAACCAGATAATAAAAACTAAAGAGCTTATGTAGATGGATGAATGAGTTTGCTAATTTATTGAGGAATATCATGATGGAGAAATCCCAAACTTGGTATTAGCAAAGGATCCATTACTTTAATTCTGTTCACTGTTTCTATTATCCTTTCACATGGTTTTGTATTGTTGACTTTGAATTAATACAGATATTTTAAAAATTGTTAGTTTCCAGAAATGAGATATCTCCTAGAAATCACGGCAAGCCATTTCTCAAAGAGCTATTGTTTTTCTACTACCAGAGGAAGTCTTTTAGAATCGTAGAATCATAGAATCTTTGGGTTGGAATAGACCTTTAAATGTCATCCAGTCCAACCACTCCACAAAGAGCAGGGACGTCTTCAACTAGATCTTCAACAGAGTCCCGTCCACCCTGACCTGGGAAGTTTCCAGGGATGGGGCACCTACCACCTCTCTGGGCAACCTGTGCCAGTGTTTCACCAGCCTCACGTGAAAAATTTCTTCCTTATGTCTAGTCTAAATCTGCCCTCTTTTAGTTTAAAACCATTACCCCTTGTCCTATCGCAACAGGCCCTGATAAAAAGTCTGTCCCCATCTTTCTTATAAGCCCCCTTGAAGTACTGGAAGACTGCAATAAGGTGTCCCTGGAACCTTCTCCTCTCCAAGCTGAACCACCCCAACTTTTCTCTCCTAACAGTATTTTTTAAGATCCAGATATGTTAATTTATGTTTAGACTTGTGTTGTGTGAAACATTGGCACTAATTATGAAAAAGAATGCAGGAGCTTTGAAAAATCTGCAGCATTTTGCCTCCATACAGCAGAGAAGCAAATGTATTACTAAGTTATATAGCAAGCTCCAGCCACTGATGGTATTTCAGAATAACTGATAGTCTGAATTCAGTCACAGTTGACAGTCTGAACTCCTCAGTGTATACTGGCACTTGTATAGGGTGTAATTGCTTTTCCAGACAAGAATGCAATCTCTGTAAAAAGTATATTGTAGCACAGAATATCTGGAATTTTGGTAGACACAGATAACCACAACAGGGTGTTGAATGCTGTGAATAATGACTGTAAATTGCAACTGTTTAGCATGGCTTTAAAGGCAGAACCTGAAAGCTGTTGGAGTTTTCTCCCATTGAGATTTGAATCGTTACATTATACAAATATTCCGGTTGTGTTCTGAGCTATAGCACTGCAAAGCTGCTTACTTTTGAATTGCAAATATTTGTGTGCATGTAGAACCAATGTCCTTTTCTCTCATGTTGCCATACAATTCAGATTAGACAAAGTTTTAATTCATTAACATTTCATTGACTCCTCATCCTGCCCTCACCTTTTAAAATTACTATAGACATTTTCCTGGTTATCCATGGCATATTTCACCCTAAGTCACACTCCACTTTTTGGGACACTGTGACTTGTGAGGACTGCAGGTTTGGGGAAGAAAAAAAAATAGCTATAGGACATAAAGTTTTAAGGCACACCTTGTTGTTATTCATCTGCCCTTAAAATAACAGCCAGGTAGTAAGACAAGATGAGAAATGACCCACAAGTGTCAGTGTCGTCTTAGCATCATAGTGTGATAGTATGCACGGGAGAAAGTGTGCTTTAATTGCTGTCCTCATGTCATTTACAAGGTGGGACGATGACACAGTGTTGGTAAAAGTTTCTCCTCCCTGGGACACCTGGACCCGCTCTAGGGACATTTTGCCAGTAGCATCATTCCCTGACCACCTACTCTGACTGCGGCCACAGCCGACGCATGGAAACTGCTCCCATGTGCTTTATAATTGCAAACCTGCTTACTCATGAGACACCACCAGCTCTTTCAAAATTCAATGTGGCGGCGCAGAGGTGACAAGCAAGTAAAGATTACACGCGTCCCATGGGTAGGCTGTTGAAGAAGGAAAGCACAGCCAGTGTTACACCATGGAAACACGAGGAGCCACATTTCTCCCTGTGATTGCCCTGTCTCTTTGCAGCTTTGGTGCTGAGAGGGCAGCACGAGGCGACACCAGCAGCAGGGAAGTGGCTTGTCTCCATGGTATCTCCACCACCTTGCCCACTCCCCGCAAGCTCACTCTGGGAGGAAATGAGCAGTGGTAAACTTCCCCGGCCCCGGCGGGGAAGCCCTCGGGAAGTTGGGTCCTCTGTGATGTGGGGCACAGCGTGACTCTCAATCACCCTCTCTATCTGCTGAAAACCTGTGACGGAGCCCTTCCCTAGACTTCCAGATGGACAAAGTTAATTTGGCTCTCAGAAATATACTCACACAGGCGTTCATGTTCGCTTGCAGGACCTGGAAGGCACTAATAACGTACAACTTGTCACTTCCTACTCCAAGATGACTGAAAACATTTTTCATGTAGAAGGAGAGGAGCTGATCTCGGACACTGCAGTTTGTCTGAAAACAAAACAGGTAAAGAGTTGCCAAATGAAAACCTCGCAAGTCAACTTCAGCCTCAAGCTTCAGCCTCGTAACAATATGTGTGTGTTTAGAAAGTGCACAATCAACAAAACATTTTCATGAATTTTAGTATCCCATTGGATTGCTTGGGATTTTTTTAAACAGCTCAATGTACTCCTGTGGTTTCTGAAGGCAAGGCGGGAGGATGCTGTGCTGGCCGCCAAAGGAGTATTGGTAAGACTGTCTCAGCTGGCCCTGCTGACTAGGTCTCTGCGTTAAGGAAGCTAAAATATCTCACGCACTTGTAATCACTTGCAAATAGGCACCCCAAGTTTAGTGTCTCACTCCCATGCTGAATCACACTGGGAGACCCTGATCTCCCTTTTCCAGTGCACCTGCAGGTGTCAAAGCCCAAAGCAGCTCCTTGGGCGTCCCGGCTGCTCTGCGGCACCCCGGCCTATCCGCCGTACTGCACACCCGTGGCAGAAGGTGCCTCGGCTGCCGGGATGATGGCTGTGGCCCTGGCCCTCACGCAAATGGGCTGGTGCCTGAAAGCACTGCTGGGGACGGTGGCGTGCAGCCATGGACTCACAGGAGGAACAAGTGCTACCACGAGCACAGCCCTCCCCGAGACGGCAAACACCCTCACCCCGATTCCCCTGGCAGAGCACCACTGCGACCGCCTGGAGAGAAGTGCCTCCAGCCAGGCTTTCCAAATCCCCCTCTTTCTCCCCGTACCATGCCCAACTCTCCCCTGTGTCCCTGGGGAATTTCCCTTTCTATGGGGCAGAGATAACACTCTTCCTCTAAGCGGAGGACCTCATTAAATGTGGGGCGGTCATAAATATAATGCCCTTCCCAATTAAACACAAGTGATTTTTGTGTCGGCTGTCATTCCTTTTCATCATGCATTGCTATCTCTACTGACCAAAGGAAAATCGAAGTAAGAAAATGGAAAACCGGTAGTATAAATCTTACCATAAACAGCATTTTTGTTGTCTTTTTAAGCAGTCTTGTGTTCTTGATGAGATCCTTCTGTAAAACATAATGTGCTAGTATTAATTAACCTAAGCAGAAGAAGGGAGACAGAGTTTTAAGTCTGGTTTGTACAAAACTTAGTAGCAATCATCATCATCATCATCATCATCATCTTATTCAGATACAGGATAAGGACTCAGCAAATCTGTGTTCCCATCCCAGCCTAGCTACAAACTTCTTCCATGACAGACTCCTTGGCAAACTCACCCCACCTCTCTATGCATCTTCTTTTTTCCCATCTTTACAAAAGGAGTAGCAGCATTACCACCCTGTCTCTCAGGACTGTAGAGATCATTCAGCTTATTAAAGTTTCCAGGTGCTCAGTAATGAGGCTGGCAAAGAAACATCTATAAATAAAATAAACTTTTCAACTAGTGGGATCAACTTACAGGAACAGATGATTTTAAACTAGTTGCCTTGATATACAGGTTCTCTGTCACTTGAGAGAGGAGTCCTTTTCGGCATGTATGCTTTCCTGTAGGTGACTTTTTGCCTTCCACAGTGAAAAGACAAAGCAGAACTAAAAAACGTCCAGATCTGAAAATAGAATATACTTTCATCTTCGCTCCCAAATCTTCGTGTCTCTACAGTCACAGCAGCATATGTGATACAGCAAGACTGGTTAGATGACAGAGGTTAACCTAATTTTGTTAACCCTCAAAGCAGCTTCTGCACGGAGATGCTCACGTAGATAACCTATTGCTCGTGTGCTGGCTGATCAGTATTGTTGCTGTGCTTTTTTATATATCTTGCTCCACTTTCAACAAATTTGACCACAATCATCTGTGACGTTTTTCTAAACGGTATCTCCATATTTACTGGCAGCAGGGTCAAGGTTTCCAAGAAAGAAGAACTTCCCTCTAATGTGAGAAGTCTTCTTTCATTTAAGTGGTGGACAAGTGAGGAAAAAGTAGTTGAGTTGGTTAATTTGGTTTCGTAACAAAATACGCCAAATGAGTGAACATTTTTTTGATCTTTCCACAAAACCTTATAGCAGCACTTTTCTGAAAGGTAATGGCCCGGAGGTAAAAAAAGTCTTTGCTAATTTACCCTAAGAAGCATTAGAAAATCAGTTATCTCTAAGGAAGTTGGACTGCACTGCCTTTGAAACTTCACTGCTCAGTCTTCTAGAAGTATTTTGTTTCAGGGGTATGGCAGCTAGTAGCAAAGGAGTTTGCTGTCTATTTTCATCTCTGTAATTAGTCTTTTGCCAGGGCAGAATTTGCCCTGGTAGAAGCAGCAGGCTGTTTAACGTGAAAGGAAGGGCTCCAGGGACAGCTCTGTTCAAAGGCCAGGGCATGCTTGACTATCAAGTTGCCTTAAGAGCCCACTGAGAGCCATGAGTACTGGGAAATAATGTGCAGGGTCCCAGTATACCCACCACAGAAGTGGTAAAAATAAAATCATACAGTTAGATGGTCACTCTTCTCCAGAGGTGCTCAGGCAGAGATTGGTCAGTCTATGTCTCTGTCCTGTTTCTGAGATAGACAGCCACATGCTGAGGGTTTCTCAGGTACCACTCCAGACATGCAAAGAACATCACACCAAGGATAGTCTTGGAAATCCTGAAGTGACACCAGTGATGTGAGGCTGTTAAGCCAAGGATAGATGTAAGTCAAATGTCAAGATCCCTGGAACTGGTTGAGGTGTATGCAAGAAGAGGGAGAAAGCACGTTTTGGTCTAGCATAGCAATACTTCAGCCTACCATGGTACCATTTTTGCTGGAAGTAAAAGCAAGCTCTTGAAATGTTCACCCAGGGCAGAGTTTTTTGCTCCTTTAATGTGTCAAGAGCAGCACAGAAAGGCTTATACAGATCAGAGAAAATGATTTAAACTACAACTGAAATGACTCAAAGGGACCTTGAGTTGCCAGAGCCAGCGGCAGAGTTGTAAACCCTTCTAAGGCACCACCAGCTCACCCATGCCCCAGGGACATGAGCCAGCTCTGAGAGGAAGAAGGATGAGACGAGCTAAATAATAAACTCACCCCAACCTTGATCCCGCTGACCATCTACACAAACAAACATGCATGCAGCCTCCAGGCCAAGCTGGACTTACATCCAGCTTCAATGATGCCACCTGGATCAACTCTAGGAAATGCACTTTACCACAGGACCATCCACACATCCCAGTTAGCTTCACCACCACTGAAGTGCTCATAGGGTCCAGGGCCAAAGAGGGAGGAGAGCTTAGACTTTTGGAAACCGGAAAGACCTGAGGGCCTCTGTGTATTTTAGTGCTTACTTGAACTGTGGTCTCTACTTAAGCTCTCTAAATGCTGTCAGGCTTGCCAGGTGAGGTGCACCAAACATCAACATACAAGGTATTTGGTCAACAGATCAGCCACTT
Organism: Phaethon aethereus; assembly: GCF_964289735.1. NCBI lineage: Eukaryota > Metazoa > Chordata > Aves > Phaethontiformes > Phaethontidae > Phaethon > Phaethon aethereus. Next base: position 40,274,330 of record NC_138575.1, read on the forward strand.
CTAGTTTGTCTCTGGAAGAAGATCTCAGGTGATAGCAAAAGTAGAGTCAGAATGCAAAACTGTCTTGGGTTCCCCAAGGTGTGGTACTCCCTGGTCAACAGTTTTCCTCTAAATGGAATAAATGGGTCATATAGCCAGTCACAAGAAAAATCAATAATTTTCAACATCTCTGAAACTTCTGATGTTGCTGGAAAACCCTTGAGCCCACAAGTTTCATTTTGTCTGTTCTGTGAGCTCCTATCACTGTGCTTAGAGGGCTGTAGCAGTGACACTGTTGCATCGTGCTCTAGAGACCTCCACACGTGAATCAGCAAACATCTTAATGAATTGGCTAACTTTTCAAATGAGTGGTGTAAAAGGATGCAGATGGATGCAGATGCACGGTGACCGTATTCAAAAGAAAAAAAATAAAATCAAAAGGAAATAGGGCTTTCCTATCTCTCCTGTCATAGAAGGATGGTGGATACATTCAGTATCTGATCCTGTAAGATCGGTTACACTTCCACCCCTTTTGGTATGCTGACTTAATTACTAGTCAGAGAGTCACCAATATTTCTTAACTTTCTCATCTGTTACCTGTTCAGAACAAAGATGGTCTTTTCCTCTGGGGTCTCGTGTAGTGCTTTGTACACTGGAACTTAGTGCCACTTTTGCACTCAGACATAATTATGGCATAAATTATATAGAATACCAAAGAATCAGTATTATTCAGTATTTTAAAGTTGTATGAACCGGAGGAAGAAACACATTCAGGAACACCAGCCCTCTCAGCAATGAAGACAGAGGAGATGTGCAAAGCTTTGTATGAGTTATGGAACTGATACATTCAGAGCCAGTCTGAGGACAGCAGCAAGACACACCACCAAGCATGTTGACTTCCAGACCAAGGCTGGGAAGCACAGGCGCTCAAGGAGACAATTTTCCACAGTATGTAAAATTTTATATGTACAGTATCAATGAATACTAAAAGAACAGTCCAATACTGCTAACACACACAATATTCATGTGTTACATTAATACAAAATATGCAAATTTTATGATCACGAGAATGAAGGAGAAAGAAAATAATTAAGAAAAAAAGAATAAGAAAAACTAACAGAGTAGACAACTTACTTATTAGAGAAGAAAATCTTGCCTGATTTACCCTGGCTAGGGACTAAGTTTCAAAGAAGGCTGTGTGTGACCTGTGCCCTGCATAAATGCATGAGACCACCAGCCTGGAGAAGATCCTTTCTTCACCATCTTATCGTGAACCATGGAATTGTCTTGATCTGTATGAGTTCAGTAGACATTATTAATATTAAATTTTCTTGATTTATGTAAAACTAACAGATACATCTACCACTGATGCAAAGTTCCATTGGTCTATTTAAGGTAACAATCATATCTACTGGTTGTTTTGCAGCTTAATTGGCTTTCTGATCTCCATCCATAAAAACCTTGTCTAGTTTCTTACTTCTGAATCTTCTCACCTTTCACATTTTCTGTTTATTTTATTTCCTGTTAGTATAACTAGAACTAAATTAGTCGTATACTTCCTATAAACGTTACTCATATTTGCTTAGCTGCTGCTAATGTTATGTTGTCTCTTAAGACTATTCTCTATTATTTCTTTTGTTCCCTTATCCTGTTTAATTCATTTTGGTCTTCTGAAAAATAATATGTCTGCATGAATAGCTGCAGTATTTGTGCTCAGAAATATGACTTAATGAGTAACAACAAGTTCTGGTGAGATTTTCCAAAAACTGAGGGTGACAATAATAGTGTAGGACACAAAAAATTGAGATATTCTAAGTGCCTTCGCTGGGGAGAGACGTTCGGAGTGGAGCAGCTCCAAGCATCCAAAACTAATTCTGCAACTATCTGAGCATGGTTGTAATGAATAAAGGCATGCGGGTAACCACAAAATACCCACCAGTATTTAAACACTGATTCTAGTAACCTTCTATTATTATAATAGGAGCCTTCAGCACTGCTATAGATTTTGTACAATTACTGAACAATTATGAGCCAAGTTTTCAGACTTGAGTACTTTGATTACCCATGCAAACTCAGCATGTAGGCACCCAACAATTCACTGTCACCAGCTTCAATAAAAATTCATAAAAGGCAGGGAAACATCAGAATAGCACAAACAAATATTACTAGCAGGTCCTGCTTAAATATTGTACGTACACCGTTCTGGTTAATAAAAATCTCTCCATAACTGAAATTGGGACAGTGTAAAAAAAGCTAAAAACCTTTGATGCCTAAGATTGGATGTCAGTCTGGTGCCTTTCTCATCCTTAGCTACGGAATCACTGCACTTATTCCCACGACACACCCACACTACATGGTGCCTGTCTGGATACTCCTCAACTGCCTTTGTTGAGGAGCAACAAAGGTTGAGGTTGGGAAGGACCTCTACAGATCATCTTGTCCAACCCCCCCTGCTCAAGCAGGGCCACCTAAAGCCAGTTTCCTAGAGTTATGTCCAGTTGGGTTTTGAATATCTCCAAAGATGGGACTCTACAACCTCCCTGGGAAAACTGTCCCAATGTTTGGTCACCCGCACAGTGAAAAACCATTTTTTTGTGTTCAGATGGAGATTCACGTGTTTTAATTTATGCCTAGTGCCTCTTGTCCTGTCACCGGGCACCACTGAGAGGAACCTAGCTCTCACTTCTTTACCTGCCCCCCCAGCCCTCAGGTATACACATTGATTAGATCTCCCTGAGCCTTCTCATCTCCAGGCTGAACCATCTTGGCTCTTGCTGCCTCTCCTCAGATGAAAGATGCTCCAGTCCCTTAATTATCTCTGTGGCCCTCCACCACCAAGCCACACATCCACCACACTCAGAATTTTTTCACTCTATGCCTTAGACAAACTTCATAAAAATTTTAAGGCATTAAGTAACACAAATAAGACTCAAACCTAGACAAAGAAGACAAACCAACGAACCAAAAAAAAAAAAAACCAACCCAAACCCAATTACATTTCCTCTGAGCATTTGCATCTCTTTGCACTTTATGAGTAACATCTTTTGAGCAAGACTCAAATGTGAATCGCTATAAAACATACTGTTAATCTCTCATCTTCAAGAAATGGCACAGACTGGTTCAAGTGGTGGATGTCCCTGTGCTATGGCCTGGTTCTGTGTTTTGGTTTGGTGGCAGATGTCCAACAATTGTCTGTCAAGCTAGTTTTACTTCAGCTGTCTGATAAGAAGTTCTCAGCACATTCAATCTTTTCAGAGACAAATTACAGAGAATATTCAGGGTCATGTTTGAAATCATCAAGGTACTAAAACTAAAATATTCCCTCTGTGCACAGAAAATAGACAAGAGTTTAAGTTTTCAAAGCAGTAGTAATTTTTATGGCCAACGGTTAGCTACTTTGAAAGAATGTTCAGCACTCCTTGAATATCTTCAAATGTCTCCAGCTATGTAATTAAAATCAGTAATGGCTTCACGGCTAGACAAGGAGCTGAATTTGACATAAAATCTTTATGTATGTAGCCTTTACTAGCCTGGTAGTCTAATGAGTAGACCGCTATTTGAGAAAAGAGATTATGAAAGAAAGAGATATGAAAAGGTGTTTGAGCATATTCACATCGTTCCCATCAACCAGTCAAGTTCTCACTTAACGACAGTGATTCAGTCCCCAAAACTCTTTAGAAAACATTAACCTGCTACCACCAAACTCACACTAGGAAATTCCTGTACCGTGGTATTACTGCAGAGTGTACAGACGTGCTTGGCAGTAACAGGCAGCTCGGCTTGCCCACATAGGCAGGTGGCTATTCCAAACTTTCTTCTTTTTCTCTTGCGACATAGAGGAGTGTTCAAGAATCTGTGACCTGCTTTCTCTTGTAATTTCAACATGGCTTTATAAAAAGGTTGTACTAAATTTCTGAAAGGAAAAAGCAAACCGGATGGAAACCTGAGCCTGATTCAGGGGGAGGAGGATGCCCACAGCTGCTAGGCTGGCAGAAGTGGGTCAGTTTATATGGCACCACTCTTACACTGAAAAACTTCTCTCTCCTTCTACCTTTGTGCACCGTTTTTCAGTTCTCTCTCTCCCTCTGATTTTTTTTTTTTACCCTTCTTGCTTGCTTCTCTTTTCAAATTTAGTTTTTAAAGGTTTTTTCCTGTCAGTTCTCTTAACCCAGGACATCCCTGAGCACCCTGGCAATGCCAGCACAGGGTGCTCGTATGGGTCTATGAGTAAAGTCAACTGGGAGCTGCGCTAGAAGACTGTGAAGCTGCAGAAACTATAGCCTTCATCCCAGAAAGATTTCTTGGTGTTAGAAAAGGACATTATTTAAGATATGAATTGAGCAGACTGCTCAGAGGCGGCTGTGTCACTAATGTAAAGTCCTGTGAGAAACAGATTTTGAAATGTCATTTAAAATAGAAATTAAATAGAATTTCTGGACAATTTTCAGAAACTAGAGTGATACCTTAGGACATACTGCGCTGTAAGTAACCTAACCCAACACTGGTGAACAATACTGGCATTGAATCTTTCATCTGACAGGGCCATGTTAACGGCAGGCAGCAAAACAAACCACATTAAGAAAAATCATTATAGTTGATCTTTATTGGCAAGAACAGACTTTAATTTAAAAAAAAAAAGTATGTAGGAAATGCTTGCTTGCGGTGTATTTCCATAGTCTCAGTAAAGAAGTGAAGTAATCCATTTGGTTTGGAGTTAAAGGTCTTCTGTTTGCTGAAAACTGAACCAGTTTTAGCCTGCCACTTTTGAATACCAACAAAAACTCCTGCACAGTAAAATGGGAAATACTTGCCAAGCCATCTCTCAGGACATCTCCCTCTCTCAAGTGAGATTTGTGCCAAAATCCTGGCCGCTGTTGGACTGACTGTCACAGAATGGCTGCCACCTCGACTCTCCAGTGGTAGCAGCAGAGAAGAAAAGTGAGGGGAAGCACCAGCACAGTAGGCACAAAGATGATGCTCCAGAGCATTTTTCCATTGGAGGAGCCATTATCCCACTGGTGAACTTAAACCTATTGGTAATAAAGCTGCTTCCCTCAGTTACATTTCCCTTGGAAGAGGTCCTTAAGCCCTAAGGAGTCTGTGGCCTTCAGTCAGAGATTGCTGCCATGGTGCCATCTCCCCAGCTTTCGTTCAACAACCCCTTCATGTCTCCGGACCTGTCCCACTGTGTATCTCTCTGCCGCCTTTGCTGCTTTCAATGAATCTCATCAGCAGGGGCATTTTCTGTGGGAAATTTACTCATTTAATTATCAGATATGATCATGTCTGGCACTTTTTTGCTAGAGAACACATGGGAGCTGAATAGTGAATGACTTATGAGAGGTTCATTTTCCAAAGCATGTAAAATCCTGTGGCACAGGCCACTACAGAAGTACCTGAGCGTGCAGTAAAATCTGAGGTTCTTGTTGGCAGTATTTATAGAAAAGAGACCATATTGCCAAGACTCCTAAAAGTTATAGAATAATAAAATATCACAAAATGTAAATAGCACTTAGAGAGAAAGCACAGACGCCACATGTCAAAATATGCATTGAGATTTTTCACTTCAGATCAGGGAAATTTTGAGGGTTTTTTCCAATTAAAACAATGGGGAAACTGTGTTACCATCTAAAAGATATAATTGCTTAATGCAATTAACATAAATAAGTCTAATTCAGCTTATATTAACAGTGATAGTGATTAGATCTAGAAACCCAGGAAATAATAATAACAGTCCCATATCCTACATTATTTATAATTTATTTTAGAAACTTAGGAAAAAGGACAGTTCTGATTATATATAACTTTGGATAGCTTGCTTGTCTGAAGCTTTAGTCTTCAGTCTATTTTTAGGCTTTAGTCTTTACTTAGTCTGTAGCCCAATATGAAAGAACACGCACAATATTTTAAATTAAAGAAGAGTCGTTTTACAAACATCTTTAAGAGCGTCTTAAAAAAATCAGAAAATTCAATCTCTTAATATTTGTAGATTTAGTAAAGTTTGTAGGGAATCCTTATGTGCAGAATTACAGTTAGAGACCCAAGCATTGATTTTACAAACTCCCATATATCCGATTAATTGTGTAAATGTGACAGAAGTTTAAATCATCTTGTAGGAGTGAAGTGAAACTAATTAGAAAGTTGTTGATGTTCTCCATATGAAAATAGCTACTTTTCATTTTTTAAAATACAGAGCCATATTTTCCAGCAAACACCAAATGAAAATTTTTTTCTTTTTTTTACAATTTAATATCAGTACTGGGCTTTCTAGTTTTTGAGTTTCCAGGAGAAAATCAACAATGATGTAGGAAAGCAGCAAATGCATTAATTTCTTCACAAACCCATCTTCTGTCAGCAGAAATAAATATTCCAATGGAAAAATGCTTCCAGTCTTAATCAAAGCTTCAGAGTTACCATTTGCTGCCAAAAAAGTAAAAAATTTCTGATTGTTCATACTTGCTACATAAGCAGAAAGAAGATAAATCTATACCTCTCTGTACAGGCTGGGAGAATCACATAGCAGCCTTGGTTTTAATGACTTTTTTCCCAATTCTAATAAAAACTTGCAGTGCTTGTACCCATTTGTGAAGAAGTTTTATCAGTCTCACTGCAAACTTTAGTGAATTTTCACACAGTACCAGACACCAAATCAGCTCTTCATGGGTTATAAAATGTTTCTTCACATTTCCAGGTTTAGAAACCAAATTAGAAAACAAATTTTTCCACATGGAAATTCCTTTCCTTGGGAAGGAGCGTTTTTCTAGTAGATTTCCCTTCATTCAGCTCAGCAGCTCCACAAAAATGAGAAGTTTTGTTGCCTTGATAGTCAACCAACCATTTTCAAAGCTTGCAGGCAAGAAAGTATCCCAGGTCTGAAAAGTTTGACCAAACCTCTAAGCATATTGAGGTTTATTTTTACCAATCTGTCACTTCTGAAAAACAAACATTTTATTTATCATATACTCCTGTAACCACAGAGCAAAGAACAGGAGATAATTTATCAATCTGCAACCTCTCTCTTATCTCGGTTCTGGTAGTGAGGTTACAGCATAAACCTAACCCTTCCAGCCAAAACTTCATACTGCAGATCTAAGAAATTCTCTGTTTTACTTTTCAGAAGTGTAGAAAAGATGAGTTGCTCCTTTCTTCCTATTTTCAGAGAAACCTCACATATTTGTCTCACCTAAAACACATTCTTTATTATTTATTCATTTCCAATGTCACTGGGTTACCAACACAAACTGAAGTTCATAACTGCAAGTAGTCTAAAAAGCACCAGTGGAAAACTGTTAAGAAATGAAAAACAAAATTTAAATTTACATTCTTACTGCCAAAAAGTTTCCAAAGTAAAATGGCACAGAGAAAGCCGCTTGTTTCCGCTTCTTTCTCTTGCCAGTCGCTTCACCCGTGAGCAACACAACACTCTGAAGTTCGCGCCTGGGATTTGTCACGCCCAACCATAGACCACTGGAGGATGGATGTCTGAGTCTGTGCTCATCACCTGGGGCTGATGGAGGAGATGAGGCCCTCATCTGCCTACCATCCCTGCTGCTGACGGAGCTAGAGACAGGCTCTGCGAGGACCTGTGGGCAGCAGCTCAGAATTTGCTAGCTAGTTTTCTAGGACTAAAGCTAGGGCAGATGACTCGTACAGGGCTATTATCAAAATGAGCAAAAACTGTGGTGTGTTACCAGTTTGCAGGATCAGAGTCTTGGTCACTGATTTGTGTTCCCAGTCACTGCCCAGAAGTCTTTGTCATGCAACAACTGAATCATTGACAGATTAAAAATGAGAGCACAATGCCAAGGTTGAGCAGGTCCCTGGTTTGGAGGCTTCAACCTCACATGTTTAGTTCAAGAAGCCACTTCACGTGCAAGTAACTGTCTTGGATTTTCTGAGACACACATGGGTCCTGCCAAACCAAGAAGCTTTTCTAAACTTAATAAAACCTCTGTTACATGCAGGAGCAATGATCACTATATTGATGTTGACAAGTTAATGCCTGTGAAATAATCATAGTGTCTGCTAAATGTTGTGCTTGACAAACAAGTATTCTCCATTTTTGCATTACCAAACTAAAAATGATAATCCACAAATCCGGGATTATCTGACTAAAATCTCAGTTGTCCCTTTTATTTGTGGTAAAATATGAAAAAAAAGAGTGCAAATCTGAATTTTCTTCTGTTATTTAAGACTGACAGGAGTCACGTTATAAAGGATAACTACTAAAAGGGAAAAGTTGGTCAAAGCAGAAATTTTAGAGACAAGGGGTAACGATTTTAAACTAAAAGAGGTTAGATTTTTTTTAGATATAAGGAAGAAATTTTTCACAGTGAGGGTGGTGAAACACTGGCACAGGTTGCCCAGAGAGGTGGTGGATGCCCCGTCCCTGGAAACATTCAAGGTCAGGTTGGACGGGGCTCTGAGCAACCTGATCTAGTTGAAGATGTCCCTGCTCACTGCAGGGGGGTTGGACTAGATGACCTTTAAAGGTCCCTTCCAACCCAAACTATTCTATGATTCTATGTTTTATAAGAAGTATTCACCTAAGACAAAGCCTGGATAGCTTCAGACCAACAAAAAAAGGTCACTGCAATGACAAGCAGTGTCTCATCTTTATTTTGGAACCTCTGCTTCCCAAATAACTATCAATACGTTGGACTTTATGGAACAAGCCTTTCATCGGGGCAGCCCAATTCATCACTTCCATCTTAACATCTGTGTTGAAATCTTTCACCTTTTCTTTGTAATATAATTAACTTGATACATACACAATTTACAAGCCTGATCTTATACACTTTGAAGTCAGTAGAAGTTTTCTTTCTCTCTTCTGTGGAGCAGGACCAGATACATGATGAGCTAATCCGTTGGGGATTTCTTACATGTCAAGGATCCTAATGCAAAAGACAAAACAGAAAGTCAGTCTTCTTCTGATTGCATAGATTTTAGACTTTACCACAGGTACATGATTGCCCCATTCCTTTCACAGTTTAATGAGCACCATCACCACTCCCTAAATGTGCTGTAGAGTCAGAAGTGATCCTCTTTTGGAAAACTATAGGACAAAATAAACTTTAAATAAGAGCAATTTTGCAGGTTTTGGAAAACACTATCGTTTTTCATTCAGTCATTTGAAACTAGGGCTACAGTTTCCATTGAAGAACCTTGCTGGTTCTTACAGAAACAACCATACCACAGTTTCAAGTCAGTTAGTCAAAGACACATTTTTCAGTATTTTTTCAAAATACTTTGATTCATATTGCCCTTAGCAAAACAGAAAATGTTTTTAGTTTTGAAGGTTTGCCCTTTCTCTTTATTCAATCTTTCTTAATCCTAGAGAAGAAAAATGGCCTAATCTTGGAAATGTTTAATGCTGTGCCATAATTCTTCATACTAAAAAAATGTTGACATTTTGGTCTCATGAGCTAATTTTCTGAAGATAAAAGGACAGGTCTTCTCAAAATGCTTTTTTTTTAATTACTCCTTGAGGGGGAAAGATGTAGCAACATCTTCTTTTCTAAACCACTCATCAGTGAATTCCAGATTAAATTATAGCAATCAATATCTGTGAATTTGGCCAGGGATTTGGAATTTCAAGATTAAACAGAGAGAGTGATTTCCTAGACTTCAGAAGAAATCTTTTCACTGATATAGTTGTTTAACACTTTTGCTAGTGGTGAAATTCATACAGTTCATCTGATAAGGTCTGCAGCTGCGTGTTAACCAAGAAAAAGGTGTTACAAATTGATGTGTGTTCAGAAGCATGTGTAGCCCCGGAAATGCCATCAGCCTTAGCATAGTTTGTTTTTTGCAATTTACCTCACCCAAATAAGACTTCCTAACAAATTCCTGAAAGGCATAAAATCCTGGTCTGGATCCCCTGAGAGGTTACGTTACTTTCCATCCTCAATATGTTATTTTATGTAACATGTCATTGGGTAACGGACTGCCAAAAGTACCCTGGGCTCCACAGAACTGCATTGAAGGTTTTCCTTCTTTCCTTGGCCATTACCTTCTTCCTGGCAACATCATACATAAGGCTGAGATTGACTGTAATGTGCCAATCCTGCTCCACATTAGCAGGCCAGTTCTGCTCCAGATTACACCAATTTTAGGAACATCCATTGGGTACTGATGATGACGGTGACTGAAAAGGTTATCAGGCATTTACTGTTGTTCAGTGCAGTCCATACTTTCTTCAAAGCAGCTAATTGTTGAGCTAATTGTGCTTTAAAGCACAGGCTGACATAATCACATGCCACTGGTTTATCAGGATAGCTTCAGCTCTTTGCATTGCCTAGAATATACTGCCAGCAGCAAACTGGAAATATCAACCCTCTATTATTATAGGTCACTTAAGGAGTATTATATATATTCAGACACAGAATATGTAAATCCCATAACTGAGTAACACTCCGTGCAATGTATTTAAAAGACGTTTCTTAAACCGTCACCAATACTTACTCAGCAGGATGTGGAAACTTCTATTCATGCTTTGAGTTCCCCTGTCTTCACAATATGAAGTTTCAGGAGTAGTTTAAATGTTTTATAATTATCTGTGTGGCGAAAAAGAGTCCCTGTTCTGGTGACCTAATGGAAGTGAAGGGGAGGAAGAGCCAATGAAACGCAAATTTGGCAGTAGGCAGCTCTGTCAATTTTTTGCTCAGGAAGAGGTCCTCCAGTCTCTACAATGGAGGTGTCCTCGATGAAGGATGTGGAGCAGGTGCCTTCCCTAACAGCACTAGGTCAAGGACCTCTGGGAATTATAAATAGTCCATGACTTGAAGGCAGGGTGAGGAAAGGAAAACAGAGCAACGGAAATTAGAATTACGTGAACAACAGAGTTTCTCTTTGGTGATCCAACCGAAAAATTAAACAAAAAAAATTCATTTTGGGTCAGCCCAAAGCACTTGTCCAACTCAAAATGAAACAGCTCATTTTGTTTTCAAATCTCTTTTCAACCTTTGAAAGAAAATGTACATAAAACTCTAAAACAAAACACTATTTTGAAGTGTAAAACTGAAATATTTTATTCAGAAAACGTCAGAACGAAATATTTCAGCATGTTTTTCCTTTTTTGAGCTGTAACTATCAACAGAATTGAAACACAGCTTGCCTGACTAAAAGTACTTCTTTATTTTCTTTTGGTCAGTAATTGTTTGTCCCAGACATTTCCTCTGGTTGTAAGGGAAACCTCCTCCAACTTCTACTTCCTTTGTCTGTTCAAAACTGACCATCACCCACCGTCCTTCACACACCCACAAGTCAGACATGCCCTGTAAGAAAATCTATGAAGGAAATTCTGCAAAATTTGCTGTGTGGCATTTCCAGGGCTTCAGCTTATGAGGTTTCCATGGTAGAGTCTTCCAGCTGGTGGTTTTCAGGGTTGGAGAAGTTAATAAACAGTTTACTTTGTTTTTACGCTTTTGTGGACAAATGGGATTTCATCTGGGTTTAGCCCCAGTGTGGAAACCTTGAGAGATTGATTTGACATTTCTGGGTAGGGCAGCTCAACAAGGACAATGTGGAAGAGGCCTAAAGAAAGCAGAAGAAGGAAATAAGTTAATTATCTGTTTGTGAAGAGATGATATCAACGAAGGTCAGCATGTGTGGTTCATGGTCTATTCTCTATAATCAAGGAAGAAAACAGGTACTTTCAGGGCAAAGTCCTGTCATGCTGTCCAAAGGCACAATCTTTATAAACCTCTAATGTTGATGAGATGAATGATACCTGAATAATTCCTATACCCTCCATTGACTATAAAAGGAGCCTCATGTAGCTTGGGGATAGGCTGTGTCTGTCAAAGGTCAGTGAGATGAAGTCCCCATTTGGTGCTTAACTTCCCTCCCTTTGCTGTCAGCTGTCGCAAGTTCGAGTGATACGAGAAAAGATGTTGGCCAACATTATTGCTTATTGCACAAGAAAGAAAATAAATATCCTACTGAATATAGCAAAAGATTAAACCCCTAACATAGTAATGTTGCACCAAATCCTGGCTGGCTGTCCCTGTTGAGTCACTCCTGCCTTGACTGTGAACCGGCATGTAATTCGTATGTGTGGAGCAAAGTAAGCCATGCTGATTGCACCTAGTTTGACAGGTAACAGGCATCCATCATCCAGATAGATCGTATTCCAGTCTAGTATGTGAGTTCCCACAAGAAAGTGTTATTTCGGTTCACATAAAGCTTGTTCAAATTAGGTATGGATGGACGCTTTTATCTCAAATTTGCTCTGGTGCAATGTGGGATAGTTTAATCTCACTTCAATGCTGCCTAACTTCAACAGGTGAGGTAAGTCACATTAAGACTAACTATTTTTGGACTAATTCAATTTATCTTTGAATGTAATTGATGGTAAGGTAGATCAAGGTAGATTTCCTGCCAACATTTTTCCCATATTACAGTAGTTATTAATGGGGTGTCTCCTAGATATCCTTTTAGCAAGATTTTTTTCTTATGAATGTCCCTGATATGCTGTGTTTGCAAATATTCACCCTCCTCACCTGCACTGCCACCTGAGTCTTTTATTTGAGGACTTTTTTTTTTCTTTTTTTTTCAGATGTGAACAGGATTCCTGTTGCCCTGGTGAAGAAACGGTAAAGCCTTGCTCAAGAAGTCTTTACCAGTTGCTGACAATCCACTATTACATATTTCCTCTGGCTTTCTCACTCTTTGGATGCTTTTCACCTCTTTAACCTTGGTCCAGACACCGATGTCCCTGTCTGAACCAGAGCAACTCCTCTGTCTTTGCCCAGGGAACATTGCTGAAGGACCTGATAACGGTAGACTAAACTGCTCTTCAGTGACTTCTTTGGGTTTTTTTTTTCTCTGGGAGCTTGCATTGAGAGTAGGCACCAAGAATTTCTCTTCAGAAGTGCTCTCAAATCCCTGATGCTGCAGAGTGCCCTTTGTGCTCAGGGTGCCTATGGGGCAGTGAGAAGTCAGAGTTTTCCCTTAGCAACTGCTGCCTGACTCCTTGTCTCCATCTCATCTGACCCACGGGGGACAACAGCTTGGGACTTTTCACCGGCAGCTATTCAAGACAGGATCTTGTCTATGGGCATACTGAGGCAGAATCAATGAACCAAACCAATGACTCTCAGGAGTGATGCTACTTTTCCCACCACCCCTCACAGAAAGGCTGACCCACAAAGTTTCCCACTAAGCCCTGGCCCGTGATAAGTTGAAATTTCAGCCTTATGATGAAGCAGCATGTCTCCAGACCAAGGTTGCATCCTTTCTGGACACAAGAATACAGCCACTGGCCCAGCAGCACCAGAGGCACAATATGTGTCATCTCCCTTGCATTTGAGTAAAAGAGAAAAGCTCTGTAAATGGCAATATTTGAGGACCAAAATATTTATTATAATAAATTAAAGACTAAACATCTATAAAACAATCCATTTGCACATAAATACCACACAACAATTTTAATTTCATAGTTCACTTAAAAGCCTCTAGTACAGCTTCATAAATACATTTCCCTGGATATTTTTCAATTAATCTATATAAATAATAGTACTGTATAATTATTACTTTATAATAAGTTACCATTAAATATGAATGACAAAAATAATTTCCGAATTAGCCTGAAATACCAACTTTTCAGGCAAAGGTCAGAAGGGGGCAACATACGCAAGAGAGATTTCCAAGTAAAAGGCTCAAAACATCCTGGCTACATATCACTGCCTACCTTGACCAAAGCTGGTTCACAGGCATCAAATCTCAGCCTATAAAATACAGAAGCAGTTGCCTTATTCCAATGGAGGTGGAAGCGTCAATGGAGATGGACAGGAGTGTGCCTTTGAAAATAATTTATGCCCTGTGTTGAAATGGAGCTGCAAACACTGTCCTGGAGTTCTCATTTTCAAAGAAGGAAGCAATATGCTTCCTGTCTGTGCCCACCTAGTTTGCTATTTTTGGCACAGGTAAAAAAATATACTGCATCAGGGATCGGGGGGAGTGGTCCACAACAGTTAATCAATTTGAGTTATAGCGAGAGTTTTTCAGAGACATCTCCTCAAGCCTGATCTGAAATTCTTTCAGTTTTTCTTCTTGTTCCCTCCCTTCTTTGGGGTATCAGTACAGGCATTTTCTATGTAGTCAAACAGTAAATCCAGTTCTCCAACGGCTTTAGTCTTTCCATTCTCTCCCAACTAGAAAAGAGCAGAATTTAAGTTTTAGCATCTCATTATTTCTCAGAAAATTGAAATTATGCTTGTCACAGAAACTGAATTGAGAATTTACTCTCCTTATTCCCTCACATAGTTCTATTAGAATTATTATACCATAAGATGTAAACTAGCTCATTCAAATCCAGTCTAGCATGCACAGTTACCTGCAACCTGATTTCTCAAGGACAATTTTACCATAACACATGCAGAAAGTTAACAGGACAAATGAAGGCGGGCTGGAAGTGGAAACGTCACTAATCCGCTCTTTAATGCCCCTGCAGGCTTCACCTTCTAAATAATCTCCAGAGTTTGTTTCATAATTAGGTCAGCCGTAATGCAATTCAATGACTGGGATTTGGAACTACTCTTTTTAAATATTGGGAAAAAATGTACCTGTTCCATTTTGCTCTTCATTTCTTCCAGGTTCTTTTCAACGTGCTCTCCGTGTCCTGAGAATTTCTAAAAAAAGAAAACATCCAGACATGACATTAGCAGCTGTAGGCAACAATCTGCTTTTTTTTTTTTTTCTTTGTCACACCTTTCTATCAACCTCGAGTTTGATATCTTTGGTCTGAGGTTTCCTTTCATATCACTGCCTTTTGCCACTGTTTGCAGCATTCTGAGGTTCAGGACCAGGAACAAGAGTCACGAGGAGGGAAAGAAACCCAACGCTACTCACACATCTGCTCAGTTCTGAGGTCAGGGACGCCAGGAACTGTGCCACCTCCTCAACATATGGGTACTGGCCCTTGGCCTCGGTGAGGAGGACGTCTTTCACTACAATCTCCACAATCTTCTTCATCATGTAGCAGCGGTTGTTTTCCTATGTATGCAAGTAAGAGATTACATTAAATCATGGCAAGTGACCAACAAGTGCTGCAGAAGGATGCAAAGAGTAGCCTCCTGACATAAGACTTACTTACCTTGATGTTAACATAGAGCTGCTGCCCAATGAGCCTGTTGTCCGTGTCCTGGTCGGAGACCCTGGCCTGAGAGGAAAAAAATGAAATGTCAGGTGGGGATGGGACAATTCCCTAAAAATTAATAATAAACCCTAAGGTTTTCATCAATAATAGTGCAGGTGAAATGAGGGAATGGACACCATAGACAGTCTGTTACAGGTAGATAAGCTTAGACATTGTGTCTGTCTGTCCCCTTAATGGGATGAGATTCAAGGTCAGTATCACTGGAAAATGAATAAGCAGAAGTCTGAGTTCCTGTCCCCCTCTTAAACATTAGATGTCATAGTGGTTATGATGACTAAACCAGATGCTGCAGGTGGCTGACCTCATGGCAGCCTGTGGCACTGCTGGGAGGTGCTGCAGCACTTGATGGCGTACACCTTGGAGGACCCATCCATGGTAAGAGCAGCCAAGAAACCTGCCCAAGAAGAGCACTGTAAGATGCCTGAGGATCTGCCTGGCCATGGCTGGATTCATGGCAGGCCCAGCTCCAAATGGACTGGGCAAACAGAGAAATTTAAGCTCACGTTACACGATTGCCCCAGTCTAGCAGCAGCCACTCAAGAGAAGGAGCTGTGCTGTGCCAGGGGCTGCCTTTCCCTTGGGGAGCAGGAGGAGGAGAGGCAGCAGCTTCACCCAGCCACACAACAGTGGGCAACAGACCCACTCCACTCGCCCAAGTTCTGCCTTGCTGCAAATACATGTTTTTTTCTGGAGAAAGGCAGGAGAAAGAGAGAGGAAGGCCAAAGGTGAGAAGTCAAGGCACTGGCAGAGGAGGAGGTCCTCAGATCCTGCCATGAAGGACATGTGGGTTACTGTACCATTTTAGCCAAGGTGTAGG
The DNA here is from genome assembly GCF_964289735.1 of Phaethon aethereus. Classification (NCBI taxonomy): domain Eukaryota; kingdom Metazoa; phylum Chordata; class Aves; order Phaethontiformes; family Phaethontidae; genus Phaethon; species Phaethon aethereus. The sequence continues at coordinate 40,290,286 of NC_138575.1, forward strand.
TGCGATTCCTGATGTAGGGTTGCTGGAAGTTGATCTTCCTGAGCCTGCAGGCATGATGGGCTGTAGAAGACAATCCTGCCCCTTTTGGAGGCAGAGGGCTGGTGAGAAGAAGAGGAAGACAGCAACAGCAGCAGAAGACGACCCATCCTGAGAAGCTTTTGGTCAAGGTTTGCAGTGAGGCCATGGCTCACGATCCAAAGTTGTCTGTCACAGCAGGTTGCAGCTACAGCACTCGGCACTGATGAGAGAGAGTAGTGTTAGCATCAGGGAGAGCAGGCAAGGCAAAGTGAGAGAGGCACAAGGGCTGCAAGCCTTACCTTCGCTGTGATTCTTGCTGTGCTCTGCAGGAGGTGAGGTGCACCTTATATAGGGCCACCAACACCTCTCTCAGCTTTTTTTTTTTTTTTGGGTGCTGGTGGTGAATTAAAAATGACATCAGCAAGTCTCTTACTTTCCAGTATCCTCTTCTGAGAACTACCTAACCACTACAAAACCCACAAATACAACTTCAAGGCCATTGTAAGCTTTAGTTTCTTATAAAATAAACCAAAGCAGGAGCTTTTACCAAGGCAGGAATCCTGAATTCTTTTTGCATAAAAATATTTGAGAAGTTTATGGGTTTGTGCCTTCTGTCCTGATTGTAACACACTAATTGGATTGGCAATTTGATGGCAGATAATGTAATTTATATTAATTTTTGTCCATCTTCTGTGGTAAAAGACTGGTGCCCCGATAGTGCTGACTAGTATACACAAGTAGTCAGAGACTGCACCAGACTCAAATCACTGACTGCCTATAGTTCCTGCCCTGCAAATACCCTTTCCCACATACTGTCCCGCTGGAGTCACCAGTCATCTGCCTATCACTGTGGAATCCTCTCTGAGACATCAGAAACTGGGTAGGATCAACGTTGCATTTATCACATCCCTGACCTCCAAATTCCCATTTTCCAAAAAATTGTCCATATTCCAGACTGTAACCAGGGGTAGTGACCAGAGCTGTGGTCACGCACTTACTTATCCAGGTGATTTCCATGTTCCTGACCCTGTTCTGCTAACATAAAGGCACTGCGGCACCTTCAGTCTGAAATATTACACAGGGTGCTAAAGGGAAACTCTGCTCTCTTTAGAGAGTAATTTGCAACCCAGCTGAGATGGTGATGCATGAGGACACAGAACCGGTACAAATGCAAGCTCCTGGCTGTCTAATACCCACAGGGCTCACAGGTGACAAATGTGAGAAATCGGATCTGGAAAACCAAGGCTCCAGCTCTGCCTCTGAGAGTGAACAGCGGCATGCCTGGGGCTGGGCTTCACTCCTCATGGCTGAGGTTGTGGGGACAAGAGCCATAATCAGCCTTACCCCATGGGCTGAAATGCCCAGCTCTTTTGCTTATACCTGAAAGGAAGCAGTTAAAGGCAAGCTAGCACCAGGGTTAGGCTTTAGCCTCCCCTGATGCATCCACAGCATGAATTCGTATCTCCATGCCTCAGTCCTGCCTCAGTTGCCTTCAGGTACATGCCACATCAGCTATGCACAGCCCTGTGCCCTTGGAGTTGCACCCACTCACCCTGGAGCCATCATCACCACGTCCCTTTCCACGCCCCTCTCACGGTATCCCACCCATTCCTATGCCTGGCCTCCAACAGCATCCTGACTGCAGTGGGAAACAGAAAGCAAGTCTGGACCTAGGATGTTGACAACCTAGTTCACACCCCAAATGTACCACAAAGCTATTCAAGAACATGTTTATAAACTCTTTTCCATAATTTTTTCATTTGCCAGGCTAATAGGCCCACTGAGGGAGCAGGTTAATGAGAAGATGGGAGGCTGAGTTATACTTAGTCAAAAGATAGACATTAAAGACCAAACTGGGAGAAATCCAGACAGAGAGGCTGTTTTGAAGGATTGGCCTCCCCTGAAGTGTAATCCCATGAACTCCTCTCCATGTGTTAAACACAGCCTGATAAACAAATTCTGCTTCTAACTGAGGTTTCTCGCACTTCTCCACTATCTCATCCAGCAGAAGTTCCAACCCCAGAATAAAACCTGTGAATGGGCATTTGGACCCTCCCAGAGGGGGGAACACAGCCCCCCTCCTGATCCAGACCCCTGTGCTCCCACCCTTCTGGATCCTACCTCTCCATCCCTTTGGTCACTTACTCTTGGACACGGATCCAGCTTGCCTGATCTCTTCTTGTGGCTCCGATCCCATGGAAAAGTGTTTGTGACCTGGGTAAGCAGGTGCAGTGCCACTCACATCTGTTCAAACCACTGCGAGGAGCCCATCTGGTCCCAAGCTTCCCACAACCTCCTGACGGATATTTAAAAAACATCAGGCAGAGGGACAAGGAATTAGATGCTGAATCTTTCTTCTGCCCTCTTGCATGCAGTGATTGCAGGATCTCTTCTCCCTGTCTTCTCTAGCATTAGAAACTATACACTGGGACATACCTATTTTCACAGAAAACGTTAAGTTAGGCTTGATAAGGATCTCTTTCTCCCATCTATGTTGTTAGCCACCTCCCTCAGTCATACCACTTTTTGGCTGTGCCATGATGTCCTCCTTGCAACGCTTTAAAAAAGCTTGATTTCACTTGTTTAGTTTACCTCCCTGCCTCTGGTATGACACTGAAATTATGAGATGCCCATTGTAAGTTTGTTAATTAATATTTCACAAATTCCCTTTTTATGACATTCCTAAAGCCTTCACATTATTTAACCTTTTGTTTGCAGTTGTGAGTTATAACCTATCTTCCATCCCTCTAGCTTGCTATGAGTATGGTCCAGCCCAAAAATGAACGTTCAAAATCTTGCTGGACACTAATTTTAGCAGAGTGTATGGTTCCCCTGCTCATCAGTCCACTCCTAGACTCTTCCCAACCACCTTCCACCACATGACTGCTGGTCCTGGATGTACCACTGAGTTATGGGGTAGCCACAGTTGTGGCTGCAGTTATTCCCTGTAACGTATCAAGAGAATTTCTTTGGAAGTGGAGGTATGCCTACCATTCCCAGGGTCTGCTATTTCTGTTAAGAGATTGCGCTGAACAAGGATGTGACCAGTCACTGCTATCATCTCTTCTGACTATCTCACCACACCCTGGATGGGAGATACGCATCCGACATTACATCCTAAGGAAAGATGAGACCAAAAACCTGCACTACCACTGGATCTTACTCCAGTCCTCAGCTGAAGTCCAGAGAGGGAGGAAGGAATCAGAGGCTTTTCTGCTGTAGTTGAGGAATAATTTCTCTTTCTCCTTGTTTGAGGAGGAAATACAATAAACCTCTGAAAAATAAGGGCTTGAGCCAGCACTTGAAGGTGAACCTCAGGGAAACTGCTTACCCTGACACCCCTCCCCAAACAAAAGGCTGCTCTGAACTGTAGAGCTGGCAGAAGAGATCAGTGGAAGGAAAGCTGCACTTAATTTACATTGTGGTGCCCCGGCTGAAGCCATCACTGGTGGGTCTCCGGGGGGAAAGAATAAAGCGGAAAAAATACATCTGAAGAAAGTGTCTTAAAAGAGCAGCCTTTCTCACTAATCCTTTCCTATGTTAACTCTTAAGTATTTTAGCAAGCAGTTTGGGAACTGGTAATTTTTCTCTGAGCCTTAACTGCTGATGTCTTATAATACATGATAGTCCCAAGCTTTTCTTTATAAAACAATGTACTCTTGGGGGTGGGGAAAGACATGAAAAAAAATAAAAAACAATCCAAAAAAAAACCCAAATCAAAACAAAAAAAAGACTTCTCCACTCTCGGGGTGGAGAGAGGAGAGAGGAAGGAGAAAAAGTAATTTTCTTTTTTAATTTTATGGTTTTTTCTTTGTTTTTTTTTTTTTTTTTTTAAATGTTTGTGGCTAGTAACACTGTTTAAAATACAGAATTCTTACAAGAAAACATACCTGCTTTTCTTTTAATTGAAAACTACCAAAGACCTCTGAACTTCTATAAAGTACCCTCTGCATTGCTTTTTAAGTACAATTAATTAAAAAAAGAATTTTGAAATCATTCACAGATTGTATTTTCCCCCCAGTGCCGTCCCAAGAGTTAAATGTCTGTCCTATCACTGATCCCAGCAATAAACTTTTAAAGTGTAATTACATGGAGTTTCCCTAATTCGTTAAGAAACCGTAGCGGTTGAATATTCTCGACAATGACTTCTTGACCCATATTGAAGACAGAGGATTTTTTGAGGAGGACTGGAACTCTACATCATGTCTGCCTCAAAAGCCACAGACACTTCCTTCTTACTTTTAATGAGGCCACAGGTGAATAACCAATACTGTACTTCGATGTTCATCTGTTGTGTACCACCACCAGCACGCTGGCATGCAGGAATTTTCTTGAGCTTTAATACGTTTTCAGTCAGCTAGGATTATATTGCAGTATTAGAAACATCTTCAGGATCGGACACTGGGCTAGAAACACTGTCAAGTGTAGGCATGTGGAAGAGTGAACCTGTGTGTCGTCCGCTTGGGTCTTTTACCTGGTGCTGAAATTCTCCCCCTTAAACATCTGTACGAAAGGACCACAGGTTACATAGTGACTAAAACTAAATAGACAATCTAACTGGAGACATCCTCAACTTTCAGGTCACACTCATCCCCTTCACTTTGTGCCAGCTCATTTGTGAGCTAGATCATTGTGTTTTATCTCAGTTCTTCTCTGCTTTTGCCTAGACTTTCACGCTTGAAAAGATTAAAGCAGACAAAACATTTTTCAGCTCAAGCTCCAGTGGAGCCTATTTTAGTCAGCTCTCTGCCCAGCAATGAAAACATCAGTACTAGAAGTTGTTTCTTCTTTATAAAACTTGAAAATAAGCTTTTCTGTAATTCAGCCATACATTACGGAAACATCCTAGTACAGAGGCGAGTGTCTTCTGGGCATGACCATTAAAAATGGCAGAATGGATTAATTTTCTACGGAGGAAATTATCAACACAAATATTGGGAGAGGACACATAGCATTTGACAGGTATATTTTTGCTTTCTTTGTGATAGGTTTGATGTTGTATAAGACACTGTGAACCTTTTGGGAGGAGAAGTAGTATTATTATTAAAATTGCTTAGACTGAGAGTTTTAGGCGACTTTGGGAAAGACTCTTGTACCACATCTCAGTACAGACACTGCTGACTCAGACTTTTTGCAGAGGATGTGCGATTCTCCTACCTCCCCTGACAGTAACACTTTTGTTACATGGCGAGTAACACATTTCCTCTGACAATAACACTTTTGCTTATATATCTGATATTTCATCAAGCATCTTTGTTTCTGACCTTCACTTGCTTCTGTTACATTTCTGGGTCTCCTAAGTGTAAGGTGCTATGTAATAAACTTCATAAAATTGGTATTTCATATCATAAAAAATCTAAGTGGAAGGGTACTAATAGTTCATTGTGGTCTCAATTTTAAATTACATTCTGGGACAAAAAAAACCCCTTGGTTTAAATAACTATATTCTCTCCTCATAAATACTGCTGTAGTGGAGCTGCAAAAGAAAACCACCCAGGGACACACCAAGACATTATACAGATACTACTGACGTTACTACTGCTAGTCCAGGACCACTGATGTGGAAACTTTTATTGCAGTGCCAGGAGGATTCAGTGATTAATAAGAAAACAAACAGACAAAAAAACTCCCACCAGTGTCAATGGAAGCACAAGAGATGTTAGACCAGTGGTCCCGCCTCTGCAAACAACTGCTGCCGACATCAGCAAAGCATAAACAAAAGTTTTAGTGAGACTTGCTGATAGAAGCCATCACTTAGCTCATGCAGAGGGGAGAAAAGATAATTCAGACCATCTCAGTGCATGCAGCCTCACACCATCAAAGGCACCACTATTAACCCTTCCACCAGATGGCTAGTTCTTACAATTCAGAGTGTAAAATCAACGCATGTATTGCAAGACTGTCACTTTATATAGTGACCTACATATATCCAACTATGTCTTGCGACTAGTCAGATCAGGTGAACTGAAACTTCTGGGCTTCCTGTTAATGTGGGGTGGTTGCACAGCAGTGACTCAGTGACATGGCAAAGTGGAATTACTGACATAGTGCATCTTAAAGAAAACCACTCTAACTGGGAACAGAATTTTGCAAGCTGGTTTATAATCCAAAACTCAGAGATAAACAGTTACTCAGGTTAAGAAATAGTCCCAGCATTATGCACCTTGATTTACCAAGTACCATCAGTTTTATCATGTAATAAAGCCACACCATCTTGAGTAGTTAAAGAAAGTCATTTTGAAGGGAAGCAACATTATTTAAGGTGGGGTACTAGTGCTCAGACACTGCCCATACGCCAGCACTTCCACTGAGGCTCTGAGCTCAGCATCATCTCCTGACGCCAAGCCCCTGGCTGCTCAGTTATTCTGTATGACAGAGCTGCTAGAGGAGGAGGTGACGGTTCCCATGTTGTTAACAGTAGCCTTCTAGTTAGTATCCGTCCCTACGAAGTCAGCAGCCTATGCCCCCACCCTTCCCCAGCCCGAGGTTATGCCATTGCCCATCTCCCAGGAGAGGCTCCCAGTCAGCGAGTTTCCTGTTGCAGTGGGACTATTGTCAAGAATGTGAGATTTATGGGGCCAAAAGGAGACCAAACAAAATAGCTACAGCCTAACAATTAGGATGGCCTTTTCCTGGGTTATCTGTTTTTAGCCACATGTTGTGTAAGCTAAAATACATAAACAAGCTGGAGCCAGCTTCCCACTGGAAACACAAAGAGCGCGCTGCTCACGAGAGCACTGCTCTAGGAACTCACAGACCCACTCCAGTCGGGGAGCATCAAGCCTCGGCAGGTTTCCCCTGGCCCCACAAGAGACAGAGCTGGGCACACAGCTCTCCAGAACAGGGTGCATTCACAGATGCCTGTACATATGTGCCACATCACTCCAGTGACCAGAAAGGGACCTAGGAAGGGAGAAATCCAGAAGTACAGGCTTTCTGGATCCTGCCAGCCATTCCTATTGTACTTCAAGACTTGAAGTAGGTGCTTTGGAGATACCCCAGCACATGAGAGTATTAAACAAAGTCGCCTTGAAGAAAAAACTATTTTTTTAATATACGTACACACACATATATATACACACACATACAGAGACACATACACAATATGTGCATGTATCAGATATAAACACAGTTCCAAGGAAAAGCTATGAGGCCCATTCAAAACCTGCACGGGTCACTGCCTTAGTTACCTCAGGAAAGGTAAGCTGGCATAAATGTGGATCAGTCACATTTGCAAAGCTGATGCACACTTACCAGAAGACTTTATCAAGACCTCTGAAGAAAGTGGGGAGTGAGGAGCTTCACTTGTTCTTCTCCCCTCCACTGAAGAACCGTCTGCACTAAAAAGGATTTGCTGCCATGACTGTACCACCAAACTCCCCCTGCAAAGAGCACGCTCATACCAGCAAATGAGTGCTTTTGCTCCGATACTGGTATTCCAGCCCCGTAAATGGAATAAACTGATCCAACAAAAGGTGTGTGAGCTGAAAATACTGTAAGGCCTTGCTCGCGTTCCCAAAGGACTGCCAGTCTCCAGGTGATTCGTGTGCAGTTCTCAGTCCTCCACCCTAACAAGACGCTGCAGGACCACCGAGCGCCGTCCTTCAGAGTTTCTCAGGGCTCTTCCCACCCACAGCACATTCCACATGCTGAGTTCAGATCTGTTAGGCAGGGCTCAGTCGCTTCACGTGCTTCTCTAGAACATAGCCTGCGAAACAGAAACGTCACAAGGTCAGCTCACATCTGAGACAGAGGAACTGTAATATCAGAACATTTAGGAAATTCATTCACGTTTTTAACATGGAACTCCAGACATCCTTCTTCAACACACTGTTAAACTCAGATCAAAAAGCAAAACAAAACTTGGATTTCTAGGAAACTGGAGTATTCTCATTAGCTACCATCCACTATCCTCTCTCCAGCTTTTGCCTTCTGTGTGATCGCTGCTATGTGATTAACATTTTCCCATCAGGTTTTGATGCAGAGCAAAGCCAAAGAACTGGCTGCACCCCAAAGAGTTAACCACAGCTCCACCATGCTCCCCTCTCTTCCTGAGGCTCCTGTCTGCAAAGGTTAGAGTAACTGCTGGAATCAGGTCATTAATTTAGGTCGCTTCACATGAAAATTACCGTTCGGCTGGTTTTCTTTATCACACATTTGTGTGCATCTGAGTAATGGAACTATTTTGCTTCAGGCTACGCTAAAATTGGTCAATGAGGGCATAGCAAAACTTCCACTTGCATCAGATGGTGATGGGGCTCTTTCTTGGCTGACAAATTTTACCAGACGGCAAGAACTGCTCCAATACCAGAACATTAGGTGCCAGCTCAGCCTTGCAGGAACAGGCAGATGTAATAGAGCAATATGGCATTATGCAAATAAGCACACACTAAATTGTTCAAAAAAGCTGTGCTTGCTGCCCCATCTCCAAGTACTACAAATTTGGTCGTCGAGTACTATGGGTAGTATTTGGAAATTCCTTTCTCCTCCACCGCTATCTGCCACAAAGCACTGACACACAGAGTCAGATAAAGAAAACACCTCAGTACCTGGACTCAACGAATTTGTGAGGGAAGAAGCAAGCTGGTGGCTGGTAAGTAACTTTGCTTCCTTTCACCCTTCTGCAACACAGAGCGAGTTTCAGCCTGTGGCTCTGAGGTCCAGGGGCAACTCGGGCTACCTGCAAGGCATCAGTGAAGGCAAACCTGTTTTCAGGAGGCTGTTACTCACTACCCAGGGATCTATATAGTGATACAGAAGACATGGATTAATCCCTGAAAATCCCTATACAACAACCTCTAGTGAGTTGGGTATCACTGGAAGAGCACTGGGCAGCCTTGGGACTTAATCCAGACTGTATGTCCCAAAGATATGCCTTGTTGCCTACACCTTCATTAAAAGTAATCTAACTCTGGTGGCTGAAGAAACTGACTGCTTACATTTGGAAGGTTAATGACGTTTATATACGTCACATTATGTTTCAGAACTCACCTCATGAAGGTATTAAAATTTGAAAGTAACAACAAAATATCATTGCAAAACTAATGCATTTTAGCAGGATTCTATTTAATTGGGATTATCCACAATCCCAGATTTTCTCACAAACTTCCTCCATAGCTGGAAAGCCCCACCTGATCCTTCCCAAACTCTTCAATGCAGGATTTCAGGGGTAATTTCAGCATTTTAAGTACAGGAGGCTGATTCATCATGAAAGGCACTGGAAATTGAGACTCTGAAAAGAAATGAAAGCCCCAAGCCATAAAAGGATGCAAGTGCCTAAATGCTACCTTGCTGCGACTGTAAGCATTTAGCTAAATCCTCACAAATCTCATCGTGCCTAGGGGCATCCAAACCTCCCTGGACGAACTACCCAAGTGGTGAGAAAGGTACTGCATCCCTCCTGCTGAAGTCATTCCACTTCAGTGATTTGGCCAGAGAGAGGAGGAAGAAGATGCTAGAGTGAGCACAGCTTTTGGAATATAGAGATCTTTGTTCCAACCCCTAGGACAGCAACCATTTTTATACAAAAAAAGATTCGGTAGAAGAAACGGAGAGCTCGCTCTTGCCACAGACAGGCAACAGGCTTACTATCTGGCAAGACATGAAGGCTTTTGAGAAGCAACAGACTGGAATCAAGTCTCCTCTTTGCAGGCTTGCTGGGGTAACATTTTATTGGCAGAAATACTGGATAAAGGAAGGCCGTTTCCCAGCTGGCAGTAGTCAGTGATGAAGAGCAGGCTTATTTACTTCTACAGGTGGTTGAGAGCTGTGAACCCCCAGCAGTGAGATTCACTCAGCAGGTACACCCGACCTGGGAACTGGAGCTGAAGACATTCAACACTTATTGACTGGGTCCATTATTCATGTGCTGGGTTTGTAAATCTTGACCTTAAGTCGACAAGCTTCCAAAGCTGTTTATTCCTTAGATATATGTCCTGTTGGCAACAGCCTTCCTCCTTGTTTATCTACTTGGTCTCTCCACTTCAAGGCTTCTAAGATTTCCTTGACAGAAAACAATACACATTCACTGTACAGCACGCATTTGTAATTATTAATAAGGGGTGCACTTTTGAACCTTTTTTCCATGTTCAGCCTGCTGGAAAACACAACAGGAAACATGCTTGAAGGTTGGTCTGAAACATTCAGAGAAACAAGAAACCCTCTTGAACTAGACAAACAACAATAGCAGAAAGCAGGCACAAAGAATTTTGTATCTACCTTGACGATTACAGAAGAGCATCCTTCAGAAGCTTTGCACTTCCATTGCTCAAAAAAGGTATTTTGTCTACATTTCCCTTAAATACTTCTGTCCAAAAGTAAATTCACTTAGAACATTTCAGGTGAAAGCTAAAATTTGTTCAGATGGGAAATAATGTAATGATTATGTGTGGGACACCAGGGGCTTCCATTCTCATCTCTAAATTGGGTTTGTACCCCCGTGCAACAAAAATGTCTCCCTCTTTTACCACTTCTATTGTCTCCCTGTCAGAAATCAATATACATGTACCATACAGCACAAATGTAACAAACTCTGACCTACCCTGATGGACCAGGCTCATAGTGCAATACTGTAAGCAAGACTGGCATATATGCTGTTATAGTATCTATGACTTGCAGGACTCAAAATCAGGCCTGCACAAAAACTCTGACAGATCTGTCAAATAGCCAGGAATCCCAGGCAAACCTAGAAAACCAAAAATACAAGATTTAAAAAGAGGACACAGTTCATAAAACTCAAACTACAGGTTCCATACAGGAGAAGTAATGGATGATGAGCACTCTTGACCATGAGAACGTGTTGACTATGAAGAATGTAGACAGAAGACACCCAAATTAACCCAGCTGCAATACACTGCAGCAACATTCCCTCCTAAACAAAAATATTTCCACCTTTTAGCCATTAAGTTTTCCACTACAAAACTATAATTTTAGAGGAAATTTGGCAATTTTCATAATGGCTGTTGCACACAAATACAGTTTCCCTTTCAGCAGAAACTTTCTGACCACTTAAAACTTACATATTAAGTGCATGCCACAGAATAATCCCAGAAGTCCTCAAGATAAAATAAAATACCTTGATTTGTTTCAAACACCTCCACTGGTAGGAAGCTACTGCAATGCACAATTTCTGGACGATGTGGACACCGTTTTCTGACACAATCAGTGCTGGATAGCACCCTTTAAATCAACACCTCATTTGTGGGGGGCTGGCCTTTTGGCCATTGCAGCCTTCCAGCCTGTGTAGCAACCATCTGCTCTGGGTCACAATTCCAACATACCTAGCTTCAGTAACTTATTCTTTCTGAAGATCAGTTCCAAGGTAACATCTTGTCTTTCAAAAGTCCACAGATGTTCCAGTTGAACAGGTGAAACAGAAAACTAAACAGAGAAATGCCAACATAATAGGCTCTACCAATTTATCTGGCATAATTTGAACAGAAACAAATCAAACAACACTTTTTATTTTCAGTAATATGCATACATAATTGTGTACAAAATCAAAATGTAAGCAAATATGTACAAAATTCAAACTGTTCTTGTATAAAATTTCCAAATGAAGTAATATTCAAACTTGACACCACACAAGAAGAACCAAACTGCCTGCTAGCCACCTATTTCCTCTATTTCATGTTAACTTGTTTGCACCACTTGGAAAGATAAAACAAGCTGTCAGCATAAATCACAAACATTTTTCACTGTGACAATCATAACAGTATGCCAGTCTCCCAGCAATAGGCAACTAGGAAGAGAAGTAATTAAAATGTCAAAGTCAAGAAAAAAAAACATTCTTCTGAGTTTAATTTAAGAGATCAACTACTCCTAAATACCTGAGTTTGAAGTGGGGCTGGGGAAGGCCACTGTTTAAGGTGGCTGAGGTTGCTTTTTCTAGAGAAGTTGAAATTAACACTAGAAACGGGTCTTGCCCACAAAAAGACAAATGTTCCCATCAGTACATCTGACAAACTGCAGTACTGTACACATTGAACTCTAATAGTCATCCTGGGCAGAAAATTGTGGACAACAAACAAACCCTAATGCTTAGTGTCCTTTTCTCAAACCCCTGTATGTTCCATGTTAGCTTCATTAAGAAATAATAGAAATTTTTTTGTAACAGGTTAAAAGCGGTAAGTAGTAAAGGTAACTTTTTGTAACAGCACTGTGTTGTACTGACAATTCATATAGTAACATAAAGAAATATACCACAGTTGCCTTTAAGATAGCTAGTTAAAGGCAAGAAACTGAGCAGTTTGGTGAATGATGCCCTGAATACTGTCCCAGGTCATACTGCATGACTGCAGCAGAAGGCCTTGAAAAGTAAAACAGGCTGCATTAAAAAAAAATTATCTCAGTTTCAAGAAGGAGCCACTGTGAAAAAAAATAAAACTCCACATGACTGTTGTGACATAGTGAACTAAGACATAACTCTCAGATATAAAGGACCTACATTTTCAACACTGGTTTAAATATTGAAATTTTAAATTGGGATGGGAAGTCCTAAAAGTTGGGCCATATCAGTGACAAGTAAAAAATGCTGCATGATATCTACAATCACATTTTTTTAAAATATACACTACAAACTATTAAAAAAAAACCACTTTACAGAACAGTTTCTATACAACAGGTGGGAGAGATTATGTCTTGCCCCAGAAATCCTTCCTCTTCTGAGCTCGTTCCAGTATCTGAGATGCAAGTGAGCTAGATGCTGCCGAGCGAGCAGAAATCTGAGACAACCTGTCATCTGTGGGAAAGCAACAAGGGAAAAACTGAACAGGAAGATTAAATATACATATTAAAACACAGCTGACATTCATGTCAGTCTTTGAAAGTGCAATATTTTTATGACCTCTTTCATAATGGATGCTAAAATAGTACCACAATACACTTTATTACTTGGTAACTGACACGCTGGAGAAGAATCTCACTAGAAAGCTAGAAAACTACTAGGATGTTAGTTAAGTTAAAACGAGCTACATGCCCAGCTCTTGACAAACTCCAGAATGAGATCCCTACCGTCACCTGGGAATTGCCAAATTCTCCAAGTCATCTTTACATTTATTCTCCTGTGTCAGAAGACCTCAGAAAACATTATACAGACTTCAGTGGCAGAGGAGACTAGACTCTTGACATATTCATGAAAGCAACCCACCACTTCAAGTAAAGTGGACAACCTTATAATAACATGTGACTAAAATATCAGAACCTATATTAGCTGAAAGAGCCCCTCTGTGCCAAAACTAGTGTGCCACAAGTTGTTAAAAGAAATATGTCTTCTGAAGAAAACAGGAAGTTTAACACAAAGACAACAAGGAGTATGCTTTAAAAATGTACTTTTGAAAGATCTTGCTTTTGAATACAGGGTCCACTTCACATCCGGCAGAACTCCTAAAATTAAACAGCCTGCATGCTGCTTCTCTGACAAAGCACAACATTATACTTCTTTAACACCATTATTAAAATGTTGCTACAACTCTGTCAAGATGCTCTCTATGAAAAAATAACCTTAATTACACCCATTCTCCTGCAATGAATTCTAAGGAACTGTATCACTACTTTCCAGCCCCCCCCACCAACAAAAAAGCAACAAAAAAATTCAACAACTCAATCCTAACAGTACCTAACTGTACTTTGTCAGTGTTTCAATTAACTTTTCAGCACCATTTCTAAATTCTTGAAATACAGTGATCCAAACAGCCCGTAACAGGCTCACATACTGTGCATAACATCTATATTCCCATGTATGAGAAAACTGCTAACTGCACTTATGCAAACAGACATGTAATTGTAGTAACTCCCAGGTTTCTATGTACATGAACAAATATGGGCATGTGAAATATCTGTGAGCTGGCACATTGCACCTGCTTCTGAAAGCTCATACATCATCACTCAGCTCATAGGGAAAAAAAAGAAAAAGAAACAGCAAGTTACAGCATTTAATCTCTGTGCAGCAAGCTTATGGGCAGCTGCAGAGTACTATAGGATTTTGCATGTTTTATGTAGGTATACATATGCTTGGCTGAGCCATCTGCACAACCCACACATTTTCCAGCCAACTGCAGTGAGTAAAATAGAGAATCGGCCTGAATGTTGGTTAAAACCAAGGAGCAAACAAGCGTAAGGGGTACAGAAAAAAAGCTTTTGGTTGCTCTGGGGTGTATCTATAAATAAACTGCAATCACATATAAGCTTGCTCTGCCCATACTTTGAGCCAAACACAGGTGACTGCGACTAGCACAGCACCACACCAAGCTCAACCTCATACACTATGCTAAGAAACAATGTATAGCAGCTCAAGCTAAGGACACTGTAGTGCTATTGAAGGAGCTTATTTGTGTCTGCCCACAAAAGGGCCAAGAAGCGCACCGTGCACTGGCTGCTCCCCCAGATTACTGTAAACAGAAAAAAAGGCCAAAACAGCAATGAGAGTAACAGCGTGCCATAAGTAGCCCTAATACACTGAGCAGAGGAACAGATGTGAAAATTAAAATCAGAGGAATCATTTTATGTTGCATATCGGGTGCTGAAGTCTCACAAGCAAAATCTTTATCTCAAGATTTTTGGTACCTTTTCAGTTGCATCCAAAGTTACCGCAGCTGCAAGCTGGGCTGTGATCATTTTGCAGTTTGCTTCTGTTGCTATCAACACAAAGGCTTAAAAAATGTGTGGGGAGGAAACAATTTTAGGTATGGAACTGAGCAAGCTACAGTAACCATGTTGAGCCACAATGGTCTATTTTAAGTTTCAACCACGTTTAATGCTTTATTCATACTAGAATATACCTTCATATTCATACTTCAGATTACTAGGATTCAAATTTTTTTGATGAAACAATGCAGTAGTTATTCATGCAAACACACAAACCAGTATTATGTATTGCATTTAGAAATCTCTCACATTAGTGCAAAAGTTAAAATTAATCTAGGTAATAAACACAAGATATACAATAATACTTTGGGAGAAGAAATACCTTCATCATTATAGTTTCTTTCCTGAAGGGGTAACTGGAAAGATCTCATTTTTGGATTGCCAACATTCCCTAAGACAGAAAGTCGAAGGCACAGTTTTGAATGATTTCAAAATAGACAAAGGATAATATTTCATTTTAGAACATTTAAAAATGTTACAGCATTATTTCTAAAACATGAGTCTTATAAATAACAAACATAACAAAAACTCCACCAGACTCCTTTATTCTAAGCTGAGGTAAAATAAACTTCCTCCATTGTATTCTTCTCAAGGCACCTATCTTTGGTAGGTGCTACAAGTTACTTCGTGAACTGCAGTCGAGGTGCAGAGCTAGAATGCAACACCAATTCTAACCTCTTTACAAGGAAATTCTCTGGATTTCACCATCCCACTTAACCTGGCAACTACTTATTCCATTCTAGAGTGGAAATACTACTTTAATTTGGCTAATCTTTATAATAAAAAGATCAAGAATTGTGGGACCTTAAGCAGCTACAGAAAGTCTTCCTGGAACAGAGACTTAAGCATATAAACTCTATTTTGACTAAGAGGTGAAGGATTTGTTAGCAAATTTATGTACCCGGTACCCCTAAAAATTGTTAAAAATCTTTGAAATGCTCCAGCACAAATTCCTCCTCAGCTGAGAAATGGCTTTTCTCAATATCCAATAAATCTTTTATAGATGGCTTTTTTGTTTCCTTATCCTGCAGAAATATTTAAGGAGCTTATCTCTCAGAAATCCACAACTCCTGCAAAAAAATATCCTACTATAAAGGTCCCCAGTTACACATCATTATTGATAATTGCAGCTGGAAAAGTGTCACAGCATCCAGTTGTAACCTAAAGATTAAAAATTACAACTGTCCACACTAAACCAAATTATTCTTCTAATAAGTATATATTGAAATTAGTAAGGCAAAATTAGACAACAGACCACTAAAATACAATTATATTAGCGGAATCTTAAGGTGGAGAGTTGTGCACATTTCCTCAGCAAGACTAAACATATAGCAGAAAAGCTTTTGTTCAAAAACAGAACATTCTTGTAGAGTCTGTAAGGCAGCAAGCTCAGCACTCTCTTGGCCTGAACACTGCACGGTAGCCATTTCCATCCTGCAGCATTCTAACACAGCCAGTCAATACACAAAACCCACCATTATGCTGGAATTCTGGATGCTTGAGAGTCCCTTGAATACGACGAGAGGGACTCCAGCAAGGCACAGAGCAGCTTTTGGCTGACTTCATTACAGGAGGTGTAGAGGAACGCTCTCGATAGGCTGAAGCATGAGGAACTCGCTCATCAGAGACACTGTTAGGAGGCCACTGATCCTGCCTAAGTGGCAGAGGATCCAAAGTTCCCAGCCCAGCAGGTGGAGAGGTAAGGAGTGAAACAGCTTCCACTTCCACATCAGGCTAAAACACAATGGAAAGAAGAAAAAAAAAAAACAAAACACAAAACCCCAACATCTCATATACAGCCTTCCAGTGCAGATTCTCACATATGCAGCAAATGCTGGCTTTACATTATTTACACTTCTCATCAGGGTACTGGAAAAGTAAGTATTTCAAGCTCGTGAAACAGCTTAAGGGAAATCTATTCTTAATAACAAGTGTTTAACATGGTCTGAAAGTAATCTAGTCAGGTCAAACCAAAAGCTTATTTTCTTCACAGCAAAAAACTGTGTTGTTAGATTTTAAACCAACATGACCAACTTCTCATGCAACTGTTTCTGCTTCTATTACAGAACTTACTACAGAGGATATATGCAGTGAAATGATAGCCGTCCTTCTAGAACACAGGCTTAGCACAACTTGACAAAAAAAAAGAAATTTTGAGAGGAAGACAGTTAAACAACTCCTAAATATTTCTATTTTTCCCTTAGTAACTATGCAAGCTGCAAAATAAAAGAAGCACAGAAGTAAAGGAAAGGGAGAATGAAACTATTATGTCACATTTACCTATCTTGTACATAGGCATCCAACCTCTCCTTCGTGAATTTCTTTCAAGTCAAGGAATCTGGAGCCATGCCCAGTGTCAGTGTCAAGTTACAGTAACGTTAATGGGGAAATTAACAGCTCCTGATGGCAACTTTTTTTTTTTAACAGATCCTGTGCATTTAGCAGAAAAAGCCAAAATGGAACTCATCCAATCTCACTCTGATAGTCTCAAGTCCTTTGTTTAATACCCCTCAAAAAATTATTTATTCAGACATTGGCCTTTTTTAGTCACAGATGCTGAGAATGTAAATGGCAACTCAAAAAAAAATTTTTAAATAAGTAATTCGTAATTACTTAAAAAGCATATTTCTAAAATGCATAATGGTAAGTCTCTTTTCTGGCTCACCCGGAAAGACCTTCTTTTTGAAGCTTCTCTTGCACCTTGCTTAGCTGAAGAAGGGTCTGTTCCTAAATCTCGTGTTCTCTGCTGTGAGGATGAAGACTTGGATTTGGGAGGAGACACTAGAACCGCACCTCCTATTGTAGTGGAGAAGATGAAAAATGCTTTATTACCTTAAATAACCTAATAAAGTAATTCATACATGTCTTTATTTTTCTTTAGTTCTTGAAATACTGCTTTGCATTTAAAAGTCTTTTTACCAACAGCTGGGGTAGTGAGATCATGATGAGTCCTCTGAGCTCCACCAAGTGCTCTCAGTTTCGGAGTAGGAAGCCTGCCGCCTGTCCTCGAGGATACAGAAGAAGAATCTGACACAGCTGCAGAAGAATTCAATACTAAGGCATTCTCACTGCAAAAAATGAGAAATTATTAAAGGATTGTCTAAGGACTGAGGAGTCTTGCACTCAAGTTTTTTGTTTCTAATACATTCCTACAATGAAGCCTAAGGCAAGACAGGGCCATAAAACACCAACAGCCTGTAGCTACAACATCTGCTTGCAATGAGGAGTCCTGGATTCCAGCCCTCAAGCCTGTTTCTGTATTTACTTTTTTTTACGTAACTGGATAAAACACATAAACAGTCTCAAGCTGCAAATTCGTGCTCTCTCTGTCCCAGTAAACCTTGAACGTATTGCTGCACAGTAGCAGACTCAACAGGAGGGCTGGAGAGAGTACTCACCCAGGAAAACTTTGAACCTGGTTGCCACCTTAGAGGTGGGAATGTGGGTTTGATTCTTTTCAGTCAATGTGGTGGAACTGAAACCAAGTATCCCACATTTAGGTAACTGCTTTAGCCCCCAGGTTTTTAAATAAATCAGCACCACCACTTCTGTCTTCTTCCTCCAGATGCATTTCAAAAGGAGGTGGCAGCATGTCCACACTGTGCAAGGAACCTGATCGTTATCAGTGCATGCTAGAGATGCTCTGAGGACATCTAGGCAAAGAATGCCTCATTTCTAGCTCTCAAGCAGGCTTAGATAACATGCACGTGTTAGGCTGCCCTGCATGGCCAAGTCCAGAGCATATCTCAGCACACACAGAACCACACTGCACGATGACAGAAAATCTTCAATGTCAATGAGACACATCTATGAACTAGATAATCTCTAGAATTAGATAGAAACTTCAGAAGGTTTTCAGGATGATGGTTTTGAAAGCCTGTCTTCAATTGCTGCTTGAGTCTAGCACCTCAGTCTTTCTTTGCCTGGGTTTTGTATACAGGACATTATCCCCAAAGACGACAATTATAATTCCTTACCTTCGATTCGTGCTACAACACCAAAGATAAAACCCAATGAGGAATACAAAATGCTCAGATGGTATAGTAATAAGGACGAAAGTTATTCAGATATAAATATCTATCAAACTAAAATATTGTTCTACCAAAAAGAATATGCAAAACTTGCACAGTAAAAAGCCAGAGACTTCTGTAACTAGATATAATTTGGATCTTTCAACCGTCAAATACAGTACTATGCACTGTACTATGCACATACTGATCTCTCATTATTTCTAAATACCCCTCCACCTTCTTCCCACCTATGCTCAGTAACATAATCACTGGTGATTACTGTACGCTAGCTATTTTTTTCTCCCAAGTCCTTTATCTTTGTCCATGAAATTTTTTTGAGAAAAACAGATGCTTAAGCACAAGATTAGCATCCTTTCAGTCCTATCAATTCTACACTGTCAATTTGATGCAAATTGTGAGCTTTAATTTTCGACACACTTGGCTCCTGCATAATGAACATAATGAATGCTGCAGTATGGGCCTCTCTGTTCTGAGAGGCCCATACTGCCAATTCTTGAAGTTTTGGAAAAATACATTAGAATTGTTTATGCTTCTACATACTTCTGTCTTGCCAATTAGAATCCAGTATTCTTAATGACAGATCCATTTCCATCAACCAGTTCAATGTCTTGAACTTTCTCATTCTTTATCATACTGTTAAAAGAAAAGTAGTGGCACACCAACTTATACCCTCTTACGTAGATCTGATTTAAAAACAAAAATTAGTTAACCTACATACTTCTGACATGTTAGAAGAAAACTTTACATATATACACCACAAAAATGTTCAGTTTTACCCTTCAATTTTCTTATCTTCATTGGCACCCTTACTGCTTTCTTCTAACTGCTGAGCCACAACTTCAGCCTGTTCATCTTGGTTTTCTTCCTCTTCTGCTGATTGCTGATTCTCCCCTTCTTTAATACCTTCTTCTTCACCCCAAACTAAACGTCTTTTCACTGGAACAGTTAAAGCATTTGACATGTCTTTCTTCTCAGTGCTGTCTTGGTGTGGCTGTTCTCTAGAGTCAGGCTGCTGCAGTATTTTGGGGCTTGGTGCAGTCTCTTTTTCAGAAATTCTAGGTAACAAAGAAAGCAATGTTTCATACCAGCGATTTGCATGATACACATGTGTCTCTGTAGCACACACTCATCCAGTTCAGTCCTTTGCCAAAAGTACAGCTCAGATATTAAAAAGTGGTACGGTTGACAGGATGAATCGTTAAATTTCCACTGAAGTTTCAACTGATGTTTAAGCACAACCCATTTTCAAACTAGATTCTATGAAAATTCACTCTGGATTACCATTTCCAAAAATGTAATGTAAAATCTGAGCTCTATTTCCCATTTCAACACGCTGGATCACCAGAAGCGCTCAAAAAATAACTAGTTTCATGCATAGGGACTGTCTGATGTCATTTTGAAAGCCAAGCAGTTTAGAAGACTCCTCTTTAGGCACAACTTTTGAAAGCCTTAAATGCTCAACTTCTTACAGGAATCAGTGCCTATTAGCCTAGTGCACAGAAATGAGATGAGTAAGAGGATCTGTCTTTCGTAGGCAAAAAACCAAACCAGTAAATCAAAAAATTTACACCATACTTAGTATCACACATGATACTGTCATAAATACTCTTTTACGTTTCATCTCCCAACCCTTTCAAGAGCTACAGTCATACAAACGGGCAGATCCCTCCCACACACAGAAGTAGTGCACATACAGCAGTCTAAGTGGACTGCAGACAGAGGCATCTAAGGCACTGTTTTAAATATCAGCTCTCAGAGAAGTCACAAATGGTTTTTTTCCCTCCTTGCTTCAGCAATAGATGTCTGTATATTTTACTACAATACTAATTCCAAATTCTCCTTGCAATGGATTTAGTATCTGCCAATTCTCACAGCCTTCAAAGAAACGAGAAAATGGATGTACACCGTTCCAGTTCCTAAGTCTTCATCTCAGAACTAAACAGTGTCTAAGATTCAACCACAAGATTAATTAATCCTGACAAGAACATTGATAACATTAGAGCAGGCAACACATATTTCCTATCATTCCAGTGGAAAGAAGAATATTACTTCAGTATGACTCAGTGTGAAATTCCTCCAGACTTGATGAGACCAAGGTTGCCACACTAAATATGCATTTGTGGAGAATTTTAAGAATTTTCAGAAGGCTGGACTGTGCCTCATTTTCAATTTGAGCACAGATCAACTGATGTATCTGTGAAAAGGTAAATGCCTTCATCTGTTCTAGAGAATGTACATATCACAGAATCATAGAACAGCCCAGGTTGGAAGGGTCCTCGAAAGACCATCTGGTCCAACCTTTCATGTGGAAAGGGAGCCTAGATAAGATTATTGAGCACCCTGTCCAATTGCATCTTGAATACAGTCAAACTTCCAAGATCTCACAGCTATGCTAAGCCCATATTCAGCATTTTGCTCTGTTTCAAAGTTGCAGAATAACAGGCAGGAATGACGACCTTACCCGGCAAGATCTAGTGCTCTGATGTTGTTGCTGATGCCTTCTTCTGAACTGGAATTTGAGGACACATCCCAAAGACTGTTATTATCGGACAGGATCTGATTGAGATGGTATCGGGAGAAGTGTGTTCCCTCTACTCGTTGCCTGTAAGCCTTTGCTCTTTCTCGAAGCTCTCTCACCTGCACATCAATGTTTCATAAGTTGCACATCTGTTTAAAGTTCACTAATAGGCTATAATATTATAACATATTTGCATTAGCTAATGGCAGCTAAAGGAGAAAGGCAAGTTACTCATAATACAGGGCCACCCACAGCACAAACATCGCATGCCGCAGTAAATGCAACAACAGGAAAGCAAAAGTAAGAGAAGTGTATACTTAGTAAGCATGTTTGAGCCATGAAGCCAAAGCAAAATTGTCAATTACTCATTCAATGAGCACAAAAAGTTATGCAGCAACTATGAATAAGTTTAGTGCTGGATTCTAGTTTTTCCATCAGCGCTGAGACACAGTTCTCCAAACATTGAAATAGGAACTTAGATGCAACCAACCTCCATATACCACATGGAATTTAGGGTGTTTTGAGATGCCTAAGGAGAGGAATACAGAATTATTTTTAAATTTCTTATTTTTCTCTCAACACTGTATTGTTATTATCACCCTTGTAACTTTATTTCAGTCTAAGTAAGAAATTAAATACTAGAAACCTGTCAACACAGCTCTATGCTGCCTCCCTGAGATTCAGTAAAAAGCTGTATAACAAATACAGTAGCACTGGTATTTCACCAGTTTTTGCCAAGCTTGAGGAAATTCATTTAGATTTCTAAGCCTTAACACTCAAGAATATATTCACCATACACTAATTTATGATTATTTCAAGTCAACAGATCTATGTTCATGTGTAATACTGAGTTTGAATGCTGTGAACACTGCAACTGCCTCTAGCTACATTAATCCTATCTCAGTGAGGAGCTGATGATTACATGAGAACTCTTGGTGCTATTGTATGCAAGACGCAATACCAAAATCATTCCTTCTAGGCTATCAGTAACTGTAAGAATGAGATGTCAGGTTTAGTCTTAAAAAAAAAAAGTGATAAGCTCTCTCTTTAGACATTATACTGTTGATTTTACACTATCATTTTTAATGGTTAAACACTATTTCAACACTCACACTGTCTTGTGTCCTTCACCCAAACACAATTAAAGTGCAGGAAGAAAAAGCAACAATAAAACTTTTATGTTTATATGATTAAAAATAACTTTGTGATATTGTTGTGTGAATTTTGGCTCACTAAAAATGGTTCACAGGAAATACGTATTTTGTCAAAGAGCAGGAAAGTAATACTGACATTTCCTCTAGCACATTTTCATAGCTTTTCTTATTTATTCTTCCTTCATTATAGACTTTGCATCGTTCTTCCTGCAAGGAAGAGTTAAGCAGACCAAATTCCGCTAAACCCACTAAAAGTAACTGGATACACTTAGCCCACACCAGCTAACGTCCTGCAATTTGACCCACTAAATTTCCAAAGAATATGTCATTAAAAATATATACTTGTCATTTTAAGAGAAGAGTTTAGTCTGAGGTGCAAGTGATCTACTGGATTATTCACTTTAAGTAGAAGAATGAAAAATTAATTATGATAGCCACAACAGAAGGAATATAAATGCAGAGCAACAGGACGCTTCAGCAGGAGGAAGAATACCATGTCTCCAGTGAATTGTGAAGAAGTACAAAGGACAACTGTCTCCTTCAGTGACTCAGCAGGCAGCATTATCTCAGCAGGGCACAGGCCCCAGAAAGTCCTACTGTGAATATGAATTGCCCGCATTAATTTTTCAAAAGCATAGTTCAAAGAGATTTTTTCGTTCGAATCATTTTTTTCATTGCTGAAAAGCAACCCTTAATAATATATTGTAGAGTAGCAGTCTAGGAGTAATCACTACAGCTAAGGTCATACCAGGATTCTATTATGGTCTTTGCCTGTTTGGGCTCAGAGCTTTAGAAAGTCTGCTTTGGACTCAAAGTTATCCATGTGCATGCAGTCCCAACTAAGGGAGAAACCAGACTGGGTCAGTCAGAGCTTATCATCTAACCACTTACACTAAGCAAGAGATGTTCTGTAGGCACCTGCAGCAGGGGTGAGTCTCAACGATCAAGCACAGGTAGAGGTTAGATATAGCTTTGCAGAGCATTTCTCTTCATGCCAGTGAAAAATATTGGAACAGGTATGGAATCATTTAGAAATCATTTAGAAAAAAAAAGGACTGTTGGGCAACCTATGTTGTGAATGGCCAAAGTACCTTTCTTGCTTTATTATAAAACTGATGCACTTGAGACTTTTTTCAAGTTACACATACTTATATTAATCTGCTGTTAACGTATTTCTCAAATGGCTAGATTCTTTCTCATATCTCAACTGTGAATGAAGTATTTTATTCAGTCCTACTATTTTAGTATTTTAGCTATGCTGGATCCCATTCTGCAGTTCTTATAACAAAAATATTGATGGATGCCACAAAAAAAGAAAAGCCTGTCCAAGAATCACACCAATCGGGATTTTTACTCTTGTATGAACAGATGTTTTAAGAATTAACCTTGGTTTTCTTCCAACCTGTCTTGAAGACTGGGAAATTCCACGCTTTAACCTTGCTCTTTGCTTTCATCACAGCCACAAAAAGCTTCTTTTTAAGAATTGTAACTCTTAATGATGCATATGGAAAAATTAACAGGACAATAGTAAATTAAAAAAACTTCCATATAGAAAAGATCCCCCACAATAACACATTTACACAAGCTAACTATCATTGTCTACTAGCAAAACTAGTTTGCTGTACTGGTTTTGGCTAAACTAGAATTAAATTTCTTTATAGTAGCTCCTATGGTGCTATGTTTTGGATTTGTGCTGAAAATAGAGTTGATAACAAAAGATGTTTTAGCTATTGCTGAGCAGTGCTTACACAGCGTCAAGGCCTTTTGTGCTTCTCACACCACCCTACCAGCAAGTTGGCTGGGGGTGCACAAGAAGCTGGGAGGGGACACAGCTGGGACAGCTGACCCCAACTGACCAAAGGGATATTCCATACCATATGATATCGTGCTCAGCAATATAAGCTGGGGGAAGAAGGAGGAAGGGGGGGACATTTTGGAGTTACAGCATTTGTCTTCCCAAGTAACCATTACACATGATGGAGTCCTGCTTTCCCGGAGATGGCTGAACACCTGCCTGCTGATGCAGGAGTAGTAAATTAATTCCTTATTCTGCTTTGATTGCACACACAGCTTTTGCTTTACCTATTAAAGTGTTTATAACTTGTGGGTTAAACCCACAAGTTTCCTCACTTTTCCAATTCTCTCCCCCATCCCACTGAGGAGGAGTGAATGAGTGGCTGTGTGGGGCTCAGCTGCCTACTAGGGTTAAACCGCAATGTATGCTCACAGGCATATGATTTAAAGTCTAACAGAGAGGAGAAATTCAGGTAATTCCAATGATAAAAGTCCCTTCCATATGAACTCATACCAAGATCGAATGTATGTATGCATACATAAAAATGTGTACGCAATCAAAAATGTGTATGTAATCTAAGCACATCTGTCATCAATAAAACATTTGTTATTATAAGCTTGAAATGAATTCGGCTCTTCCAGACACCCAGCACAACTTCTTCATTTAGAAGGCCCTAAAAATCCTAATAATTCTTTTTTGAATTCTTCATGCCTACTCGCAAGTGACTTCTTCCTAGTTTCCTCTGCAATTCCCTTGTCAGCAAGAAAACCTCCACAGAAAAGTCAGACACATCCAAAACACGTATCTACAGTGTAGGAATTTCTTGGTTTCTCATACACTCTAATTAAATGCTGCATATATTTACTTCCTACATCTCTCAAACCCAACCCAAAAAGGATTCTGCCTGATAGAGCAGAACACATTTCTCTACTTGCAGACTCCTCAATCTTTCCCTGGACTGTACCGCAATGACTCCTGCCAGCTGGCTGTGCTGCAAGCACAATGTACTCCAAGGCAATGCGTCCCTTTCCCTTTACTTGCCTACCAGTCAGTTGCTCTTGAAGATCAGCACTGCTCCTGACTGTTTTGAGCCCACTGATTACTACCCACTGTTGGTCATGCAGGTTGGCAATGATGAGGTTGCACTCAGAATCCCAAAGGCAGTCAAAAAGGACTTGAGAGCACTGGGGCGACTGGTCAATGGAGCAGGAGCACAGGTAGTGTTTTCATCAATCCCTTCAGTGACAGGGAAGAACGCTGAAAGGAACAGGAAAGCACATCTGATCAACACATGGCTCAGGGGCTGGTGCCGTTGTCAGAATTTGGGGTTTTTTGACCACGGGGCGGTTTACACGGCACCGGGCCTCCTCGCAGCAGATGGAGTGCAACTGACTCCAAGGGGGAAAAGGATTCTTGCTTACGAGCTGGCAGGCCTCATCGAGAGGGCTTTAAACTAGATTTGAAGGGGGGAGGAGATAAAACCAGGCTCACTAGAGTTGAGCCTAGGGGTGGCGTGCCAGAGTTGAAATCAATAGCCCAGCTCAGGTGCATCTACACCAATGCACGCAGCATGGGCACCAAACAGGAGGAGCTGGAAGCCATTGTGCAGTGGGACAGTTGTGATGTAGTTGCCATCACAGAAACATGGTGGGGTGCTTCTCATGACTGGAGTGCTGCAAGGGATGGCTATAAGCTCTTCCGAAGGGATAGGCAGGGAAGGAGAGGTGGTGGGGTGGCTCTGTATGTTAGGGAGTGTTTTGATTGCATAGAAATCAATGATTGTGAAGACCGAGTAGAGTGCTTATGGGTAAGGATGAGGGGGAAGGCCAATGAGGCAGATATCTTGCTGGGAGTCTGTTACAGACCACCCAACCAGGACGAAGAGACAGATGAGACATTCTATAAGCAACTGGCAGAAGCCGTGCATTCGCTGGCCCTTGTTCTTGTGGGGGACTTCAATCTACCGGACATCTGCTGGAAGTATAACACGGCAGAGAGGAAACAATCTGGGAGGTTTCTGGAGTGTGTGGAGGATAACTTCCTGACACAGCTGGTGAGTGAGCCCATCAGGGGAGGTGCCTTGCTGGACCTGCTGTTTACAAACAGAGAAGGCCTGGTGAGAGATGTGGTGGTCGGAGGCCGTCTTGGGCTTAGTGACCATGATATGATAGAATTCTCAATTGTGAGCAAGTAAGGAGAGGGGTCAGCAAAACTTCTACCATGGACTTCTGGAGGGCAGACTTTGGCCTGTTCAGGTCACTGGTTGAGAGACCCTTGGGAGACAGTCCTGAAGGACAAAGGGGTCCAGGAAGGCTGGACAGTCTTCAAGAAGGAAATCTTAAAGGCACAGGAGCAAGCAGTCCCCATGTGCTATAGGAAGAGCTGGCAGGGAAGGCAACTGGCCTGGCTGAATTTTGCTGGGACTCAGGGAAAAGAGAGGAGTTTATCACCTCTGGAAGAAGGGGCAGGCAACTCACGAAGAGTACAAGGATCTCATTAGGTCAAGCAGGGACAAAATTAGGAAGGCAAAAGCCCAGCTAGAGCTCAGTCTGGCCACAGTTGTAAAGGATAATAAAAAAAGCTTCTACAAATATATTAACAACAAAAAGAGGGGCAAGGAGAATCTCCATCCCTTACTGGATATGGCAGGGAACATTGTCTCCAAGGATGAGGACAAGGTTGAGGTACTTAATGCCTTCTTTGCCTCAGTCTTTAACAGCCAGTCCAAGTATCCACAGGGTATTCAGGCCCCTGAACTGGAAGATGGGGATGGAGAGCACAATAACCTGCCCATAACCCAGGAGGAAGCAGTTAAGGACATGTTAAACCACCTGGACACCCACAAGTCTATGGGACCTGATGGGATCCACCCGAGGGTCCCAGAAGACTGGAGGCTTGCCAATGTGATGCCCATCTACAAGAAAGGCCGGAAGGAGGATCCTGGGAACTACAGGACTGTCAGCCTGACCTCCATACCAGGGAAGATCATGGAGCAGTTCGTTTTGAGAGTGCTCACAGGGCATCTGCAGGACAACCAAGGGATCAGGCCCAGTCAGCATGGGTTCATGAAAGGCAGGTCCTGCTTGACCAACCCGATCTCCTTCTATGACCAGGTGACCCGTCTACTGGATGAGGGAAAGGCTGTGGATGTTGTCTACCTGGACTTTAGTAAAGCCTTTGACAGAGTCTCCCATAGTATTCTCCTGGAGAAACTGGCAGCTTGTGGCTTGGACGGGTTTACTCTTTGCTGGGTGAGGAGCTGGCTGGATGGCCGAGCCCAGAGAGTTCTGGTGAATGGCGTTAAATCCGGCTGGCGGCCGGTCACAAGCGGTGTTCCCCAGGGCTCGGTTCTGGGGCTGGTCTTGTTCCATATCTTTATTGATGATCTGGATGAGGGGATTGAGTGCTCCCTCAGTAAGTTTGCAGATGACACTAAATTGGGTGGGAGTGCTGATCTGCTGGAGGGTAGGAGGGCTCTGCAGAGGGATCTGGACAGAGGTCAACTGTATGAGGTTTAATAAGGCCAAGTGCAAGGTCCTGCACTTGGGTCACAACAACCCCATGCAACGTTACAGGCTTGGGGAGGAGTGGCTGGAGAGCTGCCCAGCGGAAAGGAATCTGGGGGTGCTGGTTGACAGCTAGCTGAACATGAGCCGGCAGTGTGCCCAGGTGGCCAAGAAGGCCAACAGCGTCCTGGCTTGAATCAGAAATCGTGTGGCCAGCAGGAGTAGGGAAGTGATTGTGCCCCTGTACTCGGCACTGGTGAGGCTGCACCTTGAATACTGTGTTCAGTTTTGGGCCCCTCACTACAAGAAGGATGCTGAAGTGCTGGAGCGTGTCCAGAGAAGCTGGTGAGGGGGCTGGAGTACAAGTCTTATGGGGAGCGGCTGAGGGAACTGGAGAAGAGGAGGCTGAGGGGAGACCTTACCGCTCTCTACAACTACCTGAAAGGGGGTTGTGGCGACAAGGGTGTTGGTCTCTTCTCCCAAGTAACTAGTGATAGGACGAGAGGAAATGGCCTCAAGTTGTGCCAGGGGAGGTTTAGACTGGATATTAGGAAAAATTTCTTTACAGAGAGAGTGGTCAAGCATTGGAACAGACTGCCCAGGGAGATGGTGGAGTCGCCATCTCTGGAAGTGTTCAAGAAACGTATGGATGTGGTGCTTCAGGACATGGTTTAGGGAACATGGTGGCACTGGATTAATGGTTGGACTTGATGATCTTGAAGGTCCTTTCCAACCTTAGTGATTCTGTGAATGCTACTGATGCAACACCCTGTCTCCAAATTAAAATCTCACATGCCAGAAAAATTACATAGTATTCTACAGAAATATCCTGTATACCACTTAGGCTGCATGCAATAGTTCAAAATATTCTATAGCCTTAGTTACAGTAAATATAAAGCATAGATCAATACATATCACAAATAAAAATATCACTTGTTTTTAGTCCTCTAACATCCTCATGAGGCTGTTTTCACAGAATGGATTATCTCATGTATGCATACACAAAACCTGATTATGAATCATCACATACTATGATATACTTTAAACTTTGAGATCTATTTCTCATTGACTATTTTGTACATATTCAATATATATTTCTTTTTGCCTAAAAATAAAACTACTTGCTAGATTAAGTCCAGTGAGAAAACACAGGACTGAATGCTACCACACTACTCCTGCAATTCCCAGAGAATGTTATTTTCAAAATCTCAGAGACCAAAACCCTAGAGCCATCCGCTCCAGTTCTATCTTCCACATCAGCTTGGTCCCAACTGATGAGGAAACTCATATTTCCAAGTATTTGCCACACATTTAGGAGGACACAGTGTCTCACAAAGGTTCCCTCTATCAGCAATCTGACAGTGGCAGAACTAGCTCTAGCACTTTCTTAGCACACTACTAACAATTTTGATTTACTTGACTGATTCAGGAAATCATACCCAATAATCCTGCTTAGAAATCCTAGGGTCCTGAAACTGTTCAGCATTTTCATATTTCTGTCAAATGAGCCTCTATACAGTATAATACTGATCACAGTTACTGAATAAACTACAAGAAAATACTTAGATTGGCTGAAACTTGCAAGAGAAATTCTTAATTTTGTGTTGCGTATGACTGAATTCAGCTAACTGCTTTGAACGGATTCAGCATGGCAAGCTAATAAACTGACCTTGACTATCAAGCTGACCTCGCTGATACATATGTTGGCCTTTTCCTTCTATTGTCTTGGACTCTCCTATAATCTATTTCTACATTTTGAAAACTTAGGCTTGTTACGACTGGGCTGAACATGAACGCTACCATTATCTGCTCCAAGAGAGCTTGTTCTGTATGATTCTGATTTGTAAGGGAAACGAAGCTCCTCCCTCACTTTGCATGTCACATTAATACATTATTTAAGTCACACTGTCTCTTTTTTCTTAATACATATTATACTGGCTTGTCAGAACTTAATCTTCTTTGTATACTCACCTTTGGGAGCTTGAGTCATTAGCATTACAATCTCAAAACTGTACCTTATCAACACCACAATTCAAAGTTTTTTGCATATAAAAATCAAAATACAAAGCATGCTCAGGCTTCAGTTTTTTTAAGAATACTCACCTGATTGTGAACTTTACTCCTAATACGAGACCAAGCTCCATCTTTGTAGAAATACTGGGCTGGAGACAAAAATTTTGACCTATATTCAGTGTTCATCTTCCTAAGAAATCAAGAACAGGCAAAAAAGACAGAAAGAATAAAGCTCAACATCCAGAAGACTCTTTAAGAGCACTTTTAACATCATACCAACAACCATAAGTGTATTTATACTTAAATGCCAAGGATGAGATGTGAAAAACACATGCTTTAAAATACAGCTCATCCATAACACCACAACTAGGAAAGCTGCGAAAAGCTCATTCACAGTTGGTGGCTCTTCAAGTAGTTACTCCTGTTGGTTTTTCCTCACAACCCTTCTGCCAGAAGCTTTTGCCCTGATAGCCAAATCAGCAAAACATAATAGACACATAAGCCTCAATTACTTCAGTCCAAAGTAGAACATCTTGGTTTAATCACTGATGAAGGTACAGTTAAGTAAAAATGCCTCATTTGGCACTAATGTGTCCGAGACATTACCTCCTATGAACTCTAAAGGCACTCTGTATATGGGTGGCGTGAACTGTTGTGGCTAGCAACATCTGACTACCAGAACAATGGTCAGT
Organism: Phaethon aethereus; assembly: GCF_964289735.1. Lineage (NCBI taxonomy): Eukaryota > Metazoa > Chordata > Aves > Phaethontiformes > Phaethontidae > Phaethon > Phaethon aethereus. Next base: position 40,320,656 of record NC_138575.1, read on the forward strand.
ATAATTCATCTAACTGTGTCCTACTGCCTTTGATCTTCAAAAGGCCTCAGTACTTGAAAAGATGGATTCATTTGCCCTTCTGCCACACACATACATACATAGAAAAATTAACATCATCTAACCTATAGCAATCCATAAGCACTGAACTGTGGATTTCTCAGCTTAAATCTGAAGAGGTTTCTGGTTTTAATCTTGCTTCAGAATATCACTAACTTTATTTTAATATATCCAGCACTGAATGAAAAAGCCCTCTTTTTCAGTCCTTCTTCAGAAATAAATCATGAAAGCCCGAAGTCAGAGAATAAAATGCACTCTGTAAAAAGAAAAATACCAAGGCAACGAAAAACCCTTAGATTCAAAATTTCTTTCCATATGTCCCTTTCTTTGAAACCGACAGAATTCCTTCAGTTTTGGTTGCAAAACTAATGGATTTGCTCAAAAAAAACCACATCACCGCTGTGCCTTGATCCCAGTCATTCTGCTGCAAAAGCAGGCCATGAAATGAAGCTTGCATACAAAGTGACAGTCCTGTCTGCACATTGAGAACTTGCACATTTTGGCAGCTATTTGCCCAGTGACTGTTTGGAAACTTTTGTCTTGTGCTACCACACTGAAGGCATAGGAGGCAGAAATTTCTCCTTAAATGAAAAAAGTCATAGCAAACCATCAAGAATTTTACACACTACTCACTGGAAAATTGACTACAATCTACTATGTCAAAAAGCTATGAAAACCAAGGAGTTAAAGGTTTTAACTACACTATATGCACTCACTTTTTCATAAAGCAACTTTATTTCATAGAATTTTGGGCGATCATTTTGTAATTATCTCCCAATATCCAACAGCATTCAGACCTAGGTAAGTTTCCTCTCCCATGTTTAATCTAACGCCTTAACACTGGCAGAAAGTCATGTGAGAGAAAGCAGCCACTGGGATATACATTAAGCACAAAGATAGCAGAGATGGATTCATTTATGTATTTTTAAACCCACATCCCTTCTGGGCTTTTACTTCTCTTGGCATATCTCAAATATGTAGAAAATGGAAACATGAGTTCATTTCCTGCAATGTAGGTATGTGGCAAAAGAAAAAGATACTTTGATAACGCTCAGTAACATACAATTTAATTTTATTTCCATGCTTGTCAGATTACCCTAAATGGGACAGATTTCTTTACTTCCCTTTACCTTATGTGTTTACTTTTGTTACTCTGGGACAGAACGTGGTACAGACTAGAAAAAGCAGACATCGAGTACAATCATCACAGGTTTAAGGCATGGAGCAAACACAGGACAGCAGTTTGAAAGGTGACTACAACTTCCAAAGCACTCACTGAAAGTTTAGTACCAGCACTGCACCAATTTAATTTCATTCATGCTAAATTTATGAATAATATTGCATCAGAAGGTTCAACTGAATGCGTGTGGTTACAAAGGCTCCACTTCTGCTGCCCAGAGAAGGGAACAGAAATTAACACCAGGTTTAGATGTACCCAGAGGAAGCTCAATCCCAGCACTGCACGGGGGCATTTGCCCCTGCAACTGCAGCATGGCATGGTTAAAGGTTCATCGTCCATCATTCAAAATACTAGGCTGCTGTACACCTATTCACTAGGCTAGGTTTTCCTATTTTATACATACCCACGACTTGTATGTAAAGAGAGGGGCTTTGGATTGATATGTTGCTTATTTTTTTGTTTAGGATGTTTCTGTTCTGATTTCCCTTGTTTTGCTGCATCTTCTGCTGGCTTTTGAAATGGTTCTTCCCTCTTACTCTAGGGCAAAGATAATTTTAAAAATACCACATTAGCTAACAATCTGAAAACCCTCATATCCCTTTTGACATTAAGCTTTTGCAAAAAGTTAATTTTATTTTAGCGTTAACTGGTTTGCATATTTAATACAAACAAGAATATTACATTCCTTTGTTAATACAAAAATAAACTAGCAAAATGCCAAAACTAAGATTTTGAGTGCAGCATTCAGTTAGGTAGATGATCCATTTTGTACCCTTTACAAAAAGAATTTAACATGAAACACAGAAATAAAACAATACGGTACCTGTGCATTCTAACCAGAGTTGTGTAAGACTTAACATGGATATTTCTGTAGTTTGTAATAAATACAAAAAGAAAAAAACTCTTAGCTTTACAGTCAAGCAATATAAACCAATCTATAATAAACCAAAAGGCAAATTTTTAATCTGCTGCCATTCTGATTTATAAAGGGTCAGATTGACTTGTTCAGTTTTCACATCAAAGATTTTTTTTTTCCTGCTTATTTTATCCTCTCAGATATCTCATGCATGATTTCTGATTCTGCTAGAGATCTTCAGATACTGTTCAAATTCAAGGGGAAAAAAAGGAAAGCAAAAGAAGCCCACCAAAATCCCCCAAAACTTTTTTAAGATATTCATCAGAGATACCAGTACAAATAAAAAGTGTTTTTGACACTTTGACTGAGATTCCCTTCCCATGCCTTCTCTTCTTTCACTTTATTAGCTCTCTTGGGAAAACGTATCCTGAATTTCCAATATTAAAAGCAAAGAAATGCTTTCTGAAAGCCTCATGCCTTTCAAGCTTTCTTTAAATCTGCTAAAAGAGGCAAAAGGGGACATAAAATTCCTCACTCCCAGATGAGATTTAAAGCACTCTGTTTTATCAAATAACAGAGATGGATACTGAAGAGACTCATATGTGGTCCTTCTACCTGAAGGATGGTTACCTAACCTGCAGGAATTTAGACAACACTACACTGGGCAGCTCGCTACAAAACCAGACATTCATATGTCCATCTTGCAAAATAGGTTAGCTGTCTGATGTATGAGATCCAAAAAGTTCCAGCCCTCTCATCCAGCCCTTCTACATACCAACAGTACATACACTGATACTAATGACAGTATAAATCAGAGATGTATATTTCAGAAACTATCCTAATAACTAAAAACAAAGTTTCAATTTAAAAAAAAAAAGAACCCATTTGAAAACTCATAAATTAAAGCAACAGGAAAAAACACACTTAAAATGTCATTGTAAATTGAATAAACGCACTATAGAAACTACAGAATCCACTGCAGACCCCCTAAGAGGAAACAAAACTGTACAGTGTTATTTTCAGTCTTTTGTAGCAAAACCACTACTAACCAAGTCCAGTGACATCAGTAACAGCTCTAAAATGTGACTAAAAAACTTCAAAATAAACCCACCCCCACATTATAGAAAAGAACAATCAAAATTATAGAAGTATATTAATGCCTTTCTTTTAGGGAAATACTTTTTCACAAACCAGAAACTCTTTCTCTTCTGAACCACCTGTGTCTTGTGGACCTTTAACAGGAGGAGACCCTTTGAAATTTGTCTCATGTGCAGTTTCAGAAGTAATTGCAGGAGATTTAAACGTAGATATGGATTTACTTGTGTTGCAAACAACCTTTGGAGAAAGAAAACAAAACAAAACAAAACAGTGTGATTTGCTTAGCTTAAGGCTAGATTTTCAAAATCAGTTAACCAATTCATGCAAATACACTCAGATATGAACAGAGAGATGTGTACAAATACAGCATGTGCAGATTAAGTAACTTCTAGCAGAAATTGAAGAGAAACTTGACCTGATAAAAATACAGCTAAGTGATGGAGTCAGACACAGTTAAACCTGTGGTCAAACGCTGTTCTTACTGAAGCTCACTAACAGAGGTTTTCTTTATTGAGGAAGACAGTTCACCTTCAGAGTTGTATGTAGGATCATATTTTAAAACATATGCCATAAAACTGCCCTATGAGTTCTCAATACACGTCCAGTTCATAAGTAACAGACAACTGTTCTGTGTTTTAGAACTGGATGCTTAGGTCTTGGCAATTTGAGCTATCCACTATTTTCCAATCAATACTGTATTATAAACCACAGTAGAGAATTTGCCTAATAGGTGATCAGGTATCATCTCCTCATGGGGTGCTGAATTAAAAGACCATGCCATATGTCACAAGCATACATTTTCCCCATCTTTGCTATGAGAGTTTAGGTCTGACTTATAACCTGTGTTGGATAACTTTGGTATTTCCACAGAATCTCTTCAAGTGAAAGGTATTGCCATTCTTCAGTATTCAGGTATATTCTCCATCATATCAATAGCAAGCAAAAGAAAATCAGTTTGTTAATACATCAAATTTTTACCATGAAACTCTAACCTTAATTTTAGAACCTGCAAATATTTATATATATTTAGATATTCTCTAGGTTCTATTTATATAAGGATTTATAGTGCCTACAGACTTATTCTACGGCTTCTTATTCTGTATAAGCTGTGCAAAAAAAAATTTGCTATTTTAGATTCCACAGTCTTTCTTCTGAAATAGCACAATGTTCACAAGCATCAATAATGAAATTATCAAACTGATTTGTAATAGAATCAAATGGAATTCTCTACGAAATTTTCCATAAGGTGACATTCTTGGACCTGCCTCTTCCTCAAATGATCCTTTGGCTTCCATACTATTGTCATGCATTTCAGTGAGTTTTCCTTGGATACGGGACTTATGGGAAACAGATATCTCAAAGTAAGTCCACCTGCTTGGCATTCCAACAAGAAAAAGACAAGAACAGTTTTTATAGTGATTGATCCTAGTTACCAAAACTTATTGCCTCTGAAAGCCGGTACTGAACAAATCTGCTACCTGTGGGTACAGAGACAGCACCATCTGTAATAAACCCATTGAAGTATATGCCCCTAGTGCAGAAACAGAAGACAAAATAAAAGCAGAAGTGCCTATTTTATACTGTAAAATGACAAAATGATGGACTGAGTCTCCTAAGTCCTGATCCCAGCAACAAAGAATTGAAAACACAAAGCAGCCTCACAGAGTTCCTCTTTGTGATCTGATTAGAAATAGCAGCATTTCCAGTCCTACAAGTCCAAAACCTCTGACGATTATCAAAATGCCACAAGAGTGTCTTAAAATCAGAAGATTGCACTTTTAAATATAAGCAGTTCTCATGAAAAAAAAAACCCACAAAGATGCACTTTAGGGTCTAGAAGTATATGTGCACAGAGATGGAGACTGAGAATAAGAAACCGTGGTAACCCATAAAAGACCATGAGAATAAATAATGAAACCCAAACAATTTCAGTGGCAAGACTTGTTATCACAATACAGAACACTCAAACATTCATCTGTTGATAGCTATATATTAGGTAACATAAAAATGGTAAAAATGAAGAGTAACACTGAGTAGGATCTTAGAGCTCATAAGGTAAATTAATGCAAACAGAAGAAAATGGTCCTGTTAGAAAGGATGGAATACAACCAGGGAGAAAAAGAACAAGTAATTAGACCTGACTACAATAAAGAATCACAGGGAAACAAATCTAACTATACTGCACTTTTGTACATCGGAAGAAAAAAAAACAAAACATGTAACAGAATTCAAGTTTGGACCCCCACCCCACCAAAGAGGAAGAAATGAAATCTTAGAAATTAAGCAACTTTGCTGATAGGTGAAAGGAAGTATTCATTTACTTTTTGGATTCTTTAAAGTTACCTGCTCAGCTGCAAGTATTGGTGACTTTTCATGAGGACTTTTCCAAACAAATTGGCTTTGATACTCAGAATTTCTGGGGAAAGTATTTAAATGTGAAATATTCATGCCTGCTTTCCTCTGAAGGACTCTGTGAAGCTGACAATATAAAAAAGAAAAAAAATTAACACCACTTGTTTCCTTTCCTACAACAGTTTGCAAGTATCTTTCAATGCATATTTTAAAACCAATGGTTTGGGTTTTGGTTGTATGAATTAAATTAATGCAAAGTACATTTTCTCATTACAGCCAACAACCCCAAAATGTCTATATATTATTGGTTAAATCCTTGATTAACTGGAATAAATTGGGATGGCATATGAAGGCAAAATTCCTATTGACCTAAGTGGAATCAAAATCTGGTCTCAAAAGAGATTGGTTCTCCCAGCAGAGAAACTACAAAGTAGAAGAACATCAAAATACAGAACTAAGGAGAGAATTAGACAACAGAGGCTGGTGTATGTGTATTACTGTAAATTTCAGATTAGTAACATTTATACTGGTCAATTAAAATATACATATATCTTCCCTTACCCCATTACCCATTTTTTCAAATTCCTTTTTTGGAGATGCAAATGCTCCATTTTGATTTGGCGGAGCTGCAGAGGGTGTTTGCTTCATGTTGTTTTCTGCAAGGGCAAGATCTGTTTCACGTCTAGAATCTACCAAATGTGACTGAACTTCTAGGGGGAGTCTGGGTCCTTCTGGCGTTTCAACTTTTTCCTGATTCACATCATTGTTGTTGTGGTCTGTGTGTAACTCTGCAGTCCTAAGAGCCTCAGTTTCAACTGGGTCGTTCAAATCACAATCTGCTGTCCACTCAAAGGACTTCGAAATCTGTGGATTATGGTAAGGTACCCTTCTCTTGGAAATGAAGTTTGGTTCTCTTGTGATTCCTGAAAAAGACATACTGAGTTTAACAAAAACATTCTGTTGAAGACATAAGATCACTCTATTACAAGAGCGAACTGAAAGTTTATCATACAGCTGATTATTAGGAAAACCTGTTTCAATATCTTTGAGCCCATGAATTACAGGCACAGTTGTGAAATTGTGTCTTCTGTCCCATCTGCGAATGCCTTTCCACTAAAGAGAGATGAGACCATGTTGTATAAAGCCCTATAAAGCAAATATGACCACAGGACAATCTTTTGCAAGTTGATTGAGCTCAACAACAACAAAATTCACACAGCAGTGAAAAGAATGTGGTTAACACAGATACAGAATATCCAACCTGCAATGATAAAAAAATCCCACAAACACTTCTCATTGCACGTGCATAATATACCTTGCTGAACAGGTTCTCACCTACTGTGACAGGACAGTGACAGATCCCTATCCATCTAATACAACTGTGATTTAAAACCATCTCAGCTATCTGGTGACTTTACAGTACAAACACAAGAACATTTCCAAAATTCTAAAAAACGCTATGTAACAAAACCAGGTATCAAGTTGTTTTAAAGAATCGCCGGCCATTACATGTGCAGATGAAAATAAAATTACCCTGTCATTTTAAGAAGAGGATTGAATGACTTAACACATTTAAAGTGGGAAATCATAATCCAACTGCAAAGTGCTCAACTGTGAATGACAAATAAATGAAGGCCCCTAACTGGCTGAAAGAAATTCTTTCTAGGAGAGAGAGAAACTCCTATCTCATGAAAAAGCAACATAAAAAGAGAGGAAAACCTACAGTGAAAAGTATACAGAATGTCTGGATGTCTAAATACACATACAGGTGATAGAAAATAATTCCAGTCGTAAAACACTGGAAAAGTAGCAGGAAGGAACTCGGAGCACCTGTAGCTGTTAACTTTTCATGGTGATGTTCCAAGTCATTCTTAAAACTGCCAACTAAGTGTTTCAACAGGAAGAACCATAGGTTCAAGTTAGTTATCAAAATCAATCTGCAAGTCCTATGAGGTGTCAAGAACTGACATTTGAAGATGCACAGGGTTGCATGGCCAGAAAAGAGATGGGAGTGAAAATGAATGCAAAGGTGAGGAAAACTACACCAAGCAGACACAAAAACACCACTACAATGTGAGGAGGATTGCTAACTCATTACTTTATTGCAAGTCTTGTAAAATTTGCAGTTTAGTTCAACGGGAAAAGAAGCATAGCTTATAATTCCAAAAAGAAGTTCATGTGTTTGAATGTTTCAGAATTCGTGGAAGTTATTCTCTTCAGTACAGGTGCCCATACAAAGACCCATGTGCTAGGGAAAGCAAGGTTAAAGAAATATATATTTTTGCAGTAATGGAATAAAGCAGTAATATAGATAAAGCACAATCTTTGGCAATATTAAATTACTTATTAAAATGTCTAGTATCTCAGCTGAAAACATCCATACTCCCAGTAGTTGGTTCTTAATTACTAGGCCATAATTTAGAACATTTATCATATTGTAGGAATGAATATATTGGACTCTAGACTGCACAGTGTGGTTGCACTGAATTGCACAATTTTGTTAATCTGTCTTGTGCCACTAGAATAATTCCTATTTCTTACTGCTCCTTTTCAAAGCACTGCATTTGTCATCATTCTGCAACTTACTCCTTTTCCTCAACTTTCTGTGGGCCTTTCAATCCAGATGCTATTTCCTTCCTCTTCCACTTTCCAACCCCACATTTTCCTGCCATGATAATGTCTACAACACCTAACTCCTACACTACAGCATCACAGGCTTTTCTATGTAATGGCCAGCTTTTCTTTTTTTTTTACCCTAGTTAGCTGCCCCTGTAGGTCTTCATAAAAATTTTACTTTGTATCAAACTCTGCCTTACATTAGTCTCCTCTTAAATACTGAATTTTACTGACTGTTTCCAGGCACCACAGGTAACCCAATGTCTCCTTCTACACACCCTGCATGTTTTAACACTGCATCTGTGCTTTATGTTTGGGACTCAGTTTATGCTACATGTCAGAACCCATGTATTTTTCATATTTTATATAAACAGCATGAACATTAGAAGAAAGTTTCAGTGCAGCCAGAAAGAATACGGCATTCAAAAACGTATTTTAAATTATGACCAAGAATATACTTTTAACTGTATAAAATGCACAAACTACCAGTTCACTGTGGCTGCGCACTCCACGACAGCAAACCTCTCTAGACCTCCAGAGCCAGCTCGGACAGCGCCGGGGCCTGCAATCAAGGGGGCAGCTTTCAGGGGCGCTTACCAAACTGATCCGACCGAAGTCCTGCCCACAAGGATTTCTGCTGTTGGGATGGGCTACAAAACTCTGGGGTTTTCCATCTGAAGTTTCTCTTATATTCACTCAGTCCCTGCGGCAAACAAAGAGGTGTCTTGTCAAGCAAGCGGTGCATCACCTGCTTCCCTGCTTCTGTTGGTGACAGATCTCCAACGGGAAAAGCACCAAGGAGGCCGCAGCAGGCTTCAGCTAAGCTGGCAGGTTGCTCTGCATCTTCCAAACCCACCCCCACAGAAGAGCAAAAACTACTTGATGGCTCTCCGAACAGCAGGAAACAGCATCGAGTAATTTCATGCACCAAAAAGTATGCAGAAGCTTATTTATAGCTCTAAGTTAATAATATTTCAGGAACAAATACAGCCTGAATCCTGTCACCCACACGACTGAAGGCTTTTCTGTCTTTACAAGCCAGCGCTCCTCAGCGCGAGGGTCTCTCCCGCTTCGCCGGTGGCACTCTCGAAACGGCTGCACCCCTTCCTTCTGCCGGCTGCAGGGGACTCCCGTCCCCCAGGCCCGGGCCGCCCCTACACACGCCCCCCCATCCCAGCCCCACACACTCCACCCGGCTCCCGCCGCCACGGCCGCTGCCCGGGCAACCCCGCGCCGCCTCACCCTGAAGCGCACGGGCATGGCGGAGCGCGGGCTGCCGAGCCGCTGCCGTCAACACCGCCGTTCCCCTGGCAAAGCCGCGGGCCCGGCCCGCTCCGGCCCGCCTCGGCCCGCCGGGCGCCTGCGCAGCGGCGTGCCAGCGGGGGCGGGGAGCGCCGCGGCCGGTACCCTCACGGCGCTGCCCGCGGGGGCCATGTTGGCCGGGTGCGGCGGCCGCCGCTTCCCCTTACGGCGCTGCCCTCGAGGGCCGTGTTGGCCGGGTGCGGCCGCCGTATTACCCATATTCAAAGCCTTTTCCCCGACCTGTGGCAGGATAACGGCGCTATATCGCCAGACTGCGTATCTGGAGAAGGATGACGGGGAGGCCTGTGAGCCCAACCAGCCTGTCAGTCTGGGGCACTTGGCGCTAGTGCAGCTCAAGGCCAGGAGAGTACTGGACGCTTGGTGAAAAAAAATCACACACCCATGCTTGCAGCATTATGTTGGCACAAAAATAGCATTTAGAGAAAGGAAAAATAAGTTCCCTTACCTTTCTGGGCCTGTACGGTGGCGTGCCAGCTGCTGATCCTTCTTTGCCACCTCACCCGACCTCACCGTGTGGTCAGGAGATCCTAATCCACCTTCTTGTTGAGATCTTCCCTCAGGGCTCACTTTTTTGACTGCTTTGCCACTGCTGATCTCCATCCTTACTCCCTCTGACTGTATCAAATTAGAAAGAACTGAGGGTAGCAAAAAAAAAAAAGGGTAAAACGGATATACAAAACAAAATGGCTCAGGCAATCCGTTTGCACTCCCTCTGGCTGCTGACCCTCCTTGACTTTCTTCTTAGCAGGGCCTGTTGCTGGTTGCTGATGCCTCTAGTGCAGCGGAAGCTTCTCGAGCAAGGTCTTTGTCACATCTGCGTCTGCAAAGCACCCTGCCAGACATGGGAGGAATGATTCGGTGCCAGTCCCACTGATTTAACTGGAGTTTAGGTCCAGTTGGACCCTGTATAAAAGATGACCAACAATTTTTTACCATCAATGCGAGGGAGGAGAGCACACCAATCTGTAAGGAAAGGCTTGCGAGCAAAGTAAAATGCTCTTCTGCAACATAAACAGCGTGAAAAATAAAGGAAGAAGTGTGCTGCATTGATAGTGTTTCCAAGTTTCACACATCTTTCTTAATGAATTTCAAGATCAAGACAATAATTTTGTTATAATTTGCTTGCTGATTACACTTGAAACTGTTAGGTCCACCAAATAAAGTAGTTTGTTTTGTTATTACAATGGTTTATTTTGTAAGGTTCAGTCAGGTCTAGTTCAGTACATTTTCTAAAGTAATGCGTAAAATTGTTACAGAATGTGAAAAGCCAGCTGGCAAACTCGCTTGTTCAAAATACAGATTCCAGGTTTGCCAGGAATCTCTCCTCCTTGATATGTATGGAAACCAGGCCAAACATAATTTCGGTATGTTTTTAGGGTGTTTTCCAATTAACCAAACTATAATAATGCATTTGTAGATGGTTTGGGGCTCTCTGGATTTGGAGATGGGTTTGATTCTTTAATACGGAAACATAACATGACACCACACCATCCTGAAATTCAGGATATTATATTTCTTAACAATGTCTTTCCCTTTCCCTAATATAAAGCAAAATAAATTATCCTGAAACAATGGAATTCACATTCCTCTATATGCACTGACTGATTTAAATTGCATTTTAAATCTCCTTATAGCTAAGAGAGAGGAATAGCTGATGTGGAGGAAGCACTATAGTAAATGTGTCAGCCACTGAGCTACGAGGATCTTTACCTCATGCTCTTTATCACAGCTGATGTATACTAGCTTCTTCAATGTGTATACATTACTGAACACACAGTTATTCAAGGTAATATGATGTAAGAATGCTGAAATTCTTAGGCTGGTAATATTTTCATATGAGTGCTGAATAAATAAATTTTAAAAATGGATCCATGTGTAGAAATTGTTACAGTGCATTCACAAACTCATGGTCCTGAAAATAAGGAAAAGATTGTCTCCAGTTTTCTGGAAAATAAACTAGCTGTGATTAATGTAAATGTGCATCCCTCAGCAACTGGTCTGTATTATTTATTGGATCCCATTTTTTTAAAAAATAAGCCTTTAAAGCTTGTGTTGCTACAGAACACATTTAAATAGTTTTGAGTTCAAGTCACCACACATTTCTATAACTCTTGAGAGGTTAACCATCTTCCTCCTTTATTTTCTATAAAGCAAGTATAAGTATTTTATTTTGCCTTACTGATACTTCCTCCAGATTCAGATCTTCTTGTTGCTGTTCTTCAAACAAATCAACAGATGTGGCTTCTCTTGCTAAACCACGTATGAAAGTCCTTTTAATGGATAATTTGTGACCCATATATTTTTATTTTCATGTCATTTGTTTGCTGTTAGCTTCGCTATATCTTGCTGCGTATCCTGATCCTTATCTTTGACCTTCTCTGTCTCTTGACCCCAGCCCTCTTGAGTCCTGACTTCAAGTGCTTGATTAAGTTAGATTTCCCTGAGCACCTTTCACTTGAACATCAATCTGTGAATAGCTAACTGTGTATTACATCTAACTAAATGGGGACCTTTTTATGACCTATTTCTCACGCTGCTTGTAAACTTGTATACCACAGGCAACCCTGCCTTTAAAGAGTCAGTAACCTGAAGTCTCTTTCTTTTCTTTTGCTTTAACATTGATGGTCTCCCCTGCCAAAACTCAAAGCATGATGTATCAGCAATCCTCCTTCCAGCCAAAGAAGGCTATACACAGCTTGCCATGGAGCCTGTCAACTCCACTCCATGTGTCAGCCTGAGGGAATCAAGTGAGAGCAATGAAACATGTTTTCTACCTCCAGAGTCTGTAGCCTCTGGCACCTACTGGTGGAGGAGCAAAGGAGGAGCAGTATCACAGCTGGCCTGGCTCAAGTCCCATGGTTTTACTCTTAACAGCAAATGTTTCTCGTGCAAACTTGTTCCAGCTTATTTTACATTTAGAAACTGCTGTAGTGTTAAAACTACTTTAATTTTAGTACTCATTTCAATCCCTTTTTCAAGTTACCGAGCTGATCCAGCAGTCATTAAAGGGCTGTGTTTTGTTGCTTACAGGGATCTGAAGTCAAAGATACCCTGGCTTCATGCCTCAGTAATGGTTCTTGAGTTTGGCAAAAGCATTAGCTGTTATCATCTTAAACTAGTCTGCCTGTCTGATACAATTTCATTCTGAATTGCAGAGAAGCCTATGTAGTTCATCTTTCTAACCATAAAAGAGGGCATAAAATGAACATGAAATGTGGATGGACAGGTCCGACTCTCAGCCCATCATCCACTTTTTTGTGCATTGTGCGCTATCTCTTAGGGAAAAAACAGTGTCAAAAGTGACCACTGCCTCTGAGAACTTCATCTTTTACCCACCCAAGGCCAGACAATACTGCAGAGCTTTCCATAACCAAGGACTGTCAGCCTCCATGGCAACCCAGGGTGATCTTGAAACTCTGAAGTGTCACAGATCAGACCAATTTTGAAATCAGCATCCTTAGCCTTTCTGTCATTCCTCCATCTCTAAAGTGAGCATAATAAGAGATTCCATAGTTTGGTATCTGCTAATCATCAGCTTACTTTGATTAAAAAAGCACAAGATATTTTTTAAGAATTATAGTATTCAGGTTTAGAAACAGAACAAAGTGTCTCAAATGTGTGTAGCTGATGCAAGGGCAACAGTGGCTAACTTCATGTCTTACATTAGAAGAAAATGGAAAGCAGGAGAGCATGTGTCATTTTGATCTAATTTTGATCTAATGTTTGCCTGGAGAGCACAGTGAAACCACAGCTGCTCATCCTTTAGCAAAGAAGCATACACCCAACTTGTAGCTATAAACAAGTGACCTCTGTTTCTGTAGGAAGCACAGGGCATTCCGTTATGATATTTGTGTCGCTCTACATGCTTGTTCATTACCAGTCTACATGACTGTTCATAATGTAGAAAAAATCTCCTCTCTGTTTTTAAAGGTGTGTAAGATTTACACACTGCAGTAGCAAAATTGTGCAATGCTGGCATAAGTAATCTGTTATGACAACCCCCTAGGGAGTAACTCCTGTTGGCAGGGTGTGTGTAATCCCGGGACAGTCTGATGCGTTGGTAACTGCAGCGTAACAATGGCAACATGAGCTTGGCCTTGAGTTTCTCGCTGCTCTGGTTGGCAGGCTCAGCTGTATTGGCAAGGTAATGCAGTTCAACTTCAAAAGGGAACGAGAAAAGGCTAATAGTCACTGTAGAAGGCCATCTGCTAGGTGGCCAAAACCCTCTATGATGTATTAAGAAAAGGTTTTATAAGAGACATTCTGAACTTTCTGTTAAATGAAACTTTTGTCATTTTTAATTTCTTACTTTGCTCTGCATGCCATCTGTAATAATAATCTGCTATCACACTATCAGTGCTGTGTACATACAGCAATAAGAAATCACACTTCTGTGATGCTGACTTTAAAAGACATATAGCCATTTAGAAAGGAAGGCTCATTAAGGGAGTGGGAATTAGCCACACTGTCTGAAGGAGATTGTCCTTTACCTTTTGGATCCAAACATGAGCAGCTCTTCCTCTTCCCTGGCACTCCTGGCGGTGTCCTTGTGGAGGTGGACAGACAGAAATCTATTTCAACAGACCTGTAGGACAGAGTGAAAATGTTCTAACAAGTTCAGGGGGTTTTATGTGTAGCTAGGTTAACACAGAGGCAGATTTTTTTCATCTGGCAACATTGTGGAAAAGGAATCTCTAAAAATTGTTCTTGTGCCGGTAATAATGATCTACCTTTGCAGTTTGTCACAGTGTCTGTCATCTGTGCTGGTATCTGTATCTTAGCTGTTCTATATAAAAAGATGATAATGCAATAGAGTCGTGTTTTGAAAAAAAGTATGTAAACCCACCATGTTTTATAGTACAAATTTTGAAAGAGTCGTTATTAATAGCTTGAAATACACTACGCCAGTAGCTGTAACAGTGTTGAGGACAGACTGGGAAGGGGATAATATGATCGAAGAGGAAACAACTTTGGCACCCAGCTGCAGGGAAGGCCATTAGTGACATTTGCATAGATCATATATTCCCCCTCATTATCATGAACTCATTCGCTGTAGATACTAGGAGTAGCTGGCTCCAGACAGATAGCTTGTTACCCCCTTTCTCCTTTAGTGGTGGGATCTGGAGAAGTTGCTTATTCCTCTGTAGTATGCATCTCGCCTTTGCCAATTTCTTGGGTCACCACAGCAGTTTATGGTGATGGCTTTCTGTCACAGATGCACAGAATTATTTTTATGAGTCATATCAGCTTTTTAACCTGCCATTTTATCCATTAACCCTCCAGTAACTGCAATGCAAATGTCCTTGTTCTTCTTGTTTTCACTTTTTGTTAAACAAAATATCAGCAGGTGGCAAGCCTTCACTGGTACAGCTTGATAATATACCTATACTAAACGCAGACCAGACTTTGATTCTTCCACCTTTTTCAATGAGTGCCTCTTCCCTCCTGAGCCCTGCCAGCCCGCAGGATTAATAATAATGCTCCAAAGCAGTTACATATACAAACCTACATTTATAAAAATTGTTAGATATTACTGTGCCAACTACATCGTGTCTAGGAAAACTGGATTTGATGCACGATTACTTGACTAGCTCCAGTGTCTTCTAGTAGGGTGATCTGAAGTCAGGGATTATAGTAGCATAGTGGAGAGGATCCCAAATTGTGTTCACGCATTCTCCTCAACTACGTATACTTTGCAGCCAGTTATAGGACCTGCTGTCACTAGGAGTGGCCACCACCACTGCTGCCACCGGTGTCCCTGCCTGTGATGGTACCTGGCTTTAAAAGTTTGTGAAAGCCAGATTTAGAAACTCATCTCCCCTCAAAGAATGCCAGTAAGTACAAGTAAGCAGGACATCTGAATGAGCCCTGCTGTAAACTGCCCTCAGTCGATAGCCCAACACAAATCTGCAAGTAGGCAAGATCTCATAGTCCTGGACTACCGCCAGCCAGAATAGGTCCTTGCTCTTCTGCTGTTTGTCTGTGCTAGCTACACACAGCAGCTGATATAAATGTGCCTCTTAGCTGTATTTAGGTGTTGCAAGAACTCGGCTTCACTGTGTACCTGGTCCTGGCGGGCTGTTCACAAGGACGAGAGCTTCTGTATAAGCCTTTGGTTACTGCAGCTCAGCTTTTCCGCTGGGATTATGTTAGGCAATACACAGGAATGTTTTAGGGCACTGAGTACTGCACCAAAACACTGCAGCCTTGTGGTGCAAAGTGCCGCAGGCCCATGATTTGAATGTGCTAAAAAAATGTTCCGGTTTATATTGTTTTGAGTATATTCTGTCCATACCACGACAGTTTTATGCCAGACTAGATATTGCCAGTTTCCCCCAGATAATATAAAGCCAGTATAAATACCAAATTTTGTACTCTGGATAATTCACCAGAAGTGCCATCATGTGCTCCTGCCCCATCCATTTGGAATGCTGGGTGATCCAGTGCCACACAAATCAAATCTTAATGGTCTTGTCAGCATGTCCTTACTAAAACTGAGGTTCTTAATTGTCTCAGCCGCTCTTCTGTCTGGCGTACATATAAGTGCAAAGAAATTTAATATTTACCAGCGCAGCTGTTTTCTACCTCCTTTCCCATCTGCAGCCCCCCGGACACGATTCTAATAGAGTTTTGAATAAACAGCAGTTGGCAAAAATCCTGAAGTCCCTTCTAAGGTAGATACAATATCGCTGTGACACACATATCTTGAGTTTCTTCAGAAAATTATTTCCTCCAGATAATGCCCGCAAGAAGGTGTTCCTGGAGGGCCTTGTCCATCTCTGGCTGAAGATTGTGTCAGTCTTTGGGTCAGCTGCATGGGAAGCAGGCATGGAGCTACAGGCTGAGCCTGGCCCTACCCCTGGTGGTCCTGGGAAGAGGCCTGGTGGTCCCTGTTGCTCTTTGTGGACTTGCTAAGTAGGATCCCACAAACGCAAGACTTGTGTGGTCGTTCCTGACTCTGCGCTTTCCCAATATTGCTGGAAAGGAAAATGCCACCCAACCAGCAATCTGGTCCTTATCGCAGCTGCTCAGTCTCAGCGCCCAAAAGTCAAGTTTCAACCCATTTAGTCTCGGATGCTTTTTCAATTTCAGATAAACCAGAGCGTTCCATACTTAACAGCTTTTAGAAAATATATGCAATTAAATATGATAGGTTGGATTAATTTCAAAATACCCAACTTGCAGTGGTACACTTCCAAAGATAATTTCATTAGGGTTTTTCTTTCCATGACAGTACCTGGAAGCAAATCCTGCAATTTCCTTCTCATAAGTACCTCCCATCGAAATCAGTGGAGCGACCTCAGAGGTACAGTCTGCTGCAAGTATCTCTTTCCACAGAACAGATTAACTGCTTTGCAGGCCAGGTCTAGCCATAGGGTCATTAGCTGATCATCTCTGCTAAGAGATCTAAAGACGATTATGTATTATAACCTCTTATGTTCTAGTCAGTGGCTTGAACTTGTCCTGTGTGAGCAGTGGCATGATGGCATTCAAGGGAGCAGTCTGTAGTTGTGAATTCTGGCAAAGCTTTTTCTCGAGTAAATAGACTGTCCCAGGTAAAATCTGAATAAATTTTGTAGTTTTTTAAACTGAAATCTGGAATGGCAGCAAAAGGTTTTGTGATCGAAACATATACCTCCCCACCTGCCGATGTGCTGGTTCTCACCAACATCAGTTGGAGTGAGCTGTCAAAATCCAGCCCTTGATTACAATATCCAGTGAGGAGAGAAAGTTGTAACTGTCATGTCCAGAAAGTCCCACTGACATAAGGAACAACATTCCTGATGACCTCAGGAGAAGGAGGAGCCGACCTGTCCTGAAGATAGGGACGGTGAAAGCGTTAATGTAGAGAACAATATCACAGTGAGTTACAATCAACAGTGGTGGTACTTAACTGTTACTTAAAGGTTAGCTCAGGCAGGTGTTCCACCACTGCTGGTAGCATAACCGAGTTGAAACGCTCACAGCAGAACAAAGCAGTTCTTAGTCCCCACCGGGATGTAACCGTTGCAGGAAAGAAACCGTGTGAGTAGTAGGTAGATTTTTCAATATAATTTTTAAAATAGAAATGCATAGGAAAGAACTCATTCTTTTGGCAGACTTATGCTGGAAGTTTCCATTTGGTTTTGGATTGGCACATATGAAAAAGTAGGGTTAATGTTTTCCGAATATCCCATTGGTCCTCAATTTTTTGTGTGTGTGTGAATACCTCCCTGACTGCACAGTCCCCAGTGTAGCAGCGTGGTAAAGACAGGCTATTTATGACTAATTAACACCCATTTGCAAAACTGTTGGGGCCACCAAGGCAAGCAGAAAACTATATCCCACCTTGTATTTGGAGAAAAGTCTCCAGGGGAAAGCATTGCTGAATAGTTATAAATACTTAGTTATGTATCCACATATAGCCTCCAATGTGGCATTCACCTTCCACAGGGTATTTTCTCTGGTGGATACAATACTATATGCAAATAGGTGAAAGTTAAATATTTCATGTGCAATCACCTGCTGAAAAAAGTCTAAATTTTCCCATTGAAAAGCTTCAAATTTTCAAAAAAATTTACATTTTTGTTGGGGAAAAATTAAACAAATAGGAGAGTCTCAGTCTGCTCTGATCTCATCAGAAGTTAGACTTTGTAGAAATAATATGAGAAACAAGTTTGAAAATCATTTGACATGTTAATTAAACAGTAGCAATAGGATCCAAGAAGGCAATCGAGCTTGATTACATTATCACAGCTGGTGTATTGGCCTTGCTGGAGAAAATGGGTATTTTTGGTTTTCTCTTCATTTTGGGTCTCTCCTTTAAGCACGGATCATGCTGGCAGTTTCTGTGAAGTTGTTGCCTTTTCAAGTCTAGAAAAATTATTTGAGAGTTAATGTTTGATATTTTTTCTGTGCACAGCATTATCTCCCTCCCAAACATAGTCATCACCAAATAAACAATTTGCTGTTAAAGAAGATGTTACATTGGTTGCTGTCATAACATTCTGCATCTGTCCTTTAACTTGAATATGTAACTCTAATGAAGCAGCTCTTCCAAGTGATTTCCTCCTAATCTTTTTACATCTGCATTTCCTCCAGCCCTGACACCCACTGAACACTGAAAGCATGGTATTAAGACAGCTTAAAGAAGACATATTTCTCACATTTCTTCTGTCTATACAATATTTAATCCTCAACAAATGATGCTTTTCTAATCCATTTTTTACATGCATTGAGAACCATGGCTCATGTCTCAGACGTTGTGTTTTGAATTGGATTACTTAAGAAGCACTGATAAAATGCCTAAAAGCCTTTATTGGCATAGTATCACTTCTGTTAGGCTCAGAAGTTGTATTTGCTTCCTGGGCACTTTGGCTAATCCCAGTGGCAGAAAGGTTTGCTGGAAGAAGGATGCACGGCAGAAAAAAAAGAGACCAGGGACCACACATCATACAGAGAGCAGGACCAACTACTGAGGTGCTGGAATAAAGGTTACGCATTAACAAGAGCTTTTATCAACAGTTTTGTCAGAAGAACTGATAGGGGATCCCAGCATTAATTTAAAGCTAATCTCCTAACAGTTTCCAGAAAAGAATGGCAGAAGCACCATATTTTTCTGTCCACCTGGGGAGTAACTTGTGAAACAGCTCAGGGTTTCAGATTGCTTCCTGCCTCCTCACCAGGGCAAGTCAAATCTTTGATCTCTGAATGGGGACAATGCAGATTTTATGGCACTATGTTTTCTCTGAAGACTTGAGTCCTGGCTTTCTTTTCAGTATTGGCCTGAATCCATTAAACTGCACATGAATGCACAATACTAGAAAATTTCCACTGTAATCTATTCGTTAAAACTGGAGTCTGATCTGTGGCTTGCTCTGTGCAGAAAGATCGAAATCAAACAACTTCTTCTGTTCTTTTTTGGTCAATAAATCTGCAGGTCCAGATTCATTCTTGGTACAACTCCAGTGCTGCAATGTGGATAGATGTTGTCTTTTTTCTCCCTCCCTGAATTAAACTGTACAACCAAAAAGATGAGAGATCTTCAAAAGTACTTCGCTTAAGCAAGGATGAAAATTTTGTTGAACAAAGACAAATGGAGGAATTTTAATTTAAAATTTACTGCAGGTTTTCTGACAACTGGTTGTTAAGCAGAACTATTCCAGGTTAAGTTTAGACAATAATCATAAATCAAAGTGAAATACAAGATCAGTTAAATAAAGCTATTTAGAAACATTTCTTTTTTAAGATACACCTTTCAGGGCTTCCAGGCAATGCATGGACTGTTGACAACTGTGTGATGACTTGGTCAGATGAAGAAGCAGCAATGAGTGAGAACTGCCCGAGTGAAGCACTTCTCTGTTCTTCTGTTCTATTACTGCATTGCCTCTGGCTTCAAGACCTAGGCGGAGGCCACCTGGAGTGGGCAGGCAAATTTACAGATGTTAACACTTGCCTTTGGCATTTTCTTTCACCGAGGTCCGGGATATCATCTGCAGTCTTCTAAGGGCTGATGTGCGGTTTGGAAGTGAAAGACAAAACTTACCGGAGCATCCAGGGTACCGGTTAATAACCTAGGACACTGTGCTTTATCACGTGAAAATATACTCTGTTTATTGTTGTGAGGAGATACGAAAACCACTTTGGGTGGTCACCGTTGGGACGCAGCACGGTGGAACTGTCACCACTAGGTGGCACGAACCTGATGCAGCAGAAAACGTGTCTGAAAAAATGCTGAAACATTTAATGCTTTGCTGAACAGCTGCCATCCAGTAAGTGAAAAGACTACCACCACCATGCTAGCCATCAGCGCAAGACTCCTCTGGAAAGCCCACTTCATTCTGGTTTGGCCAACAGTCTTCTTGATAACCAGGGAAGGAGGATGAGTTTGGAAAAGAACCACTGTGTTGCCACATCCCCCGTGCAAAATGAAAATCCATTGCTACTAATAAGTTTTTTCCTGTGTTTTTGCAGCCAGGTATTTATAGCACACACCTTTTTTTCCCCACTTGGAGCTCCAGTGATGTGGACAGCTAGGACCACACCATAATAATAAGGTCAGCTGGCTGCCGTTGCTGTCCTATTCCCTCTGGCCGTGGCCATGCAGCTCACTCAGTGCAACCTTGCTTTTAGACCTCAAGGTTGTAAATTGAAGTGTCTCAGCACCACTTCGCCTCCAGGCCAGCGCTGACGCTGCACTGCAGGTCTGGGGAGAGCAGTTCTGATGGTGTCCTTTGAGCAGGATGTCAATCTGGAAGCCTTGGATGGCTCTCCAAGTAGGTATTAGAGATCCCAAGATACTTACAGTTAAAGCAAGTGATCCTCAAGATTTCTTTAGGGATACGCACTCTAATATACTGCTGATTTTTCATTCAGACTTGCTAATATCTAATCCATGACTTTAAGCTCATATTTAGATAAATCTGGTAATCTATCCCTCTTAAAATACTGGAAAGCTGGCCTTGCTGTTTACGACACCGGAGACTCAGAGCTACAGAAATACGTTCTGGTTAGGCTTACAACTCTTGCTTAAGCTTTTGTAACAATTTTTTTATTTCTACAGCATCATAGATGTGGAAAGCACTTTAAAGAGAGAGTATGTGCTTTAAATGTGGTATCATATATGCAGAAGGCACTTAAATACAGAAAATGGAAGGTCCTTGTAGTAAAGCACCTATGCTTTAAACGAGATTAAGTGCAGGATAAGATGACAATAAACAAAGGGCTGGATGAAAGGCTGGCAATGGTGAACAGTCAGACTTAATAATATGACCATATCTTATTTCCTCCTCAGATTTTTTTAATACAGTAAATTTATTGTAATAGGATTTCTGGACAGCATCCACTTTGAAAGCCTGCACAGAGGTTAGCAATAGAAGATTGGCTGAAAAAAAATTGAGGCATGTCAAGGATTTTAAGGAGATCTGAGGTTGCAGGAAGCAAAAGATCAGAGACTACTTCTTTAAAAACACTTTTAACAATTCCCATTTCTTACACAGACAACATGTTTTAATACATTACTCTTATATAAGTTCCTGAGTCATTTGTGTCAAATGTGAATTTGGTTTGGTTTCCTGGAACTGTGATGCTACACTCAGACACTACGGTGACGGAGGTTATACACATGAAGCCAGTCAGAAACTGCGTGCAGGGGTAAGAAAGAGTTTCCTTACAGGAAACGTGATTTTTAGCAGAAAACAAAGTTAGTTCTCAATTTTGGCCAACGAGTTAAAAAAGGGGGGAAATGTTCTTTTTTATATAATATAGAAGAAAGCAAACTATTTCTGAGAAAATCTTTATTTTGCCAAAACCTGATTTTTCATCAGCACAACTTTCAGTCAACAATTCTCAGACATTTCTAAAGCATGTATGTGAATTGTCACACTGTAAGTCTCTTGCCTGAGAAGCACTGCAGTTTACTTGCCCTTGTCAGTTATATGCAATTTAACTACAGATTTACTGTGGGCAGCACTTAGAAACAGATAATAGCCAACAGAACTCCTGAAGCTTGAAGCTTGGAGCGGGCTTTCCTCTCAGGCAGAGATGCTTCACCAGCCTTTTCCCCTGTTCTGTGGGTCAGAGCACCCTATTTCCCAGTGGCAATCCCTGGCCCTTGCGAGGAACCGGGCTCCCGCGGCCCCACGGCAGTTACAGCGGCACAGCCGATGCGGGGGAAGAGCCCAGGGAGAAAATCTTGCAACAGGACTTGCAAAGGCAGAGAGTGAATTACAGGGACTCGGTATTTGCCGAATAAACCCAGACCGAACCTACCAGCTCACGTCAGCGACGTGTGATCAAAACTCTGCAAATTCAAAATATCCAGTATTCATGCTCCTCCTTTCTAAAGAGAGCCTGGAATTAGGGCTATTTCACAGACAATCGGTGTGTGCTATTTCAGAGGCCAAAAGAAAATCAGGGAGAGGCACTCGAGGCAACTGGAGTCTGAAAAGTGCAGCCCTGGGCTTCCTCATAAAAATCTGCTTTGCCCCTTTCCCGCCCAGCCCTTCACATGCCCCCGCCCAGAGTGCAAAAACTCACAGCATTTCTTTTTTGCACAGCTTTCCTGAGCAAAACAGCTTGTCTCTTATTGCTGGGCCTGTTGCATTTGGACCTATGTTACAATCAAAGGAACTAATTTTGACCAAATCTTCCTGGGAGAATCTCCCTGCTTATTAGATCTTTTTTTTCTAATGTCTGTTGCTTCTAAAAATATAGAGAGAGATCAGCAACTGGAAATCTCTTGTCCTAGTATCAGCAGTTGAATTATTAGTATTTTATTTTCCTGAAGGAAAGTGTTTTCTTATGTCAAAACATTGCATGATAGTGCTGTCTGAGGTGCTACACAAAACATCTGTACTCGTTTCCATTAACTGCTAGCGCGCTGGTTCAATATTCAAACGCGGTCATTTGTTCTCTGCGATACCACCAAGCATCTAAAAACCGTCTCTGAAAACTGGGTGGTTAATGTGAACCAGGCATTTTTAAATAGATCAGTTGGCCCACCCATGATTATAAGCCTGAACATACGGGGGCATGTTTTACAAGGTCAATTCCAATTAAAGCTCCTCTCCCAACCCAAATATCTTTAATCTCCAAAGACTACTTGTATGCATCGTTTCACTTTTGCAAGTCTGTTCTGTGATTACTTCCAATTCCTTCCCTGCCCATGTAGCTTTCTCACCCTCATCCGCCACGGTTACAAATGCACACATAAAGATGAAACTGGACCTAGTGTACTACAGCTGCTTTCCTTGGGTGCTTTTTTGTAGGGTAACCTTCACAATGTGATTTAATACTTGGGAACAAGCTGGCGTGTAGGGGAAGGGGAAAGAACTGCTCAGATGATGATGCTTAGTAGATCATATTCCTGCTATTTTACTTACTAGTTTGACTTTTTTACTCTACAGCTTATACACAGGCATAAAGTTGCAGAGCTGCTAAAAAAAGCACAGGAGATGTTTTTTTGATAGCAGAGATAGAATTAAATTCTAGTCTTAAATATGGATCAGAGTCAAAACTCCTGATCTAAACTGGAGGCAGGCTGAAATGTCAAGGGCAGATTTTCATCTTAATTTTCTGCATGGAAATCTGAAGTAGCTCCACACTTTGTCAAATGTGTGTTTTCTTGGAAACCTCACTGAGAGCACAGCTTGAATCAAAGTGTGTGTATTTGGTCTTCAATGTTTTGACTTGGGTTGTGAAATAAACCCACTTGTGAACTCTGGCGCAATCCAGGACCGAGAACGGAAATTGGTTACAGCCCATCTTAATTAAAAAATAAGTTTTAAAAATGTTAATACTGCAAAGGTCAATCAGGACACAGACCATTGTATTACTTGAACAGAGTAGAAAGGCATCTTCTTCCAAACTCTACCAAAATACACTGATTTTTTTCTTACTTTTCCACAGGCATAAGAAATGATGGGCTTCTGCAACTCTTCTATGCCAGGAAAGGGGACTGATTCTGTCTGATTCAATATTTGCTTCCCTGCTTGGCATCATCCCAGTAGCGCACAGGGAGGTGGGAAATAGCCGGTCTCCTGAGCTGGCTGCCCTTTCCCTGGGGAGCTCCGGGCCAGCACCGAGCTGCCAAGTCCCCCTTGGCGCATGGGAGGAGGAAAGGCGGGGAGGGAGGTGGCCAAGCCCACCGTGCTCCCGTCCCATCCTGTCCCCAGCTGCCGTCCAGTCCGGTGGGACAGCCGCTCCTCAGGAGAGTGGAGCAGTCTTTGGGCTATAATTGGCTTTTCCGAGACATCTCTTCCCAACTCTTTCCAGTGCTGGAAAATCAGGCCCACTGGAGTTACACCAGTATGCGTGAGAGCAAGTTAGGGCCCTGGCTCTTTAGCTTCATTGTTTCGTGTTGATGATGCAATATGACTAATTTGTTAGGAATAATAGTGCTGCAGTCAAATATGCCCCTCTCAGAAATAGCTTCCCCAGAGGCTCATTAAGGGTAACCTTTTAAAAAAATGAATGCATTTGCCTTGGTTCCTAAGAGCAGAATGGGTCTTCAAAGTCACAGATACTCCTTTCAAAATGTACCGTCTTGCTGATATATTATATAAACGTATTAGGTGACACCATGCTGCATTTGAAGGGTACTTTTGGACAGGCTGTTTCTCCACCCCCTCAAAAAAAATACATCTAAAACTGCATTTTTTAACAGAAATGGTCTCCTTTCTACCAGACATTCCCTCTAGTACCGAGGCTTGGGGTTTGCTGGTGTGAGACTGTCACTGTGCAGTATGCTGGTAGTGCCAAGACCTTGAATTAAAGGTCTGAATTAAAGAAAGCAGATATTTAACTGAAAGGAGATCCCAAGCATACACAGAACATTTCTAATCAGTGTCCATAAATAGAACTGATGGTAAAGGAATCCTGCCTTTGAACTGATTGCTCTGATCAGATTTGGTTTTAATTGAGTTCAGATGTAAACAGTTTTTAAAAAGGAAGCAGTACAGTACACTGGGGTGTGTGTACTTCCAGTTGGGATCAGTGGTGCATTTTGAAATTCCTCTTCTACTTCTCTCTGATGATTGTGTCAAGCATGTGAATTTCTAGCATATTTTTCTTTCTTTGGCATAAGAAGACAACAATATCTATATTAGTCCACCTCACCCAAAACACGAGGCCAGGAAGGCTTTACACGAGTGTCCTCCTACAGGTTCAGTCTCCATGATTTCTGCAGGTCTAGCAAATCTAGCCCCAAGTGTTTAAGCGTGGGTTTGCTAGGAATGCTGGTGGTTAGATGAACATGAATAAAAATGGCATAAAATGGCAAATGTTCTGGTACAATATCAGCATCAAGATAAAAGGAATTCCTTTGAACATGGAAATATTTTTGAGAATGCCTGAGAAATTTTCCGTTGCCCTCATAACTGTTAATCTGTAAACTCTGCCTCACTGCTTCCCACCATATTTCAATTTGAAAAATTTATAAGGTCTTATTAGAAAACAAGAGCTACTAGGAAAGATGCCATATTAAACTGGTATGTTTATTACATATACCTACACAATGAATTTAGGTTTTGAGGAGAAAAAGAACAAATATATGCATTTTAATGAAGCAATGTAGCTACATTTATCATCAAAGTTTGCTGCACTGAGCATATATTTTCTACTTCTTACAGAAAAATTCCCCGACAGGTTTGATCTTTGCAGAACTTGCTACAATAAGCGGGTTATCAGGCAAACTGTACCTGAAATGTTATTCCCAATAAGCACACTTGATTGAAGACTATGTCTATGCTTACTTTCTGCAGGAGCTGCCCATGTTGTGAAGAGTCAGGACTTAGACCTGTTTTGACTAAGGTAGACCTTTGCAGCAGATGTTGTATTGATCAGATTTCTAGGACACACATCACTGTAGAGTCCAAGTCACCTTAGGCAGCATATTTCAGAGCTATATATAAAGAATATTGATTTTTAGACACCTATTTCTAAATGGAGAAAATGCAACATCTGCATCTTTCTTCTCCCTGAACTTGCACCTGGTATTTCCAATTCTTTCCATGCAGACTGGCTGTAAAGCACTTTCTTGTATCATCCCCTCTGTGGTGTTTCTAATGCCTAATCCCACTGAAGTCAACAGCATCCATCTTCATGTGGACAAGATCAAACCTTGAAGGTGTAGATTAAGACCAAAGTGAAGGAGAGAGGCATACACTACTTCTGCTTCACGGTTTCACACTGAAAGCCCCTTCTGCTTGTAAACTGTATATAGTGCTTTGTCCAGATAAAAATACTTTGGAAGAAGCCATGCTGTTGCAAGAGGTCAGACAGCAAACATCTGTCCTTCACCCATTACCCCTACCAGCTCATTCTTAACTTATTCCCAGATTAAGAAGTGCGGCATCGTCATAGAAATAGGCAACACAATGAAAGAAAATAATCATCCTGTACGAAGAAAGGAGATGTCTCACGGCCCAATCACGTAGGACCCAAAGCAGAAGCAAAGGGTTACGCTGTTATTGGTACCCTCGTCACCTTGGCCACCAATGTTCAAGAAGGCCTGCCTGAAAATTATTTTCTTCACACGTTTTTGCAAGTGCAACTTGCAAGTGCAATGAAAAACAAGACCACAGAGTAATCTTAGGTTTAAATTAGCAATAACTGTTGTGGAGTGGAGACTGTTGTTGCGTGATGGTGCTCAGTGACTCTCATGAATTAAGATGGTCCCTGCAGGGAGCAAATATTGCATATGGCCACATGTAACACGCTCTGCTCTGCCTCTTCGAGCAACATAGGCATGGCCAGGCTCTCTAGTAAGTCCAAAGAGTGGGCCCAGCTCATCACTCAGAGGCATATCGCATCTTTAAACTTATGTCTCAAATTTTTATCCAGTTTTGAGAACTTTAGACAAGCTGCTCTGGTAAGCTACACTGATAGATAACAGGGGAGTTGCATTAAAATATTGGCCTCATTGACAAATATGGGCTATTAAAAAAGTCTTGCATTAGTAGCAGTGGAGTTAGATGATGTATGACTGAGGTGATTATGGAGAGAGAGAGGGAGTCTTTATACTAATTCGTTATGTTCTCTATTAATGTAGGGACCTCATCCACTATGCTTTAGCTAGACATATGGAAAGTTTTAAAAGTGTCTTTGGCATTAGGAGCTAATATGAAATATATTGCAACATAAAGTTCTTTCAGAAAATCTAGCCCTGTTTATCACAGTGAGTTTAGGAAGTCAGTAAGGATTATTTTCATGAGCAAAAGGTGAAGAATTGGGCCCAATTTTTTATATACTGCCTGAATGGATCTATGCGATTGCGGCTGCATTTATTTCTGTTTGTAACTAAAAGCAAGTTGCTTTCTGTGGGAATTTGAATTGTGCCCTGTGTACTATTTACATCTGTTGAAAGAAGCACTGATGTACGATAGGAGCCAGTATGAGACTGTAGCAGGGGAAAGCTATTAAAATATATACACGCTGAACTCATTAGCTAAATTTATCTTGTATTATTTTTAGTAAAAGTCCAGATGAATGTGCATCCCCATTACATCTCCCTGAGCTTGTAAATTGTCTGTTTGGGAAAAAAAAAAAAAGGCTTAATATAAATTTATCATGTTACCTTTCTTTCAGAAACAAGTTTCATCCACAATCTAGCACAACACTGAGGGGTCACAGAGGCTGCCTCTGTAGATGAGTGGTTGCAGCAGTAGGAAGACTCACATCAAATCCCACCTTCAGCCTTCAATATCCTGATGACCCCGCTGAGTGCCCTTAATTAAGGCACAGTTACTGTGGATAAAGGAACCTCTGCAGCAGAGGAGGCAGTGCGGGAAACCTAGTACCTTGCTGGTCTCCAGAAGAGAAGGTGTGGAGTCAAGCATCCTTAGGCAGTGGAAGACATCCAGCCTGCATTCACCACATCTTGGACATGTTTCTTTCCAGGAGAAAGACAGGCAGCAGAGATCACGCAGCAAGAAATCCTGAGCAGAGATGCTTGTACCACAGAGTCCCTTAGGAAGACAGACTCCCTAGCCCCAGTGGCTTTTACAGCTCCCCTGTCCAGGTACCTTATTGTCCCCTAGTTCCATGCAGTGCCGTGGCTAAGAGCTGTGGCTCTGATAGGTGGCAGCTGATAATTTACAGAGCATTTAATCTTGGCCTGTAGCAGGGATTTTTCCATACTGCAGTGAAAGTCAAAACTCAGTTCTAATGAGAACACCACTAACTTCTACGCAGACCTCCCGGCTGAACAAAGCCCTCTGCACCAGTGCTTGCTCCACCCTTGCTTACACTTCCATGCTTGCCTGCGAGTGTGAAGCACCCTCAGGATGCCTACAAGCCAACATCTTCCAGCACCCTTTCCTCTTCTCAGATGCTGTTCACTACATTTCTACATTTCATTCACTATATACACGTCATTCAAAACCAAAACAGGCAACAAGAGCACCCTGGCTAATTACGCTTTCCCCCACTGGCTCCTGATGTCTTTACTCTCGGCAAACAATGAGACACAGACTGTGGCTGGGGAAACTGGGACATGATGGAGGAGTTATACAGCAATTATACCTATTTCAGAATAATTCAGGCACAGCTCATTACTTCTGGTGTACCATTGATTTTACTGCAATTAAATCCTGGACATTTCAGACTTGGTTCAAATGATAAATTTAAAAAAAATTCTCAGACATTCACAAAATGGGTGCTTCCTGGAGATGCTTTAGCAACACTTCACCTCTCCCTCCCTTGTCGATCACCAGCTCCAATAAACTACAAATAGGAATCTTCCTCTGATGGTGTCAAAATGTTGGCCAAAATGGCTGGAAATCATTAATACTTCAACCTTACCAGCTAAATTCATAAACGTTAGCCAAGGAGAGGTAGCCACCCAGTTGCCAGTGCAGGTCAAGGACATCACGGAAATTAGAGAAATAATGCTATCATATGGAAGGCACTGCAAGGTCAAATTAAAATACGTAATGGGAGATGCTTCTTAGGATGTGGACCAGCTGTGTTGACTGGGGCTTATCCGGGGACTTAATGCAAAAGGCTGTGTTGGCTGGTGCTAAAGCCAAGCTCTGGGCTGGAGGTTCCCATAGTCCTGTTTCCACACCCCTGACTTTCCTGTGTCGGGTGGACACATCACCCTGACCCTTCACTGGGAATTAGATCAGTTTGTCGTGTTTACTTACCCAAGAAGAGCTCATTACACCAGTACCACTATCATACACAGGAGAATTTGTGTTTGTTTCCAGTGCACATGTGCTACAAATCCCTGTTGCATCTTGCCCACATCCTAGGAACAGCTTCCCTTCCTTCTTCTTCTCCTGCAGTGGAGAAGGGGAGGGAAAAACAGCATTTTCATAAAGGACATGATAAACATCACTGATTACACTTGAGAGATCTAGAGGGCAAACGTTTAAAATATGGTGCTCATTTTGTTAGACACTGTTTGAAAATATTCTGGATGGGGATTAATGAAAACCAATAGTTTACTAGCTATATTTATTGTTTTCTCATTTAATTAGGGACTTAGCTCTGCATTCCAATGTCAACAGAGCCAGCAAATATTTAAATGAGATTGGGATACTCATTTCTTCATTGCTTTGCTAGCGGGGGAGGGGGCACTTTGCTCTCTGTCTCTCCATTTAATATTTTATGAAGCGACAAAGTAAAGTTTTTTCCATCATCCACATGTGTGTGTTAAAAATAGGGGGGGGTAGAAAGCAAGGCAACAGACACTACTTAGGAGGCCAAAACACCTTGTCTCTGCATTATATGGGAACACAGCTGGATGACGGCAAACTGATGCCCTAGGCAAAATACAGCACAGACCTCCCTGAGGCTTTCTGTGCTCCCCCAAGGACACGCCACGTCTCCACCGCTACATGGAGTAGCGTTGACGGGGGACTTTGCTTCTCTGACAGGCAGAGACCTGCCTTCCAGCCACTCCTGGCACCATGCTAGAAGCCGGGGGGACATCCAACAGCTTTTTCCTGCTCCTGGCTGTGGTGGCCTGAGATGTCACCCTCCTCCAGCACCACCTTCCAGCTGGGGTGCAGTCACGCTTGGCTTTTAGGGTTTGCACTCTAGTTTGCCTTGGGCTAGTGTTCCAGGTGCCAGCAGGCTCAGGCATCACCGCATCCATTACACACTCATCACCCTTAAAAGATTTTCCTTCTGACCATGAGATCTAGAAATATGTATGAGCTTATGTTCAGATGCAATCACACGATTCCAGGACATAGAGACCAAGGCTTATATTTAAAGTACAGCTGCTAGCACCCCATCTAGCATGGGGGAGTTGGGAGCGTTCGCTGTGGACCTGTTTGACAGAGGGTGAGATGTACCCCAGGTATGAACCGAAAGTACAGACAGCAGCACTGGCAGACCAATGCAAGGCTGGGCTTTCTTCCTTCATGCCAGCATTCCCCTGGCACGCTGAAAGATTGGGAATGGAAGACTGCTTCAGATGCAAAGGTAGCATCCATTTGTATTTAATAGCTGGCATTGATTTCCAATTTCATATCTGCTGAACGGTAGCCACCGGCCACATTAAAATTCATCATCGTCTTCACTGCACCTTCCATTTCAGACTCTACCATCACCCTTAATGAATCAATCCATGTCAGCGTACAATGCATAGGTTTTTAAACTATTCTTGGTGACTTTATGACGTGAATTCAGGTGGACTCTGAACAGCCTGATTTCAGTGCTTGGGGCTACAAGGAAGATTTAAATGTAAAACACTCAAGCAGTCGAATGACATGTTCAACCTGTATTGAAAACTTACTATTGGACTACTCTCTGTCCTTAAACCACACATGTTTAATGCATGATAGCAGTGTTTATCCATCATCATGAAGCTTTAGTGCTCCTTAACGCAACGTGGAAAACACCAGATCAGCTGTGTTATTCTTCGAGAATACTGAAGCGCAGCTCTGCGCGGCTCATCCTACGCGCCCCATGAGCACGCACCAGCACAACCTGCCTGGGGGCTGAGTGTTTTGGAAGGAGGAGGGGATGCCAGGTTTTGTCCTTCAGTCAAGAAAGGGAAATGAACATTTCGTGTCTCTGTGGCTCTGTAGCCAGCGATTGGATTTGTTCCTTTGTGAGAGGGTTGCAGAACCTGCTATCCGGTGGCCTTGCCGCTAACACCAGCTGAAACGCTGAAAGTGTCAGCGGAGCAGAGGAGGGAGACCTGGGGCTTTTCCAGCCTGCAAATAGAAACGTGGCATCCTCGGCCCGGGGATCAATACAGGCTACTGCTTGCTTTGTTTCACACGACCTGGAGCCACCCTACTTTTTTCGCCTTATTACAGGACAGCAGTGAAGCACATGTTAATGTGTGGTCTCCTCGAAGGCCTGAGCAGCCCTGTGTGAGGAAGAGGCACAAATCTTCAGTGCAAAGGCTTGTGAAGCACTCTGACAGCAGCAAACTCGCACGATTGCTTGGTGCCACAATTCAGATGGGCTTTTTGTTTGGGGAAGGGCAGCTCTGCTTGTATCATGTTTTCCTTCAAGAGATTAGTTCTGCCTAGACCTAATGTTAGCACAGGGAGTCCAGAGATATTACTCATCAATTAAAAATTCAATAAAAATAAGCTGTCATTACCATAATCCTTCATACTGGGAAATGTGGAGTTGAGAGCTTTACCATCCTGGCCTCTGACAAAAGCCCCAAAGACTGCTGGCTGTGGTGTTAATTGATTGGTGTCATTTATAAGTAATCTAACGATCCTGAATAATTTATTTTGCAGTGACATATGCTGAAACTATACAGCAGCACAGATACGTGGAAGAAATGGTGCTAAACAGGGTGTAAGGCAAAGATTAAGATTCAGTGATCTCCTTAGGAGCACTTTCTCATGTGCTCTGCTCTCCGGCGCTTTTATTACGGCAGAAGCATATAGATCTGACAATAGGAGTATATAGATCTGGGTGGGCAAGACATACAGGCTCAATATTCTCTTTTGCAGCAGATTACCCATAATGAATTTTAAAAGCGAGGAAGGTGGATGCCGAGCAGGCAATGTGCAGCGCTGAGGACAGCCTTGCCGAACCGCAGTAAAAATTGACCGTCGTGTTTCCACAACGAGGATGCTGATGATGGGAAAAAGTCTAATGATTTAATCTCTCTGCAGCCAAAACGGACTAAAATTCTGGCCGTTGAGTGACTGCGGAGCAGATTTTCCAGGGGTCACCTCATGGGGAGTGATTCTCATTAATCCACATTGTTTTTACAACTGTGTGAATAGCCCCAGCTGATACGCTTTGAAATCTAGAGGAACCACCCCAGAGAGCCAGAAAGACTGAAGAGGCTGGAGGCCAAAGCCAAATCCCTTCCCTTACGGCTGCGCAAATGAAAAGTTCCTGCGAGCTCGTATTTGCTCCAAAGCGGCAGAGCTGCCGCTGAAGTCAATGGCTGACGACCTGGGCCTGTTTCAAGTCCACGTCACCCCTCGCTCGGGGTGAATCCCACCCCCGCAGGCCAAACCCCGCTCCTTTGCAGTTCTCTGAAGTGCAGAAAGCTTTTC
Source organism: Phaethon aethereus (assembly GCF_964289735.1). NCBI lineage: Eukaryota > Metazoa > Chordata > Aves > Phaethontiformes > Phaethontidae > Phaethon > Phaethon aethereus. The sequence continues at coordinate 40,353,108 of NC_138575.1, forward strand.
CCTAAATTCCATTTTACTGGAACGGTTAGCTGCGTTGCTGGGAGTTGCTTTGAAAAGCGTTCGTGTGCATTGTAACTGAAAAGTCTAATCCCACGCAAGTTTGTAAAAGAACATGGAAATCAACCCCAAAACACGTGCGATTCCTTACGGCATCATTTCTGTGGTGTTGGATCAAATTTTAAAAGTAGAGAATTATATTCTTGAGACCTGATTCATGTGGCTAGCTTAAAATTGCATTTGTACAAAATATTTGTATTTTGTCAGGTGTTGCAGGGCGGGGTATTTCTTTCAGAACATTAGTTTTTGAAGTTACGTGATCATGCGGAAATCCTAACTTTCATTTCACAAAGTTTTTAGTTCTTCAATCTGCTCCTGGAGTGGAGCCTAAAAATACAACCAAATATAGTTAAATGCCTCAGAAACAAGAATGGCAGAAAACAAACACACAAACCTTTATTTTAAACTCTTCTTTTTTCCCCTCCCTCCCAACTTTGACCTTGTGTGGAGGCCCAGAGGGTGATCCTTCTGACCCTGAGTGTGACGAGCTCTGCCTTCTCCGTGGGACTTTTCCATCTGCACGGCATTTCCAGAGCTGTGCTCCTTTGAGGGGAATGCCGACTGCAGGCAGTAGATCCCATCTTGCTCCAGAGAAGTCAACAGCAGAGCTCTCCTCGACTTCAGTCAATGCTGGAGAGCATCCAAAGAGAGCAAGGGCAGGAGGGAATATACTTGTTTTCATTATTCATGTTGGTTGTATAAACAGCGCTCACTTCTGACAGAGAAATATGTGACTTTATTTCTATCATTTTTAGAAAAAAGCGTTTACCAAGAAAATAATCATTACTACACACTGATTGCTCATTTTTTCCATTGCTCTGCACGTCAGAGCATGCATTGGTACAAATACAACTGATCTGGTTAAGTGTTTTAATACACAGGGGAGTAAATTGTTTGGGATGAAAGAAATTCATTATCCACAGTTTGCAGGGCTGAAAGTCTGGCTGTTTTAATGTTACTGCTGAGTAAAAAATTTAAAAGTGCATGCTGCGACAAGCTGAATACGTCTTTAGGTTCTATTCTAGCACAGTAAGCATATTAATTAGATTATTGTTCATTCTTTCAGCAATGCTGAACCCCAACACGGCTAGTAGGATAACTCAAGGTAATCAGCCAAAGAATAGCCAATTTTCCCTAGATCCTTTTCTCATTAATTTAATTCACAATGGGGAAAACTCCTGGTTCCCTCCTGAGATAGGGACGGGGAAAGCCTAAGTGGTAAAGACAGAACATCTTGAGAGGTCACGCGTGAATCCAAGAGATAATGTATTTGCACAGGGAGGCGGGAGAGTGTATCGGGCTGGACTGCAGCAGCGTGTGTGCTCCCAGCCCAGGCGACACAGGTTAGAGCCTCTCCTCCCCCTGCAAACCCTGGGCTCCTGTACACAGCAAGCACAGCCAGGCCTTACACAGACCTCCACTATATGGACAAGAGATTCTACGATAAAATTAAAGGACCTCCTCAACTAGGCTTTCACATCAGCGTTTTCCCATGGGACCTTTACTTTTGTCCATATTACTTTCCAGCTTCTATATGTTTTCCAGGACATCTCCCATCTCTCTCTGTATGATAAAGGAGAGAGAGGACACGCTTGTTTACTTACTTACCCGTTTATATTTCACCCCTACTTTGGCAGAGTTTTGTGATCCATAAAACTTACCTTGCACTGTCTAAAGCAATTCCTCTTCATGTATACCATAGGAGTAACATCTCAGGAAATTAAATGTTTCCCACCCGGGCTTTTGTACAGGGCTGCTGCCAGATCCCTCTTTGAGCCCTGAGGTCAAGACATTAAAGAGAAATCATTTCCAATTCACTGAAAACCTTTGTGGGGTGGGATGGCCCACAGTTCAGCATAAAGCTCTTTTCATAAAGTTAGATTTGCAAGTGCTGAGTTAGTTCAAAAGAAATGGCCTTCTAGGATCATTTTTTTAAATAGCCTCGATCTGGATTTTTTTAGAAAATACAGCTAGATTATATGGCTGTAAAGCTATAGCACTGCTGTGCAGGACATCTACTAGAGACGAGATATAAACCACAGAAGGCCCGTATAAGGTTTTTTACAGCCTTGGAAAAACTGGACCCCCATCAGAAAAGGCCCCGACCGTAAGAGCCCCCTCCAGCTCTCTGCCTTGCCCTCTGCCAAAATGTGCCGCCTCTGCATGCAGCAGAGGTGCTCAGGAACAGACCCGTGGCCGGCACTGCGGGGCTCGGAGCTGAAGCAGTGAGGAGGGAGACTCGCTCTCTGCTGGCTGCAGCTGACAGCAGCCCCGAGGGGCCCACGGTGGCAGTGGGGAGTGGGAGCAGCCCCGGGGGGACTGAGATGGGAGCGGGGAGCAGGACACCCACTGCGTGTCAGCCCTGGCCACGGCACCGGAGCAGTCACCGTTCCCAACCGCCGGCATCAGCTCTGCACCCGGAGGTAACCGCTCGCGTAGCTGTGGAGGGTCTGCCTGCACCTCAGCTGCCCCGGTTTGCAGGCGGGCAGATAGCGCAAAACGCGGATGAAGATAAATTAGCAGCATCACACCCACAGAGGCACCCGTGGCACCAGCACTCTTTGCTGCCCTTCCCGGGCTGCCGTCCTGCCTGGCTGCTCGGGCTCACCCCGGCTCAAGCTGAGCCCAGGCCTGTGCAGATCTGTAGGAGCAAAAACTCAGCACCCTACAGATATTCCCAGGCAGCCCCCAATTACAGCTATCACAGAATCACAGAATCACAGGATCACTAAGGTTGGAAAGGACCTTCAAGATCATCAAGTCCAACCATTAATCCAGCACCACCGTGTCCCCTAAACCACGTCCTGAAGCGCCACATCCACACGTTTTTTGAACACTTCCAGAGATGGCGACTACACCACCTCCCTGGGCAGCCTGTTCCAATGCCTGACCACCCTCTCGGTGAAGAAATTTTTCCTAATATCCAATCTAAATCTCCCCTGGCGCAACTTGAGGTCATTTCCTCTCGTCCTATCGCTAGTTACTTGGGAGAAGAGGCCAACACCCTCGTCGCCACAACCCCCTTTCAGGTAGTTGTAGAGAGCGATAAGGTCTCCCCTCAGCCTCCTCTTCTCCAGACTGAACAGCCCCAGTTCCCTCAGCCGCTCCTCATAAGACTTGTGCTCCAGACCCCTCACCAGCTTCGTTGCCCTTCTCTGGACACGCTCCAGCACCTCAATGTCCTTCTCGTAGTGAGGGGCCCAAAACCGAACACAGTATTCGAGGTGCGGCCTCACCAGTGCCGAGTACAGGGGCACGATCACTTCCCTACTCCTGCTGGCCACACTATTTCTGATACAGGTCAGGACCCTGTTGGCCGCCTTGGCCACCTGGGCACACTGCCAGCTCATGTTCAGCCGGATGTCAACCAGCACCCCCAGGTCCATTTCTGCCAGGCAGCTCTCCAGCCACTCCTCCCCAAGCCTGTAGCATTGCATGGGGTTGTTGTGACCCAAGTGCAGGACCCTGAACTTGGCCTTATTAAACCTCATACAGTTGACCTCCGCCCATCGATCCAGCCTGTCCAGATCCCTCTGCAGAGCCCTCCTACCCTCCAGCAAACTTTCTTAAACTTTGTTTAAGCACACCCTGTGTTTCATAAAAAGCTCAGTCATGCTGCCAGGAGCTCAGCATGCCCCCGAGTAAAGCCGGTCCCTTCATCACAGCAGAGCTCGCACAGGATCCCTGCAGCTGAAGGCACCTTGGCAAAAGCGCAGCAAGGACCTGAGGTCACTACGTATTCACGGCGTCTCCTTGTGCTGCTTCAGAGCCGCTGCCGGTATCGCTGCCTGGCCCTGCACTGGCTGCACATTCATGTGAGGGGGGTCAGACCTGGGGAGTGGGACCGAGGCGGTGGGCAGAGAACGTTTGGCTCATCAGTATTTGAGCCTCACACCTCTCTCACTCCCTCTCTAACGCAAGGGACTGTTTGGCACTTGCACAGAAAATTATAATAAAAGCAACGGAGTGAAAAGCCATTAACTTGCATGTATCACGTCTCAGTTTTGGGGGGTCTAAGCGGAGACGCTGAACTGTGCCTGATATTCACGGTCAGGAGCTGGCACCATTCCAACGAGCATCGGTGGAAAGGTGGCATCTCACAAACCCTACCTGGGAAGACAGGCGAACTATTCAAATAGAGGACCAAAAAGTAGGGGCTCCCAAAGCCAGTGGTCACAGTAAAAACTGTGTCTGATGAAGGCTGCACTGATGCTAATCCCAGTGCTTTGCGATGTACTGAAGGTTACAGAGATTAAAGTTGTTGTCATCATCTGTCTCACTACTGCTAGTGTTGGGGTCCTTGGTTATATTTAAGTGGAAAGCCTAAAAAACAAAAAGTGTAGAAGTGCTTCACATATGTGCCTCGGACAGATCTCCTTTCTTAGGCCCGTCCTGAGAAAGTGGGTTTGGGCTAGCAGGGGCAGAGGAGGAAGGGAGTCCTTTCTCTGCTGCTGCAGGATGTTCTCTAAACTGTGCTTCTCTGTCTGCCTCTCATCTGTGTACTGAAAAGTGCAGCAACCACTCTAATTTTGGTGCCCTGACCTGATACCATGTCAGTTTTATCTTCACCCCACCACCCCAAAGGCTTTGGCATTTGCCGGTGCCAAAGGGTCACAGTCCTGTCCTCTCCCCAGCTCCATCCAGCTGGAGAGAAGGGTGCAGGATTCGCTCCTTCATGAAGAAAAAGAGTTGAAAATGCAGCGCCTGCTTGTTCTCTGAGTGCCGCCACGGCCCCAGGACTATACCGTTCCACACAGCAGAGCCCTGCTTCAGCCAGGAGCTGCAGCCCTGGCCCTTATCGGGTATTGACTATCTGGGAGCACAATAGCACAAGGAATTTTGTTTGCTCAAGTAATGACAGACTTTATTATAGAGCAACTGTACCATACCAAACATGTCTAATAATTAAGCAATGAGATATGACAAGAGGCAAATTCCAGCACCATTTTTACATGCCTTGGATTATATGATAAGGCCAAAGGCCAAGTAATTTTCATCAGAGGATCAAACTATTTTGCATTTGAATCACCTATTCTGTCTGATTTTCTACACTCTATAGCACAACGGTGATATTCTGTCATAAATATTGTAAGCGTAAAATTTCTCATGGTGTGAGACCTTGGAATCTATTCTCGCAATGATATATGTGTATCACCGGCATGCAGAATGGTGGAATACACCCCTTTGTCCATGATTAAGTCTGGAATTGATTTTCAGACTGCAGTTAACAGGTCTGAAAAACAGGTTTGCTGATGGAATTGCTGACAGATTAACTACATCGATGCAAGGGACATCACCTCAGTGCCATGGTTGCTAACTCTCAAATATTTCTCCTTATGCCATAAAAAAGAAGAGAAGAACTTGAGATTTCAAGACAATGCTTGTTCTTATCTGCCAAAAGTTTGATGATAGTTTTGTTTGCTTCACGCTTTTCTCTCTCCTTTGGAACTTGAGTAGGGTACATTATTATGAAATGCAATAATTTCCACAGAAACATTACAGTAATGCAGCATCAACTCTGAGACTTTAATCCTATAAAAATCAGGCAAAGCCAGAATGAAGATTCTCACAATAAATTTACAACAAGCTCTTTGTGGTGTGTTTTGCAAGGACTTTCTTTACGCAGAGAACTTAATACCAGGCAGTGTGACGTGCTGTACAGCAAATATTTATTTTTGAGATAAGCATGGAGGCTTGAAAGGTCTAATGAGCTAATTGAAATAAATAAGGCTCTGCTGGAATTCAGGGCCAGATACATGTGGTGGTGGTGGGGAAGCTGCCCAGCTGCTCTGCCACTCCTTCTCTCAAGACCACACTGGTGGTGGGCAAGATACTATAGATTTAAGGTGCTGACCCCTCCCTACCTCTGCTCTGGGTAATCCATACCTGCAGGAATAATACAAGACATTCCTGGCCTTAATAGGCATACTAATATTTAAGACAGTATGTACTTGATCAGGCCAATTAAAAGTAGAATCTTGCTCTTTATAATGGCCAGAATATGTTGTTCAGAGGAAGAAGAGCAAACCTAAAAGCTAAATGTTGAATATTCTGTAATATAGTTGTATATGTCCATAATGTTCATTAGAGATACCAGAAACATAATTGTGATTCCTGCCCTCAAAAGCTTCCACTTCAGCAGCAACCTGAAGTTCAGGGTACGCTGGAGACCAAGCCCATAGGAGTAACAGACAACCTGGTCTCAAGGCAGAGGGCCATCATGCATGGACTAACCGCGGCCATGTGGTAGGGTAGGTGGAGACAGACCAAGCAGGTAAATGCTGGATGGCCACCAAGTGTCACCTCAGAGCTGTTCTTAAACATAGAGTAGATGAAGATCTGATTACAATCCAGAGAGCCAAGGGTAAGGAAAGAAGGCATCAATTAAGACATGATCATCTGGCTACATGGTTAGTTATTTGCACATCTTCCTGTGTGCTCAGCCAGCTGTGTGTGTGCAACATCTGGAATTAGGAGGGGGAGTACAGCTGGGACACAGTCCTTTCCTGATTCCTGCAGATAATGGGCTTTTGCCCTGAGGCACTACACTTTGCTAACCATCTTCTTCAAATCCAATTTTAAATGGACTGTGAGATCATACTGTAACACTGGCTGGCCAGTACAGCATATAAATGCATAAGCTCGAGGTATGACCTGTACGTTGCAATGCATTTCAGGCACTGGGAAAGTGCAGAAGGAAATCTATTAAAAAAGACAACAGCATTCTTTCTACGTGGCTCTTCTTTTTATTAGATTAGATATCTAGATTTTTACTATTTTCCTGAAGAAGTAAGAGCTGTTTCACAGAAGCTTCAGGGAAATGGCTGCATTTTAATACAGTCTAATTGACTTTTATGGTTATCTCTGAGGAGTCCTGGTCATAAAAGCTAATTAAATTATACTGATCTACATATTCAAGAACCATTCTATTTCTCACCCTTGGAAAAAAAAAGAAAAAAGAAAAAACTGGAGGCTCATGCTCATGATTAGGACACATTACAGTCTCCTGACACTCTTCTTTGTGCTGTTTGATTTGCTTAGCATGGCAGGATATATTTAACCTTCCTGAACAAGTGACTGTCCTCACCAGTTTTAAGAACATCGGTTATGTTATTTCAGATCTCTCATTCTGCAAATATGTAGAAAGATCTATATATTCAATTTACAACTCTGCCATCATCTATATAAATCTCTAGAGAAAAGGTTAAAAAAAAAGATAAGCCAGAGGTAAATCATCAGAATCGGCATGACAGAGGCTTTATCAAGTAGACTTTTGGCATTTTCTTCATTCTTTTTCTTTTTTTAGGTGGTTGATTTTTATTTCTACTTTTTAGTTCCATGCACCTTGTGATAGATTCTGACTTTGTTGTAGTAACAGTTTAACAGCATGCCAACCCTGATACTGTAGAAAACAATGTTGCTGTTTTTTAATCTGAACTCCCATTATTTTCCTGTATTTATTACCCTCACAGTGCCAGATTTCTAAGCTATTTAAGTGCCAAACAAATCAGACATGTGCCAAGTAGAATTTTATGAAGCAGACAATATTTCTGAAAGTCTTAGTAGAAGTCTAACTCAATCTTTCAGCACCTAAATACCTTTCAAAACCCGGCCTAAGGCAGTAAGCAAAATTCCCACTTAGAGTTATGGCCATTTGCCCTGACAAAAATTGCAGAAACCAGTTCCTCTAGAGTTAGTATCAACATACTTCAACCAATTTTTCAAAAACCCTTCTGACACAATGCACCATACAAATCTCTGTCTGCATGCCTTAATCCAGCTAACACATTGTGCACATGCCAAGAATTGCCCAGCAGCAGCAGCTCAGAGTCCAGCAGGCTCCCTCATGCTTGTACCCACCCTGTCAGGGGGTATGAAATGCTCTAGATGCCAGCAGTGAAGAGGTAACATCCCCCTTGTGCTCTTCTATCAATGCATCGACTGAACAGCTCTGACCATCTCTTTCAGCCTCTACTTGCCTGTCCCTCCTCCTCGCAACTTCTTTGGCTCCAAGTATCCTGGGGAAAGCTGTTAACATCTTCTGGTTTGTATCTCAGAACTACCTGGCAGCACAGTGGACAAGCATTGTCATTTCCACCTCTTCTCCTTACTGCTGACCCACTCTTTTTTTCCCAGTTCCAAAGACCTTTTAAAAACACCCATAATGTGATTTCTAAAAAGTTTGTTTACTAAACATAAAGTAGCAGGGGAAGACATCAAGGAACCAATGCAACTGGCCCCCATAATTAACAGCACCAGCAAATCCGTCTGAGAAGACCCTCAGTACTGTGGGAGTTTATAATGAACATGAAAATCTAAAGGTCACGTCCAATTGGAAAAAAGAAAGAGAAGAGCTGATTTGTAAAAAAAAACCCTACCTTTTTCTACAAAATAATATAAAGATTTACCAAAGTTTGGCAAAATGTCATGAAGGTCCATGGGAAAACATGTGAAGAAAAGGAGGTAGGGCTTCTTGCTAATTTAACCAAATTAGATGGTTAAGATGTGAAAGGGGGCAGTGAGGGACCAGCCTCAAGATTGGCCACTGCCTGTGTTTCATGCTCTGTAAGGCCGTACGGAGCAACAGGAGCCACTTCATTATGTCAGGAGCTGTTAACCAGCTATTAGCCACAGTAGGCAGAAGAGCTGGGGACCTCCGTTTCTTCAGTGAGGACAGACCTTTGCCCCTTTGAAGGACAAAGCTTCATTGTGCTGGTGCCTAGTAGTCCTGCATTGTGTGATGGAGAGGTTTCGATGCCAAGCTACTAGCTAAGGATCAGATTGCAAAAGAGAAAATCCCTTTGGGGAGAGAGCCTGTACAAAGCAAGGGCATTGTGAGACAAAGAATAAGGGCTCCCATCGAAACAGGCGCCTCTCGCGTTCTTGTCAGCATGCACGTACAGCACCTCAGTGAAACCAGAGCCACGGGTTCTGCATCACTTTCTCAACTCTGAATTACACAAAATTCAGGGTCCTGTGCATTGTCTGAGAAATTGCTGGCAAAACCAGACATCTGCAGATGCAAGAGATCCCTGTTTACCAAGATCCAACCCAGCAATGCTTCCCTGAGCGCAGCTGCAATCAAGCAGGGGAGTTGCAGTCCCATGCTTCTGGCCAGGACTTTGTCAGGGCCAGCACCTCCCCGGGGACCGGGGGCTGCAGAGGCTGACCAGGGGGACAGGCAGGGCAGGACTTCACCCCAGGCAGGGAGGAGGGCAGCTGGGGAGAGCTGGGTTCAACCAAAAGTCCAGATCATTGGGCAGCTCTGTGGTGGTGAGGTAGATCCAAGGTCAAGCCAGAAAGTCAGTCCATAGGCCAGGATCAAGGGGGTCCATGGCTGGGCACAGCTGTGGTGGCATTGGAGACTGGCACCCCAACATCACAGCTCAGATGGAGGTCTAAAGGCGTGAGCCAAAATGGGGTCCATGGGCAGAGGTTTGGTCCCTGATGGGGCTGGGCAAGGCCAGTAAGGCTATTAGTGCAGCCATGACCCTGAGACGCTCAGTCAGGAAGTCATGCTTATTCAGCTGTTTTCAAGGACCTGAGGCTTTTCCAGTGGTCTTCATGCCTTTCCTGTCTTTCCAGGATTTCTGTGATCTTTCTTGCTGCATCCCCTGTAGGCACATGGAGGCACAACTGAGGTTATCTCCTGCGCTGTTGTCTGGCATCGGCGTCCCCTTGGGCATTCCCACTCCAGCTCCACTGTGGCTTCAGTAGGGGCAAGGATCCCTCCTGTTCCAGATGAGCTGCTGGCTTTATGTTTATCCTGAAGGGAAAGCAGCTGATATGCTTGTGAAGTTTAACCCAATGCAGAAAAATATTAGCAGGGACCAGGCAGTCTCAGGTACTGCCTTAGTTCTATTTGCTTAACACCAAGCCCCTCGGGTACTAATAAGTATTAACATTTCAAGGGTCAGGTTTCAGTGGTGAGTTTGTGCACGTAAAAAGAAAGGACGTTAGCTTTGCAAGGGGTCTGGTAATCTGGAACGTCTTTGTTTTTACCTGGGAAACCTGACCCCCCAGCTTCATACTCGCAGGGCTGAGCTGCGGGTGCTGCTGCGGGTGCTGCTGCGGGTGCTCGAGTGATTCCCAGTTACCTGATCAGGCAGGTCAATAACTATGGGTGATATATTTTAATTGAGTAGTTTCACGAGCCGGTTATGTCCTTGTTTGTAGGTGGATTGCTAGGGTAGAGATTCACAACTTCTCTTATTAAAAATGTCTGAAGCTGTTCGCCACCACTGCCATAACTCAGAAGGGAACTGCCCCAGTTGGACCTTTTTCCTTTTAGCAAAGCCACTCATCTGTGGGTGTTTGATCCAAGGACAGTTATATCGTATTAGCTTGTAGGATCTGATAAGCAGGGTGGGCAATAAGATTAGAGTCTGTGGTGTTGACAGAAACATGGTCCATCCACCAAAACCTGCACAGTGCACTCCCCAGTGATCACATCCTGCTTCTACCTCCCACCCACCCTCAGCCACAGTTCTGTTTCACTGTTGTCTCCTTCCCACAAGGCACCACAATTTCTGTAACTATTGACTTTCATGACTCAAATGCTTTTCCAAACGCAAAGCCGGATTGCAGAAGAACTGGTGAGGCAACCACACACAATGTTTTGGTTTCTTCCAGAGACATCTTCTAATGCACCCCTCAGAAGAAAGGGAGGTATACCCTTTCAGCACAAGGTCTGTAATGTAGCTATGAAGTTTCTTGGTCTTTTAGGAAAGCTGTATATCATCTGTTAATGAAAGTGATACAAATCCTCAAGTTACTCTCTGACTGTACTATGCCTGAGTGACCAGGGAGTACCAGTTTTTAAAAAATAACTCATATTTGGGACCCTCCCTTCCTATTGGAATTGGGGTATATTGGTATATTAAATAGGAGTTAGGAGCCTAAATACCATTTAGGGTCTAGTCCATAGCTGCTTCCTCTCAGAAGACAGCCTGCCCACAGGGATGCATACCCATCCTGAAGCTGGGTATGAAAGTGATGAGCAGGATTCTGTGCCAAGACAGGCATGCCTCCTGCATCATCCAGGCTGTTACAAGTACATCAAACTATGGTTCATCTCTTCTCTCTGGACCTCAGTAGCCCTTGTTAAGACTTTGGTCCTGATCATAAGGATGTTTCTAGGCGTAGATCTAAATCCAGCAAAAACTGAGTGAATATATTAACATCTACCACAGCTAATTTGTATTGCACTGGAGAGCCAAGAGGTGTCCGTGCCAGGAATGGCAGTCTGTACAAAGCCTTGTTTAAATAGCACATGAGAAGACAGTCCTGGCCCCCAAAAACTTACAGTTTGAGGTTGGGAAAAGACGCAGCAGATAGGCAGAAAAGCAGAAAGGAGAACAAGCCTAAGGAAGTGATGAAACAAATATTTGTCAATCTAGTAGGTCTCATGCAAACTCATTGAGGCATTGTGGCAAAAGAAGCATTTTAAGGGAGGACTGAAGAAAGATTATGAGGCAGCTCTGCAGACGTTTCCTGAGAGCTTCACCTGTGTGTTGGGGACAGCAGGAGACAGAGCATGGAGGCACGTGTTCGAAAAGCTAGCAGGAGGCAATGGGCCTTGATATAGTGGGCTGGTCAAAGACAGGAGTCGGCTTCTCAGCCCTGCTTCTCCTCCCATCCCCAGTCAGGCACGGAGGGAAGGTACCCGCAGAGGCACTCCCTTAGAGCATTACAAACACTGTCTGTCAACAACCAGAAAGCCCCCCTTCTTTTTGACCTGCCATGAGTCAAATATAACTATAAAGTTGAAATGGAAACAGATGGATGTATAACTGCTGAGGAAAAGGACTTCATAAAAGCAGTATAAATATACACACAGTGTTTTTCAAACAGCTTTTTCTCTGGTTACAATTCAGTAAGAAGATACCGGAGGTACCTTCCAACATTAGTAAAGAGTTCTCTACAATTTGAGAGTAAAGTCTTATTCTCCCACTTACCCTTTGGCTTGTTTTTAGAAATCTTCCTTACCACACTCTTTGTATTTGCAACCACTTCTTGTTTCAGTTGTACTTTTTTATATCAGCATAACCACTTTTCTCATGGTCTCTTGGTGTTTGTTCTCTGCTTTGTTTGGATTAAAAAAGAGGGACTTGCACTTGCAATCCCACCAATTGCTACTTGAATATTTACCAGTACCTACTTGTAAATTCCTGAGAGTTTTAGTGAGTTTTGCAGAATTTTTCTGATGGTTATCTCTATCATCCTTTATAAATGAAAACCTGTGCCAGAGTCATCACTATTCTGCATCCTCCCAGCTCCAGAAACAACCCTAAAGTCAAACCCAACAGATGCCTGGATTTGACCCTGCTAGCCTGGCTATCCCTGTCTTTGCCAGATGTTCAGGTTAAAGCATATCCCAGACCATTAGAAGGCAAGTAGGAGGGTGTTAGAGTTGCAAGGAAGAGGCAACCTTATCCTGTTACACTAGAGACACCACGTTCAGTACGTATTTCTACCCCTGTCTTCAGAAAGAGAAGAAATCTACCTGACGTTGCCAAGGTCTGTGTGCTCTCTGAGGAGGTGCTCTGTAGGGGTGAGACTCAGGCAGGATGCTATCCTGAAAAAAGTTGTGTTGAAGTTCAGGAACAGATAGATGTAAAAAAATTGACAACTGACCTGAATCCAGCACTGTTACCTTCCACACAAAGATTGCTGGCCTTTTTTTCTCTTCATTCTTCTGTTTATTATAGTCACCTTAAAAGACTATTGGAACATGCAAGCAAAAAAATCCCAAATTATCATTAAAACTTGTTCCTTTATGACTCTTTTGGACTAACTGATCTCTACCATCTGTGCAGTTTACAGATACTTTTAGCAATTGTAAACTATAGTGATGGGCCAGAAAGATGCAGCTTAGTACATTTCAGTCAGAATCTGAAACTGAGCCATTTGGGTCAACCACATGCAATGTGAGTATTCGTGATAAGTCACCTACATCAACAATGTATTTGTCCTCTATTAAAAATCATATTATGCACATTAAAATACCACAGTTCCCCCTTTTTTCTTTAATTTCCTGTTCTATAATTATGGTGATGTGACCATCAGAAGTCAGGGGCAGTGTGGTAGGTCAGGAGGTTGGCCGCTACAAGCTCTATCCCATTAGTTGACCATAAGTGTGTTGTATGAACTCACTAGGAAGTGTACATCCAAAGGCTCAAAAAGGAGCCCGCTCTCACCATTCTGTGTCTAGGTACTTATATTTAGCTAACATTGCTTTAACTACAGGAGAGAGAACATTTCAAAGCGTAGTATTTAAAAATGGCTTAGTCACTTCATATTTTTTTGACCTATTGATTATGCTTTATGTATAACCTACAAATATGTAAAAGGAAAAAACCCAGGATTCAAAAGTGGGTGGCAGTGAGATCCTTCACCACATTTCAGTCCCTTTATGCCAAATACCATATAGACAGCACAACAAAAGAGGCCCACAAAATTGGCAGCAGCAAATACTCCTTTGGTTAAAGTACTGCTGAAGACAGTAGTAAAACCTGGACACTTGTGCCAATACTGCCATAGAGGAACACTAGGAAGGGGACCAGGGGCAAGGCTGGCTCTTGGTTGTTGTTTTGGTCACTAGGTTTAAGCTGCAACACCTTTGAAAAGTCCTGGGAGATACCCGGTACACGCCACTGATGGCCTACAGTCAGGAGAGTGCCCCCAGGCCTATTTCATTTGTATCACATTTCATGGAGATGCAGCACAGAATTTTACCTGCATATTTTGGAAAGCACTACTATACAATATTGAGAAACAGCTGAATTATTTGTTACCAAGGATGAGAAACAAAATGGTCCAGCTGACATCAACACGGGACTGAGAGTCAGGATGGCTGGGTTATGTCTTGGCTCTGTCTTTAAAACAGCTGTTTAATTGTATAATTCTCTTAACTTACATGCACATTGTCATATCCATCTTTTAAAAAATAATGTGCATCTGCCGAGAAGCGTATATAATTTCTAAGAAAGTCATTTAGATAGTTGGCTGACAGGAGCTACAAGCATGCATTGCATTATTACAGGCCCATGTGATCTGAGGCTATCTTCACTGCAATATTAAGCAGTGATCTAATTGATTATTCTTATGTCTTCTGGAACTGAGCCATTACGCAGAGTTAAGTGTCGTCTTTGATGATTTGACAAGAAGCCTTGAACTGGGCCCCAGGTCCCTCTTTACTTGCAAAGACCTTAAAAAGGTCCGTTTTCATGGCTAGAGGTTTACCAAACAACAAGTCACCATTTTGCTACCCGTGGGTCAAAGAACAGATCTCCATGCTAGGCTCTTCTCAGGGCCTCTTCAAGCCTTGTTATTGCTTTTTTTCATCTCCATCTCTGTCGCTTTGTTGCTGGGCTGCAAGCGTGTTATCATTACTTCCATCTGTCAGGCATTTTTCTCTTCCAAAAGTGTTATCCAGTAGGTACATACCAGCTTTATATGGGCCTTTCGTGTGGGTGATGATGTCCTGACCTTTTTTTTGTAATTTGTAGAAATTCTTATTTTTTAAGTTCTCCAGCTTTGGTGAGGTGCAGCCTTACACACATTTGTTTAATAGAGTGAAAGGCCCTTTTTTTCACCTGCAGTAATACCACTGACTTCAGCAATAATCTCACTGCAAACCGAGATCAAAATTCGCCCTGCATTTGGAAGTGCCTTGACTTAGCTGCTAGCAGAGCCACCATTTTTCAAATAAATGTTTACATTTGTGTTTTATTTGTGTTTGATTCTATAGGAAGCAATTAAATGGGTTCTTTTCCCAATTAATCCAGCCATATTTGTGGCTAAAGAGTACATTGTACAGTTTTTACTTGGTTTGCTATGTTTTTATTGCTGAATTTGTTATGTTCAAGAATCACGTGTGTCAGAAGGAGTCAGTGAGCAATTTGATTAGTCATGACTATACATTTCTGAAAGTCACATGGATCGTCTGGAAGAAAGCGCAGACAGCATCAGAAGAAAGCTGGCAGCATCAGAAAACTTTGCTCTAAACAACTGGGAACTTTCAGGACAGATAAAGGCTTTTCATACTTAAAAACAACCTCCTAGATAATCGTTCTGCCCATATGTTGAAGGGCTGCTGCTTTGTCATTTCCTTATGTTTCTTTAGTTTATATGTTAGTATATGCAGTGTGTAGATAGATTATGGATTGTTTTCCTGACTTCAAAACTCTGAAGTTTCACCTAGAATTTAAAAGGCAATATTAAAGTTGCTTTAAGTGGGAAAGAGATACTACTGGTACTGAACAGTACAGGCTGCACTGGTTTTGGCTGGGGTAGAGTTGATTTTCTTCCTAGCTGCTAGTTTGAGGCTGCGTTTTGGATTTGTGCTGAAAACAGCATTGATAATACAGACTTGTTTCTGTTATTGCTGAGCAGGGCTTACACAGAGTCAAGGCCTTCTCTGCTTCTCACCCCACCCCACCAGCGAGTCAGCTGGGGGTGCGCAAGAAGCTGGGAGGGGACACAGCTGAGACAGCTGACCCCAACTGACCAAAGGGATATTCCATGCCATACGACATCACGCTCAGCATATACAGCTGGGGGAAGAAGAAGAAAGGAGGGCATGTTTGGACTGATGGCGTTTGTCTTCCCAAGTAACCGTCACGCTTCTGACTCCAAGTGAATGCAAAAATCATTAGACAAGCCACGTTTAATGTTGTGAGTTTCTCAATGTGCACAGTGATCCCATGTAAGCAGAAAAGTAAACTGCATAATCCATTTATCACACGCACACACACGCAGAGTCTAGGCACCTCACCCACAGTCCTCACGCCGAAATCCTGCTGAGGCAGCAGGAAACTCCTGTGCAGGGAAATCTAGCAGGTGTGGGCCTTACCTTTGTGCCTTCGCTACATCAACTCTGTTTTCCTAGTTGCAGATGCTTTTGCCTCCCTAAAATTTTTGTATTGAACTATTAATGTTTGTTGATACATTTTTACTATTTGAAAGTGTAACATTTTGTATTTGCATTTATTTTATAAAATTCCTTACTCTTGGTACAAGAAATATAATTTTAAACGGATATTCCACGGACCGCCTAAGCAATCAGGGCTTTATTTCTGCTTTCAGTGAAGTTTCAGTTTCCAACAGACACAAGAACAGATCTGCATTCATGACTGCTTTTTATAATTAAACCAAAAAGAGAGGAGCTGCCATTAATGTAATGCAGTTTTCCAAATCAATATTGTGGCTTCTTCCTCCCTGATCTGCTGAAATACAATTTCAGAAACACAGAGCACGTCGCTGCTTGGGGGGAGGAAGGCACAGAGTACCTAACGTTCCCTCACTGTCTGAAAAAGTAACATCTCTGTTGATGGACCTTCAAGAAGAGAGGCCAAGGGGAGCTGGTAGAGCTAAGCAGTTTTAGAAAGCAAAGGACATCAGCTTAAGCCACTGTTGTGCCTGTGATGGTTCCCTGCAGGAGGAAGGTATTATCAACCTCCTCCTTGCTTCCTCATTAGTTATTTTTGGCTCCAGACGTGTCCTTCATTCGTCTTTACCAAGAATGCTAGACTTCCGTCACCATCATAAGAAGAACAGCAGCAGCAAAACAATGTGCATGTCTGGGTGTGCTCCAAAGAATGAAGCTCAAGGATAGAAATTGTTGTGACATTTTAACAGAATAAAGAGGGTTTCTAATTTAGCAACTGCGTTTATGTCATAAAATGTTATACTGGCAAAGATATAACATATTTTGTAAATACATTTTCCAAGCTTTCCCAAAGTCAGCTTGTCATCTTGTCATTAGGGTATCTAATTGCAAAGTTCAAAAAGTAATTTGAATGTTTCTGAAACTGTGAGGCCTGAGATAGATTGCAAAGTACGGAGTGTTAGAGAAAGCTGCAGGTTACTATGTTCCATCAGAGGACCATATTCTATCAAGCACTGCAAAACTGCATCATCTTCACCCTTTTCTTGTTTATTTTTAAAAAGGAGAGAGGAAATTGTGATAATAAATAAATAAATAAATAAATAAATATTTTCATTTAAATTGATTTTTCAGAAGATATTTTGGATTATTGGGGCAATTTTCTCCAAGAATGAAACCTCCAAATTCTCTGTGGAGTTTGTATCACACACCTGTACTTGTGGACATTCTCAGCATCTTCTAGGTCCAGAAACCTTACCCAAGTTTGGGGTTCTTCTGAACAAACATACATGTCTACGTTGGGGATGTTTTCATCTGAATTAGTCATCTAAGCTTTCTGCATAGCCAACCCCAGTGGGAGAAACAGACCCTTCTAAAAGAGTGGTTAATCTTACCCCAAGCCAGTCATCTAAAATAGACCCAGTAAATCAAGACCATTTAAAGTGCTTTTCTATCTGTTGATGGTAAAAATAGCCCAAGGTGCCTAGCTCAGATGTAGATGTTTGAATTGTAGATGACTCAAGGTAGGTGAGATGAATTCTGTCCCATATGTCTTCTTGATTTTACAGGCTCTCTTTGGAAGCAGAGGCTGGAGTAGGCAGTGAAAATACTGAGACATTTTTGTTCCATAAACCAGAAAATTTGGTGTTCCCCAGGCAGGTCTACTCACCATATGTCTTTACATTTGGTCTATATCACAAAATTGACTTCATGTTGCTTGGTTAAATACAACATTTTTAAGAAGCTAACATATGGTGGTATCATGCCACTTTTTAAAACTGGGATGCTATGGAGAGCAGTGGGGAATTCTGTCTAAAAATTGGTGTTAACAGCTATCCTCAAAAAATCTCTGCTAAATGGGGAAAAGGAGAAGGGTTTTTTTACCAAAAGTACTTCTTAAAATATTGATAAATTACTTAACATACTATGAGTTAGTTGTATCGGAAAATGCTTATGGCAGTTGTTGAGTATTGCACGGAGGACTTGGTTCTGTGCATCCAATTTTTTTTTACACATAGACAGATGTTTAAGATGCAAATACGTTAGAGCTGAACCTGTCAGGTCTAAAAAAATCCTCTTTGCTTGCTGCTTGCTCCACCTTTCAAGTAACATTCATTTCATTACTACTTTTATGTTCCAGGGTAAGGAGTAAATAATGTAATGGCAACCAGCTGTCTCTCCGGCACCACTCTCTCTGCCCCCCGAGGCTTCGGTACAGTCAGTGGGTGCTCCACGCTGTGAGAGCCAGCAGAAGAGCGACCAGAGGCAGGAGAGAGTATCGGGAGGAAAAGTGTCTCTGTGGTTCAGATTTGGCACACTTTGGGCCACATTCTTGCCCTCAGGGTACAGAAGGTGGGTCTCCAGGGCAGTCCATGGGTAGGGCAGTGGCAATAATGGGGACCGCATCTGCACAGCGCCAGAAGGATGAGGCTATTTTACAGAAGCTTCCGGTGTGTCGCCGTTTCCTTCTGGACTAGGTCGCACAGGTCTCACTGAACCGCGTCCAGGGGTAACGTGGTAGGAAATACCAACAAAGCTGCTTGCTCCCGTGGTGCAACACTCCCTACATCCTGATGCTTCAGTTAACTAGTGTTATCCTCAGAGCCTTCCACCCACTGCCTTAACCTCCCTGCATCTGAGCTGAGGAAGTCTCAGCCGCAGGATTCTCCATCTGCACCGATCACGCCAGACCTTGGGTTCAGAGTACCCGATCTGGTTCCACACGAGCTCCCAAAGCTCTGCTGGCACGCCAGCATCGCTGCTGAATCACCGATCTGTCTTAGTCAGCCTGCTTAAAACGGCGCAGCTCCGAATTGTCTGGTTGCCTCCTCCAAACTGCATCTGACCTTCTGCCAATCCCGCTCACTTGTTTCTAGCTACCAGCCTCGTCTCTGAATTTGCACCCGCCATGCGACCGTCTGCGGCCCCTTCCTCTGATGAGGTACCAGGGCTTTCCTCCATTTGCACTATCAGACCATAAACCCTTCAGGGCAAGGGCTTATTTCGTGTCAGGCGCCGACCTCTTCCTGTACCGCATCATGTACATTTACAGCACTATCAATTATTTAAAATAGCTCTGCCTTCAGTTCAGCCACATGCTGAGTTAAGCTCTATAGCCTTTGGGTAGTTTGCAGCAATTTTATTTTTCTTCCTCAATGTTTCACAAATTGCTTGCTGCTTTGTAGCACTTGTTACTATTTGCTAAGGGAGATGATATGGTGTATTATCACTCCAGAGAAGTGTTTTTGTGGAGATAGTGTTAGCTTTCTTCCAAAAATTTCAGCTACGCCTGCATAGGAATGGAAGCCCAGACCCTACCCCCAGAGGGGCCTTGACTTCATTAGCACTTTCATTTAGCTCAGACAAGTAATTATTAATATCAACATCCAATTCTAGCAAATCTAGCTGGATGTGCCACAAGGTGACAAGATGTAATAAACATAAAACAATGTAGACTTAAAAGAAGGGAAAATGTTCCTTTCAGTTAACAAGGGACAGACAAGACAGCAACAGCAACAAACGGTGATGCACAGAAGTACTTTCGTATTTTTGACTTAATCTTGTTCCCATACACTAAGTTAATTTTTTAATGCTTTTTCCCTTGAAGCGTTGGGGACAATTTTAACTATTTACTCAGGTTAATGAAGAAATTAAGCTCTGCCTCCTGAAATATAAATACCAGGATGTTAGATGACACAAATTCTGTTTTTATTTATCTCAGGAACAGCTTGAGGCAAATGCACAGGACATGGGCAGTGCTCTGGTAGGCTGCTGCAGTCAGCTCCGGCCCCACCTCCAGGTCTACTTACAGCCGCCAGAACCCCACCTCTCCCGGCAGCCCTTCAGCTCGATGACTGAAGCCTGTCATCGAAGCTTCATCCCTCCTGCTTTTCCACTGCCTCCATACCTCCTCCTGCGTAGGGCTGTCCATGCCCCCCCCGGAAGGTGATGCCTCCCCAAGGTCTGCCAGAGGCCAGAGCAGCCCTCTCCCCATCTTCCCTCCTGTGTGTGCTCAGGGCTAAACCAGGAAGGGTCAGGGCACCCAAGGATATGGCAAAAGCCAGACAGGATGAGAGAGACCTTTCTTGCACTGTGCACTCTGTGGGTGTGTGTTTACATGTGTGGTAATGTTCAGGAAGAGGAAGCTGGGAGCATGACATCAAATGACTCATGTTATATCCATGAAGAGTCCAAAACCATTATTGTTTTCCTCTCTTTACTCAGGCCTGGACCTCTAATTAATTACTTTTTTTTAGCCGCAGTGCCAAGAGCATTAGACCCTAAAACTATTGAGCCTCATCACAGAAGATACAACCCCAGTCCCTCTTTTCAGATAAGCCCCCAAATAAAGATGTAGGGTGACTTACTTAGGCTACTCAGACAGCGCACTTGGTTAGTATAATACACGGCAAAACACCTTTTAATGGGAAAGCTCGAGGGAAAAGAAACTATCACCTGAACCACTCCCCATGGCCTGTGAGTCTGTGCCTAGCCTCCAGCAGTCACATAGCCACCACCAGACTGGGTCTATTGAGTAGGTGGCTTTGGAGACAGACCAAGGAGGTTTCTTACAGGAAAGACCTTTCTTACAGGAATATCTGCTGAACATGATCACCTATAGCTCAGTCCCAACTCCCAAACCCGCTAGACTCAAGGACAGGCAGAAGGGACAAAACCCTAAAGCACAGTTCTTAAATTTTGCTCACACGTCAAAACCTCTATGTTTGGCAAATTCACAGCAGGAATTACAGAGAACAGTCTCTCTCCCTCTTTCAGCCTTTCTCTAGGATGTAGCAAAGCTGAAGTGGCTCGAGGCAGGGCTCTCTGGGGCACGGGTGACTAACATCAGCTGTGATGCTGTCTGGCTGCATCCTCAAAAGGCGTACGAAGGAAAGAGGAAGAGCCTGAGAAATCAGAGGGCTAAGCCAGCTACTTGAATGAAAGCTAGTCTTCGTTGTTTCTCTGGGCCTTTGGTCAACAGGGCCCCTTTATGCTGTATGTGATGGGTGTCATCATCAGAAGTGTTTTCAAATATCTGACCAAGAAAAATATCCTTCTTGCTGCAACTGAAGCCCATTTCTACTTGTCTAACTGGTGTACTTTACACTTACCTTCTTAAAAGAGTGGTTTTTTTCTCCCATATCTCCAATATCTCAAAGTAATTATTAAATTCTCATCCTCTTCCCCAGTGTACTAACAGTCTGTCCTCAAATGGTGCTTTCTGCAAATCTACTGAGCTGTTTCATCATCCAAGATGTTAACAAATGCATTGAATAGTACCAGACCCAGAGAGGCCCCCATACAAACCTACTGCATACCTCTGTACAGTCTGTGGTGAACTATCGATTACCATTTTCCAGACACGGTTATACATTGAACTTGACTAATCGTGCCGTGTACTGCATTCAGGGTCCCCAGTAACTTCACCATCAGTCCAGGGAGGAGACTCAAGTACAGACTTCTTAACAACCTTCAGGGTCACTCCCGCTTCCTCACAAACTCCTCACTCTTTTGCTGTTTTCCACACTTCCTTCCATCCACCACCTCCCTGCCAGAGTCATCACAACAACAGGAGGATAGTTTTGCCACTGCCACTCTAAGGAGCGGCTACGCTGCAGTGCAGCCACACTGAAGACCCTACGGCACCAGGCAGGGGAACTCAAGCAAGTTCTCAGTCCTACGTTTGGTATAGGGAAGAACCTGGAAGTCCTGGAGAAGGAATTAAGAATGGAATAAGCTTTTACACTTTCACCCCAGAAATCTGACTCTGGGACCCTGTGGTGAAACAGCCAAAAGGAGACCTTAAGCAAACCCAGACCAGAGACTTCAAATGCTTAATGAAGACAAAATAATGCTGATTTTTTTTTCTTGTCCACAAAGCATATTAAAAAGCCACAGAAGCGCAGCAGAAATAAGGCTTCTAAAGGCAACACTATACAACTGTACCCTTTGTTTGACCCATGGCTCAGAGTTTAGGCAGTCTGGGGCTAGAAGAGCATGGTGTTCTTGCCCAAGTTTTAAGTAACCATCATGGTGCATTTGCCATTTTTCCTATGGCTGACCAAAAAGATCCAGTTGAAACTGCCCACATCTTTTTAAAATTGTTTTTAAATTCTTTATTCAGTGAATCCAAAGTTTTACTCGTAGTACCTTAGCCCAAAACAGGAAAGCAAGAGAGGAAGAGAAAAGAAGTATAAGCTTATGATTTATGTAGATGGCTGGTCCTCTATGTATTCCTCAAATCTCTTCTACTCGCCTATTAAGGATAGACTGGTTTCTTACTGGTATCCTAAAAGATGTACGTTTCAATGAGGAATTTGAGCAAAGGGAACAGTGGCCTTAGTGACTCCTTAAGGCAATAGCTGCAATAATCTTCTCAGAAGAGAAAAATATACATACATCTAACTTGATTAATATTCTGCAGCATAACGTATTGCTTTTAGAACGACTTCTTACGAGAATAGCTGAGCATCCTCTAAAATTCAAAATGGTTTTGTGCTAAAAGCAATGTGCAAGGCAAATAGCATGACCTTGTAGAGCACAATCCAGTCACAGGGCATACTGCTGTGAAATGCATGCAATATCAACAGTCACACGAGCAAACCTGCCCCAGATGGGTAAAGTTGTATGCCTAAGGCATTTGCTGGGTATAGCCCCATAGCTGCAGCCACTGCGGAAGTTGTTTTGTAGCCTGTCTGTCCAACGGAATTAATAAGCTTTTCCAAGAATAAAATACTACAAACACCATGTCTTTGCTATCAAATTTGGGGTAACAAAGTAATGCTTCTATGAGGCATAATGTGAGGATAATTGTGTGCTGAGAGTGCTTTCCTCAAGCACAAAGTCATTCTTTCTCCTGATTAGGGATCCATTAAGAAATGACTGATTTTCAGTGACTCCAAGAACCAGACCATTGCATCCCTTATACCAGAATATACTCTTCAGGTATGTTCCTCTTCAAGCAAAATGATTTTACAACAGGTAAGCACATCCAGACTAGCGTTAAGCTAGTTAGCAAGTGTAACAAAAAGTGGTGGCATGGGCAAGAGATTACTATGTGTGCCCAGGCTGCTTGTACCTCAGTTGCTAGCCTGTGCTGTCGTATCTTTAGTGCTGCTGCTACCAGCATGAAGTAGATTAAAATTAACACGGGTAGCTCATAGGTATGTCAAGTCTGCCTTGAGCAAATATTTATAGGCTGTGTAGACATATCCAGTTCAAAAGCCAAAAAAAATGGAACAAATGTCTACAAAGATGCACTTTTCCTACTCACTCTTTCTTTTTCGCATATTAGCAAAATAAGCTTCCTTTGTGGAAGTTCTTATTATAGTCTTACTTAGAATAAACTGGCAAGCCACAGGCTGAGTCATATTGGGTTTGATCTCCCTTACACGGCAGCGAACCCGGAGTCACTCTGCTGAAGTTCACCGGAATAAAACTGGTCTAAGTGGGATCAGAATCGGGCTCAGGAACTTGTGCTGCTGGTGATACATGTATTTCGGAGTTAACCCTCACCTAATTCATCACCATCACAGTGACAGTAACAGTCCTCGCAATTGAACAGGAGTCCAAATCCACACAGAAGAGTATATGGCAAAATGATCTACAGCCTGGGAAACAGGTTTTGCTGTAGCATATGATGTATGAGAGTCTCTGAAACACACACTTGATACTTGCATCCCATAGTGGTAATGGGACTAAAAGCATAAGTGAGGGTTACAAGATAATCCCTGACATAATTTTACTAATGCCTTACACTCATTTTTTTTCTGACCCTCTGGGCTGTCATATAACTAAGTATTAAAAACTACCAAGGGATTCCTTGTGATTTAGCTCTAAAAGCTAGTTCATGAATCTTGTGATCTGACTAGCTTAAAAGGCCAGTTGTTCCCTGACATGCAAGCAACATTATAACAACATTAAACTGCAAACCATCTCATCTTCAGAATAAAGTATAAATAATAAACGGAGCATTTACTATTGCTCAGTTGCTGTAAGTTTTGTTAGCGAAGACTGTACCAACTACTTTCCATGGTGTATTCATTTCCAACCATTTTTATTGCAGTCCCTGCTGTTCTTCTTCATTATTTTTATCCTCTATGGGCCGTGCACCACTTTGCTGAATCCAATGCCTTTTTCTTAAAAGCTGGTTTTCCTTGCTAAGTTGTTAACTTTTTTTTTCTGCTGGCTTTGATGTCTTTCTTCAGTTTCCCAGTGCATCTTCAGAACTCCAATTCATTTCAGGCTTTTATTTCTGTTGATGCCTGCTCTTTAATTTACTACTACATATACCAGCAATTTACAACCGTCTGATTTCTTTAATTTGAATTTTTCACACAATAGTAAGTAAGACACGAAGTCGATGTAGCGCTATCAACCTAAGGTGAAAAAAAAGAAACAAAAGGGGACGTACCAACCCACATCTTCAGTTGCTTTATGATTCTAAGCCTTCATGGTATTTTTGGTCTTCTAATCTAAAGGTAAGGACAAAGATATGCAAATTACAAACAACAACAAAAGTAACCCTGAAGGAAAGTCCAGTGTATCTGAAAACATAATTGAGTTCAGCAACGAAGCTAATATACTCACTTTTTTCCAAAAGTTATTCTATGTTTCAAGCCAAAATGCCCAAGGCCATTTGAAACTCACTTTCAAGAACTGTTTGAAGGTGAACTGCTCTACCGGGGTAAAAACCCCAGCCCAACCATGCAGCGCTTGCACAGAGCCAGTGTTACACCCCTCATGGGGGGTACAGAGTGGGGAGAAAGCACAGGGGAGAAGGAGGAGAAAAAAGTAGAAGATGGAGGAAGGAATAAACAAAGGCTTACAGAATTATCCTGTGGCTTCTTAGGTGCCACCCAGAATACAGGCTACATCCCACCATTCCCCCTTTATCTCACTACAGGGCACAAAAGTATAATTTCTCTCCACTTTGTAGTTCACCTTTAAGACCTTGCTCTCCTGAAGTTAAACTCCTTGCAGAGGAGTTCTGACATACAGAATCATTCTGCTCGGATCACAAGGAATAGGCTTGTATTTTATGTTGATGTAAACTATAAAGGCAGCATCTTCTGTATGTGGTTAAAACAAAGAATGCAGAATTTAGCATGCTTAAATTCATGAGAAAACCTGAACATACTTCTAAAAGGAAAAAAATGTCAGACACCATTCTCCTTGTCATGTTCATAAAACCATCATTTCTGTGTGATTCCTTTTAAGTTCAAAGCACTGGGTTTTTTAGTAAATGAGACAAGGGGGAAATGGTGAAAACAGTTTCCCTGAGGAAAACTATTCCCCGGTTCTTAAAAAAATTGAACGTATCAAAACCTTAGGGAGATGAAAGCATTTTCCATTACATTGGCGCTTTTCTTCTTGTTGGGTTTTTTTTTAATTATTTTTACAGAACGTAGCATGGCGAGAAAGAAAGGAACAGATCCTTCAGATCCATAAATCAGCTCTTGCTTTGGGTGACACCAGTCTCTTCCTTCTCATGATGTTTTAAAAAGTTTCCCACCATTTTCAGTGCTGTCCTTACACTGGGCCCTCATTCAGCTGTTTCAGGGCTTTGTAGGTGTTTTGTGCCTGCTGTGTTGCTTACAGAAGAAAATTCATCACAAAAAAGAGCTAAGAAGAGTAGTTTCAGTTATGTCACGGGTTTTTTAAAATATATTTCCACCTGAAATACCCTGGAAACATTATATATAGTAATAGGCTCACAAATAGCAGGCAGGAAGGGGCCTCAGGAGGTCCTCTAGTCCATCCTGTTACCCACAGTAGGACGGACCATACCTATGCCACTTCTCACAGATGATTCTCCAGCTTCCTCTTAAAGATCTCTGGAACTTAGAGATCTGCTTCCTAGGACATATACTCTAGCTCTTCACTATCCTTACCATTAAAAATCTTTACTAATACCCAAACTGCACGGTGCCCTTGCATTATCCCCCTTAGCACATTTTTTCTGGTCTTATCCGACATGAACACAGAGGTCAGAAAATTTCCTGTCCTCTCCCTGGCGGGCTTCGATGTGTCTGAAAAAACACGTTTGAAGGCTGACATCATGTCACTCCTCTCTCTTCATTTCTCCACAGAAAATAACCTCGGTTCCTCCTGCCTTTCCTCAGAGTCTGAGCCCTCATGATTATTTCTTGAGTTCTGATCATTCTTATTGCATTTCTCATGAAATTCTGCCATTAGTTCCCCCCTCTTCTGAAGTGGGATATCCAGAAATGGATTCTATATGGGTGAGAAAAAGTTCCCACTCTTGTCAGACCCTGCCTCTGCAACTCAGTGTGGAATATCAATATGGAAAAGCTTCATCACCCACAGTAGAAACAAAAAGTATTTAAGGGTCTGCTAAGCTCAGCTTTCAGGAAATTGCAGTTTGGCCTCATTGTGTCATTTGCAAGCATTAATAGGCATTAAGGCTAGTATCACATACACTACTATCAGTGCATACGCATTCAGAGGGAAGGAAAGTTATGGGTGCCATTGGATCCAGACGTGGAGTTCCCCTAACCGCCCTGTAAGCGCCTCCACCACAGCATCCCACTTCTAAAGGTCATTTGCCTTCCTCGCACACGAAAGAAAGAGGTGCAGAAATTCTGCGATGAGAGGCAGAAAGCGCTGATCTGCTGTAGCTCGATCAGTGTTGGTACGAAATGATGCTTGGATAGCAGGATCATGTCTTCATCCCTTCCTTCTTTTACAAAACTCAATCCGGTTCACACTCAATTAGTATAAAGTTTGCTGGAGACTAACTTTCAGAGTTAATCTCCCGAGAGACTGGTCAGTAGCTTTAATAACAAGAAGCCCTGTGCTGTGTCGCTGCCCAGGGCTTCTCTCGTGTAGTATTTAGGATTCCATTCAAGAGCAGTTCCCCTTTGTCTGCCACCTTCATAAATAATGGATACATCTTGCATTAGAGATTCGCAAAGATTCTTAAGCTTCCTTTTTTGCATGTGTAAGATTTGGTAGCTTTTGAAATATTGATATAGTTGTGCAATTTGGTGCACCTACTATATTTTTAAGCAAGAATTAAAAAAAAAAAGGCAAGGAGGAAAATTTTATAATTATTTTATAATTATTATAATTATAAAAAGCCGATCTTTGACACTCAAAAACAGAAAACGTGATCCTTCTGTTTTTAAGTCTATGGAAAAATAGTTGCATTACTAACTTTTTTCATATTCTTTTAAGAAGACTCTACAGAGATCACTGTAGGTTTCAAAGCAATTACAGTAGGAGGTCGTGAAAAGCCTTCAGGAAATGCTGCCAAGGTACTGCACCATCTAAAAGGAAGAACACAGTGCTGGAAACTTTTCAAATCTGACTGAGACCAGACAAAGGAAGACAAATTTTCAAAGTCCTCTTTACTCATTTCACTGTTTTTATTTTTAATGCAAACCTTTACAATTACATCTTTTATCTGAACACAATTTTGTGTTTAGCCTTGGTTTTCCTTTTTGAGAAAAAACACAGATAATTCACCGCATGTTTTGGTAGTCTTTATCAAGACTGGTGACTTCTGTTTTTTCTTTTGTGTGCATGCTACCAAGTTTAACTGTCTAAGCAGTGACATTGTACTTTCTATTGTGGTTCTTTGTATTCAACGAAGTCCTATTTCCAGCTCTCTGGCCCATCCCTTCCGCATATCCCACAGACAGGACTCATAAATGCAGCTTATTACAGGGATGAGTTAACCGGTAATTTCATTGTGCTCCGTGGCTAGGATCCTGAAATGCAGGCTGCCTAGCCAAAAAAGGGTGGACAAAAACGGAAAGACTGCATTAAATAACCATAAAAGTTACAGGGCCTGATAATACATACAGTTATGGCAAAATCATTGCTTTCATGCTGTGGCCAACTTGCCATTATCCAGAGCTATGGGAGAGGAGGAGAGGAATAAGGCCTGAAATAACCTGGCTAATGGAAAATTGCAGGCAATATGGTACTGAGCAACTTGGTGCCAAGGCATTTGAATGGCTTGCTGTAAAATCAGCCAGGATGGCTGGTGCCACATTAGTGCTAATATGCCCTTCTGGAGCATGTTGATTCCTTCAGGACCACACAAGTGTGGCCTTTTGTCCACGCTTCACGTTGCAGGAATGCTCAGAGCTGACTGAGGAGCACAGTGCAGTGGTATTCAGGGCTCTGCAGGATTTAGCTCAGGTCCAGCTGGACTTAATACCTCAATCTCAGTGCCAGGCTTGCTAAAATGAGACTGGCTTCGTGCAAAGCCACCGTGAACCATGGGGTGCTTGGACACCCAAGTTGCCTCTGTGCAGAAGCAAGCTTCAGTCTGGTGGGATTAAATAGTCCAGTCTTCAACGCACAAAGTTGGCTGAGCTTCCTCAGAGACAAACTTACTCTAGATATGGTATGGCTGTCCGTACAACACTGTCAAAACTACTGAGCCTGGCCAGATCCAAACTGCCTCCGTAATCATAACGTAATTTAGCCTGAAACTACAGATCACTGAGAACGAGCTGCTTTAAAGACAGATCATGAGAGACACACAAATGGTAAGAGATTTACTCGAAGTCTCATTGCATGTCAGGAAGAAGCCCACAGCTCCTAACTATCTATCATCTCAACCGTTTCCCAAACTTTAGGTCTCAGTCTAGGCTGCTTTGTGAAAACAAGGACAGGAGTCTCTGTCCTTACCTTCCCCAACCGCAGGGATCAGCTGGGTGAGGAACTCCTAACCTGTGAAATGGAAATTGCAAAACTGATCGTTCAGCAGAGAGAGAGTGGAAATAACAGAAGTGAGTTAACGGGGACTGAAAGATTCAGCTTTCATGACCACACAGGGACACCACAAAAACAATCAAGAAAACAAAGCTAGTTGGAAGTTGGAAAGCAAGGGACAGGTACTCTATACCCAAACGGATTAGCTAAGGCATGACTGACTAGAATTACATATGCTTTTTTAAATTACACATCTAGCAGCTCTAGGGATGTGAAGAGAGCAAGACAGACTGACCACATTGTTTTCTTTTGACTCCAAGGCAGACTGTTTGGACTGGAAGTGGATCAGACCTTGCAACAAGCTCTTCACTCTTCTAAGATTCATCGGGTTACCCACAATACATCCAAAAGTGGCTTAGTCTCTCCTCACATCATAAATACGTTGTGGAAGGAGACTGGGAAAATGTATAGAGTAATGACGCTATTTGGAACTTTCCTCTCTTTTAATTTTCCTCTTGGTGACCTCTATTCACGTTCCTCTATGAGTTATCATTTGATTCTGCTCTTCTTCTAACTTTTCCTATGAAGAAATGTGTTTGGGTTATATAATACATATAATTTTTATATATATATGTATATATTTATATAAATATCTATATATTTTCTGTGAGTTAAATAACTCACAGAAATCTTTAAAAACAGAAACAGGGACACCAAGTCAGGGAACATCAGCACAGCCCAGTATCCCATCTCTAACAGTGGGCAGCAGATCATGCCTAGAAAAGAATTTAGGAGCAGAACAAGTGCATGATGTTGTTCCCAGAATGTCTATCGAGCACACAGCAATTTGTGGTTCAGAGGATTCCTGAACCAGATACGGGTGATTTTGCATTTAATAGCCCCCAATGGATTATATCTTTCATTAAATTGTCTAGTCACTCTGGAACCCATGCTAATTTTACTCATCTACAGCATTTTGTGGTGAGGGGAGAAGAGAAGGCTCCAGGGAGACCTGATTGAGGCCTTTCAGTTCTTAAAGGGGGCTTAGAAGAAAGATGGGGACAGTCTTTTTAGCAGGGCCTGTTGTGATAGGACAAGGGGTAATGGTTTTAAACTAAAGAGGGCTAATCTAAATAAATCTAACTAAAGATTTAGACTAGGTACAAGGAAGAAATTTTTTTATGATGAGGGTGATGAAACACTGGAACGTTGCCCATAGAGGTGGTAGGTGCACCAACCCTGGAAACATTCAAGGTCGGGTTGGACAGGGCTCTGAGCAACCTGATCTAGTTGAAGATGTCCCTGCTCATTGCAGGGGGTTGGATTAGATGACCTTTAAAGTCCGTTCCAACCCAAAACTATTCTATGATTCTATGATCTTCAGCATTCTGTCCTCCCCAAGGTTCTTGGTTTTGATATTTGAAGGAGATATATCAGGAAATATTTCAAGAATTGACATAGTAGGGTTGATCTTTGACCTTGAGATGAAGAGAGGAGATGTGATTCTCCTTCAAAAGATCAGACAAATGTACCTCTACCTTTAAACAAACAAAAAACCCCACAACTGAGCACAACAGTAGCATATGTTTTTACACAGTGAAAGTACTTGTATCTGGTTTCAGGTGCAAGCCTTTCATCATGCACAGTTGAATCCATGAGAAAAGTTCTCTAGAAGTAATCTAAACTTGGCTGCATAGTGGAACTGTGCAGATGTATTGTTTTTTGATAAGTATTGAGCTGAATTTATGCTTGCAGTGTGGCTAGACAGACTCTCTCCCGTGGAGTTTCATAAGCAGCATCTTCTGTTTTCCACCATTCCTTCTTGCCAAAGGAGACAGTTCTCTGTGCAATTCCTCATAGCATTCAAAGGAATTCACAACAGAAGCGTGAAGTCTATTGTATACTAAGAAAAAACAGATCCTTTGTGCCATAAGGTAATGGAACATATCTAAAGTAATACGGCACAAGCATTAAACTCAGCAAGAAAAATTCTGTTCTGTTACTACCAGCTTATTGACAGAAAATGCAACTGAAAAATTTGGCCAAGCATACTTTTGTATTTTCTTCACGCCTGGTTGTTGTGTTCAAACAAAGGCCTTCTCTTTTCCACACAATATAAATGCTCTATGTTGGAATCTAGAGTTCATAACAAGAATTCGTTCCTAGGGAAATTGTTTTATTGTTGTTACTTGTGCTACTGAGAAGAAGAAGAAAAAAGAAGTGTTATTAAAGCATTTAGGATTCTCTATTATATTAATACAGAAGAAAGAGGGGAAAGACTAAAGCAGTGAGATGACTTTGGACAGCCTGGCTGGCAATAGCCTCTGCGCTCTGCTGGCCTGCCCAGGTTGACCTGACATCTGCTTTTGCAGTTAGGGAGGGCAAGATCTGCTTTCTGCTTCCTTCTGAGGACTCCAAGGGCCAAGAACCAGTGGGACGGTGAACAACAGCGGTGTAAACAGCTCCAGCAAGCAGGATTTTGCAAAGAAGGGGTGGGCAACTAGACCACAGGGCTGCCATTCAACTGAGTGACCGCTCCTCAGCACGGCAATGCGTGGTGGGAGCTGCAAGTAGCCACGGGGCCACAGCCGTCCGGAGGGAGAAGCAGAACGTCCCGTGTCTCTGTTGCTGTGAAGCCTACGCTGAAAGGAGGAGAGAAAATGCCTTCAATTGCCGTACCCCCAAGCATCCAGCATCCCACCTGGGCTCCTGCACCCTCAGATTGAGTGGGTAAAGATTTTGCCCTCAGGAACAGACGTAGGTTGTTCTTCGGCCACTACTGTGCCGTGCTGTGCTGTTTGCTGCAAACTTACATTCAAAACAGAGCTGGACTTTTGAACTGGAGGCCCCCGGGGAGGCAGAGCTATGTACCATCACTAAATTTAGATGTTTCTAAAGTGGAAAATGGTGAAATGTTTTGCAAATAGCAAACTTTTCAGGATGCGGTACACAAACTTGTTCCACGCAGCCTGGCTGCTACGACAGATGATTGGAAAAGAGGCAATCATTAATCTCCTTCTGGAAAGACATATAGATTCCTGAACTGTTCACAGATGACTTCAGATACATCCAGAATGAAAGGCCTGATTTTTCTTCCCAGCCTCAGTCGCACAGACCGTTTCACACTGGCACTTCTGCCTAGGAACCACTGTTCCCTGAGGAGGCAAGTGAATCCTCTGCAGAAACAGATGAGTCTATGTAAAAGCTGCCACATTTCCTGACAGTATTTGGGAAGGGTGTTTTTACCTTATATTTGTCTTTTTTTTTGTTTTTTGAGAAGCTTATAGGTATAATCAAAATTGATAATCTATCTACTTAGATAACAGAATTATTTAATAACAAGAGGTAAAATCCTATAAAAATTAGCATTTTACCTCTCTGATGTGGAAGAGAGGATGCAGACTCCTTGTTCAGAGTAAAACTAGGATAATGCAGTTGCATGAATTAGGAGACAATATAATTTAAGAGAAAATAAGTTGCAGAGCAGGACAAGGGTTTCCTAAGACAAATTTGATAACCACCATGGAGGTTTTTTTTGGTTTTTAGTTGCCTAGTTACAGAGTTTGTAAGCATATATTACAAGGTTAGCCCATTTGCAAAGTATCCTAGATATGTTAGGCCTGAAACTGTAGCCTTGGCAATGTACCAGAGGCCCAAAGGTTTCTTACAGGAGACTCTGATATGCATCAGTTTCCAACAAAATCTACAGATTAAAATCATTTTTGGCATACAAAAAGATCCAGGCTAGACCCAGATGGACAATGACCCAGTGTTTCTCTGTGGGTTAGTCATTAGGCTTCTTTGTGATTCAATCCACTTGATATCTGTAACGTGCAAAACAAAAGTATATTTTCTTCATTTCCATAAAGAATTTTAAGACCTACAAATAAAAGAGTTTTATAACAGAGCTAAGTACTATTATCCTAACTCACTCCATTGCTGTGTCTTAAATTGTCATAGATTTGCTCTCTTTTTTAGTAGTAGTTTATATAGTTTTTGTGGTTTTTAAATGATTTTCAATATTTTCTGATTTCACGCTCTAGAATTTGCAAGGATTCACTTTGCTCAGGACTCTGGTCTAGAACCTAAATTGCCATAGTATCTGCTCCTCTCCTGCGTGGTCACAAAGGTAACCTTGAAACTGTGATGGCATCATCAACCAGTGCAGCGGTGTCTTCCTGAGGCTGCAAACAGTCTGAATTTAGCACAATAAACTGCCTGTTCATATACCAGGTGACCATGCAGAAGCTGTGATTCTGTGGCTAGTGTGTAAAATTTGTCTAAGAAAAAACAGGCAGTACTTTTTTACATAAAATATTCCAACTTCTCCAACCTCTTCTCTCCAACATTTTTCTGCCCTACCATGATGTCTCTGAATCTGCTCTTTTTTCAACCTTCTAGGAGCAAATTAATTGGATTAAGTGACTCCTCCTTCAGCCATCACGAAAGGAAGTAGGATGTTAACGATCCCATCTGCAGCTCTCCAGGCAGAAAGCCACGCGTGCAGGAGGCAGAACCAGGCAGCCCAAGGACCAGCTGGGAAGCTGGGACCAGCCGAGTCCCCGCACGGAGCTGCTGAAGCCACCTAAAAGGGACCTCTTTCCTTTGAACAAATAGAAGGGAAAAATAAGGTGTTGAATAAACATCAGCCGAGCCAAGACCCAAGGGGCAGAGCCTAGCCAAATGAGGGGTGTGTATGTGATAAACTCTTCTTCTGATATAATCGCTGTTGAGAAAAATCACCGGTTAGTTTCACTGTCAACTTCAGCAACAGTCAGCTGTCAATTAGCCATCACTGATTATCCGTCCTGCTCTTGGTCACTCCTAAGACAACTCTGCACAAGCCCAGGTCAAGTCTAGAAACAGTTTGCGCCCTTCACAGGGAACTGTGCCTGCCTGGTAGGCATAATGCTAGCTCACTGTTTTTTTCTTATTGTATGTCTTTGTAGCCTAATTTAGATATGTTTTGTATTGCTCATTTTTTTTCTTCAATCTGAGTGTTCACCTCTGTCTTCCCTGCTTGCATTTTGCTAGATAATTAGCAGCTGTGTGAACCATACTTATGGGATGAAGGTGGGCATGGAGAGCTGGGAGCAAAGATGAAGGCCCCATTCTTTCACCTTAGAAACAGCATTTTGTTTCAGAAGAGCCCACGAGGGTTGCCATGGCACTTGGGGATTGGTTTTGTGCATTGGGTTCCACTGTGTGGTGACTTACACTGAGCTTCTTTTAATCTCCTGACATTTTCAGTGATGGGGCTAAACTATAAATTCTCAGATCCCTGAACTTTGCTCCTATTTTGTGGTTTGAGCTCATTTTATTGACTGATAATGATTTTATAATAAGAGAATTGTTTCACTCATTAGCAGTGCAGTGACTGATGGAGGTCTGTGCCCAGCATAGATTACTTAATCCAAGCTGGCCAGATACTTCAATCAACCATGCATTTTAGCTGTTTCAAATGAAACCTGTTTTCATTGAGCTGCTTTCTATTAATTTTCACTGCTCTCTGACAGCTGCTGCATCAGAATTTCCTTTCTGTGATTAGCTATTGCAAAATTATATATATATATATAAAAAAGAACAGTTTTTAAATATGAAAGGGAGCAGACACTCCTGCTATTTGCACTTCCAAAGCGATTAGCCCAGCGGGAAAATGAGTGTAGCAAGGAGAATATGGGGGACCTCACAGAAGTGAACTCCTGCCATATGAAATGTCATTTGACGTAGCAAAAGGCCTTAGAGCCACGCAGCAATCAGGCAGTGTGCAACACCCACCCCAGCCACATAAAGCTGTGGCTCACCACAACCAACCAACACTCCTCGGGGGCAGCTGCCTCATGCTCTCCTGGACCTCTTTGTCATGAAGTTAACTCTGCTGCCGTGCATTTAGCAGCCCGGATATGCCATAGGTTGCAAAGAGTAGTTGACACGAAATGCTGGTTGCAAAGAGTAGTTGACACGAAATGCTAGTTGCAAAGAGTAAGGCCATGAAGAAGTGAGGCTGCCAGGCTGGGCTAGCCATCAGAGCTCTCTCTATTGAGACACCTCCGATGGACATGTTGCTGACCATCCTCCAGCACAGCAAATGGGCAGCTTTTCCACTGGCAGTGACAGCTTAACCAGGTCTCAACATTTCTTTTAGCCACTCATTTCTGCCCCCACAAGACTCCCTCTGCAGGTCAGCAAAACTCTCTGTGGCCACTCTGTGACCACTAGATCAAATGACCACCATGGACTAACAAGAGTTCTCCTGGACTTCCCAACACAATTCACTGCGCCCGCCCAACAACAGCTTCACCAGTACCAGTCATACACCAGTATAGAGGAGCAAGAAGGCACGGAGACAAAAAAAGCTGGAATTTAATTACAGCCATCGCTGACAGAAAAGGAAAACATCTGTGGGCCACCGTGCCCACACTGACTGCAGAACGACCAAGCCTCCCCTGGTACTTGTCCCTCTCTGCTAGCTAGAGACAGAGCCTAGGAGACCTCCTCAGGCTGAACACCTAACTTTGAGATCCTTATAGTCAGATTAAAAAACCCCACCAAAAACATCTCTGGGTCTTCGGTGTGAAAGCACCACATCCTGATATCTTGCTAACCATTTTTCAGGCTACCAGACCCTTCATTTCTGACCATGCATCTAT
This sequence comes from Phaethon aethereus, assembly GCF_964289735.1. Lineage (NCBI taxonomy): Eukaryota > Metazoa > Chordata > Aves > Phaethontiformes > Phaethontidae > Phaethon > Phaethon aethereus. Next base: position 40,388,394 of record NC_138575.1, read on the forward strand.
CTTGGTGCCCCCTCACTACCTACTCTTTGTTTCTCTCCATCCTTTCAAATTGTATTTTGAACTTTTCATTTGCTCTTGCTTCTGTTGTACTTCTTTTCCCCTTTCTTTCATGGTTTTTATCTTTTTTTTTCCTCCTCTGGTTTCAGCTTTACATTTCCGTTGTTTTCAGTGCGCCGCTGCCTCGTGGGTTGTCACAGTAACACCTCGTACGTAATTAGCTCCTGTGCTCCTCATCGTACTACAACTCCATGGCCAGGCCAAAGGCAGCCTTGGTTGTCCCTTCTCCTTTGTGCCGATGTAGCCCCAGAGCCAGCCAGCTCCCCGCTTTGGTAAGCTCATCAAAAATCTGCATTCCTCAAAACCTAATTTGGAGCTGGCAAGTCCGAAGCCGAGCGTCAGCAGTCGGGCGAGCGTGTGATTTCAGGCTGGTGTCACTGACTTTGGGGACTCGCAAGCACCAGAACCGCCCTTGGGCCCTCAGCACCAAAACCTCCAAAAGATAGAAATAGAAATAATTCTGAGAATTGATGCAAGGGGTGGCTGGGCAGGAGGGGGGGAAGGAGGAGCAGACATGCTCCTTGGTGTTTGCCAAGAGACAGCTTGCTGTTCAATCTGGTTTATAACCATTAGCTTACAAAGAGGTACTTCTCAGCTCTGCTGTGCAGTAACACCCAAGAGTCAACGCTCTCCAAGTTGTGAAGGGCCCATGCGCAGCCTCGTGTAACCCAACAGCGCATTTGATACCTTTCCTCCAGGTATTGCCACACATAAAAAATATCCCAGGTTGTTCAGTCCCATTAAAGAAAGCAATTACACTGTTCTCATTCAGCTGGACTGACAGGGCAGCACCACTGTAAAGGAAAATCATCTCCAGGATCTGCAAATGATGGAGCTGGCTCCCCGGTACAATAAAGCTTACTGCAGCGGCACGAGCTGCAGTGCCTTTTGTTACGTTCTGCCTACACTGTACAATATTGGGCGTCTTGATATTTCTCCAAGTGACATTTAAATTTAAGTCCAGAAGAAAGCTGATCGTCATCTTTTGTGAAAACATTATGTGAGAATTTCAGACCCCTGTGTCACTTGATGTAAATCAGCTCTGTATATAAAAAGCTAGTAAACTACCCTCAGACCCTGTAAGGGCTACAATTTTCACATAATTTTGGTGTGATTATTGTTCAGCCATTTATGCGTGACTGTGATAAACATACTCCCTTGGAATTAGTCCATTTAAAAACACATTTCCATGATCAGCCTGCCCTTCTTAGCCCTTCTTGACCCCCACTTGGTAATTTCTTCTAAGTCATTTTAATCATGTTTTATCATTACAAGGCTTCTTAACAGGACAGTCTAGCCTTCCCTTCTCACTGCATGAAACGCTGCTGCTGGAGCTTGATTTGCATGACCTAAATGATTCCTGCAATCACTGCTCTCCAGTTGTTTGTCCTGGAGGGACAGTGAAGGATTATACTGTTTTAAAAGCATTTCTATTTAGCAAATACCTCATTTGCAATAAGACATCAGCATTTACCACATTCATAATGCAGCTTGTCCCTCTAATAAATTTCATTTCTGCTTCAATTTTCTTGCTTCACAGACAACCAGAGACAAAGATTGCATAATTGAGATCCAAGAGCAGGTAATAATTCCTTACCCATTAGCCCTCCAACTGCAGAGCTGTGAGCTCTTTCAGAACAGTTAATCAGCAGCTTTCACCATCCATCCTATCACAAGGACCCCCCATGAGGACCTCCATATCCCTCTGCATAAAAAGGGAGGAAGACCACACTGCTGAAGCCTTGAAGTTCTGTTCCTCATGTTACTGTTCCTTTCTGCCTCAGTTTCCCTTCGTTTAAAAATTAAAAAAAAAAAAAAGAGGCTTTTAGTGCCACAAATCCTTTGAAACTAAAGGTGATATTTCCCCTATTTGAGGGACTGATCCAACCAATATGAATCTCATTATGGAGTTAAATCACTCCTAGTTCAAGCCTATTTTTGGGGAAGGGGAACAGAAAAATTGTGAGGTCAGGTGAAGGGATGGTGTTCAAGCCTTCTCCAGCTGTTCTCTCAGGGGAGCTGTTCTCAGTACCAACAGCTAATGGAGGCAATACTTGCTAGGCCAGGAAATCTTAAGCTCATTTCCTTTGCTGGCACCGCACAGATGCACTGAGGAAGAGTTGGGTGAGAGCAGGAAGGGTCTGAAGCTTCCCCATGACACTGCAGCTATGCAATACAAGAGGCACGATTTTCTTCATAACAGTAAGCTAAATGAAAGTTTGAGTTGATCAATGACCACGGTAGAAAAAGAACCAATAGTGCAAGCATTTATAAGTCACTGAATACCTTCCAGTCCGGCAAAGGATTCTTTAACTACTTCATGCAGTGGTTGCCGTTAAAGGAAGGCATTCATCTTGCTTTATTGATTTTGTTTATTCCTACAGGTCTTCACTGTAACCACCAATGTCATGTCAAAAGCTGCAATAATGGATTTCCACATCTTCTTGAAATAGCCTATGTCCTTCTTAAAGCAGGGTATGTCTCTGCCACATTTCTGTTATGCCTAGGACATTGATATTGGACCTATTAAGACCTCATCGTGGTAGAAGGAGTAATTATTTTATAACCCTTATGAGAACAATATAACTTAATAAAATATTTCCTTTTCTTGGCTTCTATATCTAGACGAGGCAACAGCATCCAGCTCCACAGTTCTTTTCATAAAACAGGCCCATTTCTGGCAGCGGGAAAGCACTTCTTTGGGGAAACATTTTTTTTTTTCCATCTGTCGTTGAATCCGAAACAGCGTTTCCCGCAAGACCACCAGTAACCCGGAATATTGCTGCTTGGAGCAGAGCGTGCTGTCCTCCGCACTGCAGTCCTGCCTTTGTAGGGGATAAAAAAAGCAGCTGAGCCAGCAGACACTTGTTGAATTCTGAGCATTCTCCATCACCCACCAGGAGCGGTGAGGGCAGCTCGGCTGCTGGCTGCAGCAGGAGCCATACAGAAGACGTATTAAGAGAACAGACCGTAAGGCATCTTATCACACACACACACAAGTACACACACGCACACACAGAGAAATAATAATGGCCCAGGAGAGATAAAAGCAATTTATAAGGTTTCCACCCTGCGGTGGCACAGCAAGTTAAGAGACAGACAACTCCCCAAAACGTGGCAAATGGCCATAACTGGAAGTCTCACTATTAGCAGGCTGTTTCTCTGCTAAATTTGGATTAAAGGAGGAATCACAAAATCTGTTGTTGAAAAAAGCAGAATCCCCTATAGAGCCGAGAACACTCTCAAAGCAGGTGAGGCTTGCAGTGGATTGATACAGCTCACACAACATCGGGCAATATGAGGTGTCATTTACAAAAAATGAGTATTTGGCAAATAACTTCGGGTCTGTTGGCAGAAGCAGAAAAAGCAATCAATACATGTTGGCAATATTTACCCACCTACAGTACTGCCAAATGTGAATTTGCAGGAATGTATTGGCTGTTTTGGACTGATCTTTGACTTTGTCTCTTCACAGATGAATGTGGACTGAAACTAGAATAATTCATGTTGCAGAGAAAGAGATACGGCAGGAAGGCACAGGGTCACCCCTATTATTTGTTCTTGCTATAAGAGTCACTGCTGAAAAAATTAGGTCAGTTACAACTTCCAAAGGGATTAAGTGAGGTAAATCAGATTGATAACTGAATATGAGTCTGAAAAAATTCACTATGTCAGACTTGATCACCCTACCACCTAGAATAAAACCTAGACTTTTTTTAAAAATTGGAACAGAAATTTTGGATTTTAAAAGAATGAGCCCACATCTGTTACATTACCTGTTTCCAGCTCTTTCACTCTCCCTTCCTCTCTCCCTTCAGACAGTGGTGTTCAGATGAAATACAGGCTGAGACACCAATAGTTATATGATGTGCTGCAAATGGACAGTAAAGAAGAACACCGACAAGATAGAAAAGCATCCTATGGTAATAAAAGCTAGGACAAACATGACTTCTGCTTATTTAATTTGATTCATGATTGCTATTACAACCAAAGTACTATGAAAATTTCATAATAATAATAATTTCAAATATCAGGTCCTAATTAAGAGCAGCAGCAATGTCCCACTAAGTCAAACTAATGATCCATCTCGTCCAGCATTCTGTCTTCAATGCATGCAGTGGAAGATGTCATTCATGGAGAGCATGTGAGTGTAGACACTTGTAGTCCATTCTTCTCCATCTCCCAACAAGCAGAATTGCTGTCCGAGGGATGTTAGATGGCGTGTTTCTGCCTGGTGCTGTTAACACATTTACTGGCTTTTCATGTGCAAATTTGCCTCATCTCTTTTTGTCCTGCTGATTCCATCTGCCTCCCTAACCTCCCAAATCACTTGCGTAACACAACAAAGCCTTTCTGGTCCCATCCATGTCTTTGCAAGGAAGGCCCAGCTGACTCAGACAGACAGACCTTGGGCCACGAATGCCAACATGTGGGTCCCTTCCTGGAACAACGTCTTCCTTCTCGTTCTGCAGAGGCCAAGAAATAGTTTGAAAATGGAGAGCTGGTTTCTGTGGGAGACCAAAGGCAGGAGAGGAAAGTTAGCCATTTGCAAGTTGCCAACAGAAACAGGGCTCTCCTGTGGTCTTACAGAATTTTTAAAAAATTAAGCAACAAGCCTGAGACATGGAATAAATCAAAGGAAAAACTACCTATTGTTCTAGGGCTTTTGCTAGGATTTCTAATTGTGGAAAGAAATGAGAAAACTGTCAAGTGGAATCTCTTTGATACCACTGCATTAAAGGATAGTTTCCATTCCCCAGATGCATGATCTAACTTTTAATGCAAGGTGTGTCCTGAAGGACAGAATTTGGCCTTATGTGAATCTAATGAACCCAACATCTTTTAGCAGGCTTCTCAAACACTCCTTTGTTCTGCAAAGTGCTTTACTGTACTGTTTACATGAAAGAAGCTGTACAAAAAAATGAGTCAGATTAAATGCTCTAGGGCCAGATTTCATCTGACCTTCCCGTGATACCCTAGTAAAAAATTAAAGGAAGGTCTTGTACAGGGAGTATTTCTTTTTACTGCATGAAGCAGCGAGTCTGCTCCCTCACTGGGAAAGAAACAAGGACTGAGGTCTAACTTCCCTCTGCGCTGGAGGAGATACTGAAAAGCTGAGACCATCTGCGTATTTTCCCCACGTAGGGAAGAATAGTGCCCAAGGCGTAGCCTTACTTTTCAATAATATCTAGCTTATAAAAGGATTGTGGCTTCCCCTAAAACTGCATCTGCAGGGCGGAGCCGCTTGCAGAGTGTAGAGTTGAAAGACGTATAGGGAAGGTTGATAACTGTGTAAAGTTGGGAAAAAAAACCACAATACAATGAAGCTTTTAAGGAATCACAAAGCTATACTGTCCCAAGCAGGTGATGAATTTTGAATAATTAAGAGCTTCATTTCTCTTACAATACAGATATATTTATTTAGAAAATTTCCTGCAGTTGTACTGATCACCTTATACTCCATCTACTTCTTAGTGACAAACCTGCTTAGGCCCCTGGAGGACTACGTTCCAGACAGACAGAACAACAGGCACCAGACCTAGGAGGACCTATAGTTGACACGTAGCGCTCTGGAAGAACTGCTGCAAGGCATGAGCTCTGTTCAACGGCAATGCAAAAGACATTCGGAGAATTACAGGAAGACAGACTTTGGAGGTGCTGTGTGACTCCTGGGGAATGAAAAGTATTTTGGAAGTGGTTTTTAATTTATTGGCAGAACTCTTCAAATGTGCATGGTAGACAAGAAGATATTTTTTCTGCAGCTCAGTTAATAGGTTAAGGTTCTGATTTACGTGGACATTCATTAGGAAGGACTGTTAATGTGTAGATATGGCCAGACTCTACTTAGTGGCAGACCTGACGGGGACTGAAGTTAGAGCTCTGTGTCCCCCATTCTTCACGATCACTAACAGCCAGCTTTAAAGCAGCTTTAAAACTACTGACTGCACCTCAGCAGCGGACCAGCACACCTGCAAGGCCAGGCAGAAGGAAATGCTGTCGCACAGCACACTGTGTAACTGCTGGCTCTGATCTGGTTGGGCTACCCCAGCGGGCTCATGCCTTTGCGCCTGGTTTTGGGGGCCCAGCCTGGGAAACCCCCCCGCTGTGCCCTGCACTTTCCTGGGCGCTGAGGAAGGGATCTAGATGGAGCTCCGTGGCCTCGTGGCCCTCACAGCAATGCCTGTGGGCACACACCCCACACATTGCCCTGGTCCTCCCTGGAGAGGTCCCAGTATGAGTCCTGGCAGGACAGCAGGGGCAAGGCTCTCACCATCCTGATCTCGCAGTGAGCACAACTTGTCCACAATGAGGGACAGATGTGTGGCACTAAATCCTGAGACTGCTTCAGGCACCTGATCTGGTGCCTCCCCACTTGGCCACTAAGACTTAGTAACGTTTAAAGGTCCAAAAGAGACCACAGTAACTGATAGGGTTCAGTAGATTGCCTCTGAATTTTGGCTTTGCCCTTCCCCATAACTCTGTATCTTACATGGTGTTTCTACTGACAACTGTAGCAGAAATGCAGGGACCTATCTCAACTCTCCCGTGCATTAGAAGCCACTGCTATTTGTTCACAAATGCTTTCCCATGCCTTTCAGTTGAGAAAACCACGTAAGAAGCCACATATGATATGCAGTTTAAAGACGAAGGGTCACAGATTTTTTCCTGAGAACTACTTTGAAAAATCTATGTGAAATAAATGCAGTATAATGCAATGAGGTAGAAGACACGAAGCTGTTTGCTTTACAAGATGGTTGTGTGGTATGAAAGGAAACATGAGCACAAAGAAGTAGAAGAGAAATAGTGAAAATCTAATATACAAAAAACATTCAGGAATTGGAAAGAAGGAAATGTGTACAAAAAGGTAGACTGGAAATCTTGCAGGACTCAAATGGCAACAGTACTACCATGAAATACTACAAGTAAGAGATGGAACCAAGGAATTTAAAGGGAAAGATATAGTCCAAGAAACAAGAGAGAAACTGATTTCTTTGTCTTTTCCCATGACTTGTCTTCATGCTGATAAAACAGCAACGATTTAGTGCATAACATTAGAGGCACATCTTACTCTGAGCTTTCAAGTATTTTCAGACATGTAGTCAGGTTTCAGATGAACAAGTTGAACAACTTCCAACACATGCACAGACAACAGGTCCGTAAATGAGTATCAAAAGCATCAGGTACCCTCCAACACCCCCAATACAACCATTCTGGATGCTGGGGGATACGTGAGGAATGGACCACAGAGAGTGTCAGGGCTCACTTGCTCTTCTACCTGTACAATGTCTCCCATCCATGTCAAAGGCAGAACACAGGACCAGACAGACCATGGGTCTGACCTCGTAGGACATTTCTTAACATGCTTGTGCTCTTCAATCCTTTCAGAAATGTTGTATTACATGACAGAGTAAACTTCCATTCAAGCTCACAAGCTCACAAGCCCACTCTCTCTTGTTGCAGTGTCCTATGTTATAAATATACTGAGGGCATTCAGGAAAGCTTCTGTCGCACTTGGGCAAAAGATTTGCAGGATGGCCACAATGAGCCACATTGCCAAGTTGTCTTCTGGTCCAGAGGGATCCTTTCAGCAGATCGACATCTTGGACTGATCGTAGGGAAAACCTCCTGGGCACAATACAGAACGTGTGGACTGGAGAGACCCAGAAGAAATGTTAGACTACTGTGACAGGACAGGAGAAAGGGATAAAGTTTTCATTACTTGAAATCCATCAGCCAGTTTCTTGAACCCCTTTTGGCTGTTAATATAAATCTGAAATTCCTGCTCTGCTCAGAAGAGCTTCTGGCTAATATATATGCATTTTCCATATAGGGCTTTTTCCTTAGCATTGACGAGTATCTTTGATTCTCATCTTAATACTTTACCAGCCAGTAGGAAGCGAGCCGGCACCACTTTACACTTGGCCCATAGGTTCCAGTGTGAGTAAAGAGTACTCATCATCTCCCACCATTGCACCCAGTAATTATCTTCGGGATAATTAGCATATGTATCCTGGAGATCTCCATCAAGACTCTTCTTCCTATTGTGGACTATAACTATTAGGTTGGGTCTCTGGCTGGTATGAACTGGCGTAGCACCCTAATTAATATCTTTTCCTCTCCCTCCGAGCTGGGAGGAAGCCTTAGGAATAGATGTTGTTAAGGGCTATTCAAGGCAGCTGTGAGATGAAGATTTGAGTCTCTTAAAACCTGGTTATGCATTCCTTGTGCACTCAGAGCTCTGAAAGTTTTAGTTTGGTCGTAAATATGAGGTCAGACCCTCGACTTGTTTAAATGGGGGAATATGTGTTGCATAGAATGCAGGTATCATTAAACTCCTAAACTTTGCACTGATAGAAACATTTTTTTAAAGACTGAACAAATGTTTTTCAGACCTTAAAAGCTCACAGCCAATATCTATGATGCAAAAGGTCTTGGTCTGCCATCCTTCCCATTTTAATCAGTATAATTATAATGGATTACTTCATATCATTTAAATAAGTTCATGTATCGCCATCTTGCAACCGAAATACCAGTGGCTCTTCACAGATCTATCTCAGCTTGAGAACAGCTGAGGTTGTTATTGTTATTCCTCTTTCTTTGCTCTAGCTACGGCCTGGTTCGTGTTTGCTGCTGAAACACAACTACAGCTTATTGCGGCAGCGGATCTACCGGCAACCTGGGGAGCCGCCAGTGGGAACAGGGAAGTCATGTCCCCACTTCCTTTCAGTGATAAAAGCCTCAGGATAAAATGTCGTACAGCCGAGCGCTTCTGAACGAGCGAGCCCTTCAGAGGAGTGGAAGCAGGCTGGGATTGAAGTCGAGCCATTCATCTCTTCCTACAGCAGGTTTGTGAGCGTTCGCTCTGGGGAGAGGGGAGGCCTCAGAAGCCATCACTGTTCACAAACCACAACGTTAGAGCAGAAGCGTTAACGCCTTTCTGTGGCAACGCGTTGTCTTTATAAAGGTACGGCAACGTCTGCCTACAGATGAACGCTCACAACCGGCACCTCTCAACTTGTGGGGGATCTACTAGGAATAACAGTGGGGTTTCTGTACCTCGTAACATCTCTCTGGATTAAAGTAAGGTATGAATTTTAATTACAATGACAATTCCAGGACAGCTACTTTTTCAGGCACACATAATCCACTACAGTTATTTTGGTTAATTCTCTCTCTGCAAATAAGTGGCTCTAGTGATAGCTGGCATGTTGTTACAATCCTCTTATGATCCTTCTCATCACATACATTCAAACACGGTTGTAATTTTTATTATTGCATAGCCCTATATAATAATTATATATGCTATAGGTATGTGTAAGTACATGTATTGTGTCATTAAAATAATGTGTTGTATAAATAAATGGCAAATATTAGTGTATATGTTCGTGCTTTGATACAAACATGCACAAGGGAGTGATGGATACTTTGACACAGGGTGTGATGTTTTGAGTCACGTATGAATAAAAATTTGAGAAATAAAAAGAGGAGCTATGTTAGTTCAAATTAAATTCCCTGGAGACAAAACAAGAGAAAAGCTCTAAATAAAAGCAGCATATAAAACATAGCCTAGACATAGATTCTGATGGCAAGTCAGTGCTATAGATATTCTATCAATATCCAAATTGTTAGTGATATTTTTCAGCACAGATTAACATAAAATTACCCAAAAAGAAAATAAAAGTGATCAACAATCAAACTATATTTTCTTTTCTTTCTCTCATAGAATGACTTTGATTTTTACTGTATTCGCACAGATCCCAACATCCAAGAACTGCCATCAGGCCACTTGTTATTCGTGGGGAAATATAATAGAACTTGTTTTTCAGTAAATGAAACATGAACATCTGATATTGCCAGTATAATATCAGCGCCTTCTATTTCATTTGGATGCAATTAATCTTGAAGTTCGGTAAGGTCCCAGGAAACCAATCTTTCCCTAGTTTTACGCAGCAAAAATATATGTCATTTAGTGGAATAGTGTCCTCACTTATGTGGGATGGACCTTCCAGTTGGAGTTTCCAAGCACCCCAACACTTCTACTTTGCCAAGCTTCCTGTAGGGTATATATATACATTTTCTGTGCTGGCAGTTACATGAGCTATGAACTCCAGCTGTACTGACACCGGGTGCCTAGCCTCTGCACTTGAGTCGGAGGGAAACTGCAGGGCATTTATACAAAGATTTGGGTGACATGTACAGGAGGACAAAACGGTGGATGTGTAAAAAGGAGCAAACACACACTGAAGATGTGAAGTTGAGAGGCAAAGAGGGTCATCTTCAAAACACACCTTGTCAACAACACACAGAGAGGACAACTGCAAGGTTGTGCTCAAAAAATATGTAGGCATGGCACTTCGGGACATGGTTTAGTGGGCGTGATGGTGTTGGGTTGATGGTTGGACTTGATGATCTTAGAGGTCCTTTACAAACTTAATGATTCTATGATTCTATAAGATGTCCAGTTCCAGTGGAGTTATTGGACAGTTTTGAACCCGTGTGGTGGCCCTGTGAGGCTCAGAAGCTACTCACTCTCTAGATCTGCTCTCTGACATGACTGCAAGCACGATGATAGCAGCTTGTTTCAAAAAGCTGCTTAAGCAGGGAGTGAAGATACCTATCAGGATGCCTCTGTTGGGCGCTGCATCTTCCCAGTGCCACCCTCAGCTGCTGGCACTAGCCAACACCCAGGAGTAAATAAATGTCCTTTACTGTCTGGGGATGAGGTATTCAAACACAAAAAAAGGCAGGTAACCCCCTAGCCTATAAAACCGCTGTGAATATATTGACATTTAATTATTGTGACTTAATCAAGATTTGTAAATACATTAGAATGAGTGATACACTCAGTGTCATTTAAAACAAGAGGATGACACAGCACTGAGTTGATACTAGCCAAAGATACTTCCTGATGATCTGAAAACCGCACCTATCTACTGCTGATGCTTGAGGCAAATCATTTCTGTAGGCTCAAACAATTAGAGATACCCTTCTGAATGATGTTTATCTAACGCTGCTTTCTTCACGGTAAAGACTGTTAATGCAGCAGTTGAGCAACTCCAGGAAGGCACAGTTATCCTGAGATAATCAGGAGCCTGAGGGCTCAGAGGCAGTCATCTGTGTTCTCTGCCCCAATTTCATCGGTATATTAAATTAAAAAAAAAAATCTGTATGTTAATACATCATGAAGGTCAAACATTTCATTGCAAAGAAGTGTGGAAATTCACAAATAGCATTCCCAGAGCAATCCTAACTGTATGTTTACATGTATATAGGTACAGTGCATTTTCCCAAACATTGTTACTGCTGTCACTCGAAACCTATTAGAAATGTGGACAAATTATTAGCAAGCTGATGTCTCAAAAATTGCTTATTTGTTTATTTGCCTCCATTGATGTGTTTATGAAGCGTGTGGGTAAGCAAATAACCAATTAGTTCAATTTCACTTTGGACATGTATTTGACAATATTCTTTGATGAATTTTGTAATTTCTTTATATATTATGTGATTGCATATTTAGGAGGGTGTAATTAAGGCTGATCTGTCCATCTTATAAATTCCGTGTAACTACATGGAATCTATTTTATCTGATACTGGTACCAAACCACAGGACACTGGGTATATGATATGCTTTTAGCCGTCCTTTAGGGAAATGACAGTTTCCATATAGGTTCAGCTGGCAAGCTTTTTGCCACTGATACACTCTAAAAGAAAATGGGGTTGAGATTTATTAGCAGTGTTTAGGATTCCTAATTATGGGCCAAGCCGCCTTGGAAATACACTAACAAACCTGAAATGAGCTGTAACGAGCTGACAGGCATCTATACGACCGAATGGTTCCCAACTCTGTGGTGAATAGGCAGCTTATTACAGAGAATTTAAAAAATACATCTCCAGAGTGTAACTTGGACAAGTACACACACCCAGCATGGGGGTCATGAATGTGTGTATGTGGCAAAGAGTCATGACTGGCTGTCCTCCCTATACTGCAATCTGAGAGAGCCATCGAACCACACTCCGGCTAGATGAGCAGAAACCCCGGGTATGGAAAATGCTGAGAATTACTGGCCCAGTGAGTTGATGACACTCGGTGTTCTCTGTACATTAAATAATGTGGGCAGCTCTGTTCACCTTCTGGAGTCCATGTGCCCGTATACTGCAATCCCCACACATGCAGCCTTCACGAACAGCCTAAACCGTGGCACAGAATGTTCCTGGGAACTAAAATACGACGTTGTGCCTGGAACAGGGCAGATACAGGGAGAGCAGGACATGGGCTAACCTGGGAAAGCCTGAAGTGCCTCAGAACTTCTTCTATAAAAGGAAGGGTTCCCCCCGAGGGCTTTTCCTCCATTACTAAATACCCAAAGACAGACAAAAAAAAATCACTTAAATGATAAAAAGCTATTCGCAAGAACTGGCTATAAAATGACTGTTATCTTCAAGGCACTGCTCTTTCTCTGAATCCACCGTTATGTACCAAAATTGTTAAATAACATGGTGCTAATCTAAGAGTGTTTTCAGGAAAAAAGCTACAGTCCTCTCTTTTTATGTCATTGAAGGAGCATAAAGAAATAAAGTAAGAGTAAATGCAGATCTCTCAGCATAAATTTCAGTATTGTAGTGGATGAAAGGAAATGTAGAGACTATCTTGAAGTTGATTATATCACACAACCCCACCCCAGAATTAACTTGCAAATCTTTAAACTGCTGTGTTAAAGCGAAAAGGGAGATAAGATAAAAGATAAAGAGAAGAAGAGGAGGGGGGAAGTTGCTGTTTTATAAAATAATGGAATGATATATAATAAAGCTGAGACGAAATTATGTGAGTTAGAGAAAGTCGTCGTGAAATCCATTACTGCAGTTCATTGTGTCCTCACTGGAGTCTGAAACTCCCACAATTTGTTCATTTTTTAAGGAAAGGGAGGAATGGAAGGAAAAGGAAAAACGTAGAAAACAACAAGGGTTAGGGAAAGCAGGGAGCAAAACTAACAACTCAAGCGGCAATACCATTTTTTAAAAAAACTAGAATTTTTATTTTCTGTTACATCATTAAAATCACAGCCCTGCATCTTCTCTCACATGATCCGAATTTGGAAATACCACATGGCGCACACAACTAGCACAGCCAGTGGAGTATCACCTTAGCACGTGAAACGCAGCACCAGGGCAACAGGAGTATCACCTTCACGCAAGGAAACGCAACAGCAGGGCAACAGCTTCCATTCCATCCCTATCTTTGGTAGTGATTCACAGGGCTCCTCTTCACCCAGCCTCCTCTGAATGTTAAAACACTGTCTAGAGCTCAAATTAGAATAAATTTTATGCTGCTCAAGGTTGTAATAGAAGATTCTGTGTAGTGCAGAGGTAGTTAAAAGGCTTGGGACCTTGGAGCAATTCTGAATTTGTAAGAAAGGTTTGGGGAGGACAGCATTTTCATTTCAAATGTATATTTTTATTGATAAAAATTGAGTATAACAACACAGACATTTCATGGGAATAGGCTATTATGAAATCTTCAATTTGAGGTTCAGCAGAACTGCACAATATAGCGGTATTAAAATGAAAGGATTCATAAAATAAATCTATTACAGAAATAATCTATTCAGAACCTCAGGCCAGTTAAGGAACAAGAAGGGATTTCACCCCTGAGTCCTTCTGAAAGTGACAGCAGAAAGGGGAAAACAGTTTGTAGGCCTACTAGCTGATAAACCACCCTGAAAGACGGGCTAAAATGAACCAAAGAGGGTATGGCGAGAGGGAGCGAGAGGAGGCAGAGCACAGCATCAATACGTCTCGGCACAGCTCCGATGCTATTGATTATCATGGCACCCCTATGACATGAAAAAACATCAAAACTTTTCCACATCAGGCTGCAAGCCACGGCCTGTGGCAGAGATGGTTTGAATATATGCACTCATCAAAAATCAGCACGCTTGTCAACATTTTCCTGTTTTTACATTGGTTATTTGTGGGACACAAAGTTTCACTAAAATATTACCTTCCAACTAAAATATACAGTTGAATGTATATTTTAAAATGAAATGTCTGTTTGAGGGTTTTGCCAGTTGTGGACTTGTTAAGAAGGAAGTAAAGTTAAGCTTTAAAAGGCAAGGAATGTGCGTATTCCTTGGTGTAGACTTTAACAATCCTCACTAAGACCTCTCTCCTGACTGTAGTTTCACCAACAGCTTCCATGGCCAGAGGAAAGTTATGGCAGAACAAGGCCATATCTACAAAGAAAGCTAAGGAGAAAATGATCTAACAAAGTTATGAAATAAATTCTCCTTTCTGTGCTGTACATTTTTTTTATTTTATTCCTCTAACCAAACTGAGTACCAAAGCTAATGAACTGCTAATGTAACTAATAATTTCCCTGTGAATGCTTTTGGCCCCTTGTGCTAATTAAGGCTTAATTCTGAAGTGGACAGAAATGAAAGGAAGCAAAGAAAAATTGTATCTGTATCTTTACTTCAGTGTAAATTGCCATGTTAATTGGGATATAATTCTGCTGCTGGGGGAAACAGGACAAAAACCAGCGTATTTTTAGACCTGTCATCATTAAATATACTTGCTTCTGTCTTAATATTGACATAAATCAGAAGTGAATATGTATTTTAAATGCAAGTATTGCCAAATGTTGCACATCCCTCAAGGGCTGAAATTAAGTCCTGTTATAAAGCTCATTAAAATCAACAGTAACTTCTCCTCTGTCTCCAGCGGAGTGAATCTGGATATAAATAAGTATTCTAAAAAAGAGTAACAATGAAAAAGAAAAAATGAAAGGACAGAAGAAAGGTACAATAGTTAAAATGTTGGTACTGACGTTCAGTTATAAACACTCTTTTTCCCAAGCCAAAATTCTGTACTTTCATGTTCTGGTAAAGCACAGTCAAATGTACCCACTTGCCATATACTTGACTGGGACTACCACTACGGCCCTGGTGCTGTCTTTGCTCAGGCTATTCTATTCCGCTCAATGCGTTACTCTAAAATATCTGGTAACAGGGGCAGAAGGACACTCTCGGGAAGAGTGCAGAATTATAAATGGGGGAAAACAAGCGTTATTTTAGAACTTTATATTGCCATGTTATCGAAGTTGTGGATGTATCGGTCATCATCATCATCATCAGTTAACTGCTGTTGCACCCAGTCCTTTTATGGAAGACTTTGAAGAACTACCCAGGAGTCACAGGAGCTGGTGATTCAGAAGGTAGCAACCTTCTCTCTGCATCATGTGCTGCTAGAAGTGTTCTCCTGGAAAAGCAGGGAAGTAAAACTTCTGAAGCTTTGAAACTGTTAAACCATGTGTGACTTTTTTTTGTTTAAAAGTGTTCGCTGATATCCTGAACAAATTCTCCTCCAGGTAATTACATTCCCTCTCTAGTTCCAATTGGATACATTATTCTTCATTTACTCTTTTAAAACACTTATGTTGCTGTGACAGTCTTGTTCCTTATCTGATCAGCTGGTTGTCCAATGCAATTTGAAACATCTTTTCAACACAGGATAAAATAAAGTAGGCTTTTCCTTTTACTAAATTAATCCTTATTTTTAAGAGTTTAAATTCCACAGCTCAGGGCATTTCCTTGAATCTCTCTGCAATGCACAGTACTGTGCTTTCACAACAGCCATGTTGTGAAACAGCTATTCCATGCTTTATCTGAAGTAACTGCAGTGATATAAAAGTAGTCTCTCAAAGACAGGAGAAAATAGATTAAAAAATGAGACCCCTGTAAATAAATGTTGACATTTACAATTTAAATTGCAGTGGTGCCCATTGCCTGTTCTTCCCCAGCTTAGAAAAACAAAGGCAAATTTTGCTCCTAATGCAGTTATCACGAGGTAGGGAGGGACAGAAATCACAAGATAAAAGGAGGGCTATGTTACATGAACAAATAGTAGGATTTGGGCCAACAGCAGGGAAAAAGGGTTAGCCCAGTAAGAGACATTGGCAGAAAAATTGGAAGAGTCATGGAACATCCGTAAGAGATAGGAAAAAGTATTAATCCAAGATAGTCTGGAGGAGGAAGAGGAGCAGAGAAGTGACTGAGGATTTTCCTCAACAATGAGGTAAACATATGGAAAGTGAAAAAGACTTGATAAAAAAAAAACCTTGGAGTTAAGTTTCAGACAAGCTTGTGATTAAACCCCTGTTTAAACAATTTTGATTAGTAAATGACAATATGTCAAGAAGATGCAATGAAGGGAGGCTGAGATGCAGAACCGCATAATAAGCTACGTCAGAAGTGGAGATGATGAACTAGTAGAACTGATAATTATCAGTGCAAAAAACTCAGCCTGAAGCTCTATCAACAGATATGAAGACACAGAGAAATTGCACTGAATTTGCAGGGGAAGACATGTCTCTGAAATGTCTCAAGGAGCTATTCAGGCAGACAGGTATTCCTACTTTACGTGACTAAATCTTCTTAGTATGGAGAAATACCAAACAAAAATAATGTTGAAGGATAGAGAATGATAAAGATATCTCACGCATCTACATCTCAAAAATAAGAGATGTTTTTCTTTAGCGTTGGAGATGTTGTCTCCTTATTGCTGTCATGATCCAAAGCACATTCTGATGTAGTATACACTCTCTTGCTAGAACAACCACATCTCGGACCTAAGAGTCGACCCCTTTCAGTCCATTCACCAGAAAAGATGAGAACTTTGCTTCCTCTCTGAAAGCAAAGCATCTTCCTAGATTAACCAAATGACATTTCTTCTCCCTTCAGGACAAATTTCTAGAAAAGTTCACAGCTAGTTGGCACGCAGCCAGCACAACATTCCCTGGCACCACATGCCCATTAAACTTCAGAGTTTGCTGGCACAAGCCAGCTCTGCATTCTGTCCCAGAGATGGCTGTATTTCAGCAGTAATGAAACTGCAATACGCATAGAGCCACATTCTTCGCTCCAACACCCATGCAGCCCCAGTGGAAACAATGCAGGCAAAGTTAGAAAAATTATATGGAAGTGACCAGTGGCCACCCTGTCAAGCTTTTGTTAAAGCATCGTTTAAAATAATATCCCTTTGTTTTCCCCAATCTACCAGCTCCTCCTTGCCACCCACTAATTCCACAGAACTTTTAAACAGATCGGTCAGTATTTTCCTCCTCTTCTTCCATCAGAGGGGATCTTTTATGTTCCCTTGTAGCTGTTCCTCACAACAGCCATGACATTATCATACAGCTCAATGTGTTAGTGATGAACAGGCTGAATTAGCTCCGGCTAAGCACTGGTCATTGAAGTAAGAGGTTTGTGAAGTATGGGCAGGCAACTGGTAAATTGGGAGACAGAAGTTACAGCCCAAAGGACAAGTGGTACTGTGCTTTGGAAAGGTCTGTTTGTCGTTAAGGTTTATGGGCATAAGCAGGTCTCTTCTAGTTTTTTGTTTGGTGAGCAGGCAGATGGGTATTTTACCTCCTTCTTTTAAAAACTCTAGATCGATGCTGGGCACAGGCAGGCCCGCTAAGGAAAGCTGATGCGCCTGTGTTGCTCCTGTTCAACACAACAGCACTTTGGCCCTGTCTCCCCCATTTCTTCCATATTCCCAGTTCTCTAAGGAGTTGCTCTATCACAGGGGCACCTCCACGTTGGCACAGTTGCTTGAGCTACCACCAGTGAGTGGCTCGGGCGCATGCAAAACGCTTAGCAAGCTGAGCACAACAAGCTGCGTGGAGTACCGGGTAAGTATGCTTTAACAAGCACACCACTTTCTATTTGCCAGTCACACTGATATGAGTAAAGCTGGTTTAAGAATTGCGCTGAAGATTAGCTAGGTGATTCATAGGAAAATCCAAACTTAAGGGCCTGATTTACATTCAAAGTGTGTGGCTGAGAGGGTTGGGAAAAGGGAACACTCAGTCTCTTGCTCAGAACGGATCACAATTTCCTATTTCTTCTAGTTACAGTGATCAATCTCCAAGCACGTCTATATTAAGTAAACCGTATGTGTATATACGTGTATATACACTTTTAAAATATTGAGTTTCAGATTCCCCTGTATGAAACTCAAAACACCAAGATCTGCTCACAGGAGATTCACTCAGACTCCCAAAGGCCCCTTCCTGTTTTCTCGTTGTATAGCAAAGAGCAGTATTTGCCCTGCTGCCTATAAAACACAGGGCAATTAACGGCACAGTGTAAAATATTACTACGTTAATGACACACATCTGTTCCCAGAACAGTGCTTGTTATTTGTGATTGATCCAGTCCACTGAAGAAAGTTGTGAGGCCAGAGGATGTATCTTTTTGTTTGTACTTTTCCTCTGTACAATGAATACTTCTGGGAGCTGATAATAATATCTACTGACAGAAAAGACTAAAGAAACAGAAACATTTTTCTATCTAGGAAGTAAACATACTATACAGCTAATAGTTGTGTGAGATGCTCTTATGATTTTTACTTGAGCGACTGTATTTTACCTATTTTGACATCTCTCATTAATGATTTTTTCCCTGCATAGGACACCCCGCTGAAAAAGGACAGGTTTCTACATACTTGATTTCTCATAACCTCTTGCACTATCCATTGCTTATTACTGGGATTCATTAACAAAGTACTGCACAAGGGTTTAAGCTGTAAAACAGCAAAAGATTTGTCTGGACTTTGGAAGAGATTTTATGACGTTTGGGATTTAGAAGCAACACTCTAAAGAAAAATATTTTTTAAACGTGTCACTTTCTGGATGCTTTGCGTCTAGATGAAGCTTCTTTTACCAAGGGCAGTTCATTTCTCCAGTCATGCTTTGACTCCGTTTGCTCCGAGCTCTAGTATCTCCCACACATTCACTGGAAGCTGTTATGGTCTCCAAACATTTATGGCAAGGAACTCTTCATCGTGCAACTTGGGGAAATGTAATCTCTCTTTTTTTTAATCCCTTTTCTATCTCTGTGCTACAAACAGAAAGCCTGTGCTTCCTCCACACCCACTCTCCTTGCCAGAAGCCTCACTGCAACTTCCTGACCGTTTTACACACTCTGCTGTGGACTTCCTCTGAGCAAAAGTTTTATCTGAACGTACCATGTTAACTATTTGCTTACTAAGTGTTTCCTAGAAACATAAATGCTTGTTTATTTTTAACCTTTACCAGTTAAACCCTTTGTAACTGGAAAATATTAGTGGTACACAGGAAAAAAAGTGACTTAGAGTGTTTAGGACTAAAATAAGAAAAAGACTAAGAAATATCCTCATTATTTGCAGGCAATAGGCATCCTGCTTTGTATCAGCAGGGCTAATGATAGGCTGTTCACATCCAGAAGTGTAATAATCCACATAAAACCAGCAGTACATTGCATTTCTAAAACACCCTTCAAACCCCTTTTAGAAATATAAGAAATACTGCCCTGGCATTTACATTTCCGGCTCTTGATGTTCTAAATTAACGTAAAGCAACCATAATGAGCTTCCGATCCACCTTGGAGCTGCGAGTAACCTACGGCTCCTACGTGCGGCTTACAAGAAGTTGGGGAGAGAGGGACCGCGTTATCGCAGTGAGCGCTTGGGGCGAGGACCGCGTTCATCCGGGCGGCCGCGATGCCACGGAGCGGGCGGCGCCCTCGGAGTGTCTGACAGGGCTGGGGACGGGGTACAGAGCGGCGGCCTGGCACTGCAAGGCAACCCTGCGCGCAGCTCTCCGTCTGTAACGCGCTCTCCCCCCCGCTGGCCGCCGAAACAGCGCATTTTGCTCGTGCTGCATCCCCGAGTGAAAAATCTCCCAAGCCCACAGCTTGGACGACGACGACACAGCGGCGGCCCACGCGTCCTGCCCCCCGTCCCCGGCCCCACACACCCCGCGCCCCGGGGAGGCCTCGCTCCTTTCCTCGCTGCCCCCACAGGCGGCGGCGGGTCCACAGGCCGAGGCCGCCCCTCGCCGCACCAGCACGGGCGGGGGCGAGGGGGGCGGGCGGGATGGGTGTGGGGAACGGTGGGGGGAGGGGCGGCCGCGCGGCGCCGCGGGGCCGTGCCGCGCGCCTGCGCAAAGAGGAGCTGAGCGGCGAGGTCACCCCTCCCCTCCGCGCCGCCCCCGCCCCCGCCGCGCCAGAGCGAGGCTGGGCGTGCGGCGTCACGGCGACGGCCCCAAGCCGCGCCCCGGCACAGGGAGCGAGAGGGAGCGGAGCGGGCGGCGGGCGGAGCGCAGCGGGCTCGGCCGGCGAGGCGGCGGCGGGGAGTGGAGGCGCTGTCCGGTAGGTCCGCGGCGGTGGAGCGCGGGCCGGGCCGCTTGTGGCGGTGGGGCGGGGAGCAGCGTGTCTGGTACAGGTGGCGCGGCGGGGCGGGGACGGGCCGGTGGGGGCGGCGGCGGTGGCGGCGCGGAGTGGGGGGGAAGCGGCGGCGGCGGGGAGCGGCGCGCTGTGCGGGAAAGGGGCACGAGCCTGAAACATGGCGGAGGAGGAACTGGGAGCCGCCGCCTCGTCCGGCCTTAGGCGCGGGGGGACACCGCGGGGGGGTGGGGGGGAAGAGCGGGGCGCTGAGGGGCAGCCGCTGCCCGCTGGGCCGAGGGCCTGGCCTTGCCCTTCGCCGCCACCCGCCGGTCCCCGGAGCAGAAGTTGGAGCGGAAGCGGAAAGTTGTAACCCCGCGGCTCGGGGCCGCGACGTGGGGCCCGGCCGGGTGCAGGGAGGGGCGGATGACGCCCGGCTCGGCCCCGACGCGGGCGGGGAAGGGGACGGTCCCCGGCTGCCGCCGCCGCCGCCACTGTCGTCGTCGTTGTCAGCGGGAAGTCCGAGCCGGAGCCCCACCTAGTCCGGTCGTCGGTGAGAAGCTGCTCGCTCTTTCCGGCCGCTGTGTGGGGGCGAGACGGGAGGGGTGGACGGCCGGGACAACCCGGGTGCGGCCGGTGCGCCGCGGTAGCAGCCCACCGACCGCCGGTACTTGTATTTGGGGTCGCCACAGAGTGGGGACAAGCAGGCAACGTCGTGACCGGCGAGTCACAAAATAAAAAAGGCATCACGGGGATGTTCATGTCGTCTAACCCCTCCCCCCGCCCCCCCCGCGCCCCGTGTCAAAGCAAATGGAAGAATTTTGACTGTCGCTTTTCCTGCACCAAACCCGTCTAAATAACCCCGAGATACCTCGTACCCTTCTGCGTGTGTTGGTGAAGAAGCGGTGGAAGGAAAGTGAAGTTTGCAAAGGGTCGAATAAAACCAAATCCGAGTGTTTTTACGTTGGCCTCGGATTACAAAAAGAGGATAATAAACTAAGGTTTCCTGAAAAAATGATCCGTGTGCTCTTACTCCCTTTTTCTATCTTAAAGGGATGGGTTATCCTTTTCAGGGGTTCTAAGATAGCTTTTTATATACCACTTTGGGCTATGATAGTAAGGTAGTATGGTTCCAAGAGGGAGGGTATTTCAGAGATGCTCAACTTGAAAATTGCACAGGTCATGTGTGTGTTCTTGCATTTAGATGTTTTGATTAGTGTAATTTGTTGTTTCCAGCATATAACATCTTACCCCAATGTCAAATGTGTAGGCAGTGTATGACAAAGACTGCAATATTCTTTCATGGTAAAATATACATTGAAATTATTGTTATAAAAAAACAGACACAAAATACTTCTTTTTCATAAATTATAATTAAAAGGCAAAGCAGCAATCACATTCTCTTATATAGTAACCATTTGAAAACAAATTTATTTTCCTTTGGAAGACTATTCTTTCCTCCTCTATGCAAAACTTGAAAGATTAATCAAATGATCATCTTTTGGGTGACTTGCCTCTCTGTTAAAATCACAGTCTTTTGGGGGGGGGGAAGTCAAAACCCCAACAACAAAAAAACTTGCTACAGTGAATGTTTTCACTTTGTTTATTCATTGCTTTTTTTTTTTTTAAACTCTTGCTCAAAGTCTGTCCTGTAGACTTCATTCTAGCTGAAAATGAGCTGAGTGAATAGTGGAAGTTACTTTGGCTGTTCACATCAACGGCTTTGCAAATACACTTTCTAACTAATTAGAGGCAGTGTTTTATTCCTTGATACCTGCATATTTTCAGGGATGGTTCTTGTAGTGGTATGAACTACTTTTGAGTTCAACTTGCAACTGTAGTGTAAAGCTTTATGATTATCTGTAGCTAAATAACTGAGTTTTGAGTTGCACTGTACAATATGAATGTTGTACATCTTCTTTGCAGCAAAGCTGCTCATATTTGGAGCACCTGTCTGCCTGGGGGTGAAATAATCTGCAAAACATAGTTGAAAGACTATAAGTGTAAAAACAGAACTTGTATATGGGGAGAAACAAAACAATAGTCTTTTTACTCTCTGTAACTGTGTGTCTTGCTTCTGTTACTAAGTTTTCTTAGTGCAATTAAAATAGTGCTATTTTGTTCTGAAGCTGCTGTAGGACAGTTCGTCAAAAATAAATCTGAAGTGAGCCATGACAGTTCTTTGTGCTGTGCCAGTTTTGCAGAGTAAAACTGACTGTCTCTTTAATTGAGAGCCTTTCTGGAGCAGAGGCAAACAGATGGGAATCTAGGTGAGGGCCTCCAAAAGGAGAAAGAGATTACTTGTATGGCTGAGGAAGTGTGCTGAAGACTACACTGTAGCTTGTGATCTAACAGTTAGTAAATGACTGGGAATGAAAACAGTTGTCCACCTATCATCTGGGATGTGGGAAGTGCAAGAGGCACAGAAGTACTTGAGTACTTGACGCCTACTGCTATAGTGCCAGCCTCTGTCATCTGCAGAGCTCTGCTGGCTGCTCGGCGTTAGGTACGTTGTGGTGCTCTTAAGGGTAAGAATATCTTATAAAAACAGGCACTCTGTTGTTCTTGGGTGTATGGTAAGAGGGTGGGTGGGTCCTTTATTAATTGGCCCATGTAAATAATGCTTAGATGACTTGCAGATAACTCATGTTTGAGAGTGTTCTTCAGGGTAAGCTCAAGTTGTGCGTTTTAATCAAAATTTCTCTCTTAGCCAACAGATCAGTAAGCATACCCTGTGAAACAGAAGTTCATGTTTAGCTTGTGGTTGCAACCACTGCCACTCTTTTGCCTCGCAACAAATACAAAAACAGACTGAAGCACACTGTGTAATATCAGCGTGTTGAATCCCTGCTGAGTTGGGGCAGACTTCTGCTGTGTTCCGTTGCATCTAGGTCAGGTAGAGGTATATTTTAGACAGCCTCCTTGTTCGGAGAGATTGAAGGAGTATCTACAGTAACTACACCTTCATATTCAAAGGCGAACTTTGTTTTCCTGATCATACGTGGTTAAGATGGTCTGTTTCTATTCTTGCATAAAGCAGGGAAAAAGGAAGTTTTTTTGTTACTTGAATGCCACTAATAAGAGACCTGTTTTCAAAGTTGTACATCAGTTGGCTGTAGTAGAGCTTCAGTATCTCATTTAAAGCATCTAATGTATCACTTTTGCCTTAGGGCCTGTCAACCATGAGAAATCCGACTGGGACGGGCATAGCAGAAGAAATAGCATGATGAAGCTGAAGCAGTTTGCTTGTAGTAGGCAAGCACTATTTGAAGAAAGTCAAAGACTTTGTCTGCCGGCAGAAACTGTTTCTTCATGGGACAGTTGAATGAGGCCGTGTTCAAAACCAGCAGTAGGTTTTGGCTTGAGGCTCTTAACTCTTGAACTTTAGAATGCCTGGAGAAACACTGGACAACTAAAAGTGAAAAGGGTTTTTTTTATTATTGTGTGTGCCTGTTCATGTTTTTTTATTATTGTGTGTGCTGTTGTGAGCTCCTGAAATACTATGTGTTCCTCTCCTCTAGCAGCAAGGAAAGGGAGGAAGGCTGTAAAGGAAGGCTAGAAATCTGCCTGTTAGGCAACTTTGGAAATATAAAATGATTTGGGGGCCCTCTAGCTATTCAGGATGCTATTTTATTTTATTCGGAGCAGTGTTTTAATAGTAATTTTTACAACTGAAGCAGTAAAGTTACTGTAAGACCCTATAGGAATGTGTGTAGCAGAGTCGAAGGAACATTTTAGATTTGAACTGGGAAGGAGAGGAGGCATTCAACAAGCTCTTGTACGCTGTCCCACTCGGCTTTCTAGTTATTAATCTAAGGACTTGATGTTATCTGAAGTAAATCCCTGCTATGCAACTATGAAGAGAGACTGCCAGTTGCAGTACACATGGTTAGTTCATTCTTGGCCAAGGGAGGAAGGCCAGACCATAGTGCAGGAGTGGGACAGCCTAGCTTTTCCAATGGACTGGTGTTTGCATCCTGTGGCAGAGAAGCAGCATCTCGTGTTTCTCTCCAGCCTGAGATTCTCTTCAGGGAACCCCTAGTTTCTTAGATCACCTCATATCATTCCTGCAGCTGTTACAGCACAGGAAGGTGTCCTAAATCTGAATGACTTGACCAGGTCTGCTGCAAAAAGGATATTGTGTGCCATTTTTACTCATTCATTAAATTAATTTTCAATATAACTCTTAATCTTAGAGCTGTGAGAAACTTTGTTATTAAATTTCTAGACTGTATTGAAGAACTGGAACAGGAGAAGAGTCTATGTTCATAACTGAAGGCAAACTCAAAGCAAGGATCTGTAGTTAAAATTCTTTTTTCATAGAAACTCTGAGGAGAATGTGATCTTTGCATTAAAATTTATTGACATTGAGGTAAATGTTACTCGCTTTAATTATAATAGTTGTTATTAAGTCTTGATTTCAGTAGGTAATCTGGATTAAAGGAAAAGATGTAGTTTGACAGTATTTCCTTTAATGTGGTTTACTTCATCCAGTTTCACGTAGAGTTATGGTGAAAGTTTTTTCTTACATTATTTGCGATATAGATAGCAAATTAATTTATGTTGGCTAGCCAGGTCTTTAATCTAAAATAACTTGTGAACACAGATGGTCCCTGGAATTGTGTCTTTTTGTTTCTCTGTATTAGTTGTCTTAGCTTTTGAAGTCTTGTTGTATTTTTTTTCACTCAGAGTCTTTGTTTCTGCAACCTACCCAGTTGTGCCCTTTTTTTTTCATGTCTGCAATGAAGGGAAGTTTCTTAAAAGCATTCTTCATATATCAGGAAGAAGCAAAAAGAGCATCATCACATCTGTGCTAAAGATGAACTGAAAATATATGTGTTACCTGTGTGGTGTTCAAGAGAAGAGGTACAGGAGACAGGAGGAGGACCTCTATGTTGCTAGGTGTGGCACTTCAACAAATGAAAGTGGTTTTGGTAGTTGCAGGGCCAGACCAGCTACTTGTGTGTTTTTCTAAAGGTTTCACGTACAGTCAGTATTTTCTATTTAAGATGAAGCTAGTATGCTGAACAATGCTTGGACTGCATCAGAACCCAGACAATACTGATAGTGAAGTTGTGCGGTTGTGCAGTCCTTGCTTGCACTTAATCAAACTTTTATAACATCTGGTCTGATACTTCCCCCAAAAGTGATTCGTTAGAAGACTAATGGAAAATTGCAAGGTGTTTTGTTTTTTTCTGAATCTTATTCTCTGCAATACAGTATTTAGGACTAGATTATTTGTTTATAATGTGACATTTACAGTTGAGACTAAGCTGTGTGTCAAGGCTTCTGTGGTTAGTTAAGTGATATGCAGTGCAGCAACGTCTTTTATTAATCTTGCAGATGTGAAGTGGTTAAGGTGAATTGTTAAGACATTGTAAGATGCAGTCAGTAAACCCTCCTTTGATCTTTTATTGTGAAGCTACTTATAAGATGACCCGTAAGCATAGCCTACTTGGCTTCATGTGATTGCTTTTGCATACAGTATAGTTTTGGAGGATTTTCTTGGGGCTGGGAAAGTGTATAAATTAATACTGCATGCAAAATCTTGACTCTTATGCTTCTGGAGTTATATTTATGTAGTTTGTATGTGTAAGGATGTATCGTACTGTCTTTCTCTGACCCTTCTGACTTGTTTAAAACGGAGAATTGATGACCGATAGGCATTCTGCGAGTGTGGTAGTTTTACTCCCATTCAGGGAATGGTCCTTTTATTATTTACTGTCTATTGTTTATATTGGTGAAAGTGTTCAGAAAATGCTATGTGTTTTCATGGATTTTATGATGAGTGGCATCAGAAATGAGTTCTTGGCAAGTGTGGCTTCACCTTCAGACTTCTTGCATACCTTATACCAGTCCATAGATGAATTTCCAAGGTAGTTTTGTATCAACAGTATTCACTGAATATATGAATATAAGTATAAAATTTGAGGTGCCTTGGACTTGTGTTCTTAGTGTGCTGTGAAATGCTGTGTTCAGAATCCAACTTCTGCTGACATTAGTTATTTGAGAATATGCCGTGCTTCTACAAAATTATGTCAAATCGCCATCCGAGCACTTTGTGGAACATAAGAGGCTCCATAGTAGTGTGGCATCAAGAAGGAGCACTGGAAGAGTTAAAAATAGCTGACTGTCATGCTGGAGAATCACTTTTCCATTTTTCTGATCTATCTGTTTTGACTCCAGTAGCAGATTAGGTGGGATCTCACCAAAGAAGAGACACCCTGTTACTTGATATCGATCATCCTGGGCATTGAGCAAGTTTGGAGGTGAATAAGAGAGAAGCCTGTGATATTATAAATAAACAGACATTCATAACTCTCATTTTTTAACTGGATTCTTGGTCTTCAAATGTTCTTACTTTTGGTGTACAATTTTCTACTTGCCTTTTGTAGCTGAATACTAGAGGGAAACAAGCATTTCTGAATGATACCTATTTCTGCTCATTGTATGGTCTTACAATTTATTGTTACCTTTTCACCTTTCTTTGTATTTAAGCAGTCCATTGCTTTTTTTGGGTTTTTGTGGTGTTTTTTCCCCCCTCAATGATCCTCTGTGTTTTCTGATTTCCCTAAACCTTTTATTTCAGGAAACGCCCTAAGCTAAATTGAGATTCAGCCAGAGATCTCGCATAGAAGTGTTAAGTGCGATAGCTGAAGTTGTGCAAAAACTGAGTAGCTGAAAATAAGCCTTTACAATTAAGTGTTTTAGGCCACTGTATGTGCCGGTGTTTGGCATCCTTTTGGTTTGTGTGTTGCTTTTCATCAATTCTTAAGAGTAATCTTAGAAGAAAAGTGCTGTATCTCTGTGAGTAGGAATTAGAGTGAGAAAATAAGAATATCTCATGTGAAGCCCAGAATGAAAAGATCAAGTAGGTTGTACAGTTTTATTCTTGATGAACAAAGAAGTCCTGATGCTACCTCTTCCTTTTCTGCTAGAAGTCTGGGTCCTGTCTAGCCAGGAAACTGATGAAGAAGCAACATTAAGTGCACGTTCGTTTGGATTTAATTTAACTAAAGTAACCAATATTTTGAACAATGTGCAGTCTTGCTAACTGAAAGTACATCCTGCTTCTAGCCAGAGGCAAGATCTTAAGATGCAGTTTGCAAATACTATTTTCAAAGACAAATATATCAACTTGAAAATATTTGTATTTTCAGGTAATGTAATTCTTCCATTACTTAATCTAATTGTGGACTACTTTTTAAATGAAATTCGGTGCTGTAGGTCTCATGGAGGAAAGCTGAAGCCTCTTTTCCAAGCTGAATGCTGAATCTGCTGTGACAGTAGAAGCGAAAATAAGGAACCATTCACAGCCTTATCTACAGAAGATTGAAGTCATAGATCCCAAGAACCTAAACAGAGGACGCACTGGGTAAACTGGGAGCACCCTAAGCAATGTGGAAATACAAGACTGTGGTTTCATGAAGGATAAACTTGCTTCACTGGAACAGTCGGGTAGACTGAAAAGTCATTCTTTTGCCTAGGCTTTGCCCAAAATATAGCTTGTTTTGAGATGCATATATTTAACTTGCTGGAAGTAAAACTATTCTTCAGTAAAAGATTTAGGATGTAGTACTAACACGTGTTCAAATGCTGTGGTGACTATCATAGTCTAAGTAACAGATGACTCTTAGAAGACTGGACATGCTGATTTGTATTTGGAAAGGTCTTCTGATCTAAACCTCCAGAGCTGATCTTAAATTTCAGTATGCTTTGGACATTTTCTGTTACCTTATCAAAGTATGTGTTTGATTTGACTTAACAGCAAAGTGAGTCTTAAGGTATGACAGGTTTCTGCAGAAAATGGCGAGCTTTGAAGATGCAGAGGAACCAAAAAGTATGGTCTAAACAAGAACTAGAGTGATCTTAAGAAGATTGAAATAGACTCTTGTGGAGACTTGATTAAACAAGTTTAACCCTCATTAATTTGGTAACTCTCTACTAAAGATCTAGTCCATGTAGTAGAAGGTGGGGTGGGTATGAGTGATTCAAATTTATTTGGTTAAATTTATTCAGCTTTTTGTGTAGGTGTCATTGTGTCTGTGAGCTCAGGCTTGCAAGTGTGAATTGCTTACCATTGGGTTCCTGCTCGTAACTGTCAGATTTTTCCCTCTCTTGGAAATTCCTGACCCATTAAATGAGACACTTCTGGGACTGTCTAATGCATCAGCTGCCCACAAAGCAGATGCAGAACTACAGCAGTTCACAGCTTGGCATGTTACGATAAACCAGCATTTGTTTTAGTAATTTTTTTTTTTTTAAATACCCTCATCTGAATCTTGCAACAACTTAGCAGTTGCCTCAGAAATAACGAAGTTGTACGTGCATCTGCATATGGGCAGAGGAGTGGAGGTCAGGTTCTAGAGTTGTCGTCTTCTAGTCAAGGTATGTTTGCGAGTTGGACATTCCCTCAGGAGCTACCATCCTTAGGTTCAGGATACTGCTGCCTTGCTGCCAGAAACACAACAGGGTGTTCTGCCCAGGTTTTGGCCAGTTCAGGTAAGTGTTTCAGACCTTTTACAAACCCACCTTCATCAGTGGATTTAGCTAATAAAGGTAACTGTGAAAAGAAGCAGTTAAGGTTGCACCTCCATTTTTGCAGAGGTAGCAAAACTATGTTGCAGAAGATGGTAGTTATTGTTGGGTGTTGGTATATACGTCTTTCTGTTTAACCTCAGGACAGATACCTTAAGCTTTAACAAAAGACCTGTTTGTGAAATTATACATACGTTTAGGTGACTTTAAGCGATGTTTGCTCATGTTCAAATACCATGTTTCTCTTAGAAGTATTGATTGAGAAGTCAAAACAGATGTGAGTTACAATTACTTGGGACTTGTCTGGGATGGTTCATTTATCATGGAAGAACTAATTTTATTCCTGTTAATGAATGCTAGTAGCTGGTGTTCTCTATTTGCATAGAAACAGGGTCCTTTCAACAGATAAAACTTATCATCTTAATTAAAATGATGTATGGGAATTTTTAAGACTGCTCTCGGGCTACCAACCTGATTTGTAATAGAATTATAAAGTATCCTTCCACAGTATGATTTACAGTATGTAAAGGGCCTACACCAGCCAGTCTTAAATGGCCAGTAACAAAAGATCATATAATGAGAGAAATCTATATATCTGTACCTTGATGATGTGTTCATAATCTAAATAAACCTGAATTAAAGCCAAACTTCTAACCATGAAGACAGTGCAAGTAATGATACCTTGGTATCCAAGCTCTGGCACTGGCAGGGATGTACACAATGTGTGGTTAGAGAGAAAAATAGACAGGAGGGACAAAAATTCAGGTGATATTGGAATTGCAGTTGAACTGAGCATTGCCTTATGTCAGTAGAAGGAAACCCGATACAAAGCTTTACTGGTTCAGCAGCCAGTCTCACAATCAGAGTAGAGCCAGGATTTCCAGATGTTAAGCAGATAACACATGGAATTTGAGGCTAGGTCTTGTTTCTGCAACAGAAGTTAAGCTGCCTTTTTCCAAAGAATAGTATCTTAAGCCAATTGGCAAGTTTATTCTTGAAGTAACTTTCAAACAGCATGAGTGCATTTTTACAAGAAAAGTATCTTGACTGAAAATTTCCGTACCTTACTTGTAGTCCTGCTGTTTTTAACTATTTTTGTAGCTTGAAAGAATAAGTTTAGTGTAACAATTATGTGAAGAAACAAATGCTTATATCTGCTTTTAACCAGAAGGATGCATATCAGGAAAAGCATGTTGGG
The DNA here is from genome assembly GCF_964289735.1 of Phaethon aethereus. NCBI lineage: Eukaryota > Metazoa > Chordata > Aves > Phaethontiformes > Phaethontidae > Phaethon > Phaethon aethereus. The sequence goes on from NC_138575.1 coordinate 40,418,388, forward strand.
TATACAATGATGTGGCAGTTCATTAACTGGTAAAAGTTTTAGAGCTATATACTGATCCTTCTCTGCAATGACAGAAGAGCCAAATTTGCAGCAGTAAATTGCTGTCTCAGTTCTTAAAACTTGCTGTATAGTTGAATACTTAGCTTATGCTTAGCAAGATATCATAATGTGGTAATTATTCATTCTCTGAATTTAATATACTTGTAGTATTTCTTAAAAATTGAATGGTGTTCTTTCTATTTATTGGCTGCCTGGATTTTCTTTGCAAGCATAAAAAACATTTGCAATTAAGCTTCTTCAGGAATTCTGACATCATCGTTTTAGCTGGAAGTCTGACTGGTAGAACATGCACAAACGACTTCCATGGGGGATGGTGACTGTTTTACAGAAGCAGGGAGAAAATGCAAAACCATGGCAAACAGTCCCCAAAATAAGAATAAATCTGACAAAAGTTACAAGCTCTGATTAAGGTTTAAATAGACTCTATAGCTTAGGCTTTATAAGGGACTCCAAATTTGAATTGACATGCTTGAATTTTTGCACAAAGTTGAAACTTGAACTCAGTAAGTGTTGAAGCATAGCATGTTTTTTAGTAGCTTAAGAATGGTTATTACATCACTTGCTTTGAAATGACTTTTTACACTTTGTATGAAACTACTGAAAGTTGCACATGCCTTTTAGTCTCTCACATTAGGAAGTTTTCATCTTGAGATGTCAGTGGCTTCAAGCAGACCAATTTTCATCCTTAGAACATGCATTGAGTTTGTGTTCAGATTTAAGATCTAGCTGGGAGTTAACTTTGACTTAAGAAAAAAAAAACCCAGATTTTACTCAGCTATACTAATTATAGACAGTGGAACTAATCTCACAAGGTAAGGTCACGTTAGCTGCTTTGCAGAAAGTGTCACTGTGTGCAGTATTAGTCAAGGTAGCTCCTTTCAATGAAAGGAGCAAAACTTGCCTACGCTGTCTCTGAGGTTGTGTCACTGTGGGCAGTTCAAGGAGCAACTTAAACCTCAGTGCCCTGTTTGTGCTGCAATAACTTGTTCTCAGGTCACTGCTTTTTTCTCAGGTGGTTAGTATGATTTGATGTCACTGGATAAGCTTAATCACACAGCTTTTTGAAAATCCTGTGAAGATTCTCTGGCATCAGTTAAAATATTTGAACATAATTGAAGAAATACTTTTGTCCAAGAAAAATTACTGTATTAGTGCCCAGAAGAAGTTGGTGTCCAACTGACAAAATACTTGTTTGTCAAGACAAGAAGCTATCAAAACCAGGTAAAAACTAGAAATAAAAATAGCTCCTAGCTTTGTTTACCAAACAGTTGACTCACTCACAAGGAGTCTGCATTAGCAATGAAATAGCTCTTCTAGGAGTCTTGAGTATAAAAGTCTTTAATTAGACCCCATCACCTTTCGGTGTATCTTGTCATCAGAATTGATTTCTGAATAATGTTTTTATAAAAAAAGTGTTAAAGTCAGCTCTGGAGTATTTTAATTTCTCTTTTGTAAGAGATACCACTTGCCCTGTTGAGTAAGGTTTATCTGAGTTGCTTTAATTCCTAAAGTGTCTGAAAGTTGGTGAAAATGAACAGGCTTCTGCTTTGGGTTATGTTGTCAAGGTGCTGCTTAGACACTGAAATTATTCTCGGGGGGAAAAAGAAAACCCACAACCACAAGAAACCCACAACAAAAAATTCCTTGGACCTGAGGGATAACGATTCAGGACTTCCACTTACATGTAAGTATTTGGGGAATATTAAGAACACCACACATCCTCTCTAATTAGTTGCATCCCTAAAGAAGAGGTTCTAAAAAGAGAGACTCAAAACTTAGTGGAATCTGGATGGTACAGACAATTAGAAAGATTTAGGTTTCGCTGTCTGAGGCTGCTCCTGTACCAGAAGTAGGAAACATCTTGTTTGAGAAGATTTAATCCTCTGACCTTGGTTGGTCCTATGGCTGAACTAGAGCTATTTTTCCAAATATCTGACCATTGTCATCTTATTCCATCTCAAGGCCACTATCCCCTCTCTGAGAAGCAGGTTTTTCTTCCTTGTCTTTTTTTTTCCCCTCCACTGCTAATTGTAAGGTAAACCAGTTGGTTAATTTGCTTCATCTGTCATTCTAATGTTTGAAACTTTTTCTCATGCAAACAGTTGAGATTAATTTAGGAGTGCTGTTCCCAAGGTGGTTCTAACAAAGCGTCTCTTTGAGAGAGGTAAATGCGCAGGGGCAAGACGTATTATGAAAATTTTAGTGAATACACTGCAACTTCACAATACAACCAGAATGTCAGGGTCTGAACAATAGTCATGGTGTCTGAAAGTTCTGAATAATCATGATCCCTTCTGAAAATGATAATGCTTCTGGGAGGGACTATCTATTAATTCCAGACCTGAACAGCTAGTTCACATAAGCAAGTCTCAGGGATATCTTCACGTAGCGACTGTATTTAGTACATGTCTTTGGCCTGGGGCTGCACTCCAGTTACAGCTTCATTTGCTTTAATATTATTTGTAAAGATTGGATTATTAGCTTTCCCATTCCTCAGAAGGTAAGAAAGTTGAATCAGAAATCAAAATTTGAAGCTAAAGGAGTTGAAAGAAAACTAGCAAACTAAATTCTACAGAAAAACCTCAAAGCAAACAAACAGAAACCCCACTTTCGGAAATACCATACCAAGCCAATGGTATTTGAATCTTGATGAATTCTTCATTGCATGGTTCCTTTTTAGGAAAGCTTTACAAGCAGTAACTAAGTGTGCAGCTTCTCGATTCACTGCTAAAGTAGGGTTTCTTATTCCTCCACTTTCTGAGCATCATCACTTTGGTTTGCCTTTTTCTGGAGATATAGTTCAAGAAGTTATTCAAGAAAATGTCCAGGAGGTGCTTTTTCCTGGTTTACCTGATACAGGCAGAAGCTGAAAGCAAGTTCCACCTTCATGGTCCTTGACAGATGTGAAGCTTTTAAAATACATTTCTAGTGTGTTGTCTTGGTTAACATTCCTTCTGTTCACATGGTGTTTATTCAAAGATCTGCTCATCCTTCAAAGAGAATATTGGAAAAAGGGTCCATGTGCCTATAAAGCTCTTGCTCCTCTAGCTTATTAGGTACTTTAATTTTAAGTGTGCCATTCAGAAGTAGAATTAAGCAGTTACTTCAATACACTACACTAATGCATTAATACATGCATTAATTAGAAAAAGTAATATGAACAAACTAATGAGAGAGGCTGCACAGACCTGGTGGTTTTATGGACTTACATTTCAGGAAGTATGCAAGGCAGTTACTGAAGTGCCACTTGGAGTTGATGGAGGCAATCTGAAAGCAAGCTCTGTACTTTGGAGAGATTGTATACTTGAGACAGCATTGGAATCCAGTTTATGTGAAAATGCTGTTTCTTGAAGAAGAGTAGCTTCGCTCGTTTTTCTCTTTCTAGGTAAACCTTGCATTAGACATCTCCAGAGTTCATAGTTATGTCAAATACCTGTGCATATAAATATTTGACTCAGCTGTTCAAAGCCAGCACCTGCTCCACTTAAGAGGAAAAAAAACCTTGCCTTTTGCATGCTCCTATCTTCTTGTTCTTTAGCACCTGTGTAGAAACCACAGTCAACGGTATTTTCCTGCTAAGGAGGAAGGAGCAGAAAAATGAAAAAGCAAAGGAAGTTGTCATTGCTCTCACTCCTTGCAGGTCTATTGCCTTAAAGGTAGCCAGCCTTCAAAATTTCTCTCTTAAAATAGACTGCGTTAAATGAAGAGGGATTGAAACAGGTTACTTTGGTTTTTTGGTAGCAATAAGTTTAAACTTATTTATATCTAACTGTTGGGTGATTAGTGGATACTTCTCATCAACTGTCTAATAAATATGGGTGGTTTCTGCTTATCTGTTACACAGTTATCGTAGTCTATTCATTTCTGTTGTGCCCCTTTTAGTATATCCATTTTGCAGCCCTGAGATTGGGTTGAACTTAAGTATCCTATTCTAGAAATGCTGGCCATGCTGTGATATAGCTGTAGCTTTAGAGTGGTAAGTTTTAGATGAGGAAACACTTAAACCTAACTGTCTGCTTATTGGAATGATTGAGATCGTGTGATCTAATGATCCTTTTTCCTCCTTTCCAGTTAATGCAATGGCTTTCTGATAGCTTTAGAACTGAAGGGTATCATTGCAATGACTGGTTAGTGCAGACTGCTGAAAATTATTCTTAAGGTGCTACAGTGAGCTATGTCTTGACTGTACAAATGGTTTTGTAATTACATATTCTTCCAAAGTTCTCCCAGTAATTTCTTTTTTCATGGATGGGAGGGGATGACTAGGTGAAATACAAAGCATAGCCTTTATAAAGAAATATTTCATGCACTAAGTCCAGTGTCTCTTAGAATGGCTAGAAAAGTACTGTGGTGGTGTTTGGGTTTTGTTTGGTGTTTGTTTTCTGAGGGTTGTTTTTGGCTTTTGTTTTTTAGGCAGAAAAGGAAATCCAGCAGAAGTGTGAGCTTCCTTCTCAGGCTTTATAGTTTGCATCTTTTTTGACAGTTGAAGTTTTTACTTAACATCTTGCTTGAAGCTTAGTGGCTTCTGTTGCTTCAAATGCTAACTGAAAGATAGGGTGCTTTATGGCTTAAACCTCTTTTATACTTTGTTTTCTTCCTCTTCTGCCCACACTCGTTTGTCATAAATGAGTCAAAAGGAAATCACGTTGGCAATGGATGAAGCTGAGTACAGTATTAGTTCCAGAGTCAAGCATTGTGTCAATCAGAAAGTAAAGGAAGAGCAAGATCAGGGTTTGCGATGCAAGCAGTCTGTACAACATGTGATACGGGAAAAATAGGTTTGAGCTAGACCAGAGTCAGGTCAGGCTAGTTGGGAATCCCTGGCAAGTCAAGTTAGGCAGGATCAGAGCCCTAAATAGTCTGGGGCACACTTGCAGCCAACGGGCGTTAAGTGAAAAAGTGTGTGCTAGGCTTTTATTCCAAATGGTGTGGCCGACTGGAGTGTCCTAAAGCAGTTGCTAGCTTCATGAGCTGGTGGTTTCTTAGCTGAGAAGGAGGCAAAGACCTGTAAACAGGGAGGTCTTCTTATGAAAGTTCTCTTACCTAGGAATTAATTTTTTTCTTTTCTGTTAGAAAACAGTAAGAGGAAGGTGAAGTGACATCAGGACTGCTGCTTAATGCTAGTTGGGTGGTAGATCTAAGTGAGAGCAGATGATAGTGCTTCTGCTGCATGCTGTGCTAGGGATGTCCAAGTTAGCTTTCTTAAAGCGTTTTGGAGGATATGTTGGTTTGCGTTTCATTCCAAGATGTCATGGCCAGACTACCTGATGATAGACCAGTGCAGAGATGCCAAGCTACCTCTATGCTGTATAGGTGTGTGTATATATAAAGGATTACTGTGTGCTTTCAGTGAGTTAGAGTAACTGTACAAATGACCAAACAGTTTTCACGGAGAAAGAGCAAGTACAGTACTTAAAATAGCTCATTGCCCAAGTTCAGAGTAAAGATCAGAGAAGTATTTGAGTGTTCTGCAGTCTGGCTTTTTCACGTCTTCAAAGATCTTAGAAAAGCTTTTTGCTTAGGTGCTTCAGAGATTAAGAGGATCAGCCCACCAAGCTGTAATAGTGTGTGTGTGTATGTGCTTTAATTATGTACCACCACTTAAAGTAGTGAAATTAGCTCCAGAGTGTTGTACAGCAATTGGATCTTTAGGGCTGAACTTCCAAATCTGGATGCTGAAAGAAGCCTTGGCTTGCATTAAATTCCTGAATATCTGTTTAAGAGCCAAAATGGAATTGCCAGTCTCTCACTAAAACCAATCTGTTAGCTTCTTTATTTCAGGATTGGAATTTTCTTTAAAGAATTGTCCATCATTCAGTAAGAAAAAGTCACAAATGACTCAACACACTAGGTAAAAGAGATATTTGGTAGTTGATGCTTAAGTTCTGTTACTTCTAAATTACTGTCAGCCTTTGTTATTGACGTCTCTGTATTTAGTTGCTAACTTCAGACTGAAGACTGAAAAATTCAGATTAAACTGTTCTTTTCAAGACAGTGAAATTGCTGCAGTTCACCCAGAATCCTGTACTGGGATTTCCCTTACACCCACTACATTTATGTCATTCTTGTGACACCTTTCCAGAAATAAAGGCATAACTGAACGTTTGTTTTGAAGAAATGACAGGTAATGTAGTCACAGACTTAACTTGTCATGAGTTTGAGACATTTCAGTACAGTTAGAGACAATCCTTTTCCCTATTGTTTCCAGAAAGGATGGACAACTTGCGGGTTTGTGGATCTAGTTGAACATTTACAGTGGTGCCAAATAGATTAAACTTGTGGTGTGCATGGTTCTGGTGGTGCATGTTTGCAAATATGTAGGGAAGGAAACATAGTTTTTAAAGTCAGGAGTGAAAGAGTGTTCTATTAGGTGTGAAAAATCACTGAAGAGTCTCAAAGTTTATTGTGAACAGAAGCCCATGGAGAGACCTGCTTTGCTGGGCATCAGGTCAGTATTTCATTATGGCTTTCTCCTTGCATTCCTACTGCTTGCTGAAGGTGCAGGAAATGGTGTAGGTAAGTTGAAAGACTGATCATTGTGTGTTTGCAAGAAGAAAATTAAGATGTTGATTTCTCGGGTCTTCTGACAATGTGGAGTTAAACAGCAATGGCAAAGATGGACACTAACATGGAGGTGCTCTAATTTGTATGTAAATCAACTTAGCATTTTGTACTAAACACCTAACAGATGGTGTGACTCCCAGAGATGCTGTGAAATTACTGCTGATGAGAGGAGTCTTTCTTACCTTGCTTCTGCCACTTACCTTGTACAAGCACTTTTGTTGGATTCCTTGCACTTCCCCTCTTCCCCAACCCCCAAATTATTCCTCAGCTGGGGAGGGTTTCAGCTTTCAGAGAGGGTGAAGAGGGGAGAAAACAGGTAACTCAATCTGATCGGTGTTGGAGCCAGTGCAGGAAAGGAACTGAGACCTTCCTCCCAGCGCAGCAGTAACAGTCCTGTTAGCTCGGTTGCTAACTGTAATAGAACTGTAATAGGTATGTGCTCTTGAGCAGTATGACCCAAAGACATGTCCCAAAATCTGTGGCCTTGTTTTGTTTTTGCTCTGTCAGTTTTCAGCAAAGATGAGCAAGCAGATCTGGCAGGCTGCTGTAGGCAGCCACACTAGCTAGCGTGGAACAGAGGAACAGATGTAGCTTGTAGGACAGGAATGGTCTCAAAATAGTATTTTTGTTTCCTTCAGTTATTCATGAAACTAAAGTCATTATAACTGTGGTTAGATATCTAGCAAAACACTAATCAACTTTCAGACTTAAACAGGGATTTTTTTGAAAACTGACTTCTGGAATCCTGCTGTTCTTTTTGAGAAATGTTTGTTTGCTGGGAAGAGGTTGGTTTAATTTTCTTATACAAGTCTCTGTGATTCTTCGTTTAACATTTAAGTGTTTCAGAATGAGAAAGTGCATGCTATCTCCTCTTGGATAATTGTTTCTTATCAATAGTAACTGTTAGCTTTACTGTAGTAGGTTTTATTCAATATTTCTTTATGGAAGAACAGTAATGAGGTAGAGGAAATACTATATCTGATGGTTTGCTGCATTGAGTTGATAGTTTGAAAATGGCCACTGTATTAAAAAAAACTAACTAAGCCCTTTTATCAAACACTGCTTAGTGAACTGGATTGTGGTGTCATGGTTGTATTTTCTGCATATAGATCAAACTTCGGGTCAATAGATACAAACTTTGCATGTTATTTCAAGTAAATGACAATACAAATAAAGAAATGCTGTTACCTAAAGAAGTTTCCCATTCTGTTTTTTGTCAGTATGCTGATGCTTTCAGTTCTTCGGAGGAGACTAGAGACACTTTATGCATGTCAGCTCATATGAACAAAATCGTTTACATATGTATGTGTATATATAAAATTACAAAAACCTGTGTGATATGAAATATTTTGGGGGTTGGATAAGGAGAGGATATAGTAGCTGTGAAACTTGAGACATATTCTTAGAATTACTGTATTAGTACCATAGGTAACAAACATTAGCAGCTGTTTACTCCATAAACCTATTCAACACTGTGAATGTAGTGGTTGTAAAACTGCAAGCTCTTTAGGCATCTCTGTGGCTCTTGGGAATATTGGTTTTGGTCTGTTGTTGCAAAATATATGGTGCAGGCAGCTTCTTGTGAGTGAATGAAAGATCTTGAGAAACCTGTGAAATACCTTAATGCTTGCTGTGACTATAGTTGAGAGGTGCTACGGACTTGTTTGCGTGACTGGAAGAGATTTTGTAGGTTTCTGGAAAATGTTATGAGATGAACACACCTTGCTGGATGGTATGCTGTAATCCAAGTAATTGTCCTCTCAATTGAAGTAAATTAGTTTCTATGCCTGATTCCTCCTGTAAATAAAGGAGATGAATCCATCCAGAGGCCTTTGAGGAAGTGATATTTGCACATGGGTGCAAGCAGTTCTTCCAGATACTTGTGTACTTTCTTTGAAACACCTGTGATATTTTGGCAGGATCATGATACTGAGGTCTTTATTACAGAGAGTCTTAATGTGTTCCTGCCTTTTTCTCTAAATTACTGTTTCATGCGCTATAAAAATCTCCATTTAAAGAACTTTCCAAGTCTGTACTATCTTGACTATGAAATTAGGCTAGATAGCATGCAAATAATGGTTGTTCTTTAAGGGTTAAAATCCTGATAACAAGCAAAACCTTGTAGGTACTTTATTTGTGCTAGGTGAAAAAGTAGCATTGTTCAGCAGTTACTATGTCTTGAATAAATGTCCATAGTTTCCATATTGTGTAATAAAGTGACATCCTGCTTAGGTTATGCCTGGATATAATGGTATATCTCCTGCATTTTTCAGTTGATATTAATATTTAACTGTTCATGTCTTGTTACATATGCTATCTTACAGTGTCTGTAGTAATGCTAAAATAGCTGTCCTGTTTATCAAAATGATGAACAACTTATTGTGTGTTTTAGGTATTGAGGGTGATTTATCTCTTGCATCATGCGTGAATACAAGCTAGTTGTTCTTGGTTCTGGAGGTGTTGGAAAGTCTGCTCTGGTAAGTACTCCGTGAGGCAGTTCAAGTATGTTTTCCTAGGCTTCTCATGTCTTTTTTTTTTTTTCTCTAATACACTCTCTACTTACCCATACTTCTTTTATGTAAGTGTGCACAAATAAACATAAAAGTAAGTAATGACTGTTGAGGGTTCCTGGGTAGAATAGGTGCATCCTTTACTGGATGGATCCACATCCATTGGCGCGGCTCTCACATGCTAGTATGTTTGTACAGGTTTAGTTGGTGGTACTTGGTCAGATCTCTGCCTGTCTTACATGGTGAAGTGCATAGCCACAACATTGTGGAAGTCTCTGGCTTCACTGGGTAACCCAGCCATAGGTCTGTGGGAAATCAAAGTTGCTTCATGAAATTCGCACAATGAATTGGATTGCCTTTTTCAAGCCTTGGTGACTCCTGTCTCTGGAAGGGTCTTCAGGTGCTGTTTGCTTAATGTTTGATAGCAGTCTCTAAAGCATTAATACCTCTTTTATGCAAATATAAATAGATATTTGCATGTTTGTAGGAATTTTAGCATGTTTTCTACATCTTTACCAGCAAGTAGGTATATAGCTGCAGCAGGTGGATGCTTGTAAACCAAAGAGCTTATGCATTTTAGTTAAATAATTACAGAATAGTTTAGTCTGACCTAGACTAGCACTGAAAAGTTTAACAGAATAGGATATTCTCAGCCCATCTAAGAACTTTGTGGTTTTCAGTTTGTGCACTGTATCATAAAGTAAGGCTTAGAGGTCTACTCTGTCACATAAGAACTATTCTCTTAGGAAGTGGTTCCTAACAGAAAACTTGAACAACAAATCATCTTAGATTGTGAAAGAACTTTTTCCTTCACCTCTGAATTCTTTATCTTACTGCAGCATTTCTGGATTTGAACCTGTCTGCTCTGACTTGGCCATTGAGTCTTAAAGTTCCACTTGACTTGCGCTAAAAGCGTCCTACGTGCTAGGTACACAGGAATATCCTACTGAGTCTAGTTAAGACTAGTAAATGCTGGCAGTTGTTTTTTGACTAATTGCTGTGCTGGAAGATAAGTAGCAGAACACGCAGTAGTTCTAAATGCAAATGTAAAAGCCCTGCAGTTGTACAGTATCCTATTCAGCTAAAAACTAATAATGATTCCAACAGTTAGACAAATCTTAAGTCAGTGCATGCTTTAATTCTTACACTCCGAGTGAGAGTGGGTAAAGGACGGTGTAGCGTTGCTTCATCTAACAGTACTTAGTTAAATAGGTATATCCATCTAACTTCCTATTGTTTCTTATGATTTGTAGTTATGTCAATCACGTAATGTGCCTTCAGAAATGCAATGGATAACTGACTATACACGTAGAACAGTAATTTGTGTACAATGTTTACAAAATGTCAGTATACAAGAAGAATCTTACAAGAACTTTTGTGTTGCAGACTGTACAGTTTGTTCAAGGAATATTTGTTGAAAAATACGATCCCACGATAGAAGACTCCTACAGAAAGGTATATGCAAAAGACCTCTCTAGTGTTACAGAAACTTAAAACTGCAGTAGATATTGTCAAATATTTTGAGTCATTGCTTGAAAAAGGGTATGCCTGGTCATGCCACGTAATACCAGGTAACTTAACAAATGAAATGTAAATTGACAATTGTTTGTAAACAAATGAAATGTTTGAAATGTAAAGGTGCACATAAAGTCTGTATAAAAGGAATAATTTGGGACCAGCCTTTTAATGTTTAAGCATAATACCTTACTAGGCTAGACAGTAAAAAATAGTAATTTCATTGTCAGAATTGGGAACATTGATTTTAAAAAAAAAAGTAAAATGCACTACCACTTTTTTATTTTTTATAATATTTATTATTAGTTCGTGTATGTGTTAGTATCTGCAGGTAGATTTGGGCTTGTATTTTGGAGGTTTTAAGCTGCTTTGCTACTAGGAGAATCTGCTAAAAAAAAGTTCACACTTCTAGAACACCAAAGGCATCGTACTGTATTCCTAACAATTTAACTGATAGCTTGATATGCTTCCATTAGATGGGCTGTTGTTCTATTAATAAGTTAACACAGACCTATCATAAATGAACAAACATTTACAGTGGCCTGTTAGTTTCTCTCTTCCCATCTTCGGCATGACAGGCTGACAGGTCTGATTCTGCTTGCCTCATCTTGAATCTCCATATTGCTCACTCTTCAGTTTCAGCTGAGACCATGATTAATATTCCAGGCTAAGATAGTTTACATCTGGACTGCTACCAGAGGAGTTAACCATTTGGTGAAGCAGATTAGGAAACTGACACAGTCAAAAACTAATCTATCTTTCTTTTTTTTTAGATTAATTTCTTTTTAGATGCATTGATACTCTGATGTGTGGCCGCAAAAATGCCAGTGCCTATACAGGGGAGGCAAGATGCACAAACCCTAGGGAGTGGGCAGAAACTGCAGGACCTCCTCTTTTAGCACTGGGCTACATTTATATTGGAATAAAGAGGCTGTATTAGCAGCTGTTGCAGCCTATAGTTACCAGAATCTCTTCTGAACAGAAGAGGAATCAGAGTAAAATGATAATTTCACACTTGTTTTCTTTAACCTCATAGAAATCTATATGCTAGAAAAATCCTTGTCTGTCGTCAGCATGTGGGCTTCCAGCCAAAGCTAGAACTCTTATTAAAGAGACAACAGCAACAAAAAATTCTATATAGCCACTTTTTCTGTATTAGAGCAGGAATTTTGGATTTTATCCACATGTTTGGTGCAGGCCTTTGCTGGGTCAGGCCCAGTAAATTACTCCAAAAATATTCACAAGCTGTTCTAAAGTGAAATGTTTCCTTTGTTATATATTTACATTCTTCAGGTCATACTAGATTCATGATGTTTGCTGGGTGAGTTGTTCCAAAGACTGTTTCCGTCGAGCCTGAAAAAGTAAAGCCATCTCAAGAAATTTTGCTTTTTGCTAAGTAATTTTTTAAGCAAAGATCTTACAATGTTACTTTCAGGTTTGGTCCTGAAATGACTAGGAATATCTCTGTGTATTCTTCTCAAATCAGCCAGATTGTTGAAGTCTTGCTTAAGTCTGGACAACACTTTATGCAGTCATTTTCTTCCCCTTGCTGCTAGTTAGAATTCTAACTTGTTGCTTGACTTGGGTGACTTGAAAATGTATTGGTTTGGCAGTTGCAATTCTGTACTATTAATCTTAAATCTAATTTTATAATATTTGAAATTGAGAGGATGTGGTTTGACATATTTTGAGTTTGTCTGGAACTACATAATTTGAGCATGAAGTCTTAAAACTTGACATCTTGGTTTACTCCCCAAATATTTCTTCATAAAGAGAGTAGATGCTGCTGAACTAGCTGAGTAACTTTGTCAGCAATATATGCTAAAATAGTGGCTATTGAAGGAATCTCCATCCCTGTGTGACACGGGAGCTGTATAAGAGGAGTGGAAATGCCTACCACTGCCCCACAAGCTCAAATCTAGTTACAAAAGAAAAACTCAAAGGTAAACCAGTGATAATGCATATATCGGGAATAGGGGACATGAAGTTCTTTCTAAGTGCTGATTGGCCAACTAGGAATTTTACATGCACATGGAAACAAGGGAAGTGTACCAATGGCTTGAAAGGAAAAAAAAAATGCTGGTAGCCTGCTTGAAACAGCTTGAGGGTGCTTCCATGTCCTTTGATGCCCTTAAGGCTTTTTTTTTGACGTAGGAACTAGGTAGAGGAACTCTGAAATAGATATAGGAACTGATCTGGCTTCTTAAACCTTCCATTTCTTGCAAATATTTCTAAGCTGGATCAGTTTCCTAATTAGTGACACTAAGGGCTTGTTTTGGGGACACCACTTTTAGCGGTTTGCTTGGTTTATTGTTTGCTGTGTACTACTTTTTCTCTTTGTTGATATAATTAGTATTAAATGAGCATTAGTATGCTGATCCAACTTTCTAGCTTTCACCTGTACTTTTCTTGCAATCTGTGAATAATCCCTGAAACAGGTAGAAATTAGTTGTGCTAGTTGCTGACAGCCATTATTACAAATTTAGCAGCCTCCTTTTTAATAATCAAAAATCCCTAATCACTTTGCAAAGTGGTACGTGGCTGCTGACGCTGCTTTTGAAAATGTCACTAGGGCTCTTTGAAAAGCTTCTTCTTTGCTGTTTTCAAAGTGTATATCCATATAAACTACTTAAGCCATTATGTTGCTTTATGCATTATGAATTTGTTTATAAAACCACACAATTCCTGGTGTCTTCAGAGGGGAGAGTTGCAAGAGGAAAAACGCTAACCATATCTTTCTCTCTTGACAGCAAGTCGAAGTAGATGCACAACAGTGTATGCTTGAAATCTTAGATACTGCAGGAACGGTATGTAAACCAACTTTCCTAAATACTGATGTACAGTGTTCACCACCATCAAAAGCTGTAGAGATGTAAATGATGACACGTTCCCTTCCCCATTCTCTAAAGAGTAATTGTGGTCAGTATGTTGGATTAAAGGATGTTCGTTAACATAATAGTATTTAAACAAGACTTGAATATTGCACCAGAAAATTAATTGCAAGTTTCCTGTGAGCTTTAAAAGAGGTTGTACTGCTGTTTTAAGTTTACGTTGCCGAGAGGAAAATTTAGGCCTGATGCTTACAAGGGTTTGATTTCTTTTGCTGTAGAAAATACTTGCTTTCTTGTCCTCCCCTTTTTCTTTTGTATGTGAGATGTACTCTGACATTGGAATAAAAATAGCATCACTTTAGTCAGCTTATGTGAGCTCAAAACACAGGGTTTATGCTGACCCTTTGCATACTGGCCAGGTTTTTCTCTGACTTGTTCTGAAATCTAATGAAAGCACTCATTTCCTTCACTGATTCCAGTGAGTGCAAGCTCAAGACCCTTGGAGTGTAGCATGTGTTTTCTGAACTACAATAATAATCTGGTCCAATAATAATTTATTTAAATTCCATATTAGAGTAAGGCCATGTAAAACTACAGAAAGATGGAGTGGCTGTTCTCTCAAAATATATTGGGCTTTTCATCTGACATACAGCAAGGGACTTAATGAGTGATTGATCAGTCACAAGATAGCCAAGTCACCAGTGCGAGAAAGGCAAATGCTGTTCCACAGTCATACTGGTGAGAGTTTTCAAACAGGGAGAAGTCCTAATGCTGCTGTGCAGTGCACCAGTGAGTCTTCATACGCAGTATCATAGTTGTCAGCAAAGTTTAGGAAATGTGACAACTCTATTGAGTATCTCCATCCTCTAGTCAATCTCCTTGAAAACGAAAGTAGAATTTAACATAGGAAAGTGCCCAGACTGCAAAATGGAGGCTGAAAAGGGATACGCTTACTTTGCAATGCGTTTTAAAGAACAGTCAGGAGATAGGAAAAAGTTGGCATGTAAGGAAGGATTTGGGAGGAGTGTAACTTCTGTAAAATCTACAGATTACATTGTACCTTCTGCTGTACCTCCTCTCTTTTAAAATTACTATAGTTTCTGTGATTTTTTTTTTTTTTCCCCAGGGTATAGCCTTTGGCAATATCTAGATATTGTTCAGCCACCCCAGATAACGTTCCAAACCAGATTTATTGAAAAGCAGTTCAGTTTACTGTAATGCTTGTAGTCAAGCAGTAAAATAGTAGTCAGTTTAAAAGGGCCGGGGGGGGGGGGGGGGCACAAATGCATGTACTTGTGATCCATTTGTGACCTGAAGTATATGGCAGTTTGTGTAAGGAAAGTGCAAACTGAATGCAACGTCTGTATCTTTTTTTTTTTTTTAATTACAGGAACAATTTACAGCAATGAGAGACCTATACATGAAAAATGGACAAGGTTTTGCATTAGTATATTCCATCACAGCACAGTCCACATTTAATGATTTACAGGATCTAAGAGAACAGATTCTTCGAGTCAAAGACACTGATGATGTAAGCATCTCTAAAAATGCTTAATGCCTATATTTACAGTTTTAATTACAGATGTTGTAATGTATACACTATGATTGGATAGATTCCAAGCTTTAAATTAAGAGACGAATCAACCAGTAGGTGCATAGTACAGAAATGCAACTCTTAAGGCAAACTGGAGAAATTGTAAATTGTCATGTGGTATATAAAGAGAATTATCTTTTTAATCTCTTCCTTTAAAATACTCTGTTTGAAACTGTATATAATGTTATTCACTAGTACTGATTACTATCAATGAAGGTTTAAAAAAGGTACGGTTTGATTTTTCTCTTCAAAATGCCTACTGTTAATGGTATTTTAAAAGTACAGAATTCTAAGTTCTTACAGAAGGCAGTACCGTAAGCTTTAAACCTGTATGTTATGTAGCTTTTATATTTTGTGTGTGTGACTGCAAGTAAGTTTGGTCATATTATTTGCACACAATTTCAGTATGCACCTCTTAGCATTACTAAAGCTATAAAGAGAGGCTAAAACATTCCAGTTTATAATTGATTAAAAAAACCCCAAACTTACTGCGGTTGTAAGAAGTGAATACTTAGTCCCTTAGTTTGCTTAGCTTTCCTTAGCAAGAAAGGTATTTCAAATGTGAAACAGCAGTAAAAGTGTTTTTTTTAACAGAAACACCTTGTAGGTTGTAGCCATCAGACAGAAAGTCTTCCCTGGGGAAAAAAAAGGCAAGCAATGAACAGTTTTTGTTAAGTGTGCTCATGGAAACTTTGATCCTTTCCTTACTTCATGTATCCACATATGCTTTTGCTGGAAGCAGACACAGAACACATTACATGTTTCAATTTCAGGGAAGTTCACTGTGACTTTTGTAATACAAACCACCTTGCACTTTCTTAACTGTAAGCATGTGCAGGTCTTGCCTATGTTCAGTGGATTACTTACCCATTATCACAAATGTATCTCAAAAGGGTAGTATTTAAGTTGCACATTTCTTTCCTGTCCAGAGCCTACCAAGTTATAGCCTTGTTTAGCATCAAAGTAATTTTGTACACTAAAAGATAAATGTGACTATATTCAAAACCTTAGTTTACATAATATATTTATGCTGATTTGCGTAAGCTTTCTTTGGTAGTAATTCATTTGAATTGTATTTCTCATTAGAATGCTCCCCTCAGTCCTGAAAGCCATTCCATAGTATCAGGAGAAAGATAATGAGCTTCAAGGTGCAACTTGAGTTCTTACCAAAATTTACATAAAGTTTTTCCTATGCCAATGCTTAGGCATTACTTGCTTTCTCAGTGAGGGGAAATTAAATGATCAAAATGCTTTTTCAACACTTGAATTTTGGAAAAACTTAGCTATGTCCTTAAATTAGTAAAAGGAAGAAGAAAAAAACCTGAACAACTTTGTATGATTACCTTTTCCTGCCACAAAGGTTAATTCAGTATTTTCTGTAATTAGTAATTTTGATAAGCTAGCATGTTTCTTTCCTCTGTGTGCATCAGCTTACTAGTGAGAACTCTGAGCAAACTGCTCTTGAAAGGAGTGCCAATACTCTGGAAGCAGAGGAATGGTGAAAGCTTTTGCATCCTTCATCATGCTACCCAGTACAGACCACTTTTTCCAGGATTTCTGAACATGTGAGAATCTTGTAGCATATTGTTCAGTAGATTTCTTGACACCTTAAACATCTCAATGAAAACTCATTAGGTCTTCTAGAAAAAGATGTGAAATCTTAATTGGCGGTGTAGCAAATCCTCAAACCGTTCCCCCCACTGCCCTGCCAAACAGCAGGCAAAAAAATGGAGTCACTTTCATTTGAATGTCAAAGTCTCACACAACTGTAAACTTAAGTTTCTGTTATACCAGAGCTTAATTACTCTGGAGGTCAGGATCCTCTAAGGATTCAGAGGGGGGTGTGTTTTTGCATTGTGCCTTCCCAAAATTTAATGAATTCTTTGCTGGTATTACATTGGTTTTAGGTGCCTATGATTCTGGTTGGCAATAAGTGTGACTTGGAAGATGAAAGAGTTGTGGGAAAGGAGCAAGGTCAGAACCTAGCAAGGCAATGGAATAACTGTGCATTCTTAGAGTCTTCTGCAAAATCAAAGATAAATGTTAACGAGGTAAGGCATACTACCTATGAGGGGAGGGATGGCAGGGAGAGAAGGATTGGATACTGTGTTCTGGTAACCAAACATTACCATTTGTCAAGAAAAACTAACAAAATCATGAATAACATTCACTGTAATGGACAAAACTGTACAAAGCTATTGTGAGAATTTGTAAGATATTTCCACTGAGGGATATAGTTATCTTTGACTTAGGACTCTTGAAAATTATATTAATGTTAGTATAATTAGCTTTCAAATTATATTCCTATGAATTTGGGATAAATACTTTTTTCATGTTACATTCCCTAGTTGATATAATCTCTATCCACTGAGAATGCACT
Source organism: Phaethon aethereus (assembly GCF_964289735.1). NCBI lineage: Eukaryota > Metazoa > Chordata > Aves > Phaethontiformes > Phaethontidae > Phaethon > Phaethon aethereus. The sequence continues at coordinate 40,435,842 of NC_138575.1, forward strand.
GCTAGACTGCTCTTTTTTTTTTTTTGTAGAAAAGAGAGAGACCTTTAAGAGTTAAGTCCTTAAAACTAAATTATTTAAGTTATTTGGTATTAAATTATTTGAGATGGTAAGGACAAAAAACTCTTAACGGTTTTGTCTAAATTAACAGCTGATTAGTGAAGAGACCTGAATAAGTGCTCTGTTTAAAAAAATAATTTAAAGAAAGACATCAAAACCCTCTCTGCTATGTAGCTACTTATTTATTTAGCAGGAGCTAAGTGACTGATCAAACACACACATTTTTGGGACTGCCTTCTTATCCAGGTGAGGTGCCAGCATAAAGGAAGGGATGCAAAAATTAAAAAGCTGTGTTAGTGTTTACATTTCTGGGACAGCTTGAATATTACAATAAACCCTGCAACTCATTGTGTCTTCTGGAAAACATTGCTGGCAGCGTCAATCAGGCTAAAAGGGCCTCTGTGCAAGACTTACGTGTAATCAAATGAGTGTGATGGTTTTAAGCACAGCTGATTTTAAAAATGAGTAATGTGTGTTTAATTAGTTGGGAATTTCTGGAAACTATTCTGTTTTTCTTAAATACAAATTAATCAGCTTAACTATATAAAAGTCATATGTTTAATAAACTAGAACTGAATTTCAACAAATACCAAAAGTCCTTGTTGGAATGTTTGCTGTTTTGCAGCCAGTGCTTAGGAAACTGCTATCATGGTTTTAGCATGAGGACTTCCTTGATTTAGGAGATGCAGAAATAATGGGAACAATGTCAGTTATGAACGAAACAGGTGCTGTTTAATTGTAGTATCTAGACTTGTCTTAAATTAGCCTTTCAACAAAATCATGTTCTAATTAGAATTCTAGGAGATTCAAAGTGTGAGAGAGTCTCATAGACAAGTTCCTTTTCTAGGAAATGTTACGCTTATGTCATGCTGTAGTCCTAGAGAGGCTGCTGAATTAATTCTCTAGACTTCAGTATTTTTAAAGTATCTGGAAAAGTATGATCTCATTCAAATACAAGAGACAATTACAGAATATGCAGTGTACTTGAGTTACCATGAAAATGTGGAGTTAAAACTTACTAGAACTTTCTTTAAAAGAGTATCTTGAGTGATTTGAGTTAGAAGAAAGCCATGGCCTGTTTCTTGACTTCGGCGGTAAACTGCAAAGTAATAGTGCATAGTAGTTGATCATTGTGACATGTATCGTGTGTGTTCAGATAAATTTGACCCAGAGATTAAACAGCTGCAGATTATAGATGCCTTTCCAGTTTGCTTCATTGAAAGTGGAAAAGCCTTGACAGACAATTATCTTAAATAGAAAATAATCGGGTCTTAATTAAGTACATGATTTAACTTTCTGACTTTGTGATAACCAAATATTTCCAGGGGTTCCTGAGTATAAGTATATTATGTGTGAAGATTCAAGGCTTAAGGTTACAAGAGAAGCCTCTTTAATTCCAATAACCAACTGATTTTTATATTCTCAGATCTTTTATGACCTTGTGCGACAAATTAACAGAAAAACTCCAGTGCCTGGAAAAGCACGCAAAAAGTCATCATGTCAGCTACTTTAATACATAGCTGTACTGTAGCTCTGAGCCAGGTAAACCTTTTAAAATTTTCTGTGTATTATGGCTATTAAAACCAAACAAAACCTCAGCAAATGTGGTAGCTTGTTCATGCAGAACACCATTGAAAAGTCTTGATTTACGTTACCATAGAGATTTTTAGTGTCTTTATTCTGCCGTTCTAAAGTCAGAACTACAAATAAGTGCAAGATACACTGTTCACACTAATACAAATTTTTTTCAAGCTTTAAGGTGTTAGTAGAGCTCAAATTAAGGATGTTTTTTCTGATACTTCAAAACTTTAGCTTTTGGAAATAGGGTTTTCTTTTTAAAGGCTGATAGAGTATACTGCAAGAGCTCAATTATCAGGAATGCACACTGTAAAATATTGCAGTTTGCATGCTAAAATGTCACTTCCTGCTTTGAACTCCTGCATATATTTGCATGATGTCATAGGAATTTAGCTTGCTTTCTTTGGACTATGGGTATTTTATAGGTTGCGTTGTACTTAGTACATTTGGAAGAGAATGGTGAAGTGATCATTGTAATGCTCCAAGTATTTGACCTGGAGCTATTGGTTACTAGATCACTTTATCATTTGTTGGTGGTTGGCTAATGTTCTACATGACTAAATCCATGCTTGAAGAATGCTGCTGAGGGCTCAAGCAAGCTCCAGCCTGCTCTTTAGCAAGTCTTTTCAGAAGTTAGTCAGCAGGCATGAATTTTTTTCTGCAACTTGTTCTTGGGCAGGTTGTTTCTCCCTTTCCACCTCTGAACCTTAGTATGGACAGAGGTCTCTTGATCGACTTGACATTATGCAAGTTTCCTGTTCATCTCGATTCCCTTCAGTTTTACTGGACATATGGTGGTTCAGGTTGCTTCAGTGCTATGATCCATTATTTTGTCATCTGATAGACCTGTTTGATATACTGGAGGATCCTGGTAGGACATCTCACTGTCATAAATTACAGGCTTTTATTAATATTCAGATAGTACCATGTTTAACTCTTTTTGGTATCTATATTAAAACTTACTGGTTTTGAACAACTTGGACCAGTTCCAAGTAAAATGGGGAGGGTTCCAAAAGCATCAGCTGAGGATGGCAGAAATGGCTGCTGCATTTCCTTAACAGGGCTTTTGATTCAGGAGCTTTGATCCTCCAAATGTGTTTTTGTTTTTAAAGCTACTGGAACTGTCATACTGTAAGCAAAACAAGTCCTACCCACCAAATAATGCATCCACAGTTCAGCTTGGATTACCGTATGTGTCCCAATTCAGTTTTACTAATTGAGATAATCTGTTATTTGTATGTGTACAGTAGAAATTATATTAGTAGAGGAGAAGCAATAAGATTATTTTCCAAGTCTGTTTGCTAAGAATTTTGCTAATTCCTGCTTTAGTTGTTTTAATTGAAGAGCAATGACAAATAGTTGTTACTAATACTAACCTCATGCTTTGTTCTTACAGGTCTGAAGAACTGTTGCCCAATTCAACAGTGCCAGCATTCCAACTTTATTAAACCTACCAACATCTTAAATGGACTTTCCTGTGGTGGTACCCTTTGAGAAATGGATGAAAGCTACTACATCAGTTTGCACATTCTAATCACTTTCCAGTGTCACGAGAGATTTTTACTTATAAATATTCTAAGTGTATGCAACTGGTAAAACCAGAGCCTACATCCAGTATTACTGATAAGAGACATTGTTCATCCACCAATGTTGTACATGTATGAAAACTGTGTACTGTATACTTCAACAATCCCCACTTTCTATTGGAGAGTACAATAATGTAAATCCTAAAAGCACCACTATTTTAGCATAATAAAAGAAAGTCCAAAGAGCTCCTATATAGACTACTCCAGATAACTTTGCTTCATCGGTATTTGTAGCTTATTGTAACTTTTTTAAAGAAATACAGGATCATCATCATCATCGTATTGTACAAAAGCGCTTTGATTAACACAACAGCTATATAGTTTTTTAATTTTAGGAAAAACCTGTGGAGACAGTGATCTAGTCTTTAAGAGTCCTTTCAGTATAACGTCTGACTAAAGACATGGCCTTTAATATCTGTTGGGAAGGAAATGTCCAGACTTTTCAACCTTTTATTGTATGTTTCCTTTTCCTTGTTTACATAGGGAACAATGTTTATAGTTGTGTGTACAGTGGGGGTCTACAACAAGAAGTGTATATTTTAAAACGATTTTTTAATGATTTAACAATTTTTTGTAAATCATTTTCGGGCTTCTGCAGCTGTAGATTCTCACTGTGAATTCCCTTGCTTGCTCATGCATAAGTGTATTTGCAATACCAAATATACAGGTTTAGTACTTTTGCCTGTTAGTGATTGTTTTACATGTGTAACGTTTTGGTTGAGATGTTAAATGGTGGAAGAGTACTGTGGATGTGAATGTGGGAAGTAATTTTAATCATGTGTAATTGGTCACAGGGCCTAAGTTGCAGTAATTAACTTTTGCTGATTTATTTAACAATGCCTTGTTGCTTTGTATGCATTAACGTTTGGGTGTAAAGATTGTGTGTATATCCAACAGGGAGCCACAGTATTTAAATTGACCAACCTAATGTTACAACTGCTTTGAGGTGGCCAAATGTAAACTAAAAGCCTTAATTAAAGTGGTGCAATTTTGTATGACTTAGCATCAGTAGTTCAATAAATTTGGATTGCCATGCAAGGGCTTGCATTACAGTTATATACTACTTGAATGTTTTGTGGTTTAGTAGTGCTAGTAAATATTGATTTTTAAATGTCTCTTGCACATTGCAGATTCATACATCTTAGGATGAAGAAGAACCATTATGACTTTGTCTTCTGACAAATACATGCCATAGATACTACTTCTAATAGCATCCCATGTGCTAGGGTGGATGAATTTCTGACTGAATTAAATTCCATTTACTGTTTTGGACTTGGAATATTCCAAGTTCTAACGTAAGGGAGAGTCTAACAGAAAAGTATTTGTCTTCAGAGGTTAGGCTATCAGTGGCTGTTTTGGGAACCTGGAAATATGTTGCCTGCTATTTTCCTTCTTTCCCAGAAGAATTCACTGTTAAAATGGACTTAGTGTAGCTTAAAAAAAAAAATCTGTTGGGAGAAAATATGATCTTTCTGTCTGATTAAACCATATTTGTTTGATTTCAAAGAAATCTTCAGAAGAGCATTCTTGCAGTATTGAGTGTAGGATTTTGCAGACTTAAAATATCTGTTAACACTGTTGGACTGTGAATTGGAATGCGTAGACTGTTGATTTCCTGATCTTGGATGTGCTGCTGAAAAATAATGTCACACCCAAATACTTGGTACTTCCTGTTTCTCTGGCACAGAATTATCAGAGTTTGTTTTAATCCATTCCTGCAAATTCAATCAGATTAGATTAGCTAATACCAGTAAGCTTTGAGATAGTTTGTTGCCCAAAGTGAATTGAGGAGCCCAGCTGATCCTTCCTGTTGGTAATTTCATCAGTCATCACCATTGTGTAACAGAGGTGGTACATCTGTTTCACTGTGTGGAGTCAGAGTTAAGACTGAAACTCCTTTTCATTTAGCATTAGAAACCAGAACATGTGGTTGATGATCCCCATAAGTATCTCTTGTGTTACTCTCTGCATCCTGATTGGTCCCCAGAGTAGATGAGACTGGAACACTGGATGCTCTACTTCTTTTTTTCACTGGGTACCTTCCTCCTTCATAAGTTAATCAGTATTTTTCCTCCCTTCACTTTCAACCTCTGCTTATTCAGGTCTTATAACACTTTTATGTCCCCATTGTCCTTTTATCTGTGTTCTTTTTAATGTGTTTCTTTTCCAGGCAGCTGTACAGATGGCGTTGGGTGGGAGGGAGAGAAAATTCTTTAATAACATCAGAGAGGGGGCCCTGGTCTGGTCTCGGTGTCCAGCCAGAGAGTACTGATTACAGGGAATATCAGGCTTTGTCCTGAAAGCTCTATATAGAAGCATTCTTGGTTGCACTGTGGAATAGGAAATGTACAGTTCCTCAGCACTGGAGGTAGTCAATTTGATCAAACCCCAGAAAAGCAAAATTTTTAGAAACTCCACACTTTACAATCTAAAGATTGTGCTAAAAAAGTGAAATACACCCCACCCCCCTATTTAGAACTTAAGGCAGATTTGTAAAATGAACACATAATAACCCAGGTAATGCCTAAACCCCAGCATTTTTCTCATGGAAAGCTTAAGCAGGCTTCAAGGAAGCAGTGTCCTGGTTGCTGAAGGGAAGATGCCTGACAAAATGATGAAATTATGGTGAGGAAGTGATGAAGCGTATGGAAAAACGCATGAAGGAATTTTCTTCATATCTAAGTAGTTATGGCATAAGACGCTGTTCCCACTGAGGAAGTGAACATCCAGTTCCCCACAGGAATTGGAACTATGTAAGCAGTTACCAATTCTAGAAAAGAATCCCGTCTGCTGAAATTTTTGAACAAACTTTTACATATCTTCAGAATAACTGCTTTGTGTACCAGCGCTTAAGTTCACGCTTGAATTAGTCATACAGAAACAGAACACTTCTCATAAAGCTTTGGATGAAAACTTGCATAATTCGTATCTTGAACTAATGCAGTAATTTTCCGAATTCAGTGTTAATACACATGTATTACTGCTTGTAAAGTTAGCTTATGCTTACAGTGCACACAAAGGTTGTGACTGCTTTACTTCCACCCTAATCTGAAATTGGTATATGTCAGTATTTAAATGTCTGAGCTTTCTGTGGAAAAAGTAATGTTTACGCCCTGAAACATAGAAGTAGTATTTAATGGAATTGCCCTCTTCCTATTAGGACTCTTTCCTGTCACTATAAATTTATTTCTTATACCTTACTTTGTTACTAGTGCCCTTCATCCTCAAATTACTCTGTCAAATGAATGTCTACTTGCTGAACTTACAAAAATATTTTAAGACTTTGCAAGATGTTTTCAGATGTCCAAACGAACGCACTGTAAGCTCAAACTACTACTGCTCTTCTGCATAAGAGAACGTAACTTGTGGAAAAGTATTGTAGACTTAGATACTGTTTCATAATGTGTACTGAATTGCAATGCTAGAAATGGGAGGTGGGAGAAGAATACTGCTGGAATTTGGATTAAACTGTGTGTTTTTCTCCTTTTCTGGTGTAATTAGAGTTGCTGTTTCCTCATGGGTGAACACTAAAGATGAGGATTTTCTTCCTTTAAAATGCTGTAAACAAACTATGGAAGAATCAAGTATGGTTTTTTTTTCCTAGGTATTTATTTATTATTTTCTAATATTTGCCAGTTTGGGGAATAACTTGAAGAAATTTTGCCACAACACTGTACTAGTTCTAGATAGACCAGTTTAGACATCTCAACAATAGAGTTATTTCTAGATGTGACTGGTTAAAAATAGTAGTCTATATACAGCTGTCTGTAGCACTTTTTGAATTGTAATATGAAGATGCAGCCAAGCATCAACGTAGAGAGAAAGCTTTTTGTCCAATTTTGAACTGCTGTCCCAACAGCATTAGGCTCTACTTCAATTTACAGTTTTTATTTTGCCTGTGTATGGGGAAAAGAATAAAAGCAAAGAAAAATTTGCTCAAATATGTCACAAAATGCATTTGTGCGTAGTTCTCTAAAGTAGCATTAGAGAAGCAGAGTTCTTAATCAGATTAGGTTCTTATTTCTGAGTCTCAAGCACCTTATGCTTTTCTTTGAAAGGTTTCTGAACAACTTGAAGGTTCTTAAAACCTAACTTCTCTATTCTATGAAATAAAACTCTGGAATGATACTTAACATTTGTAACAAACTTCACATTCTTAGTCTGGAACTGTAAGCAAAGTTGTTTTGTTGTCTTGATTTTGGTCTCAGTTTTGCAATATCTGGGCTTCAAATGAGAGAAATGTGGATTTTGTTTCTTTTTTTCCTGTTGGGGGGGTGGTTTTGGTTTTTTTTTTAAATACCCTCCAAAATGAACTATTTTTAGCATATTGAATCATCTAGAAGAAGGTGGCTTCCTGTTTTCAATGAGATGTTCTTTAGGGAGAGATTGTGAATGGAGAAAGGCATGTCTTCATAATACCACTGTACTTCACTTCAGCCTCAAGAAATATTAGTTCTGCCAAACAACAAGCTCTACAGCTTCACTGTTTTAAAGTTCACTGCTACCAGGTTGGTTTTTTTTTTCCTTTGAGGTTGTGGCTGGGGTGAACTCCTTCATTTGAAAGACATGGTAATTTCTAATTAATTAAGGTAATGTCTTTTGGCTACCATAAACTTGGGGGAAGGGGACATTTCTGCAATCTTGGATACTGAGTGAAATTATACTAGAAGTTACAGTTCCTTCTTTGGTCAGTATACTTTAACTTTTTACACTCTGTGGCATTTTTACCATATACTTCTAGATCTAGCAGAAAGCGAGTCAGTAACTTCACTCCTGTACTAAGTACAAAAATCTACATGTGAAATCCCAGCTCTCATAAACTGGGTTTATTGCTTGTAACGTGCCAAATACGACAAAAGACCCTTGGCACTACTGTCATGATTTTTGGACACAAATAAAATGACAGTTACAAACTTTTTTTAAGAAGAAAGTGTTTTTAGCTGAGCTTCCTCAACAGGAGTAGGCACGGGAATCAATTTGTTTAGGGTGAGACTCCCAGAAAACACTAATTTGAGAGTCAACACGGGTATTTTAATACTAAGCAAGCACATAAACATTTAGTTAATTTCTTGAGATTGGTTTATAAAAAAGTTTCTGTGCATTTAAATTAAAGAATGTGGAAAATCACATGCTTCCAGGAATGTGTTTCAACTAAGAAAAGATGTGCTGAAGCATGAGCTTTCTTCTTTCTCTTACCTTGCCTTTTCGTATAGTGTAGATTCCATGGTTTTCTTTGTACTGAATGCAGTCGTGCTGCTATCACACGTTGCGCAAGAACTTTGTCATGCTCTTGCTTTTGATAGCTCAGAATTAAGACTACAATTTTGTACATGGACATGTCATGTCTGCAGCTTAGCAATGCATTAGGGCAATTTATTTGACTTGTGAGCTGTTTATATTAAAACATTTTGTGAAGGGTAATTGGAGTTTTGAGTTAGTTTACTTGCTTAGTTTTAATCTGTTATATCCTGAACTTTAACCTAGTCCATCCTGTAAACCCTGATAACTTCATAGAAAGCTAGTAGGGAGCAGAGGAATCTTAGGCATTGGCAATAATCCTGCCATGTTTCTGTGTTAGGCTAGCTGCTGGGTTGCCTTTGCCTGTCCTGTCTCCTAGTATGGAGCATTACTACCCTTTGCGAGATTCTGACAACATGGCTGCAGTTAGGATCACAGTTGAATATGTGAAACATATTAGGATCACATGCAAATATGTGAAACTTAAGATGGATTTGTAATTTTTAATTATGAACTTAAATTGATTCCTTTATATCATGTTAAATGAACATTACATGTAAGAATTGACTGAAAAATTTGCATTCCCTTCTGCTTCTTGGAAGAGTTAAGATGCTTGCATGAGACTTCCAGTTCTTTTCTCCTTTTTTTTTCTCCTTTGCCTCCTGTTGGATAAATATGAAGTAGGATGCTAGTCAAAAAATACCACCTGAAAACACACCTTGGGGTTTTTGCCGTGTTCAAGCCTATGTCCCCTTACTGGAGCCAACTTGAAGCCCCTAAGGTGCTCCCCCAGCCTGCATTTAAAGAAGTTGTACATACTAAGACCACTTCTCTCAAGAGCCTCACATCCTATTTTTTTTCTCTTTTTACAGGTTTGTTGGTGTGATTCTTTTGGTGTGGGTTTTTTTTTTTTAATTTATTAAAAAAAACAGCAGTATGTTGTCCTTTTAATTTCTCTTCAGCTTGTTTTCTTTTGCTTTCTTCTCATCTGTCATTGCTTTGAATAAACTTGAGGCAGCATGCAAAGGAAGTGTTTTCTCTGTCATTACAGCTCTCATTTGTTTACACTTCTCTGCCCTGAGAAAGGGCTAGTCTAAAAGCTTGAGCTGTTGGCAAAGAATGGAACCAGGTATTAATTCGTGCATTACTCTGAATTTCCCACTGCACTACAGAAACAATAATGCTACACTGTTCTGTGAGGATGTGCTCAGAGATAAAGTCTATTGAATATATAGTACTGAACTGGGATATAATAGTTCATTTAACGTTCTTTTAGTTTTCTGCTGTAATGAAGGTTATTGCCCTCACTTGTGCTTTCATGATGTCCTTCTATCATGTAGACTAAAATTCTTTTTTTTTTTTACATCCCAAACTACATTTCCTGGGTGATTAATCTACTCTCTAAGGGTCTTCTGCTTGCTTGTGTTCTTGCATACCCAATCTTCATCAACCTTCTCAGCGTTCCTCCTCTTGTGAACCCTCTGAGGTTAGGCTCCTCATCACTTTCACTGAGACACTGAGCTTGGGTGCCACGCCATGTTATCAGCATCTTAAGCGAACTACACGGCTTCATGTGATCTCTGAGTTTTGCAGCTGTTTTCAGATGCATTCCTCTGTACATGAATGCCTGATTTGCTCAAAGTACCCCCTGTAGCCCCAAATACACCCGAGTACTTGCAAGTGTTTTTCAGAACTTGCCTGTCTATGCTAAAAATGTGGTTTGGGCAGTTTTCTTTGTACTAGAGCACAAGTAAAAGAACTGTCAGTAGCACCCACTCAATTCCACTGCTGGAGTAGAAACTATTTTTTTGTATTTAAAAAAAGAGTGCAAAATCCATTTTGGGGAGAAAGGGAAGAGGTAGTTTCCTAATTTTAGTTTGTCCCGAGACATTAAGTACGGTGGTTACTACTTCACCTCTTGGTGGCAGTAGTCCGAGTTGCACTGAGAAACAGCCACCAAAGTTGTGAGCTGGTGAAAATAGCCTCAGTTTGATAAAGCAAAGGCAGGAGAGAAGTTCCTCCAGCTGGGTGTGTAAGAAAATATTTTCAGCATCGGATTAGTTGTTCTCTGTGGAACGACATAAAACAACAGCATTTGAAATTTTTATTTTTCCCCCTCAGGCTTTGTGGTTTAATGCGGGATCCCACTGCCCGGGGACTGGCAGAGGAGAGCGGCCTTTGCCCCACGGCAGCTGCAATATTTATTTATTTATTTATTTATTTATTTATTTATTAAATTTTTAAAAAGGCGAGCAGGTCAGGCCCTTACCCCTCACCACCACCATGGCCTGGCTTCCCTCGGCACGGCGGCGGGCCGGCCCTGCCAGCCCGGCCTTGTGAGAGGGCTCGGTTGCACGCAGCCCGCCACGGCCGCTCCAGCGAGGCCCACCCACCGCTGGAGCCCGGGGCCCACCCCTGTCCAGGCCGGGCTGCCTGCAGGCGCGGCGCAGGCGCAGTGCGGCGCCCCGCCTCCTGCGCGCGGAAGTCTGCCCTTCTCCTTCCGGGTCGCGCGCCGGCACTGGCGGAGGCGGGAACGCTCGAGCCCCGGCTGCATCTGGCGGGAGGCCGCTATGGAGAGGTGAGAGGCGCGGGGGGACGGACGGACGGACGGACGGACAAACACGGACACGGCCGGTGCTGGCGGGGCGTCCCGTTCCGGGGGAGCGCGGGTACCATGAGACGTGACATGTCTCCCTGTAGCGGCCTCGAAGGAGCGGTGGGCGAGCTGAAAAACGCGGCAGGGCTGGGACAATTTCTGAGGCGTATCCGAGGCTTTGATGCCACCGGGCGCTTTAAATCGGTTTGGGTTTTTTTTCTGGAATATATTTATAGATTAAACTGAAATTGTTAATTACGCAGGAATCATTGAGCTGGGCCCTTGCAGGGTGCTCTGCAGATAGGCCTGCTTAGTCACAGCTGTGGCCTTGGCAGCTGTCCTGGTTTCAGCCAGGATAGAGCTGGTTTTCTTCACAGAAGCTGGTGTGAGACTGTGTTTTGGATTTGGGATGAGAAACTGTTGATAATGTGCTGATGTTTTGGGTTGTTGCTGAGCAGTCAAGGACAGTCCAGCTTCTTGTGCTGGCCTGCCAGTGAGCAGGCTGGGGGTGCGCGGGGAGCTGGGAGGGGGCACAGCCGGGACAGCTGACCCAGGCTGGCCAAAGAGATATTCCATACCATACGATGTCATGCCCAGTACATAAACTGGAGTTGGCCGGGAGGCAGAAATTGCTGCTCGGGGACGGGCTGTCTATCGCTGGGTGGTGAGCAATCGCTGTATCGGGCCTCACTTGTTCTTGTACATTTCTTTGTTGGTATTATCATTGTTGTTTCCTTCTTTTCTTCTGAACTATTAAACCGTGTTTATCTCAACCCACGAGGTTTTTTTCCTAATTCTCTCCCCCATCCCACTGCGGGAGGGGGAGTGAGCGAGCGGCTGTGTGGTGCTTAGTTGCCGGCTGGGGCTAAACCACAACAGCAGCCCACCTCTGCCTTCTCCTTTGCGTTTTAGTAATTGTCAACCATTTTTTCCCCTTCTGCAAGACGCTTGAACTTTCTCAGTCTGTGGTGATTTTGTGTATCTGGAGAGGAAAAAAAAAATCAAATAGTGAAATCACATCATTCTTTCAATTGAATTTTTCAATTCAGAATTTAATTTCATGCTGTTGCATCTCGTACTAGCTTTTTTTTTTTTTTTAATTAGAAAATGTCTGTTGTGATGTAGGAGGAAGAAAGTGTGGGTTTTCAGACAAACTCATTTTCCTGAGCTGATGAGCAATACTGGATATTCTGTAGAGGAAATGGGACATCAGTACTAGAATTAGAAGTGACTTACACTTTGTTTAAGTTTGCCAGTTGTGGACTTACTTGAAGGAACAAACAGATCTTGTTGTGTGTTCTGCCTGGATTCATGTGCTTTGTGTCTATGTTGCTGTTCTCTAGAAATGATTTTGGAGACATGTCATCCCCCCGTGATGCAGAGGTGGCCAGACCCGGACGGAAGCAAAGCTCTCAGAAAAGAGTTTCTAGTATCTTTTTTGTGTAAAGACTTTTTATCTTCTCTTTAATCATTGCTTGCTATGTTTACAATGTGTGTGTATTTTTACCACTGCTTTGATTTTGAGCGTATTGAGAATGGTTTTCAAATACACAGCAAGTTACTCTTTGTTTTATACTCATTTAAAGTGAGGAATGTATGAACATAATGTGAAATTGTTAATCTGATTTGTGAGGTATTCTGCAGTCAAAACTTTGCTTTTGAACTGTCTCATATTTCCTCTTCTGTAGCCTCTTTTCTGTGTGGTATTTTTATGCATTAAGAAGGAGAAAAGTTCTAAAACCAAAACTATGATTGCAATAACTAAAAACTGTTAGGGGGGGATATTAGTGACTGACTGCAGGTGCAACTAGGAAACCTGGATGAATTTCATTTAGAAAAATATGACGTTTTCAGCAGTGTAGTGTGTTACTTGGCCTTTACAGAACAACTTAAGAGTAAGCCAAAAGATGCAATTCTTTACCTTTTCACAGAATAGTGTTTCTTCTGAATGGAATTTTCTTTCCCCCCTCTTTTTCCCCCATTTTAGTCTTAAGCCATGTCAAAGCTGTTGTAGTGATGGCTCAGAACAGATATTCACTAGACTTCAGGGAAAGTAAGAGAATGTTGAAATGCTTGTATAGTCAATTCTTGACTATATTTAGATTGATTATTTTGGTTTTAGGTTAAATATGGTTGCAGGGATGTTGCATTGCGTATCTCCTAAACTTGTGACATCACATTAGTGTAGCGTCATATTTTGCAGTTTTTCATGGACTTATGAACTGAGGTTGACGTCAGCCCGGAGAACTGTGAGCCACAGCTGACTCCATCCCTGAGTTTTTGCAATAATGAAGTTTTTGTCACTCCATTATATCTTAATTTTATGGTTTTATGCTCTTTTGCATGTACTATGTTATCAGAGTATTGTGATTATTCAATGTATATCTTAGCTTTCCATCCATAGTAATAGCAAGAGGAGCGCACAGACATAGATTTAATTTTCCACAGAATTTTTTCCCCAACTTACAATAAGAAAAAATACCATGTAATTTGACAGTTAATATAATGGTATTTTTCTGGTTATGATAGCAAAGGAATCCAGTACACTTGCTTGTCCTTTTTTTTGCAATCAGAATAAAACTAGTGAGATACTGACCCTGATTATATTGTCCCTAAGATTAATGATGTTCTTGGACATTGATATAACATAGGATACTGAAAACTTTACACAACTACTTCTTAGTAAGCCGTAGCTAGAGCACTGAACCTAGTTGCTGACAGGAAGAGGCAAAGTAGAACAACAGCCTAATGCCGTCAGCATCGTGAAGCCAAGGAGAACTTTTTTTCTAAATGAATTCAGGCTCAGATTTTCTTGTTATGGTTTATGTAGCATAAAGCAGCTCCTCATGGGGCAAAAGTATTCGCTTTGATCTGTGCAGGTGTGAGGAGTCACAGACCTGTTGTGTTCAGGTTTCTGAACTTTACTTGGCAGTGTCCCTGGTAGCCCTCCAGCTTTTAAGCTTCTGGTGAAACATTTTGTGACCTAACTCAGGCTTATGAATGGGACTTTCTGCTTGGGTCTGAAAGATATGTAATCATTATAATATTTGAGCTACAGCAAAATACCTTTCCTTTCCAAGTATTCTCAGTCGGTTTCATTAGAGCCAAAAGCATGTTTAGGAGAGCGTTTCTTAACTTGTTTGTTAATCAGTTCTTACATCCTTGGATGACACTGTTGGAAACATGACACCCAGAGGACAGTTGATTTCCCGAACTCCTAGTTCATTGCTTCGCCATCCAGGTAAGACTACTTTCTTTCATTAGTGTTCAGTTACAGGAATATAAGCTTGGACTTCATAACTGATAACAGTTCATAATGAGAAAGACATGGATGTACTGTAGTGGGTCCAGTGAGGGGCTGAGTTGATTAGGGGATTGGAGCATCTGACATATAAGGAGAGGCTGAGAAGGGCTGGGATTGTTTAGCCTGGGAAAGAGAAGGCTTGGGGGGATCTTGTCAATGTGCATAAATACCTGATGGGAGAGAGTAAAAAAGACAGCCAGGTTCTTCTTGGTGGTGCCCAGGGGAAAGACGAGAGACAATAGGCACAACAGGATATACAGGGAATTCTGTTTAAACATAAGAAAAAATTTTTTACTATAAGAGTGATTGAGCACTTGGACTGGTTGCCCAGACGGTCTGGGGAGTCTCCGTCATTGGAGATAACCAAAGCTGACTGGACATGGTCCTGAGCAACCTTTTCTAATTGTCACCTCTTTGGCCTGAGGGGTTGGAGCAGATGTTCTCCAGAGGTGTCTTCCAACCTCAACTACTTGGTGATCCTGTGATACTGAAGTTAAATACATTTATAAATATGGAAAAAAACACCTAGTAGCAGTCAACATATATGTTCATATGTTGTATCTTTATTCTCTTGTTGAATGCCAGTAGTTTTTTGCCTTTTGGTTTTTAGGGGGTGTTTGAGCTTCATTTTCTGTTTTCTCTTTGGCACAAGTATCATTTCAGTTTCTCTCAAGTACCACGTTGAAACTGGTTCTTGCCATACTAGTCAACAATCTAGTTTGTTGTGTTTCCTTCTTTTTCACAACTTCCTTTGGTTTTGCAGTAGCTGTTAATTCTTCAAGCTTATCTGTCATGTAGTGTGACTCTTCAGGTACTTTTCCATCCTTGTTTTTGTGGCAGGTTAATTTCTGTGGCTGACCTTTTTACCAGGTGTATTTATTGGTTGCGTCGGTAAATGATTCCCCTCTCCACTAGCAGGACAAGAAATTAGGTGGCATACCTCACAGAAAGACTGTGGAATCGCACGTGGTGGCTAGGGTCAGGTTGCCCTGAAACCTTCCAATCTCAACCCCTGTGTTCTGCATCAGCTGACCCATATGGGGAGTGAGTTGGGGATTGTTCCCAAACTGGCACTGGTGCAAAGGTACAAAGTTCCAGAAAGACTGATTCTTCATGATTTCTCAGGGTTCCTGGCAAGTTCTGTGTAGCCCCTGCTTGTTCTCGTTTAGTGTAATATTTAGTGGCTTCTGTTTTGACGGCCAGCAGCAAATATAGATGCTGTTAGCATCAGCCGCCTTCTCAAGCACGAGCTACTTGTGTGTCAGCATTGACAGCTCTTGCAGTGAAAATGCAGATTGTTCTTAGTGTTGACTTGACACTAAGCATATTGTGAAAATGTCTGTAATCCTCTTAGAGCTTCCCCTACTAGTTGTGGGTGAAATAAAGAAACATGCCCATTTCTTACATTTCCATATCATCACCAGGGTTTACCTCCCTTTTCCTTGCCACAGTCTCTTCCTGTAGTGTTTATTTTGTCATTATTCAGGCATTTATACAGGGGATTCCCCTTTCTCATCATCATCTAGCCAGTGTGTTTTCCGTCAAGCTCCAAGAGGATGGCTGCACCTTCTGCTGCTCCACATCTTCCTTTCAGGATTGCTTGGAGATGGGGTGATGTGTTAGTTGTTTTAAAGAGTGAAGCATTGTGTCACACTGTGACGGTCAGAGAGCATTTCAAAATCAAGTAGCTCTTTTCCCACTTCTATCTTCAAATTAGAGTATGTGGATACCATCTTGACCATTGTCTGTCTTCAGTGAAGATCTTTATTCCGGTTAGCATGTTGATCGAACATCTTGCCATGTTTTTGTCACTGTGAAGTTTCCAGTTTGTCTATTTTCAGAAAGCTCAACAGTACAGAATTTCAGTAAGAGGTGCTGTACAGTTTGTTTGTGTAGCAGCTGCCCACCCCCCCAAAAATATAGACAGTTGATGTCAGGTGAAAGCAGAGATGTCAGCTGCAAAATAAGCTGATCAAGAAGGTCTAATGTTGAGCAGTTCGGTTCATTTGTATGGCTGGTCAGCATAGAGATGTTATATCAGGAGATGTTACTAGACAGCATACCCTCTGTAAACCTACCATCTATTTTTTAATGGACTTCAGAAGGAGACTTTCTCGTTTCTGAGTAATGATTCTCTCTGCAAACTTCCCTAAGTACAGCTGACAACTACTCATATGTGTGGCTATCATTTGTGATAAACTTTCTTCACGCAGCATTATGAGTGGACGGGCAGTCCTTACAAAAAGTTTCCTATTTGACATTCCTGCACTATTCAATCTAAAAATTTTGCACTTCTTCATTACAGCTCTGCATTTCTCCTTGGCATCCTGGCTGTTTTATCTGTTTTATCTCCACCGTGGCACTGTACAGATTTTCTGAGAGTCACAAGTGTCATCTGCTACATAGGCTAGAGCTACTTTTTCAAACTGTCTTAAGATTCTGCAACAAACAGAGCATCAGCATTTTCACTCCTGTTTCTTTTCCCGTTGTACAGTTCCATTCCTACAGTGGAACATGTAAAGTGGTCTTATGAAGTGCGTCCATTATCTCCTCTCCTGGGGACAAGGTTTTTTGCTTCCTTTGATGTCAGTTGCTCCTACTTCTTGATTTGAGGGTATTAGAAACTGTATTTGAGAATTATTCAACATAGTTCTTTTCTGCCACCCTGTAAGTTCCTAACGCCTGAGTGCATGATATCATATGGGTAGCAGTCGTTTTCTGGTACCATGAAGGAGAGGTGAATGATGACCCATTAACAATTTAAATGCTTTGATCTGCAACTTCAGAGTCAGACTGTTAATGTTAGTAGCCATAATTCTAGTCCTACAGATTGAGAATTGATTTGTCTCTTTGATATTCAGTATGCCTGACTTTCACATCTCAAGAGTTTAGGTAAAGTTTATTTGTGGTGATTCAAGGTTTGTGCTAATACAAGGACATAAACCTTGGGACAGAAACCTTTGGTTCTTCAGCTTTCTCAATCTGTGTGAAACTGATGGATGGAAAACAAAATCTACCTATTGATACAAAGCCTTCTAGGGTCCCTGCACCTGTTTGCAATGGCCTTGCCCCTTTATAATTTGAGGGTGTCAGAGATCTGACAAGATATGCTCTTGCATTCTTCGGGATGAGTCTGGTGGACATCCTGGACATGCTCTTTATTTTCTGGTTGTACATGCTGTTGTAGGCATCTTGGATTCCAGCAGTCCTCAAGTCCAAAGGAAATGTTAATGATCTCGATGCTGACTGAAGCTATCTTTCTATCAAGAACTGCTTCCGAGGGCTGTACAGGCACTTCTGTCTCCAAATTTGCTAACAAAACTTGAGGACTATGTGTCATTCTCTCTTTGCAGCTGTTGTCGCAGCTCCTGATTTGGCTGTCCACTGTTTTTAGATGACTTTCCAGGCTGTTTGAGGTTGATAGGAGGACCCAAGCAGCTACTGTCTTGGTGCAAATCCTGTGGTCTTTGGGCTGTGTGAGCCCTGTGTGAGGGTCTGTTTATGCAGGTTTATGTCAGGTATTCCTGGAAACGCCACTGTACTGATGTGCAGGAGTATCTGGAGCAGGTGTAGTGCTTGGTAGAGCAGACTCGTTGCCTTTTGTTTTAAGGATTTGGAGACCAATTTCCAAGGAGGAGTGAGTGGTATTTTATTGCTATTTATGCTCATGGTGTGAGTGTATCAATGAACTCTTTGGTAACTGAAGGTGTGTCACATATTCGGTGCATTTTTACACTTGCATTCAACCTCGCTTCAGATTTCTATCTGGAATGCTGCTGCACATGAGGAGGAACTGAAATGAAATAGATACCCTTTGTCTTTATGTTTATACATGCCCTACCTGGAAAACTAGAGCTTGAGTATGTTCCAGACTTGGTTAACCAGAGTGTTTGTATAAGCCTAGTATAACGAGATGTGTAGATTAAGTTCCATTATTGATTATTAACCTTCTTTCTAAGTGTTGTTGGGCCTAAGACTTGTTTTTCTTTTATAATTGGCATTTGTGGGTTTGGTACAAGCCTTCTGATGGAAGGAAAATGAAGACGGACAGGAGCAAGTTACTACGCTATAAGGTTGGTTTGTCTGTTTCTTGTGTGACCGAGCAGGATTTCATAAATACTTTAATCTCCATTGTAAGATTTCCTTCCTTTATAAGATGCTCCTTGATAGACCATAGTGTCCTTATATACTTCTTTTCAGAAAACATCTTTCTCTTTCAGCTACTGCACTAAATCGAAGCTCCATGAAGCCTTCAGATATGTCTGCCATCCTGGGAACAGGAGGAAAATCTCCGATTCTACCAACTCCTGGTCTTTTTGGCTGTCTGTCAATGGTAAGATGGTTAGGGCACCTTTTCCTCTTTTGTTTCTGTGAAACTTATAAGAAACTACAAGTTTACAGTGTTTCGGTGTTGTTTGCGCCAAGGGCAAACTGTAGGTGGCACAAGCTTGCTAATACTACTGTCGCTGCTTGCTACTAGTATTATTTATAACTGGGGTGGTCTTTGAGATGATGCAGTGAGGAATAACAGAGGGTTTTAAGGACTTGCTAAATACACCATAGGTGTTAAGCGAGTGCTTGTAACTACAAAAGTCAGCAAGTTAAACCTTCAGAATTTTTCTTATTTTACCACTTTCCAGTATTAGGCTTCACTTGAATGTTCAAGTTTGGACTTCAGAAAACAAGCTCTTCTGATGACTCTTCAGATGACATTCTTCTGCTGTAATATCTTTGGAAAAACACTGATTAGAAAAGTTATCAGTAGGGACATTTGAAGTATTTTATCTCTGTTTATTTTAAAATTAACTCAAACCAAGTTAAAATGTCTTTCTGTATGTGCATTTTAATTCATTCTCCCTTCTGGTTGTTTCTATAGTTTGTTACAGCCCATTTGTTTCTTTATCAGGTTCTGGTGCCTAGTTGATCAACATGTATACAGCTCTTAGCAGTGGCACTTTTCCTCTGATTCAGAGCCTCTTGTCATTCTGTAACTAATGTTTTGCGAGTGGAGTACATTTTAGGTTAGCATTTAGTGCTCTGACTTCAATCCAGTTTAGATTAGCAGGGAGAGATTTGGGACTAGGCAAAGGCTTTCACAGGAGGGTGATGGAAAAAGGACTTAAAATTATGTCTTGTGGAAACTTACTTGCTGGTAGATAAGAACACTCACCAGCCCTTTTCGTATTTCCCACAGAGACCTGATGCGATTTTACTAGAACTGAGTTTCTTGTTATTTTTACTCTGCAGTCAGAGTGCTGTAGCATTCTGTTCTGGCTGGCTAGAGGGTAATAGTGACAGAGAGAAATCAGAGAAGAGAAATACTGTAGGTAGCAACTGGGATATAAAAGGAAGACTAACAGGTATATCATGGGAACAGCTATAGGAAGCTGTCCTGTCAGTGCAGTATGTGTATAGTCTATCTTCTGTTTTGGCCATTTTACGCTCTGATGTCAGATATGTTATCAAATACCTTCCTGAAATACTCCCCAAGGAGTATAAGTATGTCTTTATTTCCTCCTTTAATATTGTGATACTTGCTATTATTTTAAACACGTATTGCTTCATTCAATCAAATGGTTTTGAGCAATTCACCGAGAAGGTTGAAAGACTGGTAAATGGTTTTGATTCAAATTCTAACTATTTTGCTTAACTTTTGGCAGCTGCTTTACAATGAAGTCAGTCTTATTCTGTCTTTTTTTACTTAGTATTTTGTTTTTCAAAGTAAACATTTAGCATAATGGAATATGAAAGTTCAGAGTGATTTGTTTTAAGATGAAAAGTGATACATGGTGTTTTAAAGTAGACAGTCTTATTAGATTAACGTCTACTTTAGTTATTTCCTAAAAAAAGCCCATTGTTAATTTCCTTTTTCTATGCTAAAATTTATCTTTTCAGAGCTGTTTGTTAAAGGCATAGTTGGACCTTATCTAAAGGCAGTTATTTCACTATTAATTTTTAGAATTCCTCTCTTTATACTGTTCATATAGAATGCAAAAACTTGGAGGTAGGTTTGTAATAATCTGAGATTGCTATTTATTTTCCTTATGTTCTTGTTATGCTTTTAGTTGGATGAAAGTAGCTGGACAATGGCGCTCTCACCTCAGCAGACAGGAATGTTTGTAAATCTAGACATATCCAATATGACAGAAGATGTCACTATGAGTGCTGTACTGTTGCGTGAGGATGATCCTGGTGAAGCTGGTGAGACAATCTGAAGTTTTCGTAATAATTGACTGCATTTTTTATTTATGGGATTGTCGTGGTTTAACCCCAGCCAGCAACTAAGCACCATGTAATTGCTCGCTCACTCCCCAGCGGGGTGGGGAGAGAACTGGAAAAGTGAGAAAACTCATGGGTTGAGGTAAAGACAGTTTAATAGGTAAAGAGAAAGCCGCACACGCAAGCAAAGCAAAACAAGGAATTCATTCAGCACTTCCCATCAGCAGGCAGGTCTTCAGTCATCTTCAGGAAAGGAAGGCTCCATCATGCATAATGGTTACTTGGGAAGACAAACACCATCATTCTGAAAATCCTCTCCCTTCCTTCTTCTTCCCTCAGCTTTATATGCTGTGCACGATGTCTTATGGCATGGAATATCCCCTTGGTCAGTTGGGGTCAGCTGTCCCAGCTGTGTCCCCTCCCAACTTCTTGTGCATCCCCAGCCGACTTGCTGGTGGGGTGACTGTGTGTAAGCACTGCTCAGCAGTAATGAAAACGTCCCTGTATTATCAACATTGTTTTCAACACAAATCCAAAACATAGTCCTGTACTAGCTACCATGAAGAAAATTAACTCTATCCCAGCCAAAATCAGCACAGGGATATAAGATTATATGTTCTTTTTTTCCTGTATTATTTTGCTGAGATATTTCTTTGTCAAAAACAGTCTGGTTTAAAAAGTTCAGGAAGTCATCTCTCCAGTGATTGGAGTTTTGAGACTTTGTGTGTTTTGTGGAACCTGATGGCACAAATGGGATGCTCTGGTGATGTAAGACGCAAACTGGATTAGTTTTGTGGAGATAAGCAAATGAGCTTGTTGTTAAAACTTTCTCAGATGACATGTTTACAGCAAAAGTTTTATAATCATTTGACTTACCTCATAGCTTCTATGTATCTTACTGTCTTAGCTGATAATTTCTTCTGACTTTAGGAGATATAAATAGTTCATATCATCATTGTCCTCTTTTAGATTTACGAAAGATGAGATGTCTTGTCATCAGCATGATTTTTTTTTTTTTTTTTTTTCCCCTGGTAGTATGTTGAGGTTTTTTTAGCAAGTTGTGTCTGACTAATATGGCTATTACTTCTTAAATCTGTTGTAGCTACGATGAGCATGTACTCAGATTTTCTGCATTCCTTCCTGAAGCATACATCAACTACCATTTTCGATCTTGTGGATGAGTATGAAAGTATTTGTAACAGTCAGGTAAGTAGTTTGCTTGGGGTTTTATTTACTTTTATATTACAGTCCCTTCCCTAAGTAGTATTGCTATTTTTCTTTAAGCTGGGAAGTCACAGTGCTTAACATAGATAATTTAAATCTTCCAGATGGTTGCAATCTTATGAGTCACTGAACACTAGCATTGAACAGCATCTCTCTTTCCTCATACGCTACCTTGGCACAGGAATACCCATTGTGTAGCTTGCCGAATACTAAAAATGTTGTCTGGCTGCCATTCCACTGCAAGTGTCAAGTGACAATAAACATGAGCAGATGTATAGATTTTTCGTTAATAATAATAAGCTGGAGTAAAAAGTACTTATTTCTCTCGGGTATAAATAAATCAAATCATTGTAATACGCTTTAAGAATTTTCTGTTACATTACTGACAAGCTGGCAGTAGAGGTCTCAATGTTAGCTTTAAGATGTCTCTGCTTTTAGACACAGTTTTTTATTTGATTGGCTGTTGACTGACAGTTCAGGATCAGCAGGTATTGACAGTTTGAAAGGAAGAAATTGTGATGCTTCTGTCAATAAGTGTTGATCACAAAAGAGGGAGGTCGGCAGATAATTTTTTAAAGAGAATTCATGCCTGTGTCTATGTTAAGGTAATGCATTCATGGTAGAAGCTTGCTAGCCCTGTTCTGTGCACTGTTGCTGGGGCTGAGTTGGAGAATGCTGAGGTCTTTAATGAGGTGTGTACCACAGCTGTGATCCCAAGTGGGAAAAAGACATGAGAAGGAAAATAAACATGAACTTGATTATTTTGTAAGATGGTGGAACTTCCAAGGTCTCTTCCATTTCTCCTGTTTGACAATGTGGATACTGTCTACAAGATCATGGAATACAGAGTGGTTGGTTTAAGCCACCTGGTATTGTGAGGAGTTGCTTATATGTTGCCGAGGACCTACAAAAGTAGATTGAAGGATGTTGCCCCAAGAATTGGCTTGAATGTTGCTGACAGGGCTTGGGATGAGGGTGGAGGGACAGCCCTGAGCTCTCATGCTGCCTCTTAACTGTACCCTGAGATCAGTCCAGTCACTCCTAGCAGCCGTGAACTCTTCATGTTTTCTGGGAGATAATAGAAGGGAACAGAAGGTCATGCTCCTCTCTTGCATTTTGATGGTACACTTCGTTCTTTCCTCCAAATCAGTTGCTCACCTCCCACTTGAAAACTGGTGAATATATTGATGGCTGACAAATTGGGTCCTCCTAAAATGTAAGAGTTTGGGGCCATTCTTAGAAGTAGTAGGAGCTCTGGAACTAGCTACTGATGGAGAAGACTTTATTGTCTAAGTTTTCTTCATAATAAACAAAGGAAAATATAATAGAATATTAAATTTCTTTTTGGTGATACTGTAAATTATATGGTGACCAACAGTTTGAGTTTCCTCATTTATCAGAGCTAGAAAGGAAAGGGTATCTTCTAGGCACTGATACATACTGTCACAAATACCATTAGGGCTGACTTTGTGTTGGACATTGATGTATATGGAAACAAAGTTGGGGGTTTTGGTGGCTTGCGTTCGTTTGGGGTTTTTTTTAGTCGTTGCTTTCTCACCCGCTCAGTCTTTTGGTGCTTTTTAATTGGTCAACATAAGCTGGTTTTATCCTGGGTTTGTACAGTGCCATGCAAAACAAAGCCACCCTCTTGGTTTATGCTGCGTAGGCTGTGATAATATTATTTTTATTCATGATGAAGGGAATTTATGGTGTGGAGTATCTTCTATCTATTTTGAAGGGATGGTAATCAAACTTGGTTGTTGAGAGCATTCAGGATAATGAAAAGATTGCTATAATGGCTTAGAAAAAAAAAATACAATGATGGGCAATAATAACTATGTATAAATTTATGTACCTCAGGTGAATATACTAGGGAAAATAGTTTATCGGGCAACTCCTGGACAGCAAAAGTTTTCGAAAACTGCCAGTGTCTTGTGGCTTCTCAAGCAGGAGATGGTAACTTGGAGACTGTTGTCCTCGCTTTATAGGTAATTCCTTTGAAAAGCACATTATGTTTTTACATTGAGCTGACTTTCTTGGATATGTTTTTAATTAGTTTATAAATATGGAATGAAGCAATGAAGTATGTGTTAATAATCTGTTTGTGGAACTAGATGCTGATCTATATGTCTATTTATTATCAATTTCCAGAAATTAAAGTTGTAAATGGACCTATTCGTATTACTTTTGCAACTTCTAGTGTTTTTTTTTAAAGAACATTTTTGTAAAGTTATTTTTAAGTGCTTTCACTTATGCATTCTGCTGAATTTTCTTAGCTTTATTTTAATCACTAAGGTTTTGCACTTTTATTTCTAGAGACAGAATACAGTCTGCACTGGAAGATGAAACTGCATTTGATATCGCAGTAAGCTTGGACTTTCTGGGTATTTTTAAGCAGTATAGTAAGCTAAATTCAAGCTAACTGCTTGTATTTTATTTTTACGGTCTTAATATTGCAGTCATTCAAAATTTAAAGGTGAAAGAATGTAAACAAAAATGAGATGGGTTTGATTTTTATCAAGACAGATATTACGTTATTTCATATATTGTAAAAAGTTACTTTAAATATTCAGTTCTAAATAGAAAATGCTGATGTAAGAATATTATAAATTATACTTTGTTTTATTTCCTTAAGTATTCCATGTACACTTGGAAAACCCATTAGAAGTAACTATTTTTTTTCTTTAAAAAAGTTGCATCAGCAGCGGTTATGTTCCCATAGGTCAGAGATAATTTTGCTTTGCCTAAAAGAATCACAGAATCACAGAATCACTAGGTTGGAAAGGACCTTTAAGATCATCAAGTCCAACCATTAATCCAGAACCACCATGTCCCCTAAACCATGTCCTGAAGCGCCACATCCACACGTTTTTTGAACACTTCCAGGGATGGCGACTCCACCACCTCCCTGGGCAGCCTGTTCCAATGCCTGACCACCCTCTCAGTGAAGAAACTTTTCCTAATATCCAATCTAAACCTCCCCTGGCGCAACTTGAGGCCATTTCCTCTTGTCCTATCACTAGTTACTTGGGAGAAGAGACCAACACCCTCATCGCCACAACCCCCTTTCAGGTAGTTGTAGAGAGCAATAAGGTCTCCCCTCAGCCTCCTCTTCTCCAGACTAAACAGCCCCAGTTCCCTCAGCCACTCCTCATAAGACTTGTGCTCCAGACCCCTCACCAGCTTCGTTGTCCTTCTCTGGACACGCTCCAGCACCTCAACATCCTTCTTGTAGTGAGGGGCCCAAAACTGAACACAGTATTCAAGGTGCGGCCTCACCAGTGCCGAGTACAGGGGCACAATCACTTCCCTACTCCTGCTGGCCACACTATTCCTGATACAGGCCAGGACGCTGTTGGCCTTCTTGGCCACCTGGGCACACTGCCGGCTCATATTCAGCCGGCTGTCAACCAGCACCCCCAGGTCCCTTTCCGCCGGGCTGCTCTCCAGCCACTCCTCCCCAAGCCTGTAGCATTGCATGGGGTTGTTGTGGCCAAAGTGCAGGACCCTGCACTTGGCCTTATTAAACCTCATACAGTTGGCCTCTGCCCATCGATCCAGCCTGTCCAGATCCCTCTGCAGAGCCCTCCTACCCTCCAGCAGATCAACACTCCCACTCAGCTTGGTGTCATCTGCAAACTTACTGAGGGAGCACTCAATCCCCTCATCCAGATCATCTATAAAGATATTGAACAAGACTGGTCCCAGAACCGAGCCCTGGGGAACACCACTCGTGACCGGCCGCCAGCCGGATTTAACGCCATTCACCACAACTCTCTGGGCTCAGCCATCCAGCCAGTTCCTCACTCAGCGAAGAGTAAACCCGTCTAAGCCATGAGCCGCCAGTTTCTCCAGGAGAATGCTGTGGGAGACGCTGTCAAAGGCTTTACTAAAGTCCAGGTAGACAACATCCACTGCCTTTCCCTCATCCACTAGGCGGGTCACCTGGTCATAGAAGGAGATCAGGTTGGTCAAGCAGGACCTGCCTTTCATGAACCCATGCTGGCTGGGCCTGATCCTTTGGCTGTTCTGCAGATGCCCTGTGAGCACTCTCAAAACCAACCGCTCCATAATCTTCCCTGGAACAGAGGTCAGGCTGACAGGCCTGTAGTTCCCAGGATCCTCCTTCCGGCCTTTCTTGTAGATGGGCGTCACATTGGCAAGCCTCCAGTCTTCTGGGACCTCCCCTGTTAACCAGGACTGCTGATAAACGATGGAGAGTGGCTTGGCAAGCTCCTCCGCCAGCTCTCTCAGTACTCTTGGGTGGATCCCATCAGGCCCCATAGACTTGTGGGTGTCCAGGTGGCTTAGCATGTCCTTGACTGCTTCCTCCTGGATTATGAGGAGTACTCTCCATCCCCCTCTTCCAGCTCAGGGGGCTGAATATCCTGTGGATACCTGGAGTGGCTTTTAAAGACTGAGGCGAAGAAGGCATTAAGTACCTCAGCCTTGTCCTCGTCCTTGGAGACAATGTTCCCTGCCATATCCAGTAGGGGATGGAGATTCTCCTTGCCTCTCTTTTTGTTGTTAATATATTTGTAAAAACATTTTTTATTATCCTTTACGACTGTGGCCAGACTGAGCTCTAGCTGGGCTTTTGCCTTTCTAATTTTGTCCCTGCTTGACCTAACGAGATCCTTGTACTCTTCATGAGTTGCCTTCCCCTTCTTCCAGAGGTGATAAACTCTCCTCTTTTCCCTGAGTCCCAGCAAAATCTCCCTGTTCAGCCAGGCCGGTTGCCTTCCCCGCCAGCTCTTCTTACGGCACATGGGGACCGCCTGCTCCTGCGCCTTTAAGATTTCCTTCTTGAAGACTGTCCAGCCTTCCTGGACCCCTTTGTCCTTCAGGACTGTCTCCTGAACATGTGGTCTCAAGCTGTCTAGCCTTTGGAATCCTGATTCCAATTTATCACGAGAAATGCAAATTTTTCAGCATTCTTGTTTCAGCTGTAGTCGTCTTGTCTATGTCAATCCAGTGTTTCCAGCCTTTGCTGCCAGAATATGCTTAGGAAGACAAAACAATAAGTGACGTGACTCTGCCTTTGTAAAATTTATGATCTCGGTTGCTTTTTTCTCAGTCATAAAATAGCTTCCTCTAGGATTCTTACTGCTAAGTTGTCACTATTAAATTAAACACTATTGTGACAAAAACACAATCTCCTTCTACCTGTGTTTTTTACGGACATGCATCATCTGTTCTCTTGTTGTTGCAAGTCTAATGAAAGCTAAACTAATGCAGGAGAGCAGATAGAAGGATCAGGGTTCTGGGGTCAGGTTTTTTGGTTTGTGGGTTTGTGGGGTTTTTTTTTTCACTTGTTCATGTTAAGCGTGCATATGGTCTTGGAGAATGTCATCTTTTCTTATGTATTCAGTAATAAATGGGATTTAGGATAATATGAGTACAGTCAGTGGAATCAGTGGATCTACTATGTAGCTTCTCTCTGTGGTCATTTGTGAACTATATTCTGAATCTCTTGATGTAAACAATCATCCAAATAAAACAAATATATAGTGTCATGAGTTTTTAAAAGAAGGGTAGGGGAAAGGTAGCATACTGAACTTGTAGGAAGTTTATGAATTAGTATGTGTTCAGTTTGGTATTTGTGGTTTTGTGGCAAGTTTTCTTTTCCATGAAGTAATAATCAGCTTTTTCTTAAATAGGTTTTAAATGCTAGCGAAAAGACGAATGTAGACAGCTTGTTTCAGAAAGATTCACTTGTTCGACAAAGCCAGGTATGACGGAAAGTTTTTAAGATGAGAATGGTAATAGATCAGTAGGAACTTAAATGTATATAGCACTAATGCTCTATGCATTTTATTAAGCTGTTTCTAATACTTATTTCTTCATATTCACTTTTTTGTGTTATTCTTTGTATGCGTAAAAATAATGCTCTCTGGTTTCTAAAGATCAGAAATTTCTAATACTTATTTCCTTGTGTTTACTGAAGTACGTTATTCTTTGTATGCATAAAAATAATGCTCTTTAGTTTCTAAAGATTTGAAATGTTTTTCAGGCTAGCTTGGAGAGGATGGAAGGCTGAAAGCTATTCCCATTTGTAGCATCTGTTACTGTTGATGGTGATTAATAAACTGTTCAGTAGCACCGTAGTAACTGTAGTGAGAAAGAGATCAAGTGCCTAAACAACCTTCATATTCGATAATTAAAATGAAAGTGGAATAGTCTTCAGGATGTTTATGCCTTTGATTACCATGTAGATAACGAGTAGATCCAGAGATGAAAGGAAGGCAGTTAAAATACTATTTGTTACATGTTTGTTTTAAAAATGCAATTTAATTTTATTCCAGCTGGTGGTAGATTGGCTAGAGAGCATTGCCAAGGATGAAATTGGGGACTTCTCCGATAATATTGAGTTTTATGCAAAATCTGTATATTGGTGAGTTTCTTTGACTGTATACATACTCCCATCAAGTATAAGGTTCACAGGCAAAGACACAGAATCACTCTTAAAAAGAAGTGGATTTTTATAAGTTCTTCAGTTCATTCACTTCTTCGAATTCTTAGACGTAAAAATTGAGATTTCCTATCTACCCACTGAAGTATGTTTTCTCAAAAGTCAATTACTGCTTTTTGGAGGCAAGAATAGAAGGAAAGCCATCAAAGCAACTTAATTTAATCTTAACCTCTATGCAGATTTGATTTTTCATAATAAGGCACAATAAGGGATGGTCACCTGCTGAGCAGCCTGTTATTTACAGTGGATAAAACCACTTTTATTACACGTTTCTCAGGTGGTCACCTGTTTAGGTTCTTATCATCACTTTGTGCCATTGGCCATGCTAATGGGAAATTTTGCTTATGCAAAAGTAAATTCGTAGTTAAATACATGAATGATTGAAATAGTATGTGCTTTCAAAAGAAATCAAAGATATGTGAATTGATTCTAATATTGTCCTTCTTGTGAAATGTTGTTTCACAACAGTAACACAGTCCATTGATCAACCAACCAAACCAAATGTGTCTCTTCTGTAAACATACTCCATGTAACAAAAAATATCTTGCAGTATTTGTACCTTATTAAAAGATGCTTGCTAAAAAACCATTTTTCTCAAAAACATTTCACTGCTTTCAGGGAGAATACACTACATATCTTGAAGCAGCGACAGCTAAGTACCTACATTGGAAGTTCTCGAGCTCTGGTAACAGAGTTGGTAAGTATTGTTTAAAAATCAGGTTTGGTTTCAAAATGGGTTAGAGAGAGCACATATGCTATTTTCACAGCCTTACTATCTAAAAATTGCAAAACATTTAAGTTGGAAAGGAGGAAAATTAGTACAGAAATGGTGAGGCAAGACACCTCTGGAGTTCCTTTTGCGATATGTGGACTTCAGTTTTCTTTCAGCAGTCACTTCCACATCCCCACCCCGATCACCTGTACCTGTGCTCTATTTAGAGGAGTAAATGGCTTTATTAGTACTTCTTATATCTGAAACAAACTCATGTTCCTAACCAGAAAAGCTTATAAAACTACTTGGAAGCAAATACAGCTGTGCTGTCTTTATACAGTAACTAGTACAATGAAACCAAGTCCTGATGGGATTCCTTGAGAGCTACTATAGTAAAAATTAAGAGGGGGGAAGTCAAGAAAAAAAGGACTTTCCAGTAGACGGGGGTAATGAACTGTCTCAGTGACAGTGAAGCAGTCAGAGATTAATTCAATTGGGGACTGATCTGAGGTATTGATTGGCTTGAGAAAATCTTTTTGGATTAAATAGAAACAAGTACAGCTGTTGTGAAAAGCCTTCTCAGAAGGTGGAGGACGAGAAACAGTCTTGTAGGTAGAGAGGCAGAAGGGGAAAGGAAGTCTGAAGGTGAGAAGAGCTGGAAGATGAGAAGTTTGAGGCAAAAAAAGAAGGTGGTGGAGTAAGCAAAGAGATTGCAATTCTCCTTCTGATAGGAACGATGACAGAAGAGGAATGAAAGAAAGGAGAGGGGAAAGACTGGGAAGTATCATGCTAGATACTATGTGGTCGTACAGATTTTTATGCCAACATGAAAAAGTGACTCCAAATTATAAAACAGGGCAGGGAATCATTGGAAGAGATAGAGGCTTTGTGTGGATGGATGGTGACTTTTTTCTTGCAGGATCCAGATGCTCCTATAAGACAGAAACTGCCACTTGACGATTTGGATCGAGAAGATGATGCAAGGTTATTGAAGTATCTCTTCACTCTCATCAGAGCAGGAATGACAGATGAGGTAAGCTGCAGAAAGTTACAGTTTCTTCTTGGTTAACTAGTTTAACTTATTTCAAATCTATATTTAAATCTATATTTAAGCTAATGAAAAGCTGTGGACTAAAGTGTCTGTTTAAATTTGGCTTGTAGTGATTTAATTTCTAGTTTATTATCAATAAGGACAGTGATGGACTGCTAAATTACTATCTTAATAAAATCTTGCATTTAGTTAAGTAATTTCGTGTGTAGAATAGATGTTATGGAAAAAACATTGTATCTTTTGGTGTTTTGGTTGTTTGACAATAATTTTTTTACTGTAGTGGCTTGATACTAAATACTGCCAGAAAAAAACACCGAATATTTCAAAGAACTTCCTAATTGCATCTGTAATAATCAGTGGATTATCATACAAGCTTCCTTCTAGATATATTAGAGTGGAATGCACTTGCAATTTTAACTAGAGAGAGAGGTTTGATGTATGCTTTCCTTAAAAATAGCATTAAATTAAGCGAACTTTACTTGCTCTGCTGCTCTAATGTTCCCTTGGGTATATGATCTGAGTGGAGTTGAGGATCAGAGTCAGGGCTATTTTTTCCCTTGTACAAACCACTGCAGTGGCACATTTGGAGGCACATCAGTGTCCCAGGACTGAGAACTGGGGACCAGTGCACAGGTTCCATAGGCTGATACTGCCATCAGAAGAAATGTAGTTATTTACAGTCGTTACTCTTATTAGTTAAAATAAATTTTCTTTCTTGCTTTCTACCTTTCGTTTTCTTACCTTTATTGTTTGGCAAGGTCTTCAGCAGTGAAAACTCTGCTAGATTTTATCTGAGTATGCTAGAAAGCACATTATTGTCCTCCGTTTTACTCAAGCAACTGTGCTTGTTCCCCTATCTTAGAGAGAATATATGATGCGTATACCTTGCATTAATCCTTAGCTGAGTAACATCCAGGCAATTTCAGTCCTAAAGCTATTCTGAATAACAATTCCTAGTTGAGAAGTGGCTTTCATGATTTAATTGTGTAAATACTTCTATTATGGTGTTGTCTAAAGGCCTCAGCTGGAAACTGATTCCCTTATACTAGGCTGTATGTATATGTAATGACATTTGAGTAATTGAGGGGCGGGGACGGGACGACAGGGGACAACACTTGAGATTCTTGTGCCCAAGACCTTGGACTTAGGAATATGGTTACTTGCTAGTATTCTGTTCCACAGTAGTGCACATCTATTCATTTTCTAATAGTATGGGCACGTGAACATGTTGCTGCAGGGCGATATGAATACAAATTTGCAGCATCAGTTGTTCTGCAGTCGCTACTGTGTGTTAAGCGTGAAGTGGGTTATTCGCTACTGAAAGAGTGAGTTAAAATACTTTCAATTTACTCTGAATTAAGAATGAACCTCTGTTTATTTACCATACAACAGGTAATACACAGGTAAGCTAGAACAACTTACTGGTCTATTCTTTAAATTTACTGTTTGTTACCATTCCCAAAATGGCTGAATGTCTGCAGCCTTCCAGTGTAAAAAGAACAGAATTTGGCTAAACAAAACAAGACTGCATCTTGCAGTTTGTCTGACTGTTCATACTATTTTGTCAGTCCTGGAACAGTACCAGTCAGACTAATTAGATAATCTTTAGATTACTGACTGGGTTTGTTTTTTGTTGGGGTGCAGGATTGGAAGAATTGTAGGCAAGCTTTTTTGTAGAGTTTCTGTTCTACTTTCTATGCTATTCAAAATAGCTTTGAATGAAACCTGTTTGTGCTGTGCATAGACTATTATCCCATATATTATTATGGGAAGGGTGGGATTGCTATTTTTAGAAGTGCATGAGGGGTTTGGAAGGCTAAGTCAACTGGAAAAGTAGAAGACTGCATGAAAAGATGGATTATATATCTAAGCAACAAGACAACACCTTAAACTAAACTTACCAGAAGGATGCATAACAGCTGTTTAAGCTAGCAAAGATGAGACTGTAGTGCATTTCTCACATTGCTATAAATACTAACTGAAAAACTAAAATGTTTAGTAGAAAAAACATTGATGACATTTTATTTACTTTGAAATCTTTCCGTTGTTTTGAGTTTAAGATTCTTTGTGCTTTTTTTTCCATAGTAGAATCTCTATGCAAATTAACTATTTTAATAATGCTTAAATTTTTAAAGGAGAAGCTAGTGGTTTTACTACCTTGAAGTCTGTTGCTGAGAAAATCCATTATTTTTCAGGCACAGCGCTTATGCAAACGATGTGGTCAGGCTTGGAGAGCTGCAACTTTGGAAGGATGGAAATTGTATCATGATCCTAACATAAATGGAGGTATCTACTTCAAAGTGCATTTGAGACATGTAAAAATAGGGCAGAGAGCTTTCTCTTGATATCTGTCTGTGGCAAAGAGAAAAAGCTCTTTCATCTTAAGAGCCTTTTTTGTATCTAAAATATTTTACCATGTCTGTGGAACATGTGAAAACTAATATGAAATTATTTCAGCTCAAGGTATGAGTTCACTGAATCCACTTAACATGCTGAAGTCACTTTCATTTTGAAAATCAAGCATAATCACTAGGAAATAGATGTCTCAGAGTTCTGGGCAGATCCTCTCCACCTCCATATAGTATTTCAGTCTGTATTTTCTCAACGTCTGACTTGTGCCACCTAGCAAACATTTCGTTGCTTACAGACTCAAAGTTGGACTCTATATACAGCTTCAGAAAGGTATGAGTAGGACTAGAGTTCAGCAAATGTAAATGTAGGAAAAAGAGATGCTTTTAAAATACTTGAAAATTGTTAAATTACCTTTCTCCTTGGTTCAGGGGTTCCTTGTACATAGTCCTATTTATAACACAGTACCTTTCTTCTCTTTGTGCTCAGGACATTGCAGGATCTAGCAAAGAATTTAAAAACATGTCTAAGTGTTGTGCATAGCTGGGGCTGCAAGGCATAATGCTTTCCTACTTTTCAAATCCTGATAGCCTGTTACTTTTATCTGCATGCTTCACTGGTGTCCTAGCTTTCTTTTGAGTGTACCTACCTATCCTGCTGTTATATGGGTTTTAATTCCATGATGCAGGCCATCTTGCAGAAGCACACAGAATAGCAACACTGAAGCAGTGACCTTTTTTAGAAGTTTGTATTCCTTAAGATATAAGAATTCCTTTTCTCCTTAACTTCATGTTTTCCAGATGTAAAAATCATAGATGTGTTTTGGTCAAAAACGTTTTCTTCAAAGCTATATAGAAGCTAAGCTTTCAAAATACTGTGACTTTTAAGATGTGCATTTACCAAACTTCCCAGAAAAGCCACCTTGTGGTCCAGTCAAAAGCATCAAAATGCTTTGGGCAGAGTTCCAAAGGGATTTAAATTGGGTTAATAACAGAAAGTAGGCTTTACCTTGTTACTTGTTTCTCTTTTTTTTTTTAATAGCAGCTTTTTCTTTTTTTTCTTTTTCTTCTTTTCTCTTTTCCCCCTTCTTTTCTCTTTTCCCCCTGTCCTTTCCCTTTTTTAATTATCCTTTGCATGTAGGAAAAGACCTGGAGCCTGTTCAAGGGAATCCATACAGGTGCATTTGGAAAATAAGTTGTTGGCGTATGGCTGAAGAGGTAAGATAATGCTGATTTGCTTGATGGTACTATATAAATTTGAACTTTTCTGAACTCTGTAACATGTTTTTAAGTAAACCTACCCCCTCTGTGTTTGCTACTTATAGAATTTGCAATTAATGTTTCTAAGAAGACTTCTGAAATAATGAATTTATGTCTTGTGGTGAGAAATCTACATAATCGGCACCAGTTTTTCAGGCTTAGGAAATGTCTGACTTTTTTTTATTTGATTGAAAGTGAAACTCTTGACAGTAACTTTGACTTTCATCTTGACTTAATTGAATGGGAGAGGAGAAACATTGCTTTCTTTCCAGGTCAATATTTATTTTTCAGATAAGTCACAAGGGGATACCAGCGATGGGGAAGTCACTTGATGTTCTTATTTTGGCTGCTGCTGTGTCCTGTGATTTTCCAGCTTTTCTTCGAAACTGTTAGATGGAACATTTTGTAATGGATTAATCTCTAGTAGGATGTAAAGTGACTAGAAGACTTATGTTTTGTAATTAAAAGTTCTATTTTTTTCCTACTGTTTATTTTAGGAGCAGTTTAATAGATATGAGAGAGCAATCTACGCAGCACTGAGTGGAAACCTCAAACAGGTATGTCAAGCCTCCTAGTTAAGTGGTATTTGGTAGCTGTACAATTTCTTTCTCGGATGTAACAGCGATATCATCAGAAATACTGCAACTACTGGTTATTGTACTTTTAAAGATGTACTAAACGGGAAAATAGCAAACATTGCTGCTTTAGTAGACATATTCTTTGTAGGATTGACGTGCCTTAATTAAATGTACAATAGACTTTTCATAGTATTATTCCTGATGACTTTCAGTACAAACAGTTCTAATGTTCTTTTATAGCTTAGTATTATTTAAGAGCTTACATAGTCACTTCCATGCTCATGCACAGTATTCTTACAGACAAGTTGGTGTATCCAAAGATTATTCTGTCCCTGAATGTCATTATCAATAGGTTTTATGCTCTGTTTGATGCTCACTTTTATCTTTAAGTAGTTCTCTCTTTTTATTAGTTTTAATACTCCAGATGTTTTTGTGCTCTCCCGCTCTATACTAGTGATTTTTAGGGTTTTTTTTTTTTTCATTTTTTTAAGAACAATGAGGAACATTGCAGAGTATCATAAAAGTTTCCTTGCTGTCACAGTAATCAGTGGTAAGGTCCTACTTGAGAAGCTTCATTTCCTACTCCCTCCCCTACCCCCCCATCTTGGTATGATGTAGTAGAAATAAAGATAATTCAGAAAAAAAAAAGAGGGGAATAGGGAATGTTTTCAGGTTTTAGTCATTGAAATCTAAAATTAGTTCTTCTACAGGAAAAAAGGCATTGTAAAATTATACAGACTTACAGAACAGAAGATACTTACCTTCTAGTGACAAAGAAACGTTTAATGAAATTAAATTCCAGTAATTTGAGTAAAATTCAGTAATTTTAAAATTACTGTGAGAGAGAAGTGTTTCATGAAACACAGCATTTTCTCTGGAACTTGTACCAGGGTTTCACTGCTGAAAGTGATTCAGAGAAGAACTGAATATAAAAGTCTGTTTATCACCACAGCAGCAGTACTCCCTTCTTCCTACCCTTCACCTCTCACTACTGCCCTGTGACTTGTGCAACCATGACATAAACCAGCAAGGCAAAGTGATCATGCTGAAAAATGTTCAGGCAGAAAAGTGGATAGTCTTCATCTGGATTGGTTTTCTGAGGTGGTGCCCGAGAGCAGCAGTGGTGGCAGAGTGGTGCTGCCTCTGGAAGGAGGATAGGACGGTTTCTATTGACTACCTTTAATATAAAATAATCAAAGAACTAGAGCATTATTCAGTGAAAGGGTTTTTTGTATCCTGCTTTGATGAAGGAAAGGCTGCTGTTCAAGACTGTTATTAGTCTGCTTTGGTGCCCAGAAATCTGATTCTAAATTACACTTGCTCTGCTCAGACTGTGGTAGTTCCCAGTCTCTTGATAATTTTTGCTCTGTTTTTTTTTTTTCATATGTAGCTTCTTCCAGTTTGTGATACCTGGGAAGACACTGTTTGGGCATATTTCAGGGTCATGGTGGACACTCTTGTTGAGCAGGAAATACGAGCCTCAGTAATAACTGCAGAGGAGGTGGAAGAGCTCCCTAGAGATTATTTAGAAACAAAGTAAGTTTTAAGTAAAATTATGTCCCTATGCTCAGTCAAAGGATCCAGTATGATCTGTTTAGAATATTCAAGGTAACATTTTTTGCCTTTTCTCTCCTACTTTGAAGCTGGACTTCAGAAAAGGTTTTTGAAGAACTTCAGGCAACAGACAAAAAGGTACATATTAATTACAATGTTTCTCCTCACTGTTTACCATTTTTAATTATTCACTAGGTTCTACTTTTACTACGCTGTTTTAACAAAATGCTCAAATAGGCACAGTGACTGATTTTTGTAGGTGTTCTACCTCTGTAATCTGTACTTTCTGAATTCAGACAGATTTTTCTATATGCTGCCACTTTTTAATGATGAAAAAGATACAGGTTTTGTCTTGTCCCATGTCTCTGCCAAGCTAGCTGGGTGTGTTAAAGAATAGCTGACTGTCAAGTGTTGTCAGACATAGAAAGCAGACAGAGTAAATCACCTATTTAACACTTTGATAAAATGTGCAAAGATTGATTACATGCTGTTTTCTTTATAGGAGGTTTCAGTTTTCTTTATAGGAGGTTTATGTGCATATTTTAAAACAAGCCTTTCAAAATTTAGAAGCATATTTGCTTAAACAGGCTGTGTTTCTTTGTTACTTTTAACACCCAGGATACTTATTTAAGATGAAATATATAACTTACATGTTAATTTTGTAAAGATTAAATTGAAACTACACTTGTATTTGATGGGAATAGTAGCATTTATCATATTGCTAAGACAAAGACATGTTGAAAGACAGCTTATGGATCAATGCAGTCAGCCACAGATACATCCAGCTACTTTTCTAGAGCAATCCTCACCATACGGCAACTTTACAGGTATATTTGAACTGTATTTCATAGAATCATTTAGGATGGAAAAGACCCTTAAGATCATCAAGTCCAACCATTAACCTAGCACTGCCAAGTCCACCACTAAACCATGTCCCTAAGCCCCACGTCTACACGTCTTTTAAATACCTCCAGGGATGGTGACTCCACCACTTCCCAGGGCAGCCTGTCCCAGTGCTTGACAACACTTCCGGTGAATAAATTTTTCCTAATATCCAATCTAAACCTCCCCTGGCACAACTTGAGGCCGTTTCCTCTTGTCTTATTGCTTGTTACTTGGCAGAAGAGACCCACACCCACCTTGCTACAACCTCCTTTCAGGTAGTAGAGAGCGATAAGGTCTCCCAAGTCTCCTTTACTCCAGGCTGAACAACCCCAGTTCCCTCAGCTGCTCCTCATAAGACTCATAATTTCATGCATTAATTCCTCTACCAAAAAAAAAAAATCTCTTCCTCCTCAAAGTAAGTTTTGCATACCTTTTCTTTAAGGCTTTATACACATTGTTGCTTCTTCTGTGACTTTGTAGAATCTATTCTCTGTAACATTGTTATTTATTCTCCTCTTCAGAGTAAAAAGCCCTCAGTCTTGGGTCTCTTCCATGAAAGTATTAACTCCACAGATCTATATTCTGGTTCTTTCTTTCAGTTTGTCAATATTCTTGTAATTTAACGTTGAGATAGCAAATGCCTTTTCTCCTGCTCTTTGTGCAGAATACCCTTTGGAAAAAAAAAACCACTTTTTTTTTATTTATAAGTTTGCTTTCTTTATACATTATGCTATAAAATTTTATTCAAAGTTTAAACTTTCTTTTTCTCTCCCCAGAGGGTTATAGAGGAGAATCAAGAACACTATCACGTGATTCAAAAATTCATTATACTGGGAGATGTAGATGGTGAGCTTTTCTCCAAGTGATTTTTAAATGTCAACTGACTATATTATTTCTAGTGACCTTTCCAGAAACTTGTATGTGAATGGATTTTAGAAGCACACAAGTAGGCAAACTCCACCTTAAAGCTAAGCTGCTGCTTTAATGAAGAACTGTAGGGACTTTCTGCAGTTTGACATACAAGATAGTTTTCAAAGAAATCACGAAATCATGTGAATGTGTCAGAATAGGTGTAAGACTATTGCTATAACTTTTTCTGCGAAATTACAAAATGCATACAGCAGATATTTAAGCCAAAAAGCTAAATCTCTCCAAAACTGTTGCTGTTCTGTTTTGTTGGGCTTTTGAGGCTAAATTAGATTTGTTGAATAAACACATAATTTTGAAATATTTCTTAGGTGTTTTTTTTTTTCCCCATGATGTGGCTAATACCAACATTTCCTTGGTGGCTATAGGTTTGATGGAAGAATTCAGCAGGTGGCTTTCCAAAGAGAGAAGTGTGCTCCCAGGGCACCTTCTTCGTTTCATGACACATCTTATTCTGTTTTTCCGCACTTTGGGTCTGCAGACTAAAGTAAGTTCACTTGTATTTGGTTTGCTGTCATAGCAATAGTTAGTCTTTGAAGTAGAAATGCTTGTGTGTAAATACATAAACTACATACAATGATGGTAAATTACTACCAGGCTAATGAGGAGCTGCATGCTTAAATAGTATATTTGTTGATCTTAGAGCTTAAATGCAACAGTCAGAATTAGAAAAGAGCATCTTCCTCCCCTCCAGCTCAGCTTGAAAATTATTTTTTTAGGATGATGGATTCTACTCATAAGCCCTTTATTGAGAAGGACCTGACTCAAACTTCAATATTAGGCTTATTCATAGTAGCAAAGATGCTTTGAATATAACCTGATCTTATACACAGTCCTTGGAATTGTACCTGTTGCTGTAAACTCATAAATATTTTTGCTTGAGGTAATGTGTACTAGCTGAAACTTTCATATTTTCTCAAAATATATACTAAGTGTAGCTACCTAGCCTATTTATGCTAAATATACAGATGGGTCACATAGCTGCAATTAGTCTTTTCTGAGGCAATCACAAGTAATTCGAAGCTCTCCTTTTCTATTACTTTAAAATGTGAAAGCATTTATGTTTCAAATAAGTTTCTGAATGTAACATATTTCGGCAGAAGACAAATGTGTGTTTTTATTAGATGATTTAAATACAGCTCTGAGTTATTATGTTTTTTCATGCCTGTAATCATTGCTTCATTCCCTTGTTGAAATTTATTTTGAAGTCAGTTAACATTTAGCTAATTAAGAGGAACCTCTGTGTGTGTGTGTATGTACATATTTTTTAGCTAGACTCAAAATTTAATAGGTCTTTAGGCTAAAGTATTGTAGAACTAGTCATTAGCATATGTTTAACAGAGGGGACAAAAAAGGTGCAATTTCCTACATAAATTCTATTGTGGGATTGTGAGTAACTGTTGATGACTGCCTCTACGATTTTGGAGTAGGTGAATTTACTAGAAGATTACTTGATCAACCCTCAATAGACCTCAGAGGGAAGAGGAAGTTATGCAAAGCTTTTATGATGTTCCTTATTTGATGTTTGGGTACAATTCATATAGGTATATGCTTAGATGAAGATCTCTAATTTCATCTACACATATAAAACTAAAATGATAGTTCTTCACAGTAGCAAACACTTGAGTCTTAGCTAAAGCAGTCTCAGGTGCTTGGACTATGCTTTGGCTGGTAAATATAGGATATTACAGATGAGCTAGATGATATTTATACCCTGTACATAGGAACATTAGAATTACCTATAACACAACAGTGCATGTTGCACTGCAATAGTCATCTGTTCGCCTGACGTTTTACTTACTAATAAGAAAAAATACGGTAAAATGGAATGATTTGAAAAACAATTTCAAAAGTAACTTTCCAGTTAGACCAAAAACTATATTATCCAGTTGCTGAAAAAGAAAATCCTTGGAACACTAAATCTTTGAATCAGAATACATATTTTTTTGTAATCATTCTCCGAGAGAAACAGTTCTTCCAGCTGACCCTGTTGGAATGTGTAGATTACTGAAGCAGGGATAAGCAAATAACCTTGTAATGTAGTAGCCTGTAAAGTATCTTCGGGGGTTTTTTTTCCACAATTTCTAATTTACAATTAAATTTATATTTGTTTGCAATAAGGAGGAAGTTTCTGTTGAAGTCCTAAAGACCTACATTCAGGTAAGCTTTCAAAAATATATTTCTCTGCTGTAATTTAGATGTAAAGGAGGAAGAAAAGGAGACTTAAAGTTACAGGATTGAAAGAGCTATGATGCAGTTAATGCACCCTTCTCAAGAGATACATGGAAGCTTGCCTAATATGCAGAGTTTCTGTCAGCAGTGCCTAAATAAGAGACAGTTTTATTGATCATTGTTTAGAAGCTCAGAAGTGGAATCTTCCTAAATCAGAAATTTATGACACATTTATATTTTTACATTAAGTGTAAACACACGTGTTTACACAGAGGAGTATCGTATGTTTTTCTAAATATTTGCTTCTTATTCTGCAGCGGATGATATCTGAGAAGCACACAGATTTAATAGCATTTTATGTTAGCCACTTGCCCCCAGAGCTAGCTGTTGCTCAGTATGCTTTATTTCTCGAAGATGTTACTGAAAGTGAACAACGCCACCACTGCCTTGAATTAGCAAAAGATGCAGGTGAGAGATGCTGATATTCGAATTATTATTTTATATCCTGGGTTATTTTGTCTTTCAGTAGTTTTTAATGCAAGACCTAGCTATGCAGATGATACTGTTTCTTTCCCGTGTCTCTTCATTTTTCAGTTAAATAAAATTAATTTGCTGATCACTTCTTCAAGTAGGTATGTTGTGTTTTTTTAACTAACCTGGAATTGCAATTCTTTTTCTGAATTAAATAAGTATCACTTTTGCTTCTGGATTGTGTCCAAACACAGCAGGAAGTAAATGCCAGCTACCTGTCTCAAATATATGCTCTGAAGCTTGACATGGTTGTATTATTTCAGGAAACTAATTATAAAAATATGTACCTGTTTGTGGATCTAGGAAGGTTATGAATATCTTAAGTTTTTGTCCTATTTATAGTGCTCTTTCTTAGCTGTGGTGGGTTGCTGGCATTAATGGTAAGCTTCCTTCCAGGCCTATACATCAAAAAAAAGGGACTGCAGTGAAGCAGTACATTGTCCATTTTTTGACAATGCCTCTGTGCCACCCAGAATTCATGAAGAAATAGATTTACTGCAGAATTCAGTGTCTAACTTTTCTTCAATCATTTTTTAGAAATTTTCTTATAAAAACTTGGCTAAGGTTTCAAAAATAAAAATAAAACATCCTGCTTCAGCATCTGTAAAAGAACTGTTCTGAGCTTTTCCTGGTACATTCCTGTCAAATCACAGTCTTGCTGTCAGAATTGTAGGAATCAGTGGTCTTAGCAAATATATCTATATGCTGGTCTCCAGCACAGACTGAAAAACTTGTTAGCTGTCATTCTTTTTCCCATATTTGATGTTCTCTGTTCTCTCAAAATATCATTCTTCTAAAATACCTGCAATAAATTGTGTATCTCAGAAGCTTATAATTTATTCTGACAATGTGAATTTATAATTTAGTCTGAGTGTGAACAGCCTGATAAGAATTACTAGTAGTCAGGAATAAGATTAACAACTGGAATCTGAAATTCATTTAGTGGCAAGTTTGAATTCATGATCACTGTTACATGGTTCTTTCTTAACCTAGGTCTGGATGTGGCAACCATAACAAAAACTGTTGTTGAGAACATCCGCAAGAAGGATGCGGGTGAATTCAGTCACCATGACCATATGTTAGATACAGGCACAACGGAGGTGAGTGTACTTTGTAGGACAGATACTCCAGTTTGCAATCAACTATGGAGTCTTTTAGCATATATCATCTATATTTCTCTTTCAACAATGATGGAGATTGCCTTCAAAAAGCCTGTGAGGGAAATGCCCTTTCCATGTGATCAAGTGAGGAGTTGAATTGCATGAATTCATAACTTCTGTTTCTGCATCTCCTTGCCCTATAACAAAATATGTTGCAGCTGAGAGTAAGATATTATTGTAGCTTCTAGGAATTATGAGGATTAATACTTTGGGTCTCACATATACCTTTTTACACGCTCACGTGACATATTCTAGCTACAACAGCCTTTGCCTTTACTGACAGTTTCTTCCTCATCACTCTTGAGTGTTGGTTGAATCTAACTCAGTACTTTAGTGACAGTGAGGCATTCAAAGTACTGTTTAGAAAGCAACTGTTTGCACTACTTTGCAAACTTGTGGCACTTCTTTTGCTATTCAGCACTAAGTTTAAGTTCTCTAAGCCAAATGGGTAGTTTATCTAGTGCAATAGTTGGAAAACTGGTTGCAAGCTGATGGCACCCCTGAAGACTGTAGCGAGGACTCCATAAACCATGTTTGTATGGCATATTCATAGTAAAGTTTGAGGAAGATGCATGGTAATCCGTAAAAAATTTTGAGATCTGGTGCTCATCCATTGGTCTGAGTATCTTGGAAGTACTTAGAAATGGATTTTTGAATGATTCTAGATTGCAGAGATTGTTTTCTAAGCTTTTGATGCTAAAGTTGCGAATAAAGCGATCCTTGTTAGTATGTCGTAATGCTATCCAAGGATCACTAGAAACTTGTGTATTTCATTGATCAGATTTGTTGTGTCCAACATCAGCTGTATGCTGGAAATGTTAATGAATCTATACATTGGTTTTTACAGGTGGATCAGCTGAAAATAGATGTAATTGACTGGCTCGTATTTGATCCTGCACAGCGGGCAGAAGCACTTAAGCAGAGCAATGCAATCATGAGGAAGTTCTTGGGTACTAAACTTCACAAATATTGTAGACTTTTTAAATACTGGTTTTGTTCTCATTGGCTCTTGGCACTGCATTTGATATAACTTTGAATTTAGTCTATTAAAAAGCATGGGTTTGTCAGTTGATAAAAATAAAGTATGGAAATTACAAAGCTGTTGATACTCAGTTCACATTCTCATAGCATCCAAGAAACATGAAGCTGCAAAAGACGTGTTTGTGAAGATTCCACAAGACTCTATAGCAGAAATATATAACCAATGGGAAGAACAGGGAATGGATACTCCACTTCCAGCTGAAGATGACAATGCTATAAGGGAACATTTATGTATTCGGGCATATTTGGTGAGTTTCAAATATGCTGTATTCCAGGTTATTACTTAGAAATAATGGTGGCTTTGCCTTGGTGGTGAGACTTTAAGCTTTGTCCATTTGATTTAACTTCTGATTCCTAGATGTACTATAGCTGAGAGTTTACAAAAGAGTGAGGTTCTTTTCATATGCAAAAGTAACATTTGGGTTTTGTGCATTTAATGGCATTCTTGTAGTTACATAAACGAGTCAAAAATGTCAAAACACTGTTTCCAATGCAATCCAGGAAGCCCACGAAACCTTCAATGAATGGTTTAAACACATGAACGCGGCTCCGCAGAAGCCTTCTTTGTTACCGCAAGCAAGTTTCACTGAAAAAGTGGCCCATGAACATAAAGAAAAGAAGTATGAGGTAGGTAAAAGTTCAAGTTGTTATTTACTGTAAACATTTATGTTCTTCCTTAGGAGGCATCCTTAGTTTAATGAAACAGAGTAGAGACCTGCTAATTCATATTGCTTAAGAACTCAATTATAAATTATTCTATTTTTATGTTGAAAAGAGGGAGTATGAGACAGAATAGTAATGCCACTGCACAATAAATTCTCATGCTTTATTCTTGTATAACTCAGCTTTACATATAATATTGTATACTGTAAAAGTAAATATTCGTTACAATGTATTGGTTGTTATTAATAAATCTGAGTACTCGCTTTTGCTATTAACTCTTCCCTGGAAATGGAGGATGAAGGCTGTCTTGTATTCTTGCATTTGTTACATTTTCTTCTCTAAAAGATGCTGCAGTTCTGTTTGTTTTGCCAAAAGTTCTTTTTGCATGTCTGGCCAGTATGAATACACTGTGTTCAGTTTATGCAAGTATTTGTTATATAAGTATGGCAAAATAAGCTGTTTAAAATTATCTTCCCCTACTGGCTCCGACTGCTTCTGAACAACCTGTCTGACTCTCTAGGCAAGGAATTAAGCAAGGATGGAAATAGCTGTTAGCAGCAGGTTTTTAGGTTTTGGCAATTGGCTGAATATTCTCATTTGAATTACAGCTGCACTAGTTGTTGCATGCTAGGTGAAGAGTCTGTGTTAAAATAGCCTTGGAAATGATCATGTTCTGCAGTAGTTTATTTTTTGTTTCTTTGCCAGATGGACTATGGTATTTGGAAAGGCCTCTTGGATGCTCTTACAGCTGATGTGAAAGAGAAAATGTACAACGTGTTGCTGTTTGTTGATGGAGGATGGATGGTTGATGTTAGAGAGGTAAAATTAATTTTTGTATCATGGCGTACACCACAAAGCCAGATTGTACCTGGCTGTACCTTTGTCATGTTCTAGTTTGATGTGCTTCTGTTTACTGTTGTTATGATTTACTCTGGCTTTGCTGTGACCAGTTAGAGATTGCTTCCCCTTCAGTTACCATGTAAATCGGATCTGGCAGTCCAGTCTAGGCTGGTTAGTCCAGTTTTTTGTCTCTGACGCTGCTAATTATGTGGTTATGCTGAGTTGCCTTTTAAAGGTAAATGCTCATAATACTAACACATTGTTTCGCTATGGTAAGGATGCTGAGGATGACCCTGAACGAACACAGCAGATGGTTTTGCTGCGAAAGCTGTGTCTGCCAATGATGTGCTTTTTACTGCACACGGTGTTACACAGTACTGGACAGTATCAGGAGTGCCTACGACTGGCTGACATGGTCGCTTCTGAGCGACATAAGCTTTATACGGTGAGTTATTGAGAGCTGCAGACAGCTTAGCTTCCATTTAAAAGATCTGTGGGTTGACTGTGGAAGAAGCTTCTAAATAGAGAGGAAGATGCCATATGTTCCTTAACATCATAAGTTTCTTCCTCTCTT
Organism: Phaethon aethereus; assembly: GCF_964289735.1. Taxonomy (NCBI): domain Eukaryota; kingdom Metazoa; phylum Chordata; class Aves; order Phaethontiformes; family Phaethontidae; genus Phaethon; species Phaethon aethereus. The sequence goes on from NC_138575.1 coordinate 40,480,412, forward strand.
CCCATTCACTGCAGTAGTAAAGAAGTTTCCTTGCATGCTGAATTAAGGAATCAAAGAGTTAACTCTGAAACACTGAAGAGGATGCCAATGTTTTGACAAGTAGTTCTTCTGAGTAGTGCAGTTACTAATTTTTGGATGGGGGCTATTGAATTGAAATAAGTTGAACTGTAGAATTGTAACTGATTTTTTATTTCCATTACATTTCAGAACATTGTATAAGCAGGTTTTGTTTCGGAACACTTGGTTTACCTAACCTTCTCTCCCTCTAAAAGCCTGAAAAACAACACAAAAAAACTTTATCACTTTAAAAACAAACAAAAAACCCACAACACTCCCCCTCCCCCCCTTTAGAAATCTGAAAAGAAGCATCAAAGCTAAGAAAAATACTGTGATGCACTCACCTGGATTGGCTTACGGCCTCTCCCAGCAGTAACTGGAAAATTCAATTTGCCTGTTTACCAGCAATCTTTGTAGTATTTATGAGACAAAGCTATCTTAAGACTACCTTCAGGTTTTGGATACTGCTGCTAGCTTCCAGTCCTTTGCTAA